>NC_091775.1:18945506-19563006 GCF_029378745.1 Bos indicus | reverse complement strand
GAAGAGTTTAGAGAAAACACCCATTAAAGTAGCCTGGAATACAATATGGCTGCCCAGAGTTGACTAGGGAGTGTGTATAGTCTGCTTTTCTTCATCAGTTCGGTTCAGTCTAAGTCTCATGTTCGACTCTTTGCAACCCCATAGACTGCAGCACGCCAGACTTCCCTGTCTACCATCAATTCCTGGAGCTTGCTCAAACTAATGTTCTTGGAGTTAGTGGTGCCATCCAACCATCTCATCCTTTGTCATCCACTTTGCCTCCTGCCTTCAATCTTTCCCAGCATCAGGGCCTTTGCTAAGGAGTTAATTCTTTGCATCAGGTGGCCAAAATATTGAAGTTTCAGCTTCAGGATCAGTCCTTCCAATGAATATTCAGGACTGATTTCCTGTAGGATTGACTGGTTGGATCACCTTGCAGTCCAAGGGACTCTCACAAGTCTCCAACAACACAGTTCAAAAGCATCAATTCTTCAGTGCTCAGCTTTATTTATGGTGCAGCATCATCTTTTAGGATTTGAAATAGCTCAACTGGAATTCCATCACCTCCACTAGCTTTGTCCATAGTGATGCTTCCTAAGGCCCACTCGATTTCACACTCCAGGTTGTCTGGCTCTAGGTGAGTGATCCCACCACTGCGATTATCTGGGTCATGAAGATTTTTTTGTATAGTTCTTCTGTGTATTCTTGCCACCTCTTCTTAATATCTTCTGCTTCTGTTAGGTCCATAGCATTTCTGTCCTTTATTGTGTCCATCTTTGCATGAAATGTTCCCTTGGTATCTCTAATTTTCTTGAAGAGATCTCTCTAGTCTTTCCCATTCTGTTGTTTTCCTCTATTTCTTTGCATTGATCACTAAGGAAGTCTTTCTTATCTCTCCTTGCTATCCTTTGGAACGTTGCATTCAGATGAATATATCTTTTCTTTCTTCCTTTGCCTTTAGCTTCTCTTCTCTCATCTATTTGTAAGGCCTCCTCAGACAAACATTTTGCCTTTTTTCATTTCTTTTTCTTCGGGATGGTTTTTATCACGGCCTCCTGTACAATGTTATGAACCTCCATCCACAGTTCTTCAGGCACTTTGTCTATCAGATCTAATCCTTTGAGTCTATTTGTCACTTCTACTGTATAATCATAAGGGATTTGATTTAGGTCATACCTGAATGGTCTAGTGGTTTTCCCTACTTTCTTCAATTTAAGTCTGAATTTGGCAATAAGGAGTTCATGATCTGAGCCATAGTCAGCTCCTGGCCTTTTTTTTTTTTTTGCTGACTTTATAGAGCTTCTCCATCTTTGGCTGCAATGAATATAATCAATCTGATTTCAGTATTGACCATCCAGTGATGTCCATGTGTAGAGCTGTCTCTAAAAAGATGTTTGTTGTGACCAGTGCATTCTCTTGGCAAAACTCTGTTAGCCTCTGCTCTGCTTCATTTTGTACTCCAAGGCCTAACTTGCCTGTTATTCCAGGTATCTCTTGACTTCCTACTTTTGTATTTCAGTCCCCTATGATGAAAAGAACATCTTTTTTTGGTGTTGGGGCTTCCCTTGTGGCTCAGCTGGTGACTAATCCCCCTGCAATGTGGGAGACCTGGGTTCAGTTCCTGAGTTGGGAAGATTCCCTGGAGAAGAGAAAGGGTTCTTACTTGAGTATTCTAGCCTGGAGAATTCCTTAAACTGTACAGTCCAAGGGGTCACAAAGAGTCAGACATGACTGAGCAACTTTCACTTCACATTAGTATTAATTTTAGAAGGTCTCGTAGGTCCTCATAGAACCATTCAACCTCAGCTTCTGTAGCATTTGTGGTTGGGGCATACACTTGGGTTACTGTGATGTGAATGGTTTTCCTTGGAAACGAACAGAGATTATTCTGTCATTTTTGAGATTGAACCCAAGTACTGCATTTTGGACTCTTTTGTTGACTATGAGGGCTACTCCATTTCTTCTAAGGGATTGTTGCCCGCAGTAGATATAATGGTCATCTGAGTTAAATTCGCACATTCCAATCCATTGTAGTTCACTGATTCCTAAAATTTCAATGTTGACCCTTGCCATCTCCTGTTTGACCACTTCCAATTTACCTTAATTCATGAACCTAACATTCCAGGCTTTTATGCAATATTATTCTTTGCAGCAGCATCAGACTTTACTTCTATTACCAGTTACATCCATAGCTGGGCGTTGTTTTCACTTTGGCTCTGTCTCTTCATTTTTTTCTAGAGTTACTTCTCTCTTCACAGTAGTATATTGGACACCTGCCAACTTAGGAGTTCATCTTTCAGTGTCATATCTTTTTTGCCTTTTCATACTGTTCATGGGGTTCTCAAGGCAAGAGTACTGAAGTGGTTGCCATTCCATTCTCCAGTGGACCACATATTAACTTCCAATATTTTTTCTTACAATTCTGCAGTTAGCCTTACTGGAGAAACTTTTTATTTCACACTCCTGATTTTTTTTTTTTTGTTTTTGTTTTTTTAACTCTAGTTAAATTATACTGAATTCAACTGAATTGAATTGCTGGACTATGATACATGTTGCTGTCTTCCAGATTGTTTATATTAGCTTACATGTAACTCACGGTGTATGGGAATGCCTGTTTACATGAGATCTTAATGTTACAGAGTTTTACTGTAATTTTGTTTTTATTTTATTTTTTACTTTTCCAAACTATAGGCATAACAAGCTATAGTATTATTTTGTATTTCCTGAAATAATTAAACTTTTAAAAGTGGTTCTAGGTTTAGTTTCCTTCTTTTTTGAACTGCTCCTTTTCATTGATTAAGGTGTTTTTTTCTTATTTACTTTTTAAAAGAGATCCCTCTACATTAAAATTGGTAACTCTTTGTCATATAGGTTGTAAGTGGTTTTCCTAGTTTGCTGTAAACTTACCTTTGTATCTCTTCATGATGATTCTCGGCATGCAAACACTTTTTAAGCCAGTTAATGGGTTTACTTTCACATATGTGCTTAGGAAGATTATTTTATACCTGAAACCAGATAAACCTTCACTATATTTTATATTGAATTATTTAATATTTAAATATCTACCATATTGGACAGTGAATATGGGTATACAATGAAAATTATGGAGTGTTTTGTTTTTTCAGAATGATCCAAACTGCCTCTTTTCCTATAATCTGTTGTTCTTCACAGACTTGAAGTTTATTTTGTGTAATACATGTACAAAATACTTTTTCAGGTTTACACAGTCTCACCCTCATTTTCCATTTATTTATTTGCATTGCTTATTTAATTTAACTTTCTTCATTTGATTCTTGGCTGAGTTTATTTTTCCCTCTCCAAGATCATGTTGCATTATCCTTTTGGCATTTGCATAGGGAAATCCTTTTCTCCTACCTCCCACCCTCCCCAGCACCACTTCACCCTTCTCCCTTCATCCCTAAATTACAGAGGGTTGTTCGCTGTCTCTTTCTGAATTTTGAAGACACCTTGACTTTCTACCATGGCAATCTAATGAAGACTTTTGCATTCAATGTGACTTTTGTTATTTCAACTTAAAGCTCTTCCTTTTCTCCCTCAAGATCTTCCTTTTCCCGCTCAAATGTCATAAGATGCTTTTTCTTAAATTTATTTGTCTCAACCACATCCCTTTTGGTCTTTGCTTTTAACTCTGAAGCTTTCTTGTGGCTTCTCAATCTTGGATTGTGTTTTGCCTTGCTATGTTTCGGTGATTACCTCCGCCCTCTTTTCTCTGTCTGTGCCGGGGGGGTCATCGTCACTATCTTTGAGTTAATGCATTGAGTCCCCTCTCAGGGTCTCTTAGGCAGGCACAGCTTTCTGCCTCATCCACGTTACACATCCTGTGTTCACTTCTAACTCCGCATGCATTATATTTTCTTGAACACGGCCTTCATTGTAACCAAGCTTTCTCCTTTTGCACAGTACAAGTGCTTTATTTTTCTCTGCAGACAATGGATTCCCTTTGTATCTCCCTTACTTTTGTTTAAGACTTCTAATTTATCCCAAGGTCATCTTTAATCTCTTCTCCGTATCTCAGCTACTTCACTTGATCTCAACTTCTACCCTGTCTGTGTCAATAATATTCTGTTCCTTTGTTCCAGGTAGTTCACCAGATTTAAGGCACTTACTGTTTGTCTCTTCAGGTAAGTCTGCTTTTATTCTTTGACACTGTTGAGAGATGTGGCTGTTTTTTTCCTTTATACAATTGTCCTTATTTTCTATCCTACCCTTCAATAGATAATTTATTTTCGTCTTTGCTTTCTTTTTCTTTCCATTTAGTTTCTCTCTGTATTGTGAACTCTTGTATTTCACATCTCAATTTCTTTTTATTCTGTGTCTCTTGTCACCTTCTTATCTGAGAAACATTACATTGCATCTTAATCCTTCACATGTTGTTGCAGCCAAGTTAAATCATCTTTGCTGTCAACGGATGGTTCACTTTTCCTTTTAAAAATCACAGTAGATAGTTTTTTTTTTTTTTTTTTTCTACTCATTTTTAAAAGTGATGGTTCATCTGATCTTCTTGTTTGTACCTCGTGTCTTTTTAGTTTGCTTAAGTTTAGCATCAGGCATCTGTTCCCTTTGTACTTTTCAGTGATTTATGGATTCTGTGTTTCTTTTAAATGTTTGAAATGTATTGGTCTTCTAATTGATTCAAAGTATATGATTTTCTTACTCCTTAAATACTAAATTGCTTTAGTGATTAAAAAGTAATCTATTCAATAAATACTTAAGCATAGTAACTTACCAGTGTGCCAGAGACTAAGAGGGATACATGAGAAGTGTTAGAGGACACTAGATCTGGGCCGAATCAACTAGTGAAAACTTTAGGAGCACTAAGAATTTGAGCACATCTAAAGAATTTGTAGGTTTGGGATAAGGTAAGAGGAAGGGCCAATGCCAGGTACTATAATCTTTCTTTTATGGTTTAGAACAATTCACAGTTTTGGAGAAAAGTCAAACTAAGGTGATTAAATGACCATCAGATACTAACAATCAGGAGAATGTTAAGTCCATTTGCTTTTTCAGTGAGAAGATTAGGAAAAAATAAAACTGAATTGAAAAATGACCTCATTTAACCACTCAACGCCTTGCTGTGATTTGTCCCAGCAAATGGTTAGAGAGCTATACTTTTTTTTTTCTTTTTTTCTTAGATTTTTTTTTTTTTTTTGGTGTGGACCATTTTTAAAGTCTTTTTTTGAATTTGTTACAATATTGTTTTTGTTTTATGTTTTGTTTTTTTGGCCCTGAGGTATACGGGATCTTAGGTCTCTGACCAGGGATCAAATCCATACACTGTGTGTTGGAAGGCAAAGTTTTAACCACTGGATCACCAGGAAAGTCCCTTTTATCACTTTTTTTCTTAATTTATAAATTGTTATTATCGTGTTTCCACTTTTAATCTATTATGTTTAATTCATCATCCACTATTTTGTAAATCAATGAACAAATAATGTACACCAATAAAATGTGTACATTAGCAGAGATGAAAAGGACAGCTTTTAGGGAGTTTGCAGTCTCTTGTGCAAGCCAATAATTTAAATTTTAAGTTGATAAAGGATATGCAGTGAAATGATGACTATATGCAGAATCTCTCAAGCTGTATGAATTCAGAAAATACAAAAATTAGTGATGATGGAATTAGTCAAAAAAGTCATTAGGTAGGTCCCAAAATACAATTGGGCCTTGAGGGAGGGATGGATAAGTAGAAGAGAGGAAGAAAACATTCTAAGGAAAACTTTCTAAGTATCTAAAGTATCTATCAGTATCTAAAGATAATTACATGTCTTGGCATGTGAAGTCAGTGGTTTGTATGACCTGTGTATCAATCCCATTTTTTCATTTATTAAACTATCAAATATTGAGCATATATCATATGCCAGGTGTTCTTTTAGACTCTGAGATACGGTGGTGAACAGGACAGATAAAATCTTTGCATAAATATGTTTTGATGCTTGGGGCCAACAACTCAATAAAGGAAAATTTAGTTAAGAAAAGGGCTGGTAGTGGGGACTTCAATTAATAATAATGGACTTCCCTTGTGGCTCAGCTGGTAAAGAATCTGCCTGTAATGTGGGAGACCTGGGTTCAATCCCTGGGTTGGGAAGATCCTCTGGAGAAGGGAAAGGCTTCTAGCCTTTCCAGTATTCTGGCCTGGAGATTTCCATGAACTGAATAGTCCACGGGGTCACAAAGAGTCAGACATGACTGAGTGACTTTCACTTTCACTTTCATAGTTAATAGTATTGTATTGCATATTTGAAAGTTACTATATGCAGAGTACATCATGAGAAACACCGGGCTGGAAGAAGCACAAGCTGGAATCAAGATTGCCAGGAGAAATATCAATAACCTCAGATATGCAGATGACAGCACCCTTTTGGCAGAAAGCGAAGAGGAACTAAAAAGCCTCTTGATGAAAGTGAAAGAGGAGAGTGAAAAAGTTGGCTTAAAGCTCAACATTCAGAAAAGTAAGATCATGGCATTTGGTCCCATCACTTCATGGGAAATAGATGGGGAAACAGTGGAAACAGTGTCAGGCTTTATTTTTTTGGGCTCCAAAATCACTGCAGATGATGATTGCAGCCATGAAATTAAAAGATTCTTACTCCTTGGAAGGAAAGTTATGACCAACCTAGATAGCATATTCAAAAGCAGAGACATTACTTTGCCAACAAAGGTCCATTTAGTCAAGGCTATGGTTTTTCCAGTGGTCATGTATGGATGTGAGAGTTGGACTGTGAAGAAAGCTAAGCGCCGAAGAATTGATGCTTTTGAACTGTGGTGTTGGAGAAGACTCTTGAGAGTCCCTGGGACTGCAAGGAGATCCAACCAGTCCATCCTAAAGGAGACCAGTCCTGGGTGTTCATTGGAAGGACTGATGCTAAAGGACTGAAACTCCAGTACTTTGGCCACCTGATGCGAAGAGTTGACTCATTGCAAAAGACTCTGATGCTGGGAGGGATTGGGGGCAGGAGGAGAAGGGGAAGACGGAGGATGAAATGGCTGGATGACATCACCAACTCGATGGACATGAGTTTGAGTGAACTCCGGGAGTTGGTGATGGACAGGGAGGTTGGCGTGCTGCGATTCATGGGGTCGCAAAGAGTCGGACACGACTGAGTGACTGAACTGAACTGAACTGAAGAGAGTAAATCTTAAAAGATCTCATCACAAGAGAAAAAATTTTAACTGTGTATGAAGATGGTGTTGACTAAGTTTATTGTGGTGATCATTTGTAATACATACACATAGCAAATTAATATGTTGCATACTCAAAACTAATATAATGTTATATGTCATATCTCAACTAAATAAAAATTTCATATCCCAAAGCCAACAGTGTAGGCTGGTTCCCTTCTCTCCACACCCTCTCCAGTAAATATTATTATTATTTGGCTGTGCAGTAAACCATGTGTTATCTTAGTTCCCTGACCAGGGATGGAACCTGTACCCTCTGCATTGGAAGCATGGAGTCTTAACCACTGAACAGCCAGGGAAGTCTCCCCAAATTTATTATTTGTGGTCTTTTTAACTTTGTCCATTCTGCCTTGTGTGAGGTGATAACCTTGTTGTAGTTTTGATTTACATTTCTCTAATGATTAATGATATTAAAAGTCTCTTCACTTGCCTGTTGGCCATCTGTAAGGACATGAGATTCCTGAGTCAGAGCCAAAGGACTTAATTGTGGCTGAGAAGGCCACTTGAAGTTCATGCCTGTGTCTGTTCTCCTCGCTCACCCCCCAACCCCATACTCTTTGGTAGGTGGTGAAAGGTGGGCCTAGATGTGTGCTGCACACAGTGAGTTTGCTTGATAGCTGTGGGTCTCTGAGCTTAGGAAACCTCAATCTTTTAATGTGGACCATAAGCCAAGATTGCCCAAGTTTGCTCAGGAGACATTATCTTTTCTGTGTGTGTTTAGTCACTCTGTTGTGTTTAATTTGTGACCCTTTGGACTGTGGCCCACCAGACTCCTCTATCCATGGGATTTTTTTCAGTGGGTTGCAACTGGAACTCACTGGAGTGGGTTGCCATTTTGTCCTCTAGAGGATCTTCCAGATCTAGGGATCGATCCCGCGTCTCCTGCACTGAGGGCAGATTCTTTACCCGCTGAGCCATCAGGGGTGCTGGGCAGCAAATACTCTGCCCTCTGTCTGCAGAAAGTCTTTATCTTCCAAGAAGATAACTAACATGTTCAAAAACCTTTGAGAAGGGATTTCAGAACAGAAGGCTGTCTGTGCCTCTGCTCTCATGATATGCAACAATGTGAGGAATCCCTGGAATTTGTCACCCATCAAAGGGAGAGATAAAAATAATTACAAACCAAAACTAATGTATATTTGACATATGTTTTGAGCTCTACATTGTACTAAGTATTATTTCTCTCATTTACTAATCAAAACCACTCTTTTAGGTAAGTTTCCTTCTTGTCTCCATTTTACAGATAAAAGTAGATAGTAACAAACTTGCCCAGCATCTCACAGTTCAGTTCAGTTCAGTTGCTCAGTCATGTCTGACTCTTTGTGACTCCATGAATTGCAGCATGGCAGGTCTCCCTGTCCATCACCAACTCCCGGAGTTCACTCAAACTCACATCCATCGAGTCGGTGATGCCATCCAGCCATCTCATCCTCTGTCGTCCCCTTCTCTTCCTGCCCCAAATCCCTCCCAGCGTCAGGGTCTTTTCCAATGAGTCAACTCTTCACATGAGGTTAGCAAATGGCAAAGTCATGATTTGAACTTAGACCTGACTTTTGAGTCCTACCGTGTCCTGATTCACAGTTAAGTAAAAAGAGCATAAAACATGTTCATTGGCAGCAGTCACATGACAGGGCTTTGTGACCTCACTGAGTGTCATTTCAGTGGAGCCATAGGGGCAGAGTCCAGCTTGGGGTAAGTTGTAGAATGATTGGGAAGAGTATAAATGAGATATGGTGAACATAAACAACTTATTTCATGCATTTGATTTTAAAGAGAGGGTGAGAACAAAAGAATCAAGAAAACTTTTTTTTCTTTTTTTAATTTGGAGAGGTTTTTTTTTTTTTTTTGCCTGCTTGTGGAAAAAAAGGAAAAAAATAGCATGGAGTGCAAGAGAGGGCAGTTAACAAGAAAAAGGAAGAAACACCAAAGAAAGAGAGTTCAGTGCACTCCTGGGGAGATAGGAAAGCCACCTCCTCTATTACAGCAGGAAGATTTTGTCACTGTGCTGGGGTTGAAGCCATTCCTCGCTGATGGCTTCTCTTTGATCTGTGAGGTAGAAGGGGAGATGGTCTGCTGAGTTTAAAATGCAGGGGACTGTAGAAAGTGGCCTGACTTTTGAGAATCAAGCAGTATTTTGTGAAGGATGGGTGAGAGACTCCCCATTGAGAGACAAAGAGTATAATGTGAGTTTCACTAGCAGCACTTGAGTGCTGTTCAGCTGAGATGGACAAGCCAGGCTGCTGGGTTTATCAAGGTGGAGATTTGCCAGGAGGAGCAGAGGGGAAAGGAGGGTGTTGGAAAAAAGCGTGGTTGATGTGATGGGCCATGACCTCTAAGCTGGAAAGGAAAAGAAGTGAAGGCCATGGGATGCTGGTACCTAAGGAGAAAGCATCAGGGTGGCCGATGGACTTCAAATCCTGAGAAGATCAACCCTGAGTGGTGAAGTAATTGAGTGAGCGAGCTGGAATAAGTAGGAAGTGGGGGTTCTGTTTTTTCACAATGGAGTTATGTTTCATTTTGTCATCAAAACCCGTAACCTCTGCCTCTTTACATCATGTCCAGAATCTTCTGATCATACTCAGGAGAGCTTAGGAATGAAGCCCCTGAACCTTCCTCTTTCACCGAACAGATGTTGACAGTGGGCAGTGCCTACCGCAGGCACAAAGTACTTTGTGAGGTTGCCAGGAAGCAAAAGGCAGCCAGGATGGAGCGCCTAAATTATAGGAAGTTCTCTGTCAGAAGAAGCAAGGTTTCCAGGCAAAGCAAGTGTGTGTACTCAGAGAGTACTGAAATCCTAGTGTAGGGTGACTGTGGAGCACACCTGGGCTGATTCTAGGGCTCGGCTAGAGCAGATGAAGTTGGAATGAGCCTGGGCGTGCGGATCTGTCTTCAGGATCTGATTTCATTTCCTTCCAGGCTATACTCAGAAGTGAAATTGCTGGGTCATATGGTAGTTCTGTTTTTAATCTTTTGAGAAACTTAAATTTCCACACTGTACTCCCTAGTGGCTGAACCAGTTTATATCCCTGAAACAGTGCTTGGGCTTTACGGGTGGCGTTAGTGGTAAAGAATCCACCTGCCAACGCAGGAGATGCGAGAGATGCGGGCTTGATCCCTGGGTCAGGAAGATCCCCCAGAGAAGGAGATGGCAACCCACTCTAGTATTGTTGCCTATTGTATCCCATGGACAGAGGAGCCTGGTGGGCTATAGTCCATGGGGTCGCAAAGAGCAGGACACAGCTGAGCACATACACAACAGTACATGAGGGTTCCTTTTTCTCCACACCCTTGTCAGTTCTTGTTATTTCTTGTCTTTTGGAAAATAGCCACCCTAACGGGTGTGAGGAGATAGCTCATTGGGTGAACGTGGTCAAAGGGAACAATCTTCCAGTTATAAAATCAGTAAGATGAATAAGTTCTCAGGGTGTAATGTATACCCTAGTGGCTATAGCTAACGCCACTGTTGTGGCTATTTGAAAGCCGCTAAGAGGAGATCTTAAAAGTTCTCAACACATACACACACATTGTGACTATGTGAGGTAGTGGATGGGTTAACCTCACTGAGGTAATAATTTTGCAATATGTGCAGCAAATCATTATGTTGTACACCTTAAACTTGTACAGTGTTATACTTCAGGTCAGTGAAGCTGAGAAAAAAGTGAAGCCCACCTGCTCTCAGGATTGGCATTAGATAGATACAAATGGATAAATAGATAGGTAAAGTTTTGACGGAAGTGGGGTTTGTTTTTATTTGCCTCTTACCCTCCTTTTCCCACTTCTTTCCAGTTTTTGATAACCTTTCTCTTGATAGATACCCAGAACACACTTATCCCAACTTTAGGGCTGTATTACTTTTTAGCTATAACTCAACTGGGAGATATTTTTCAGGTTTTATCTGTAACATTTGATTATATGGTGAAACCTTCCTCTTAAAATTTGCTCTTTCCTTGTAGTTTTTTGTTGTTGGTGTTGTTGGCTTAGTACGCTCTTCAGTGATAAAGATGATAGTAAAGATAGTTTAACATTTTAGCTTCAGTTGCATATAGTTGATTTATGATGTTAGTATGAGGTTACAGCAAAGTGATTTAATTATATATATACCCATTTTTAGATTCTTTTCTCATATAGTTATCACAGAAAATTGAATAGAGCTCCCTCTGTTATATAGTAGGTCCTTGTTTCTTATCTATTTTATATGTAGTAGTGTGTGTATATTAATCCCAAGCTCCTGATTTATCCCTCCCCCAAATATTTTCCCTTTGGTAACCATAGAGACATCACTTTGCTGACAAAGGTCCATATAGTCAAAGCTATGCTTTTTCCAGTAGTCATGTACAGATATGAAGTTGGACAGTAAAGACGCTGAGCACCAAAAAATTGATGCTTCTGAACTGTGGTGCTGGATAAGACTCTTGAGAGTCCTATGGACAGCAAAGAGATCAAACTGGTCAATCCTAAGTGAAATCAGCTCTGAATATTCATTGGAAGGACTGGTGCTGAATTTGAAGCTCTAATATTTGGCCACCTGATGCAAAGAGCTGACTCGTTGAAAAAGACCCTGATGCTGGGAAAAACTGAAGGCAGGAGGAGAAGGGGACGACAGAGGATGAGATGGTTGGAAGGCATCACCAACTCAATGGACATGAGTTTGAGCAAACTCTGGGAGATAGTGAAGGACAGGGAAGCTTGGTGTGCTGCAGTTCCTGAGATCATAAAGAGTCAGATATGACTTTTAGTAACTAAACAGTAACCATAAATTTGATTTTGATTTAAGTCTGTTTCTTTTTTGTAAATAAGTTCACTTGTATCATTAAAAAAATTAGATTCCACATATGAGTGATATCATATAATATTTGTCTTTTTCTGTCTGACTTACTTAGTATGTTAGCCTCTGGGTCCGTCAGTGCTGCTTCAAATGACATCGTTTCATTCTTTTTTTAAGGCTGAGCATGCTGCAGTCCATGGAGTCACAAAGAGTCAGACACGACTGAGCGACTAAACTGAACTGACTATTCCATTGCATACATTAACTGCATCCTCTTTATCCCTTTATCTGTCAATGGACATTTAGGTTGCTTCCAAGTCTTAGCTATTGTAAATAGTGCTGCAACGAACATTGGATTCATGTACCGTTTTAGATTATGGTTTTCTCTAGATATAGGCCCACGAGAGAGTTGGTTGGATCACATGGTGGTTTTATTTTTAGTTTTTTAAGAAACCTCCATACCATTCTCCATAGTGGTTATACCAGTTTATAATCCCACTACCAGTGTAGAGGAGTTCCCTGTTCTTCATACCTTCTTCAGCATTTAGTGCTTGTAGACTTTTGGATGATGTCCATCCTGCCTGGTGAGAGGTGATACCTCATTGTTTTGATTTGCATTTCTCTGATAGTTAATGATGCTGAGTATCTTTTCATGTGCTTTTTGGCCATCTGTATGTTTTCTTTGGAGAAATGTCTATTTTGAACTTCTGCCACTTTTTGATTGGGTTGTTTGCTTTTTTGATATTGAGCTACATGAGCTGTTTGTCTATTTTGTAATAGTGTCTTCTTATAATGACACTATTATGACAAATGTAGTGTCTTCTGATAATGAATAGGGTTGTAATTTCTGTCATTTGATGTTGTTCTCCATTTTAAATGGTACTTTTTTTCAATCCTCCTAATGTACCTTTTCTTTCTCCATTCATCTCATAAGTACTGATGAGCTCCAAGTCTTGAACACTGATCACCATTATAGGAGACATTGCTGGTTGCTTACCCATATTTATTGCATTTCCCGTATGCTGGTGAAATGTTCATTTTTCCTTTTTTATTTAGCAGCAAAACCCATTTAAACTGAGTTTGTTGGTCAATAGCTTAAAAATGGCTTGTTTTAGCCTCTCTTGCCCTGGGATATGATCATGTGATTAGGGTGACCAACTATGTCACATGGGGCATAGCTTTCTCTTTAAAGAGTGCAGGCATGCTCCCTTTCTCTTCCTGCCTGATGAGATTATTGGAGCTCCAGCCACCATCTTGGAGCTTGGGTTGACCTTGAGGAAACAGAAACTAGGGCCTCGAGTCCCTGATGATGGTGTGAAGTCACCCCAGTAATACACTACTATCATTCTTCTGAAATTTTTTTCTTTTTGCCCAATCCCAGGGGTCAAACCCCATCCCAGAGGTTAGGTCTTCCTTCCCTTCCCACTTGCAAAGTGGAAGGGTAACATCTTCCGCTCGAATGACATAAAATAGCACTTGATCTTACATGGAGCTCCAGATCCTTGTGTATACCTCTATTAGAAAGCTCTACTTAAATACTCCATGTGCCAAAGCTAAACTCAACATCTCTGTGTGAAAGCAGGTTCTCTTTCTGCATTCCTTTTCTTGTTATGTAGACTGATCTTCAAGGTATACAAGACAGAAGTCTGCTAGTCATTTTTGCATTTCTCTTTTCTTTATAACTCATATCCAATTGATAACTGGTCTTTTTTCATTATATATCAAAAGTCTGACCTTTCTTCTTTACCTGAATGTGTGTTGGTTTATTTCTTTATGTCTCTCCTGGGTCATTAAATCATCTGAAACACTTCCAAAGTACTATACTGTTATTAACAGTGATGCCAGAATTACCTTTTTAGAACGCAACTCGGGCCGTATCTCACCCCTGTGTTAAAACCCTTGCTGTTGTCGTCAGAGAATAATATCAAATTAACAGGTCTGTAGTGTGTTTCAGAACTGGCCAGCTCTCTCTCTGCCACATCCTCTTGTGCCAATCCACCCCATAAATAGTAGTGTCTTCTTATAATGAACAGACATGTTGGTCTAAATATGTCAGACACTCCCTCACTTCAGGGCTGTTGCACATGTAGCTTCTTCCTCTTGGAATATCCTTCTTCTAATGGTGATTGAATGTTAGTCAAGGGTTCCCACAGGTGCTGGGCTTGTGATGCTTTAATGATTCAGTAGTTTTTTTTATAGTGCCTGTAGGTATTGATGCATATTTATGTCCTAACAACTCAGTAGCCATTTAAAAAAAGTCATATGCTTATGTTGGAAGAAAGGTAATATTTTACAGTTCTTTTTAAACATTTTTATTTGAGTATAGTTGCTTTACAATGGTGTGTTTCTGCTGCACCATAAAGTAAATCAGCCATATGTATATATGTGTGTATATATATATATATATATATATATCCCCCCTCACTTTTTGAATTTCCTTCCCATTTAGGTCACCACAGAGCATTGAGTATAGAGTTCCCTGTGCGGTACAGTAGGTTCTCTTTTGTTATCTATTTTATATACAGTTGTGCATTTTACATTTCTTTATTCACCACAGCTACTCATTTTTTATTTTAATTGGAGGAGAGGGTGTGATGAATTGAGAGATAGCATTGAAATACATACATTACCATGTGTAAAGTAGCTAGCTAGAGGGAAGTTGCTGTGATGACCTGTGTGAGTGGGATGATGCGGGGGAGAGGCTCAAGAGGGAGGGGATACATGTCTACTTATGGCTGATTCACGTTGTGCAGCAGAAACCAAAACAACCTTGTGAAGCAATTATTCACCACAGTTACTTATCAGGGGGATGTGTGCTTCTGTTGGGTACCTCCCTTCTCGAACCTTTGATTAGATAGGATCTGGCCACCCTCCTTTGTCTTTCCACGTGGACATTTTCACACTCTTAGCTTTTCTACTGAGAAATCACAGGTCTACAAACATACATCTTCAAAAAGAATGTGCTGTTCTTAAACCTAATGTTAAAACTGTGAACAACCTCGAGGCAGTATTTCACATTCTGTCTGACACTGCCGCATTTCCTTGGAATTTTAAAAATATCTCAGGTTTCTCCAGTGAGTTTGCTTCAGTGCCCGGAGTGCCTTGGCACATAGTTTGGAAACCGTGATGCTTAGAGCCTGGCATTGGAAACTACTGTGATAATCCATTCTTTTATTTAAAAAGGTAGTGCTCTGTTCAAGACATGGTAACCGGTAAGTCACTGTGAGCTAAGAGCCTGTAAGTCTAACATTCTTATCTTCGACTTCACTGTGAGTCTAAGAATTTCTGCATAAAGTGGTATTTGAGTTGACAGGATGGACTGGATATATCAAATTAGTGAGGAAGTCTAAAATTACAACTAAACAGCAGGGCACTCTCACTTATCTTTCTATTACGATGCAAGGGGCACTGAAGGGCATCCCCACCTTGCCCCCCAGATGAGAAACATTCTGCAGCTGCTTGGGGTGCTGACTGCTGGTTCCTGGGACTTGCATGTGGTCCAAATGAGCTGCCTTGCACAAGGTTTTATCCTCTCCCTTGGGGCAACACCCACATCCAGTGACTGCTGAGCACACCCATACAAGGGCTCAGGTCCCTTGCCTAAATTGGGCACATCTCTGAGGAGCCATGGCTGCTCCCAGACTCCACAAAGAATTGTTTTGGACTTCTGCCCCGCTCTGTCTAATCCTCCTTCCCCTGTCCACTCAGAGGTCTGGGTACCAGCTGTGTTCCTCAGTAAACTCACTGCATAAGAATCTCCATCTCAAGAGTGGAGCCGGAGATCATAACCTGACCTGCCGGGAAGGTGATCATATACAATGCCTTTGAATCAAAATATTATTTTTACTTGTAAGTGTACCCTTGGGCAGTAGAATGAATTTCTTACTTTTTTGGACTCATGCTGTTCTATTAATGCCATTATACTATATTACATACAGACTCTTAAGAAAAATAGATTGAGCATGTCTTATTTCCCCAATAAATTTTCAGTTTTTTCCTTTATATTATGAGGAGGGGGAGAGTGAGGAAGGGAAGGACTGACTTAGTATCTCACATTCTTCCCTTTCCATTAAAAATCAACATGTATTCTGAGATATGGGAACATTTTGTACTACTGAAATGATGGTCCACACATTTAATACTTATAATATTTTAGCATTAAAAATAATAAATGTAAAGTTCTTGTTTTCTGTGAACAAATAATCTTCAATATATTTTACTGCATGCAAGCACAGGTGTAAATAAGAGTTTAACATGGAAGGTTTTCCCCCTTTTTATTGCTTCTCTAAAGACATGAACACTCCCCACTGACTCAACTGGTAAAGAACTCGCCTGCCAATGCAGGAGACTCAAGAAACATGGGGTCGATCCCTGGGTTGGGAAGATCCTCTGGAGAATACTGGAGGGCAACCCACTCCAGTATTCTTGTCTGGAAAATCCCATGGGCAGAGGAGGCAGGCAGGCTACAGTCCATGGGGACCCAAAGAGTTGGACACGACTGAGCGTGCAAGCACACACACACACACACACACACACACTCACATGAAACACAGTGACTTTTTGTATTTGTGCAACTCAGGGTCCTCTTAGAAGTTGAATAAGTGTAAATTTAGTATTTTTTGTAGATTTATTTTTAAAATATTAAATAGTGGTATAGTCAGAACAAGGCCTTTCACAGTGTTAAAGTGGAAAAGTGTCAGTGGTACACACTGTGGAGAAAGGCAGAGGGCTGGAACCCATGAAGCCTCAGAATGGAGTTATTCCGGCTTAGGAACATCAGGGGTTACTGGAGCATCTTCTGGGGATACTGGCAGGATCTCATGGAATTCTGGAATAAGATCTGGGCATGCATGACATAGCACTAACACAGGGAGTTCATGCTCTTCTGTGAATCTTCCATTTCTGGATGGATGTGTTTTGTGAGCAGAATGGTAATGAGATTTCCGGATCCACAAAATTTACTATTAAACTGTATCATTGTTATTTATCTTTAGAGCTATCATAGGAGAAGTTAAAGAAGTTGCTTAATTCATTCTTTCAAAGCTACAGTCACTTTAAAGACAAATTGACACTATTTCAGTGTCATCTACATTTGAGTCCATTTTAGAATGACCACCTACAAGATAGGAATTGAAAGAGCTGTTAGGAAAAAAATTAAGTTCATGATTCATGTTTGCCAAAAGATGGTGCTCATGTATCTGTTAAGACCATTTAGGCAGCAGTGAAGCTGAAAAACATCATCCTTTCCAAGAATTGGAAGGCATGACTCCTAAGGCTGTGGCATAACAACAATATACTTGCATTTTTCCATATTGCATTTGAAATGTAAACAACTTAAGAGATAGGCTTTCCTGCAAATGTACTATTAAACAGCAGCCGCCCACAAGACAGTTAACATACCAAATTAAAGCACTTTCAAAGATACAGGATTCTGCAAACATTTTACTGTCTTTCCAACAACAAAGCTGGAATGAAGGTATGAGAATGTCAAAAAAGGAAATAGTAGAACAATATATCAAAGGCATATATGCTAGTCTGATGCTCAGAATTTCATTGTTTTGCCATATAAGATGAATATGGGCTTTCTGTGTCTGCATTAAACGTGTCATTTAGCATCTCCAGTAACCATCGTTATGCATCTGCTGTGTATCTGGCGTGCATTCAGGATTTCACTTCATCCTCAAAAAGCTTTAAGACATAGGTATTACTCTCATCAAATCCATCTTACAGAGAGTTGAAGCTAGTTTAAAGATGGCAAATATTGGGAGCCAATATTTGAACCCATACCAACTTCCCAGGTAGCTCCATGGTAAAGAATTTGGCTGCAATGCAGGAGACCTGGGTTTGAGCCCTGGGTCGCCAAGATTCCCTGGAGAAGGAAATGGCAACCCACTTCAGTATTCTTTCCTGGGAAATCCCATGAACAGAGGACCCTGGCAGGCTACAGTCCATGGGGTTACAGAGTGTCAGACACGACTGAGCAACTAAACAACAACAGCTAATTTCAAAACTCATACTCTTAACCAATAGGCTCTACAGCTCTGTAAAGATTTTCCTTAAAATTTGAATCCCAGGTTAGTGTTAGTCACTCAGTTATGTACAACTCTTTGAGACCCCATGGACTGTAACCCACCAGGCTCCTCTGTGCATGGAATCCTCCAGGCAAGTATATTGGAGTGGGTTGCCATTTCCTTCTCCAGGGGATCTTCCTGAGGCTGAGACTGAACTCCAGTCTCCTGCATTGTGGGTGGATTCTTTCCCATCTGAGCTACCAGGGAAGCCTGAATCCCAGGTTAAGAATATACTGTTTGTACATCCCTTGTTTACTGTTACTCTTATGGGTAGCCAATTATTTTTCATAAATATTTGAAAGTAGTAGGTGTATCTGTTCTAGAGTCCTGCATCTTTGGACAGAATGCCACGGATGCCACCATGAGTGCTTTCATCTAAGACAAGTTTCTCCATCTGGAAAGTAACTGCAGGAGAGCTTACTTTAAGGAGTGTTGTGAGATATAAAAGTAATTCACACACAGTGCTTACATTCAGTACACACTCAGTTTATGAGAGCAATTATTTTCAAAAAATGCCTAATAAAACGTGATTTCATTCTACACACAAGCTCTAAATCATCTGCGTGAAAAGAAATTCTTATGAAGAAAATTACTAAGGCAAACATTCCATCCTTTGAGTAAACTTAGAACATATATTTCGACCATAGGTCTGCTCCACTCTAAAACATTAGTTAAACATGTAGTTTCAGAATTATCTATTTGGGGATTAAGTTGTGGCAGATAGATGGGGAAACAGTGGAAACAGTGTCAGACTTTATTTTTTGGGGGGCTCCAGAATCACTGCAGATGATGATTGCAGCCATGAAATTAAAAGACGCTTACTCCTTGGAAGGAAAGTTATGACCAACCTAGATAGCATATTGAAAAGCAGAGATATTACTTTGCCAACAAAGGTCTGTCTAGTCAAGGCTATGGTTTTTCCAGTGGTCATGTATGGATGTGAGAGTTGGACTATAAAGAAAGCTGAGCACCGAAGAATTGATGCTTTTGAACTGTGGTGTTGGAGAAGACTCTTGAGAGTCCCTTGGACTACAAGGAGATCCAACCAGTCCAACCTAAAGGAGATCAGTCCTGGGTGTTCATTGGAAGGACTGATGCTAAAGCTGAAACTCCAGTAGTTTGGCCACCTCATGCGAAGAGTTGACTCATTGGAAAAGACTCTGATGCTGGGAGGGATTGGGGGCAGGAGGAGAAGGGGACAACAGAGGATGAGATGGCTGGATGGCATCACCGACTCGATGGACTTGAGTTTTGGAGCCCTGGCGTGCTGTGATTCATGGGGTCGCAAAGAGTCGGACACAACTGAGTAACTGAACTGAACTGAAGAGATTCATAAAATGATACATGTTGAAGTTGTAGTTTGTTTTCATGTATTCATAATATGATACAATTGATGTGTTCTATAAATTACATAAAGTGAGATGAAAATTAGGATGATTATTCTAAATCATCAAATTCTAGTACTTTCAGTAGTGAATCAAGTTGATGTGAAATGTTATTTTATCTATTTCTTTTACCTATAAAGTTCTAGACTACTTTATTTGCTGGGGAGAAACTCGGTGATGAATCAGAACTAAATAAAAATATTACTGAATTTAAAGTATCTTGGCATATTGAATGTACCATAGATATATTAAGTGAGGACTATATATACATTTGGGCTTTTCAGGTGGCTCTAATGGTAAAGAATCTGCCTGCCAGTGCAGGAGATACAAGAGACTCAGGTTCAATCCCTGGGTGGGAAAGATCCCTTGGAGGAGGGCAGGGCAACGCGCTCCAGTATTCTTGCCTGGAGAATCCCCATGGACAGAGGAGCCTGGCAGGCTACAGTCCATAGGGCCTCAAAGAGTCAGACTTAAGTGACTGAGCACTCACATATACAATTAAGGTATTCAGGTTTGTTTGTATATTTTGTGTTTTGACTTAATATAAACCCACATACATATTCCCAAATACCTCATTATGGCTATTTTAATTGTGACTTTTTTAAACTGAAATTCTTTTCTATAATTTAAAATTTGAGAGTTCCCCAAAGTCATAACATAAATGTATGTTTAAAAAACCCTCAGTCCCTTGGTGAATTTACTTTAACACATCACCTCCTGCATTTCATTACATGGATTAGTCTCTAAAAATGGAGAACAGCTGGCCTTCGCCTGCTGTGTAACCTCCTCCCATATTCTTCTCCAGGCTAAATAACCCCCAATTCCCTTAGCCTCTCATCCTAAATCCTATTTTCTAACATTTAAATCACTCTGCTGATCAACCTGGCCCTCTTCAAATTTACTCACCTCTCCGTTATGCTAAGCAGTCATAATTCATTAACCAGTCCTCAATCAGTAATAAAGCAGCTGCCACTCACTATGATGCCTGCTGGATAAGAAGTGGCCTGTTCAGAACAGTCACTGACACATAAAATGGAGTTGTTTCCAACTACTCTTTGGACTCATGCATTTGTTTATATTCATACCTATCAAATTACAGGTTTATGTAGTATGCACTGGGAGCCAGGCCTGCTTCTCTCATTAAGCAGACTTATACTGGTGTCTGCAGTGTTCCTGGCTGTGCTGGTGATACAGAGTGAATAATACAGACCTGTCCACCTGGTGCTCATATTCTCATGAGGGAGTCAAGTTCAGTTCAGTTTAGTCACTCAGTAGTGTCCTACTCTTTGCAACCACATGGACTGCAGCACGCCAAGCTTCCCTGTCCTTCACCATCTCCTGGAGTTTGCTCAAACTCATGTCCCTTGAGTCCGTGATGCCATCCAACCATCTCATCCTCTGTTACCTCCGTCTCCTGCCCTCAGTCTTTCCTAGCATCAGGGGCTTTTCCAGTTAGTTGGTTCTTCCCATCAGGTGGCCAAAGTATTGGAGCTTCAGCTTCAGCATCAGTTCTTCCAATGAATATCCTGGGCTGATTTCCTTTAGGATTAAATAAACTGTAGTTATTACGAAAAAGAAAATAAAGTATGAACACTGAGAAGAAAAAATAAAGCACTTATGAAATAGAAGGATGTTTAGGCATAGGGCACAATAAGAAGTGTGGTTATTTCTTCACTTTATTGCCTGAGAGCTAAAAGTCTGAAGCTCTAATAGTATAATAATAATGATGCTGATAAAAGCTGATGTTCATTGGGTGCTCATAGACAATCACCGTTATATAGGCCATTGTATATGAATTGTTTCATTGATTTATCTGAGTCCAGGCTTGTACTTCTCACTGCAAAACAGGTCAATGAAATGGGAGATGAGCTATTGGGGCAAAGAATAGCGACTCTATTCAGAAAGCTAGCAGACCTAGAAGATGATGGACTTGTGCCCCAAAGAATTATCATGCTTGAATTAGAATTAAATTTAGTATAAATTAAAATTGTTTTATATTAAAGAGGAAGGGAGTAAAGTTAAGCAGTTCCTGGTTTCAGTCATCCTCTGGAGGAGATATGTTACTTTCTTCCTTCCTGTAGTCCTTCACAGGTGGGCCTGGTCAGGATGTTTCCTGGGAGTTAAACAAAGGTTTTTTAGCTTAATGCCCATTACCTGGCAGCCAGGGTTCCTAGAGATGAGCCATTATGTATAATTTAATCTTATAGGCAACATCCCTCTAGTGAGTAACTTGTAATAGAATACAAAAGATTCTTCCCTATTACATCATTACAAAAACTTCACAAAGCAGATACAATTACTAGTCCCATTTCCTAGTGATAAAACTAGGGAAGAGTTTGAGTAACTTATCCAGCCATTACATAGCAAGGCCTGGAATCAGAATGAAGTCTTTATGAGTCTACAGCTTAAATTTTTAACCCTCATATGGTGCTGCTGGTATAAGTATGGGAAAATAAATTCTCTGCTTTTTCTGTAGCTTTGTCCTCCTAAGACAAGACGACTCTTTCCAGAAGGCTATTTCATGACTATCTTTTATTCTCAAGTATTCCCTTGGGGGAGAATCTCACACTATCACCCTACTCGAAGTAGCTTTGTAAGATATTCCTTCCAACTTGGACATTATTCTTGAGGTTTTAAAAAAATACTCATTTTTATTTATTTGACTGTTCTGGGTCTTAGTTGCAGCATGTGCACTCTTAATTGTAGCATGTGGGATCCAGTTCCCTGACCAGGGATTGAACGTGGACCTCCTATATTGGGAGTGTGGAGTCTTAGCCCCTGGACTACTGGGGATATCCCCTCCTTGAGGTTATTAAACAAGATTTTCTAGTTAGGGCATTAAATCGGCTCAACCAATGCAATTTTCCTCTCTCATAGGGTCAGTTGATATGGGCAATCTGACTGGATGGTCTGCCCTTAAACTAGCTGCTTCACGGACCACTGTGGTGGAGTCATTACACCAGGGTGACTCAGGATCAGTCACACAGGGCTTAAGACCTCAAGTCTGATGAGGTCTTTTGTCTACTCAGGGCATATGAATCCCAGCAAACAGACTCCAGCACTCTGGAGAATTTGCATCTGGGTTGTCCAGGCTCCTAGCTAGACGCCCCCGCCATGCACCCATCACCCCAACACAAATAATGAAATTCTCCACAGGTAGGAATTTTGAATTTTTCTTAATTTAGGAGACTGTAGTCTTAACTATATGATCCAGTTAATTTGTTTATAATACCTGTGTCTGGAACAAAGCTGGTGTGTAGAAATAAAAGAAGGTAGTTCATCATCTTGGCCATTGATGACTGTATTTAAGCCACAGATGATGGCAGGATTAATGTCAAGGTCAGGGTTTCTTACGGTCCCCTGCTCCCTGGTGCCCCGTGAAAGGTATGGCGTCACTCACCTTCCACTCTTGCTTCTCTTCTGTTTGTCGTCTTTACTAAAGGTCCGCTCCAGTGTTCTTGCCTGAAAAATCCCATGGACAGAGGAGCCTTGTGGGCTACAGTCCGTGGGGTCGTGGAGAGTCAGGACTCTTTGAGCAGCTGAGCACGTGCGTGCACGTGCGCAGGCACACAACCCACTGAATGGCTGTTCTCCCCACACCACTGTTTTGGTAGTCTTCACGCCCCCATCCATTCCTGTTTCTTCCCACCACAGGACCTCATCCACACTCTTTCCTGTGTTCATGGCAACACATGAGCTTCCTGGGGAAGGAGGACTGGTGCTTCTCTTTTACAGAAAGCTGGTGCTTTCTCTGTCTTTCAGTGCACTTTCCCCTCTGGCTCTGCTCGAGTCCTATGCTTGTTTTCACCGGCCATGCCCTTCTTTGGGCATTTTGCCTTTATAAATTGGACTTGGCTTGTTACGGGTCAGCGATTCTTTTCTGGCTAAGCTTATGATATTCTGCTTTCTGTAGGAGACAGAGTCAGGCTCATTATGTTGAAATAATGTTTGCTGCTTAAAAGTTCTCTCGTAGAACCTGGAGCTCTTCAGGGGAAAGATAACTGTATAAATCCAATAAAAAATGAATACATAAGTAGTAAGAGTCTGGCCAGTGCTGAGTACAGTAAGATTTTTTTTTTTTTTTGCTACTGTGTAAGAGACACTATAAATTACAATGTTTCAAAAGTGTGGCACTCTTATTAAAAGAATGAAGATTATGAGATAGTTTCCCTTTCTCCTGAGGATAAAGAGAATGCTGCTGCGGCTAAGTCGCGTCAGTCGTGTCCGACTCTGTGCAACCACATAGACGGCAGCCCACCAGGCTCCCCTGTCCCTGGGATTCTCCAGGCAAGAATACTGGAGTGGGTTGCCATTGCCTTTTCCAATGCATGAAAGTGAAAAGTGAAAGTGAGGTCAATATGTGGGCTTAAATTGTAGTGGAAGGAATTTGGGTTAGGCATAGTTTGTTTCCACAGGGCTATTTTATTTAAGTAGATCTGATCAGTATGTGAGGGTCATTAAAAATACACTGATGACAAGTGGACCTGCAAATGATGGATGCCAATCCTTTCCTCAAGCTGATTGCCATGCTGTGGGGACATTCTTCATGTGCTGGGTGATTCTGTGTGTGTGTGAGGGGAAGACACCTATAGCACATTGGGTTTCATTTCTGACTCATCAGTTGAGGTGGTATTGTGTTACAGGTGTAAGCTTGGGGATCAGAAAAATCAGTATATTCCAAAGCCAGTTTAACTTTGTGAGCTCAGGCCACTTATCCTTCCAGAGGCTTGGTTTTCTCACCTTGAACTTGAAGATGCTATCTCCTACCTACTAGTATTGTCAAGCAAGCAATTTACAATAGGATATATGTAAAGTGCATAGCATAGGGATTGGCACATAGCAAACCTCCAATAACTGAGTTAATCAAACTTGCGGTCTTATTATTCACACATCTCCAGATCTTAAATAAGTTACTGAGAGCAAGTATTCCCTTCCCTCCCCACTCCTCTTTGACAAAATTTGTTGTCAAAACAACAACAACAAAATGGCTTTCCACTTGGTATTATATTCTATACTACACACTCCAAACAAAACTGAGGAATCCACAGTTTAGTCTGGGGCAAACATCGAAAAGAATATCTTCAATCAATGATTCATGAAATAGTCTTCTCATTTTCAGACTGAAGAATGACCAGCCCCGGGCGTAGTAAACACATGTGCTGATATTATTGGAACTACAGCTGTAAAACCTTTTCCTGTGGCTTAAATACAGGTGAAATATCAGCAGGATTTCTTAAAATGACTTGCTGTCATCTTCCATGTTTTGATATTTTGTGGCTGATAGGTTCATGTTCTTTTAAAAAAATATTTATTTATTTGACTGCAGTGGGTCTTAGTTGTAGCATATGGGATCTAGTTTCCTGACCAGGGATTGAACCCAGGCCCTCTGCATTAGGAGCACAGAGTCTTAGCCACTGGACCACCAGGGGAGTCCCTAGGTTCATGTTCTTTATCGGTCATCCCCAGCTGAATTTAGAACCAGTAAGAGGGAGATTTATGATTAAGCAATTAGAGTTCATCTAAAACCTTTCAAAATTAGAGAGTAAAGAAAAGGCACAAATATACAAGACAACAGACGGGCAAAGAGAGATCAGCTGATGAAAAGTATCAGTCCTTTAGAACCTGAAAAGCAAGTGATACATACTGATTCAGTCATCACAGAAATCTACTGTGTTGTAGTACATGGGGCAAGCCTAGAAACAAGAAAATTTCTTCTAAAATACAAAATTCCAGGGAGACTGAATTACAGTTTTGTCTGGATATGTGCCTAGGAGTGGGATTGCTGCATCATAGGACATGGAGTTTAATTCTCTAGAGATGTGACATTAGAAGGTTTTTGCACTTGGGGCATCTGACACAGTCTAGGGTGGAGGTGGCATTTGCTATTAAAAGTCAAGATTTAATAAGTTTACTCACATAATGATTAGACACTATCTCACTGCTTTCCCATCTTCATTGCTTGGATGTGCACAGTTTATTTTGTCAACCTCACCCGATCCCCCACTCCAAGGGGATTGTAAAAATCCCTCCCATGCATAAAATGATGAGCCCAAGATAATGTCAAGAACCCCTCCAAAATCAGTGATTTTCAAGTTTGTGTGTTAAAATCTGTTAGGGGAGATTTAAAAAATTCCAATGCCTGTGTCTCGCCTCAAATTAGTTGAATCAAAATATCTGGGTTGATATTTTGGGATTGAAGTATCAGCACTTAAAGCAACCAGCAGCCAGGATTGGGAACCACTCCCTGGAGTGATGCCCATCAGTCAACAATGGTGTCCTTATCCCCAGAGCTGCTACTTTGCCCTTTAGTGTTTCCCTCCCTATCACTAAGCCTTTGAAGGAAATTTTAATGTGAAAGAGATGAAAACAAAAATAAAAAAATATTAGATTCAGAGAAACAATGTGTAAAGGAGGCAGACACTCCAAAAGCTGAAAATTCTAAAAAATATAATGCACATATGAAAAAAGAACAAACCACCACACAAAAGATAAAATTATAAAGCTAGAGAGAAATTTTTGAAATTAATACAACTTCATAGCAGAAAAAATAACCACTGAAAATTTATAAAGCTGCTCATAGAAGTTTCTCCCCAATGAGGAAAAATGATTAAGAGGCTGGCTCTGCTATTTTCTAGACTTTAGGCTAATTATTATAATTATTAGTATCTACTGTTTCTCCTTCTCAGTTTCCTTATATGTACAATGAGTTAATAGTAAATACTTTTATAGTATTATTTATAGAGTTATTGTGAGAACTAAATGAGCTAATAAATGTAACTTAGAACATAGTGGTGTTAATTGCAATAAGAGGAAAGATGAAATTTCCCTGGTGGTCTGGTGATTAAGACTTTGCCTTCCAGGGCAGGAGGTGTGGGTTTGACCCCTGGTTGGGGAGCTAAGACCCCACATGTCTTGTGGCCAAAAAATCAAAACATAAAGCAGAAGCAATATTGTAACAAATTCAATAAAGATTTTAAAAAATGATCCATGTCCAAAAAAAATCTTAAAAAAACCAAGAGGAAAGGACCCACTGAATACTGACATAGGAAATAAAAGCAGTGCAGCACATCATTGTGAAATTCCTCCAGAATTGAAGGAACAAAAGAGAAGAGATTTTGAAACTTTTTAGAAGAGAAAAAAAGATATACAAAGCTTTAAGCTTCTCAGTTTTAACCCTGGGAGCTGGAAGACAGGACAGTTACTCCCAGCTTAAAATTCCATACCCAGCTAAACTGATGTACTTGTGAAAGTGGTATAAAGACATTTGAAACATATAAGGAATCAAAACGATTATTCTGGCTATCTTAGGAGTAGATGGGAGGTTTTGTCACAACAAGATGAGAGCATAAAAAAAGAAGCAGAAGGATCCAGAAAGCCAGGGATTGAACATAGAGCAAAGAGAAAATCATCATTCAATGACAGAGTGAAGATTTTTGAACACACATTTGAGTATAACTGCAGAATAACTTTTTAGAAGTAGAATTACTTGGTCGGAGGATATATGAATTTTAAATATTGACAGATTTTGTCAAATTGGCATGTCTTTCTGACTTATTCCATCTGTTAGGACAAAGGGGTATTCCACTTCACTTTTAGTTTGTATTTCTATTTCTCTTAATATGAATGAGGTTAAGCATATTTTCATATATTTATGATCATTTGTTTCCTTTTCTGAAAAATGATCTGTTCAAATATGTTCAACAGTTAGTATTTTTACTAAATGTCCAGCCAACATATCCTATAATATGCCAATTATTAAGCTAGCCATGGAAAAATTTACTTTAGGGAAAAGGGTCAGATGGGAGTGGCAAATAATGAAACTGCTCAATAATAAGTGATACGACATGATCATATAAGTGATACATAAAATAAGTGATACATAAAATGTGTTGTATGGAACCATATTCCAGTGTTTTCATCTCTGATACCAAATTATAATTATTATGACACCTAAGGAGATCCAACCAGTCCATTCTAAAGGAGATCAGCCCCGGGTGTTCTTTGGAAGGAATGATGCTAAAGCTGAAACTCCAGTACTTTGGCCACTTCATGCAAAGAGTTGACTCATTGGAAAAGACTCTGATGCTGGGAGGGATTGGGGGAAGGAGGAAAAAGGGATGACAGAGGATGAGATGGCTGGATGGCATCACTGACTTGATGGACGTGAGTTTGAGTGAACTCCGGGAGATGATGATGGACAGGGAGGCCTGGCGTGCTGCGATTCATGGGGTCGCAAAGAGTCGGACATGACTGAGCGACTGAACTGAACTGAACTGAAGTTATGTTACTTTATTTGGAACAGCATTTTATCTGTTTTATTTTCCAGGGCTAAAGTCTCTAGTTCACATATCTATTTAAAATGTTTAAAGCTCACATTATTTCACATGCTGTAAAATAGACTCCCACCCCCATGTCTTCAGCCTTAGTCCTTTAACCCTACTTCTCCCCCCAGTGACTCTCACTTCCAGCAACATTGAATACTGGGTCCTCCCCTCCCCTGCCCTAGGTGCCAGGCTGTGACCTTCCTTGAGCTTGCTTCCTGCTGTCCCTTTTGTTGGAGTCTCCTGACCCCCCCTTAGTAGCCCTGTCCTCATCTTAAAGACTGGGCACAGATGTCACCTTTTCCAGCAGATTTCTGCTCTCTTCCAAAGTCAGAATAAAATAAACCTTCTGTATAATAACTTCCCAATAAAAATGTGTGCCTCCCTCTTATGATTTGCTTCTATACCATAGAGATTAAAAGCACTTTTGTGGAATCAGGTCTAGGTCTGCCATTTATCTACATTTGAATTCTGTGTTTTCTTGAGTAAGCCAGTGGCATCATTTAATGATGTCATTTTTCCCTGAACGAGGCTACTTTACTAATGCCTACACTCTAGGGTGGCAGTAAGTATAAGATGCAGTCCGTACCCACTGCCTGGCACACAGTAAGCGCACACAGTGTTCAGTCCCATTAGGAAGCTAGGAAGTCCCACTAGGATTATGAGGCTTTTCCATGCCCACTTTGATGGTCCACTGCTCTGCATGTTACAGAGATCCATCCTTTTATTTTTTTCCTTACAGTCATTTGTTTGTTTTGGTAGTGGTACAGTGATTTGGGGTCATTAAAAAGGAAAATGTCAGCATGTTGCTGAGCCAAACTGAGGATCAGTTATAAGCAGCTACTGATGCGGGCGTTCACAGCCAGCAGTCACTGGAGGACCAGCGTCTTGGCTGTTCTGCTGGTTTCAGGTTCCCTTCAGCTGCTAGGGGTTGAAAGGAGTGGTGTTCTCAGATTCTTATGCTGCCTCCCACACCCCCCACTTCTTTTCCTTGCTGTCTCCCATCCAGACCTCTTATCTCAGTCTCCCCAAGGTTACAAACCTATTTCCTTACTCCTTGCCACCTGGAGAGGAAAGACTTTTGGAGCCACCCTTAATCTCCCTCTTCTCTGTTTTGTCAGTTGAGTGAGAGGTATCCACTATGATCTTCTTTTTTCCCACCTCTCATTTTCCCTCTCTGCAGTCTAATTGGAAGATCAAACAGCAAATAACAATGATAAGAACAACAACCTTCTTTATGCTGTTTGTCTGCCATCTTGATATAATAGTCTGAATACACCCTGATATCAGCTGGATGGAAATGTTGGAGAAATGATTAATATTTCAGAGTAATGTATCTCACTATATACACTCCAACTGGCTGTGGTAATTTTTTATTGCACAATTGCTTATTGGTCCATATCTGAATCAGAACATGATCTCCCTGAGGTTGGTAACTGTATCTTAGACATTTTTGCTTTTCTTGAGGAGAAGGGGACGACAGAGGATGAGATGGTTGGATGGCATCACTGAGTCTATGGACATGAGTTTGAGCAAGCTCCAGGAGTTGGTGATGGGCAGGGAAGCCTGGCGTGCTGCAGTCCATGAGGTTGCAAAGAGTCGGACACGACTGAGTGACTGAACTGTCCTTTACCACAGTCTGAATACCTGGTGCTGTTGATTGTTGAAGATCCTGCCAAATACTATTATATAAGTGGCATTTAGGGTGAGAATTTTGATGCTTCACTAGCCTTAGCATTGTTTTATTCACTTGTATATTATTTATTGCAAAAAACATTTAAGGATGTAAGTTTGCCAGCATCAACATAACTTTTTTAAGTGAACACAATAATTTTGGTACAATTCTTTTCTTTCAGTATAAAAATTCAGTTGCAACAGTTCCCAGGTTCAGTATTAAGTGTTCACATTACAAATTCCGATAATATGCACACACAGTTATTGCTTTAGGGTAGTGGTTCTTCAGTGTGCTTTCAAGTCACCAGGGGATCTTGTTAAAGAACAGATTCTGATCCAGTGGGCCTGAGGTTTTGTGTCTCTAAGAAGTGTTCAGGTTATGCTAATCCTTCTGGCTCATGGAGTATACTTTGAAGAGAAAGGCTCTGGATTAAAAATAAAGTGCCTCATGGAATATAGGAACAAGGCAAATAGATTACAAATTCTATTATATGATGTCAATATGGCATCAAAGCATAAAGAAAAAAACCCATAATGGCAAAAAAAAAAAACACCCATAAAGTTTTCAGTAACATTTACTGAAATTATATGCAAATAATAATCACAACATAAGCAAGACTTCTCTCTCTTAATAACTAGTAGCAAGCTTCAAGGTAACTTTATTCATTGATGATTGTTGAGATGTCTGCTGATTTTTAAAATAATTTCTTCAGGTGTTATAGTAAAATTTAGATGACTTTTTTTTGCTAATATAAATGTTGACAAATACACATCTGATTTTCAAAGAAATTCTGCTTTATTACAAGTGGCAATTATAAAACTGTAGTGATGAAACATCAAGTCCTGAAGACTGATATCCACTTACATTATGAATTATTTACAGTTAAACTACCACATGTAGATTAATTCTTTATTATACTAATGAGAAACAGCAATGTGTGCCATTGGCAGAGCAGAATTTAATTTTAGTTCTAGAGAAAATCTCAACATAGATTAGTTCATATTTAACAATTTAGTATATGCAAAATCAGGCACAAAAATATTAGTTAATGTTTGTAAAGTGCTCTGCAAACAGTAAATAATTCTTATCATGCTGTGTCTTTATTTTTATGTATACTATGCAGTGGTGAAAGCTAGTGTGTTTGCCAGACAATAAAAAGATATTGTTTTGTATTAGGAAACATCTATGGGAAAGCATCTGAGCATTTTGCTGCTTGAAAGTTGAGTTAATTTCATAGGAATTAAGAAAATTTAATAAGCTTAAATGTCTCATAGAGGTTGTTCAACAGATCATGAAACAAATGTCTCCTCTGATGTAAAGAGATAATTTCCAATAATGTTTAATGAATTGAAGAAAAATGATACGATTTCCTCCAGCAAGGATACTGCTAAATTTCTAGGCATACATGCTCGGTACTCACCCTCAGTATTTCCCACATCTGTTCTTTCCCTCTAATTCCTGCCTCAATAAAGCAGAAGTTTTGCCTGATTACTGATGTGTACTTGCCACTTGAGAGTATGTGTGTACACACATATGCACACACAGCACTGAACTGTTACTATTTTATGTGCAAATTAATTGAATACATTCAGGCCAAAGATGTAAGGCTGTAAAAGGATTATATCTATTACTAAAATTTCCAAGGGTTCACATTTTTTCTAAGCGGTTATATTGTTGGGAATTTGGGGGCTAGTTTTTAGTGTTTGTCTATTATTTATACTTTTGATGACTACAGCACTTAGGTCCCCAATGTTTCTTCGTGGGTTTCACTTGTTGGAAGGACTTCACTCATCCACAATAGACTTGGAGACTTGAGATTGAAGGATAATAATTATTTTTTTTTCCTTTACAAGTTTTAGAACAGCAAAGATGCAAATTAATGTCATGTCATTTACCTGTCAGAAAGTCCCCTTAACTCTCATTCCAAAGTCTATATTTATTTAGGTGCACCCCCAGTGACTTTTTCTGGATTCATAAGCTGAAGTAGAAAAGCAGCAGCACATTGAAGAAACCTAAGGATGGGCACTGTCCTAAGAACAGGTATACTAACAATAAGAATAGAAAGATCAGACTCATGGCAAAGCAAAAGAGAAATAAGTGTAAAAATGATTGTAAAACATGCAAGAAAGCATGCCATACGTCGATAGACTTTAGAAATCTGTCTGTAACAACAGTTCTAAATAATGGTCTTAAGTAAAAAGACAGGTAAAATTAATTTCAGTGTACTCTGATTGAAAAGATAGGATGGTCATAATTTGCGATGAAAACCTGCTTCTAATTATGTCAGGTATCAGGTTTACATTCTAATCTGGAGCAAAGCCTCCCTCAGCAAAGCCAGACCAATGCCATGGCCCTGTAGGACTGTGTGACATGGGGAAACCTGTCGGTACACAAGCTGCAGTCCTAAGCTGCTTCCATTCAGTGGGGCTTGTGAAAAATAATTGTGTGATAACTGCAACTATAATGGTATACAAAATATGGTTTTATCATAGAGGAGGGAAGAATCAAGTAGCTTGGGAGTCAGGAGGACTTTATAGAGATTATTAAATTGGGTCTTAAAGAAGTAATAGACACTCATCAGGGAAGAAACGTACATAAAACAGGGGTTTTAATAAAAGTATATGTACATGTCCTCCATTAACATCCTCTTTGCATGTCATCAAGTATTCATTATCCTAGAAATAATTAGGGCTATTCTAGCTGGTTTTAGAAAAGGCAGAGGAACCAGAGATCAAATTGCCAACATCCGCTGGATCATAGAAAAAGCAAGAGAGTTCCAGAAAAACATCTATTTCTGCTTAATTGACTATGCCAAAGCCTTTGACTGTGTGGATCACAATAAATTGTGGAAAATTCTGAAAGAGATGGGAATACCAGACCACCTGATCTGCCTCTTGAGAAGCTTGTATGCAGGTCAGGAAGCAACAGTTAGAACTGGACATGGAACAACAGACTGGTTCCATATAGGAAAAGGAGTACTTCAAGGCTATATATTGTCACCCTGTTTATTTAACTTCTATGCAGAGTACATCATGAGAAATGCTGGACTAGAGGAAGCACAAGCTGGAATCAAGGTTGCCGGGAGAAATATCAATAACATCAGATATGCAGATGACACCACCCTTATGGCAGAAAGTGAAGAGGAACTCAAAAGCCTCTTGGTGAAAGTGAAAGTGGAGAGTGAAAAAGTTGGCTTAAAGCTCAACATTCAGAAAACGAAGATCATGGCATCCGGTCCCACCACTTCATGGGAAATAGATGGGGAAACAATGGAAACAGTGTCAGACTTTATTTTTCTGGGCTCCAAAATCACTACAGATGGTGACTGCAGCCATGAAATTAAAAGACGCTTACTCCTTGGAAGGAAAGTTATGACCAACCTAGATAGCATATTCAAAAGCAGAGACATTACTTTGCCAACAAAGGTTCATCTAGTCAAGGCTATGGTTTTTCCAGTAGTCATGTATGGATGTGAGAGTTGGACTGTGAAGAAGGCTGAGCACCAAAGAATTGATGCTTTTGAACTGTGGTGTTGGAGAAGACTCTTGAGAGTCCCTTGGACTGCAAGGAGATCCAACCAGTCCATTCTGAAGGAGATCAGCCCTGGGATTTCTTTGGAAGGAATGATGCTAAAGCTGAAACTCCAATACTTTGACCACCTCATGCGAAGAGTTGACTCATTGGAAAAGACTCTGATGCTGGGAGGGATTGGGGGCAGGAGGAGAAGGGGACGACAGAGGATGAGATGGCTGGATGGCATCACTGACTCGATGGACGTGAGTCTGAGTGAACTCCGGGAGTTGGTGATGGACAGGGAGGCCTGGCGTGCTGTGATTCATGGGGTCGCAAAGAGTCAGACACGACTGAGCGACTGATCTGATCTGATTCTAACAGAAGGACATAGAGCAGATATTATCCCATAAATAGTTATTCATACATGCATACCACTTATCCATTCATCCATCCATCATTATGCATGCACTTTTAGAGAAAGATTACCAAATCCCAGGTAGATTTGGTGGGTGTTGCTTAGGTGGGTAGTTGGGAGAAAAATCTGATAAGGTACTTGGCTGGAGGAGATTGGAACCTCCCCAAGGCAGTGGGTCAAGACCTGTAGGTGACAGGCAAAGGGGTATGTACTCAGTACAAAGAAATTGCCAGCTGTCATCCCATCCCATATTCTGTGGCCTTAATGTTGGTACTCCCCACCCTAAATTCCTGTATTGTAACCTATTGCCTGTTGTGATGATTTTAGGAAGTGGAATCTTTAGGAGGTGCTTAGGTCATGAAGGCAGAGCCCACGGGAGTGGGATTAGAGTTTTTATAAAAGAAACCTCACAAAGATCCCTTTCCCCTTCTACCATGTAAGGGCACAGCGAGTCTGCTCTTACCAGGACCTGATCAGGCTGGCACTCTGACCGGTGCTTCTCACCATCAGAGCTGTGAGAAATCCATTTCCATCTGTGATGTTTTGTTTTAGCAGTTCACAGACTAAGCACACTATTGTCCCTCTCCACACATTAGCAAAGTAGTTCCTGTGGCACATCGGTAATGTGCCACTAATCTTTGATAACTTTATTTTACCCTCATGAAAGTTGGTACCCATGGATCATTCCTCAGAAGCTTTTTTTTTTTTTTCCTCTCCATTATGTAATGAGGATTTGCCAAATCCCAACAGGAAAAAAACCTTTTAAGAGGTCCTGACTATTCACCAATCCCACTAGACCAGAAAGTGGTACTTCCATCTACCTAGAAGTGACAATGGCAGTCTATATAGGAAAACACCAAGCATCTAATCTTTTAAATTTTATTTTTAATTGGAGGCTAATTGCTTTACAATATTATGTTGGTTTCTACCATGTAACAACGTGAATCAGCCATAAGTATACATATATCCCCTGTTTCTTGATGGGGGGGTGATATATGTATACTTATGGCTGATTCATGTTAAAAGATGCTTACTCCTTGGAAGGAAAGTTATGACCAACCTAGATAGCATATTCAAAAGCAGAGACATTACTTTGCCAACAAAGGTCCGGCTAGTCAAGGCTATGGTTTTTCCAGTGGTCATGTGTGGATGTGAGAGTTGGACTGTGAAGAAAGCTGAGCACCGAAGAACTGATGCTTTTGAACTGTGGTGTTGGAGAAGACTCTTGAGAGTCCCTTGGACTGCAAGGAGATCCAACCAGTCCATTCTAAAGGAGATCAGTCCTGGGTGTTCTTTGGAAAGAATGATGCTAAAGCTGAAACTCTAGTACTTTGGCCACCTCATGCGAAGAGTTGGCTCATTGGAAAAGACCCTGATGCTGGGAGGGATTGGGGGCAGGAGGAGAAGGGGACGACAGAGGATGAAATGGCTGGATGGCATCACCAACTCAATGGACATGAGTTTGAGTGAACTCTGGGAGTTGGTGATGGACAGGGAGGCCTGGCGTGCTACAATTCATGGGGTCGCAAAGAGTCGGACATGACTGAGCGACTGAACTGAACTGATACATATATCCCCTGTTTCTTGAACCTCCCTCTCATACCCCTCCATCCCACTCTAGGGATGTCACAACCCCTCTAGGTTGTCACAGAGCAGTAAGTTGAGTTCCTTGTGTTTTACAGAAACTTCCTACTAGCTATCTGTTTTACATACTGTAGTGTATATGTTTCAAACATATACAGCAAAAACAGCATCTGATTTTGAACCAACTCAAGATTTCTCCTGGGATAAATCAAGGTTCCATTTAACCAATAGCTTCTGTGTGTGTGTGCTTAGCTCAGTCCTGTCTGACTCTTGCGATCCCATAGACTGTAACCTGCCAGGCTCCTCTGTCCATGGGATTCTCCAGGCAAAAATACTGGAGTGGGTTGCCATTTCTTTATCCAGGGGATCTTCCTGACCCAGGGATGGAACCCAGGCTTCCTGCATTGCAGGTAGACTCTTTACCAACTGAGCTACAAGGGAAAGGGGGGCCCTGAAAACTTGCCAATATTTTTGTTCGATTTTAAGTTAGCTTCTATTTACTTCTTAAAACCCAACAAAAATATTGGCAAGTTTTCAGGACCCGCCATCATCTCCTTAAGTGGATGCTCTTCTGGGACCACATAATAATTCTCAGTATGACCTTTTTAAGAATGGATCTCTTTATATCATACCTGCTGATTTGTGTGCTTGGATTTTTCCCAAATTACAGATTCTTTGCAGGAGATCACATCTCCCCTGACTTTGGATCCTCAGCACCTAGCACAGTACTGGGCATAAAGCTTTTAAATATGTGATCATTGGAATACATGATCTATTTTTAAAATTAATTTTTATTAGACTAAGTGGACTTACAATGGTATGTTGCTTTCATGTGTACCGCCAAGTGAATCAGTTGTACATATACATACACCTACCGTTATTCAGATTCTTTTCACATATAAATCATTATAGACTATTGAGTATTGAGTAGAGTTCCCTGTGCTAGGCAGTAGGTTCTTGTTAATTACCTATTTTTTATAGAGTAGTGTGTGTATGTCAATCCTAATTTCCAAATTTATCCCTCCTCCTCCCAGTTTCCCTTGGTAACCATAAGTTTGTTTTCTGTATCTGTGAGTCTTTCTGTTTTGTAAATAGGTTTATTTGTATTATTTTTTAAACTTCATATATAAGCGATATCATATTTGGCTTTCTCTGACTTACTTCACTCGATATGACAATCTCTAGATCCATCCATGTCAGTGTAAATGGCATGATTTTATTCTTTTTAATGGCTGAGTAGTATTCCATTGAGCTATGTGATCTTGAATAACTAGGACTCATAGTGAGGGCAACATGTATGAAGGCAGGAATGAAGTGAACCAGCCTGGCACAGCTGTAGAACTGTAGTTTGGGCATTTGCTGGAAATGAGAGTAAAAGTAGGACAAGGAATACGGAAAATAACATCAGAGAGAAAAATCAGCGGCGAGGGAATAAAAGGCCTTTTGTGCCATGGTAAGGAGTTTAGACTTTATTTGGCAATAAAATGTTTTTAGCCCGCACACGACAGGAATGTCTTTGCACTTTTGAAAGATAAGAGGCTGCCATGCAGATGGTGGGTAGAGTGGGTTGGGGCTGAAGCATAAGGTAAGATCAGAGCTTGATCTGAAGCAGTGGCAGTGGATATGAGTGGGGCAACAGTGTCACAGCTCTCAGAAAGGAAGAGTTGCTAGCATTGGTGTGGGGAATGGGTCATGGAACCCTGTGCAGCGCTGCTGCTGCTGCTGCTGCTAAGTCGCTTCAGTCGTGTCCAACTCTCTGTGACCCCAGAGACGGCAGCCCACCAGGCTCCCCCGTCCCTGGGATTCTCCAGGCAAGAACACTGGAGTGGGGTGCCATTTCCTTCTCCAATGCATGAAAGTGAAAAGTGAAAGTGAAGTTGCTCAGTCGTGTCCGACCCTCAGCGACCCCATGGACTGCAGCTCACCAGGCTCCTCCATCCATGGGATTTTCCAGGCAGGAGGACTGGAGTGGGGTGCCATTGCCTTCTCCTGTGTAGCGCTAACAACCTCAATAGACCTGGTGATTCAGTAGGAAAAATATCACAAAAGTATATGTCTGGGATGCAGCATATGGTTATTTCTCTGGTAATATGGGGAACAATCGCAGGCTGTCATGGTCCCTCCAGTAGCCAAAAGTACAGAATAAACCCCCAAATGCGGGATTCTCTGATCTGTAGAATATTTTTATTCTATGTGGCTAGCGTTGATCGTCATTCTTCTGGCACATCTCTGGGAGGAATTCAGGAGGCTGTTGGTTGGTCAGGTCCGCTTATCTGGGCCCAAGTTTCCTTGTGTATCACCTTTGCACTGTTGAATGCCTGTTTAACAGATAGAATAAGTCCCCTACATATGCACCTTAAAGTTGCGAACTTTCAAAGAGGCGAATGTGCATTTGCACATCCAGTCGTGTCAGGCAGGAGTGAAACTGCAGCTCGCCCTCCACCTCCCACTGCTGATGATCCTCCAGTTCTGTCATCTCCCACCGCCTCTCCCCACCTCAGTCAGTAGCTCTTCCTGCCTGTTCACTCGGTGCCAGCCCTCGGATGCCAGCTGTTGTACTGTCCTGCTGTACTTTTCAAGGTACTGTACTATACGATTAAAATATTTCCTTTATTTTTTGTTTGTTTCTTATGTATTATTTGCATGAAAAGTGTTATAACTCTATTACAGTAGAGTACTATACAACCAGTTGTGTTATTTGGGTACCTCGGCTAACTTTGTTGGACTTAGGAACAAATTTGAGTTAACAAATGAGCTCTCAGAATGGAATCTGTTTGTGTGTAGGGGTCTTACTGTGAGTGTAACGAAAGTAAATTTACACGAAGTCTTTGTGGATCAGCTGACTAAGCTCACCAGCAGTTAATTACTTGGAGGTGGTGAGGAGGACAGAAGCACTGGTAATAATTCCCGGGTCTCTTAATTAGATGAAGCTTCATTAATTACAATGAGACAGGGATGAAGAAAAGGAATAAATAATGGAGGGATGGTTGCAGTGAATTTCATTTCTGTTGTGTTGAGATTAAAGAACTCTGGGAGAGCCAGAAGGAGTCATTTGGTTTACATCTCTAATCAGTGGTGCCATAGTAAATATTCTACCCTGGATAGTGTTTGTTTGAGGGGCCCAGTTGAGCCTCAGTATTATTCCAATGCTTTCGTCCTTCTCAATATGCTTTCTATCTTGCTATCCCCTTGCCCCATTTTCCACTGGAGATTCAAATTAAGCTTGTGACACTCAAGCATTACCCTGGTGAAGAGCCCTTAGATTTGCTGACAGGAGGCTTGAGGTACAGTAATGGTCACAATTGGGAACATGGTACTTGAAGAAACAACTGAAGGGAAACTCGAGGTAATGATCGTGGTCCAGCAATGACTATATTAGCTTTGAAGGCTGTTACCACCAGGTCATGGCTAATGATGTGCAGGATGAAAAATTTCTAAGAGAAGTCTGCATAAGCATCTTTTCCTCTAGATCTAAAGAAAAGCTGCAGTTCCTACCCAAAGTCTGCTGTGGTAGGTGTGTTGCTGAGGAAGGTGTTTTCAAGTCTTTAAGTGCTGAGATCAATAAAACCGTGTGATTGTCTCTTTTTTGTTTAGACCTGGGCGCTCATGGCTCACCCAAAGATAATGGGAAGCTAATGCTGCAAAAGAGAGATGATTCTCATCAAAGGCCAGTCAGAACCCTTGCTAGTAATAGAGCTGCTAAAATCGCCTGCAACAGAGACTAAAGAAAAGTACATGCAGGCGAGAACCAGAGTTTCTGATGCTTGGCTGGGCCTCTGATGGGAGGCTGGTTTCCACAGTGCAGAATTGTCTCTCTCGAGGTGTTGTAACTCTTTCATGTTTATAACAAAGATAACTCTTTCTCTCTAAACCGAATGGATGCAGTCAATTAGAGGTCTGTGATTACATCTCAAATGAGAGAAATCAGACCCTTTGGTTGGATACTAGGAAGAATGGAAATGGCTGATCTCATCTGCCTCCCAAAAAAGCTTGAAGGGTAAGAGTTACATATTTAATGTGAAAGTTATTATTATTATTTTTCCTTGATAATCTGTTCTGATGGACAGATGTCCTGGAAAAAGATCCAGACAGAATTTCAATTGGAGCCGGGGAGCCATTTAAAGACTGTTAAGTTCTGCCCATACTTTAAAATATATGTGTTGCTAGCATCCAAAATCATGTCTGACAAATAATAAATGCTCAGTAAGCCCTCAGATAGCAAATTAAATTTACCATATCTTCTAATGTGCTGTTTTCTTCATTAGCCTCTCTCTTTTTGTTTTTATTTTGAGCTAGTTCTAAAATGCTTACATAGACACTGTGCTTAAACATTTGTTGGACTAACTGACATGCTAGAAACAAAGAAATAAAAATCAATTCCTATTGGGAAATTTGCATTTGCCAATGATGAGATTTCTCAGATATCCAAAGAAGGGGCTATGTAGTATATATTTTTTTATTCCCAGCATTTATCACATTGCCTGATGTGTAGTAACTGGGGTAACCAACTTGTCCTGGTCTGCCCAGGACTTCTAAAATTTTAGCACGGAAGGTCTAACGTCTTGAGAGCCCCCTCAGTCCTTAGAAAAATGGGGTGATTTGCCACCCTACATCAGAATGTGTATCTAATGAAGGAAAAAAATGAAAGAATTGGATTTATGAGATTAATGAAGGTAATTCCTCAGATTCCATATAAGTGCACTCTTGCACTGTATGTATTACATAGGAAATCAGATACGAAGCATAAGCCTCACTCCATGTGATCATTTTTACCCCCTGAACAGACCTCTGGGGGAGTCAAAGGTTGAGTGGTAAAAGTGGGAGCCTGACAAGGGTCAGTAGACAAATGTGATGCTCACGACCTTAAGCTAAGATAGCGTGAACCATCTCATTCACCACATCTCCTGGAGGGTGGACAGCCTTTGTGCAGGCTCCTCTAAGAAGGCAGAGAGCACCAATGAATTCTGTGTCCATGATTCTCCATGCCTTCGTGTTGTTGCGCCCAGTCCCTCTTTCTGATACATTCTCTCAACATTTGTGAATTTATTAAGTTTGGGCTTGTCTTGGTGTGGAAGCTATAGTGTCTAACTGTAGGAGATTTGCATGTCTGTTCCTTCTTAAATCTTCCTCCCATGAGCCACTTATTCCTTTATTTATTTATTCAGCAGATCCTTCTAGTTTCTACCTTGTGCAGGCACTGTCTTGGTTTGGTATATATACCACTGGGAACTATATGGACAAATATTTCTGTTCTGAAGGATCTTTGTAACATGGAGAAACAGATGATGAGCAAAATAAATAAAATATGTAGTGAGACAATAAGACCTATGAAGACGAATAAAGCAAGGTGAATGGGTGTTGGGCATTCAAGAAGAGGTCAAGCAGGTGTCAGTGATATTTATTTTATTTTATTGATTTTTTTGATGTGGGCCATTTTTAAAGTCTTTATTGAATTTGTTACAATATTGCTTCTGTTTTTGTTTTTCTGTTTTTTTTTGGCTGTGAGGCATCTGAGATCTTAGATCCCTGACCAGGAATTGGCAGGCACCCCCTGCATTGGAAGGTAAAGTCCTAACCACTGGACTCCCAGGGAAGTCCTGAGCAATATCATATTAAATAGAGTCATTAGGGAAGCCTGTCCTAAGAAGAGGACAGTTGAGTCAGGGTCTAAGGAAAGTGAGGGAGCCTGGCAAGAACCTAAATGGCGTAAAGTGCTTTGGGCAAGGGGAGCGACAGAGTCTCTGTTCCTGAAACAGGACCTGGCCGTTTGAGTTCCAGGAATAGCAAAAAGATCAGTGTGGCTGAAGCAGGGTGAGCAAGTGAACAAGTAGCAGAAGATGATCGGGTTCAGGGCATAAGCAAGGTGTGAGACCCTACTGGGCCATTTAGATCATTCTGAAGAGAGTGATCGACTCCTCTGGGTGATAGGGGCCACTTGATTTAATTCACGTTTTTATAGTATCGCTGTGGTTGCTGTGTTGATAAATGACTGAAGAGACACTAGGGCAGTGTCAGGAAGTCCAGTTGAGAGGTCTCTATTACAATCCCAGTGAGAGAAATCCATTCCTGGGAAAAGAATGGAGGCAGCAGAGGTGGTAACATTTTTGATGATAGGGCTGTCAGGATTTGTTAGGATTGAAGGGGAAATAAAAACAAATGGAAGAGGAAGTGATGACCGCATGGTCCTTGGCTTGGGCAACTGGAAAAAATGGACACTATACAATATTCATAGGAATCCTCAGTGCAGCCATGCCTCATCGTGATTTCCCATGACTGAATTGATTATCTCCTGTTTCCATACTGCAGTTGAGCAGGCAATGTGATTTTTCCTTTATTCCAAATTCTTGGTGCAGAGGGGTCACATCAATAGACTCCAAGAACTTATTAGAGTAATCATATACTTTAAGATTAATTGCTGGAAAAAATGCAAATTTTCACAGATTTCTCACTTCACAGGATAGGAAATTCTGCTTATTCTTAACTCTGGTTATATATTGCACCCTGTGATATTAGACATATATTTCTTTTAAGTAAGCTTGGCTGACAGAATATTTTATTTTTCCAGGTTCAGCAATCAATCATTTCACACTGGCTTTTTTATTTTATGTTTCCAAACACATCCTCAGGATTGTCTTCATGATTTGTTGATTGTGTGAAACTTCACTTGTAAAAGTAATGTTAGTTGAGAAAGTTGGCCAAAACCAAACAAACAAAATCCCCCCAAACAAATGACACCTCTACAGTCCATGTTAGAACATATTCAGAGCTTTGAAAATTTTCTCATTACCTATAAATTTGACAATGTAATTACCTCTAAGGAGAGTTTAGATATGCAGTTTTATATTCCCCTCATAATTATCCACATGAAGTAACATATTGGATAAATGCCATGACAAATGGCACACTGAAGAGGTACTAACCATCAGAAAGATAATTAAGTGAGTAATGCACTATAGCACTTTCTGGAATAGAAACAGTTTAACCCCTGATGATGGTAATGCAGCTTATTTAGATTTTTCTTTTAACACTCAAAAGACTATAACATATCAATTTTATGTAAGATTATTGACCTTGGTTAAGCTTTCTAGGAATTGAAAATTTACCCAAGAAGGCTGAATCTTTTCTGCTATAAAAAATGAAAAAGACTCTTCATTAGGTTTCTTGTAAATGAAAGTCATTGCATGCAATGGAAGATAAATGTAAATATCCACTCTTCAGAAGGTAAAGTAGAATGACACATTTTTAAAGGCGTGAAAGTATGTATTGTGGCCTGAGAGAAACCAAACCATAAACAGATTCTGCCTCTCTTAAAATAGTGGCCTAATATTTCTTCGGTGGTAATTTTAAATAGCAATAAAATAAAACATGAGAGACCCATTATCTATGAAACGCAGGACACAGAGTTATGAACCCCATTCACATATCAAGGAAACTTTCTTGTAACTTATTCTGTAAATAAGTGCCTAACAGATTCAAGGGATTAGATATAATAGAATGTCTGAAGAACTATGGACAGAGGCTCATAACATTGTACAGGAAGTGGTGATAAAAACCATCCCCAAGAAAAAGACATGCAAAAAGGCAAAATGGTTGTCTGAGGAGGCCTTAAAAATAGCTGAGTAAAGAAGGAAACATGCCCATCTGAATGCAGAGTTCCAAAGAATAACAAGAGAGATAAGAAAGCCTTCCTCAGTGAACAATGCAAAAAAATACAGGAAAACAATAGAATGGGAGAGACTTAGAGACATCTTCAAGAAAATTAGAGATACCTAGGGAATATTTCATGCAAAGATGGGCACGATAAGGGACAGAAACAGTATGGACCTAACAGAAGCAGAAGATACTACCACCTTCAGGGCAGAAAGCAAAGAGGAACTAAAGAGCCTCTTCATGAAAGTCAAGAGGAGAGAGAGAAGCTGGCTTAAAACTCAACATTCGAAAACAAAGATCATGGCATCCGGTCCTATCACTTCGTGGAAAATAGATGGGGAAACAATGGAAACAGTAACAGACTTTATTTTCTTGGGCTCTGAAATCACGGCAGGTGGTGACTGCAGCCATGAAATAAAAGATGCATGCTCCTCAGAAGAAAAGCTATGACTAACCTAGACAGCATATTGAAAATACTACTTTGTTGACAAAGGTCTGGCTAGTCAAAGCTGTAGTTTGCCAGTAGTTGTGTATGGATGTGAGTGGTGAACCATAAAGAAGACTGGAGCACTGAAGAATTGATGCTTTTGAACTGTGGTGTTGGAGAAGACTCTTGAGAGTCCCTTGGACAGCAAACCTGTCAATCCCCAAAGAAATCAATCCTTAATATTCACTTGAAGGACTGATGCTGAAGCTGAAGCTCCAATACTTTGGTTACCTCATGCAAACAACTGACTCATTGGAAAAGCTCCAGATACTGGTAAAGACTGAAGGCAGGAGGAAAGGGATGAGAGAGACTGAGATGGTTAGGTGGCATTACCAGCTCAATGGACCTGAGTTTGAGCAAGCTCTGGGAGATGGTGAAGGACAGGGAAGCCTGGTACAGTGCAGACCATGGGGTCACAAAGAGTTGGAAACAACTGAGCAACTGAACAACAACAACAACCATTGTGTAAATATACATAATTAATTTCCCCTGCTTCACATGTTTGACTCCTACAAGTATCTGAAAATGAACAGTTCATCTATTTTAGGGTGTTTTCGGCAGACAATTCAGAAACTCAGTGAGATTATTCATGACATGGTTCAATTGTGGCCCTGGAATTAGATGGCACTTTATTTGCTTGTTTGTTGGTTCGCTTTGATTTCAGTGTGACGCAAACTGAATTCACTTATGGGCCCTAGGTCTACAAAGAAGGCATTCAGTCTGTATTAGTCATTAATAATCTGTATCTGTTGATGCCAACACAACAGTATGAAAAATATAATCAGTTGCTGCTTCAATACTTGTTTGACTTGATATGCCTTATTGTTTTAGCATTAAAGAGGCATCTTAAATGCCAAGGTTCTGGTATTCACTATTAGAATCTGTGTTCTCTCTAGCCTCTAGAACTTGTCTTCTTAACATTTTGTGTGTCTTGGATCTTTATGGCAATCTGATAGAGAAAGGTTATGTGGACTCCTTCTCAGAATAATATATATATTATTTTATATTTATTTATATATATATATATTTATATTTATTATATTTATATAATATATATATTAATATATATATATTAAATATATAGGATAAAATACAACACGTTGAGATTCAGTTCCACCCACAGACTCTTTTGGAACCCCCATTTTGAAATTATCTATTTCTGTGGCCCGTTCAGGCTTCTGTAGCAGAATGCCATAGACTGAGTTTCTTATAAACAATGAAAATTTATTTCTCACAGTAGAGCCTGGAAAGTCCACGACAAAGACGCCAGTAGATTTATCTAGTGAGAGAGAACCTGCTTACTTGTTCATAGATGCAGTTCAGATGGCAGCTTCACGCGGTGAAAGGGTCAAGGGCGCTCTTGGCTGCCTCTTCTCTATGGGCACTATGGCTGAAATTTGGCCCCCTTACCCTGGTATTGATTTGAATCTCAGGAGACAGAGTTTTGGGTGAAGTAGAAAAGAATAACTTTATTGCTTTGCCAGGTACAAGGGGCCACCACAGGCTAATGCCTTCAAAACTGTTGTCTTGACTGGAGGGAGTAGTGAGGAGTTTTGTAGTAACGGCTCAAAGAGGAGGGTGTAATCAGCTTGTGGAAATTTTTCTGATTGATTGATGGTGAGATAAGCGGGAGCCAGCGTCCTCAGTCTTCTGGTTCCAACTGGTCTGGGGTGTACCTGCTTTTAAGCAGCATACAGTTACATTCTTCCTTCCGGTGAAGGTTTCAGTATCAGCAAAACAGCTCAAAGATGTTTTTACATATATCTCTTGAGGGGGAACCAAGACCCAAGGCTGCATTATTGTTTCTCAACTACTCCTCCTGTGTCTCCATATTCCCTCCCTTGCCTAATTGGCAACTGTTTGCACCTGACCTTTGCAACTCAGGGAAGGTCAAGGAGGCTATTTCCAGCAAACAAGAAATGGGGGACCCAGAAAGGCTTTTGTGTCCAGGAACTCCACAGGATCCTGCTAGGTTTCAGCATTAATTCATACATGAGGGCTCCATCCTTATGACCTAACCACCTCCCAAAGACCCCACCTTCTCATATCATCACATTGGAGGTTAGAGTCTCATCATATCAAATTTGGGAGGATAGTTTCAGTCCGTAACATCTGCTTTAGCACAGTATACAGAAGACATTAGAGTCTGCCATTAACTTTGAGGGTAAGAGGTCAGTAGAGAAAAAGCATTTCTTTTGTCTCCAGTTTATATTTCTTGCTGAGAATAACCAATCCTGGTAAAAGTTTTGTGTAAATCTAAGAGGGAGAATTTAGTGTTTCAGCATATACTTAGGGAAGGGAAATGATGGAGAATATCAACAGCAGGTAATTTTTCTTTGTGGAATGATCATTTTGACTTTTGAAAGTAAAAGGTGTTTCTTCCTGAATCCTTGTTATTTTGTATCCACCCCCTGGAAAAGATTTTCTCATGGTTTAATGTTATATAAATTGGCCTTGCTGCTGCTGCTAAGTCACTTCAGTCCTGTCCGACTCTGTGAGACCCCATAGATGGCAGCCCACCAGGCTCCCCCGTCCCTGGGATTCTCCAGGCAAGAACACTGGAGTGGGTTGCCGTTTCCTTCTCCAATGCATGAAAGTGAAAAGTGAAAGTGAAGTAGCTCAGTCGTGTCTGACCCTCAGCAACCCAATGGACTGCAGCCTACCAGGCTCCTCCATCCATGGGATTTTCCAGGCAGGAGTACTGGAGTGGGGTGCCATTGCCTTCTCCTATGAATTGGCCTTAATGGTACTAAAACTGGGAAAAAGTAGTGGATGTTTCACCTTTCTACTCTACCTATACTCAGCACTTAGTTTATTCTGTAGATTGCATCAAGTTAGTGGGACAGATGCTTGAAAGAATTTCCCCCCAGATCACTCAGTTATTAAGGCAGTGTAATCATCAATGCCTGAAACAGCATTGATTCTGGAATTTTGCAAGGTTTGGACAGATGCAAATGATATCTACCTACCTGGGAGTGTTAGTATCAGATTATTTAACATTGTGCGTTTAAGGAACCAAAATAGAAATACATTTTGGAAAACAATGTGCCTAGGTGGCTCCAAGAATGTTATCCTCCTGTTCTGAAATGAGTCCCCAAATTCACCTTTTGGTTCTTAATCTGGTTCCATCCTTGGATTTTAGTTTCTTAACTTTCCCTACCACCTTTTCACCCTTAAATGATGTTTCACCTTCTATATACAAACCCCCATGCTAACATCGTTCTTTAATACTCTGCTTATCTCCTATTAAACTGGATATCCCTAGGTATTATCCTAAACTGTCCCAGATCATAATTTCTAATGAATAACAGACTACAAAAAAATTCTTATGTATTACAACTTATTAGGCTATGGTTTTTCTAGTAGTCATGTATGGATGTGAGAGTTGGATTGTGAAGAAAGCTGAGTGCTGAAGAATTGATACTTTTGAACTGTGGTGTTGGAGAAGACTCTTGAGAGTCCCTTGGACTGCAAGGAGATCCAACCAGTCCATCCTAAAGGAGTTCTGTCCTGGGTGTTCTTTGGAAGGAATGATGCTAAAGCTGAAACTCCAGTACTTTGGCCACCTCACGCGAAGAATTGACTCATTGGAAAAGACTGTGATGCTGGGAGGGATTGGAGGCAGAAGGAGAAGGGGGACGACAGAGGATGAGATGGCTGGATGGCATCACTGACTTGATGGGCATGAGTCTGAGTGAACTCCGGGAGTTGGTGATGGACAGGGAGGCCTGGTGTGCTGTGATTCATGGGGTCGCAAAGAGTCAGACAGGACTGAGTGACTGAACTGAACTGAACAACCTATTAATCGGACTTCAAAACACAAGTTGTAAATCTGGTTATGTGATATGAAACTCACTACAGAGAAAAATACAAGCAAATTTTATTAGTTACAAATTTTACTTTTGGGAAACAACCATTAGGAAAATCCCTAAAAACAAACAAACAAAAAAAGCAGAACTAAGTAACAGGTCTCATTGACTTGTGATTTGTTAAAAACATTTTACAGGGGAAAAATAAGTTTGGTTGTATGTCCTGAAGGCTGGATACCTCATTCAGACCTTTGTTGGCTTCTGTCTCTAGTTCATCTTGGCATATCACAATGCAAATGGGCAAAATAATGATAACAGATGGGCAGGGGAAGAATCATGCCAAAATTCTAGGCTTCATTCTACATTTGAATAGCTAATAAGGAATTTTTGCTCAAAAATGTGCATTTGGCGATGTTGGGCAGTAGTCTGTATGTTTGAATTGACCTAAACGAGTGGATTCAAAAAGAACATGAAATTGCAAAATCCGTACATGCATATGTAATAAAGACAATTTGTCAGACACATCATAGCTTCTGGATAATCTCAACTAATTGAAGGAGAGACATTAACTAATGCACAAATACAAACATTTATTAACTTCTCTGCAAGTTGTCTTGAAATGAGTCTAGAGTTCAGATTTATGGTTTGTCAAGTAGATCAAAGAGAAGTAGACGCAAAGCTGAATCCTACTGTGAGAAACAATGAAGCAGACCCGATTTTATTATTTGTTTTCCTCTGGGATATCTGTCAAAAGTCAAAAAAATTTTTGTAACACACACATTTATGGATCATGGCTGGCAGTTTTTGTATCATTCATATAAGATATGCAATTGTGGAAAGTTGTATTTCTCATTTTTTAAGGGAACTTGCTTTCCAGTGTAATTAGTTTAACAGACAAGATCTCAATAGTCAGAAAATAGAACATAAATGAAGATGGCTGAAAAACATCACTCTGGTTAAAAAAAAAATCAAAAGCATAAATTAACTTGTAAAAAATATGTATGCCACAACCATGAATAAGCTAGCTGTGTGTAATATGATTATTGTTTTGCTGAAGATTGAGGATTGTAACATTTGCTGTTCTTTTAACCATAAATGAATTTTTCTGCCTGTCTGATTTTGTAATCAGAGTCTGCCAGAATGCTATTTACATGTACCCTCATTTGCAAAAGCAGAAATACATTCAGGGCATCAAAGTTGATAATATATAAAGTCAAGGCACTTGCTTGCTTTCCTGAAACTTCATACTTTAAGTGAAATACCGACTAAAATGAATTGTGCTACTTGAAAGTTAGGTTAGTCCATGCACAATTGGGCAACTTTCAATTACAGAATTCTTGAAGCTTCCCTTGAATAGGCTAGTTATTAACATTGGCCTCACACTGAGATAAAACTACGTGTTTAATCTTAAAGTACTCATGGTGTATAAAGCACCACCGCTGCTAGAGATTTTCTAGTTTCTGTGGCTCAGGCTCATTGTCACCACCATGAGAAGTCTAGTCTTTGTGAATGCTCGGCTTATTGCATTAGGAGAATATTGAAGAAATACTGGCTATTTCCATGGGCAGTGGATACTTAATTCAGTTCCCATTATTATCATACCCATGCCTCCAAAATGCAAACTTATTTTATTAGGATAAAATGTAGTACATTTTTTTTTGTTGTTGTTAAAAAAAAACTCATTTCTTTCTAGGAGAAGGAGAAAAATGTCTAAATGATCATAATGGAGATTTAGGGCAGCAATTGAGAGTAGAAGAACTAGTTTGAACTGCTTCTCTGACTAAAAAATTGATCATCTATCAGTTCAATGAGAAGAATTCATTAAGGTTACTGAGAGTTAAAATGTGATGTAAAATTATTATTGCTCAAATAGGTAACATCTTTTCTTGGTTTTCATTTGGTCAAAAATAAAGGGAAGTAGATAATTTGCCTGTCATGTAGAGCAAAGTGAAAGTGAAAGTGAAAGTGAAATCCCTCAGTCTTGTCTGACTCTTTGTGACCCTGCAGACTGTACTCTTTGTGACCCCGCGGACGGTAGCCTACCAGGCTTCTCTGTCCATGGGTTTCTCCAGGCAAGAATACTGGAGTGGGTTGCCATTTCCTTCTCCAGGGGATCTTCCCAACCCAGGGACTGAACCTGGGTCTCCCGCACTGGAGGCAGACGCTTTAACCTCTGAGCCACCAGGGAAGCCCTGCCTAAATTAAATAAGATAAAAGTGCCTTCAGGTTTTGCTGCTTTCTTGGTTCTAAGCACAAGAAAATTTTGGTTTAAAGCTTTAGAAATGAAGTTATTTTTAAACCCAGAGGACTTGAGAAGTAGTCATTATATGCCTGGGTCTCTTATGTGAACATCATGCTGAATATTAGAGGGATAACAGGATCTAATGTTCTTTTTGTTTAGAATGTGATTCAGAGAAAAGGTGAAATAAGAAGAAAATACTTCAGATGGAAATGCACATACATACATACTATAAGAAGCCACAGTGCCATAACATTAGCCTAGGCCTTTCATACTGAGGAAGGATTGAAAAAAAATTTTTTTTGAAATCAAGTACAGTTTGGAAATCAAAGATCACTGAACATGGATGAGTCCAGACGAATAGGGGTAGGGAAGCAGGAATTTCCCATTTGCAATCCCATGCTCTAGAGGGGGTATATGCTCATTCTAGACTGTGGACATGCTCTAGAGGGGGTATATGCTCATTCTAGACTGTGGATCCTAGTTCTTTTGTATTCAGTTTTCTAATCTTTCTAATTCCTGTGTGTAGATTTCTTGACAGTACAAAGAAATATGGAAGCCTTTAGATAACTGATAGATCCAGCTGAGCCTCCAGGGAAGCCTATAGATCACTAATCCATTGAAAATATTAAATAAATTGGAAAGATTATCATCCTAAAGAAACAAAGGACAGTAAGTGAATATATTTTATCCCAAGGAAATATATTCTTATATTCTTTAGAAGAAGGGAAACTTATTAGGCTGTGTTTGTTTCTTGAAAATCTCCCTTCAAACCACACTTTTAGTCTGATTCTGATGCTCATAAAGCTTCTGATTTTTATTTATTTTCTTCAGGTAGCTTCACACTAGGAAACAAAACAGCAAAGGAAAAATGACTACTTTCTTGAGTGTAGTATTTTTCATTAAAAATTGAAAAAGTTGTCATTTTTTTTTTTCTTTTTTTGCTGTAAGTCTGTGGAATTTGAGAAACATGAACTGAGTCACCGAGGCTGCAGCAACCCACCAAAGTCACATTTAACATCAATAGCATTGCTTAGTTTGGACATAAAGGTATGTTTTAGAACACACTTGATAGATGCCAAGTTTGTAAAAATATCAGCATGTAGAGCACTATTACCACAGTATAGAAGAAGGATAACTTTGTTTAACACAGTTTTACAACCTTTGATCTAACGTATGACAATAGGGATCATCTTATGGGAAAGACTAATCAATCTAACATTATTTTCTCAGATAATACCAAAAGCTAGTGAAATTTTTATTTCATTCTAAGTGATATCATATGCTTTTTGTCTTTCTCTCCTTTCTTCCCTTAGTTGGATAATCTCTAGTTGCATTCATGTTGCTGCAAATGACATTATTTCATTTTTTTTTTTGAGAAACAATTTTTAAGTACAGATTTTCTCAAATGAGTAAGTTCCTTCATCTAGGTTTTATTTTCTGATGTAACATTTTATTTCTCTGTAAGGATGAGAGAGTAGAAGAATCTTTTCACCGATGTTCCAGTACCAAAAGTTGGGATCATGATGATGTTTAACTTTATGGTTGATTTTATAAAGACAAATGTCAAATCAGGCCACTTGAATAGATAATTCTGATTAACTGACATATTCTTACTGCTTTCCAAAGTATTTTCTTAATATACTCATTATTTTTCTCTTATGTGAGGAGACATCCCATGGAAAGCAGTGGGATGTTTTCCTGCTGCTAACCAGCATAGTGCTATGTAATTAACTCAAAGGCAGACATTTTATAAATATGCTTAATTGAGACCTTTGTTCTTAAACTGTTTCTTTTATACGCTGTTGCACTTGCTGGAGCATGCAGTTTCCAAAACACGAACTTGGGATTGATTATGCAAAAGTTGAACAGCTTGCTTCCTTTTGCTTAGGCTTTAGGAAGCTGTTCCATTTGATTTTTAGAGGACATAGTCAGGAAATTTAAAATGTCTCTGGATTCTGGATTTTTTTTTCTGTGAAAATGTGTGGTTTGTATGAGAAGACATGCCCTGTCTCATCAGTCAGCATTATTTTAGACAGAGTATTTGTTTCTCCGTGGGAGACACATATACCAATTATCCAGAGGAATTCAATTCTCTTCCAGCTGCTTCCAGGTCTTATTTATAGGCTTGATTATCTGACAGACCATTCCTAAATACATAGCTAGTAGTCTTGAAATGTCATTCTCCTCTCTCCAAGACAAACAATTTTGATAAACACTGCATCTAAAGCTTCAGAAGTAATACAAAGCAAAATAAATGGCCTTGTTTTTTTTAAAAAAAAATTATATTTTTTGGTAAAAATACTTTTGAAACATAAACACTCATATAAGAATAGTGGTAAATGAAACTCATTTATTGCCCTAAAACTGTACACTGTGTTCATCTGTGAAAGTGCTCACATCCTATAGTAATAACTTATTGGCGCTTGGAATAGATCTTTCATCTTAGATTGTCAAACTGCAGTTGTCAGTCTGAATTTTGAGGTAGCTAAGTATGATACTCACTTCTTAAGTGTTTATATTAAAGGAACTACAAAATCTCAAGACAAACTATTGAAAAGATAAGCGGGTTTGGTCAAAATGAGTGCCTGTTGGCCTCACAGCAAATTGAGATGATTTTACTTCCTTGATCTCGTTTCACAGATTTGGGATAATTGACTTTAGATTTGAAGTTCAGGTTTTAATTTGTGACCATATACATGTAGTAGCATAGTTCTGAGAACTGTGCTGCTGCTGCTAAGTTGCTTCAGTCATGTCCGACTCTGTGCGACCCCATAGACGGCCTCCTACCAGGCTCCGCCATCCCTGGGATTCTCCAGGCAAGAACACTGGAGTGGGTTGCCATTTCCTTTTCCAATGCATTAAAGTGAAAATTGAAAGTGAAGTTGCTCAGTCGTGTCCGACTCTAATTGACCCCATGGACTGCAGCCTACCAGGCTCTTCTGTCCATGGGATTTTCCAAGCAAGAGTACTGGAGTAGGGTGTTATTGCCTTCTTCGAGAACTGTGCTAGCTTCTCCTAATACCAACAATTATATAAAGACCTACATAGAGTGGGGCAAACTGGTCATTCTGGTCACTCTGCCATTATCAGTATGAGGTTGGTAATTTGGCTCAACATAGAATCAGAATATCCTTAGAATGTTTCTACTCTTGTTTGCATAGATATGATTTTTATATTTAAATGACTTTGGAATATTGTAGCTGATCATTTCAGTAGGTTAACAGTAAGGAACAATTGCTTCTCCAGTGGCTCAATGGTAAAGAATCTGCGAGGAAATGGCAACCCACTTCAATATTCTTGCCAGGAAAATCCCATGGACAGAGGAGCCCGGCAGACTCCAGTCCTTGGGATTGCAAAGAGCTAGACACGACTGAGGGACTGAGCATGCATACAACAAAGAACTGCTTTTCTTTTAAAATTTTTTGCTGATTTTTGTATAGTGTTTAAGTCTCAGCCATGCACCATTTGAAACACTTTGCAAAAATTAGCTTTAGCTCTCACAAAGAGCCAAGTAAATGGATGCTGTTATTTTTCCATTTTACAGATGAGAAAACGGAGACACCGACTGTATAAGTAATTTTCTCCAAATTACACCTCTATTAACTGCTGAGACCATGCTTCTAATGTAGACGGTTTGACTCCCAAGTTTTACTAAAGATGGTTTTGATAATGAAACTAATAAACCAACATGCCTTCTATCATGCTAAGTGAAATTAGCCAGTTACAGAAGGACAAATAGTACATGATTCCTTTTATATGAAGTGTCTTTAATAGTCAACCCATAGACTCAGAGAGTGGAACATGGGTGACCAGAGGCTGGGAGGGGAAGACAGGAGCTGCTCTTCAAAGGGGACATGGTTTCAGTTACATGAGGTAGATAATTTCTAGAGATCTGTTGTACAGCATTGTACCTATTGTGTACAACACTGTATTTTACACTTAGAATTTTGTTAGGAGGGTGGATTTCAAGTGGTCTTACAGTAATAATAATAGTAATAGTAAACAATAATGATAAAAGAATCTAATAAAGACCATTGTTATCTTCACAAAATGCTCTCAGTTTGTTCTTAGATTCATGTATATGGGTATAAAAGACTTACATTAAATGTATTATTTGACTATTACCTTTCTAAAAGCGATCCATTTGAATAAGCCTGCATATTTTAGTTTTATTTATTTAGAAATTATTCTATATTTTCTTCTAAGTTTTTAGAACCCTCAAAAGATCATTTTGGGTTAAAAAAATGAATAAAATCCTATAGATTGGATGTTATAAGTTATCTGAAAAGACATGTCTGATTTAGCTCTAGGTATTAAATAGTGAAGGAGAAGAAAGGAATGATTTAGTCAGAAGAATCAAGGGTAAAGGCGGGAAACTAGCATGTCTTTTATTATTATTATTACTTTTTGGCCGTTCAGCTTGTAGGATCCCAGTTTCCCAACCAGGGATTAACGTTGGGCCTTCACCAGTGAAAGTGCAGAGTCCCAACCATGGGTCCTCCAGGGAATTCCCTAGCATATGTTGTTATCTTCTTCTATATGTCAAGTTCTTTGTGTGTACATTCTGATTTAATCTTCAGTAAAATCCTTTCATGAAAGGATATCATCCCCAGTTTACAAAACATCAAGATGAGCCTCAAGGAGATTAAACGTATCTTCCAAATTCACAGGGCCAGGAGGTGACAAAGTATCATGTGAATCCACTTGACAAAGCCCATAACTGCTCCATCCGATGGCTCCTCCAGTATAAAGACAACATACATGTAACTTCATTACTAGAGATAAACTTTTCAAAAACAAAATTTACCATGGGATTTGTCCCATGAATCTTCATATAAGTTGTGATGGATATAAAAGTGGAAAATGCCTTTGGCTGATCTTTTGTAAAACCTATTATGTGGCAATTGAAATAGATGATTCTTCTATCTAACCCCTATAAATGCAGTGACATTAAATTATTAAGTCAAACTACATCTGCCAGAGGCTTGAGTGTAGAAGAAACAAGCCTGAGGGAACCATAAGGAATAAAATTCATATGAAATGACCGAAGACACACTGAGGATAAAGTACAATTGGTCTGACTGGTGAAGGATGGGTAAGACTAAATTACCAGATAGCTAAAGAAAAGCATTCAAAGCATAAGAAAAGAAATAAATGAATCTGAAGGGCCTAGAAAATGCCAGTGCAATGCAGAAATGTCAGTGGCCATTATCACTTTTGGGCCTACTTTCTGTATCAGTTACTTATCATATGCTATGTTAAGTCGCTTCAGTCATGTCCGTCTCTGTGCGACACCATAGACGGCAGCCCACCAGGCCTCCCCGTCCCTGGGATCCTCCAGGCAAGAACACTGGAGTGGGTTGCCATTTCCTTCTCCAACGCATGAAAGTGAAAAGTAAAAGTGAAGTCGCTCAGTCGTGTCCGACTCCTAGCGACCCCATGGACTGCAGCCTACCAGGCTCCTCTGTCCATGGGATTTGCCAGGCAAGAGTACTGGAGTGGGGTTGCCATTGCCTTCTTCGTGCTTATCATATATGATCTCTAATTTTTACAACTTGCCCGAATGATAGGTACTGTTATCTCCTTTGTAGAGAAGAGTAAACTGAGACTCAGGACTATTAGTGAGTGAATCCAGGAAGGAAGTAAAGAATTACTGGAACACAGAAGTGCATATAGCATTTGATTTGAGATCACAATGTGGATGAAGAGCTAAAGATCATTCTCATAACCTCCATTTATACTTTGGACACAATATTCAAAGCATGATAGATAAATTCTTATTTAAAGCAGTTCCTTTGAGGGAGTTATTATCCCTACTGATGTACATATTAAACAAACTAAAAACTGAATCTTAGAATCTCTTGAAACTGCATACAATTTTTGTGCAGATTTACTTGTATGCACCTTTTCTGGGGAGAAGTTAGGTATCTGGCATCAACTTCTCAAAGGAGTTCATGAGGTATCAAGAAGGTAAAAAAATTTCTGTATTCCTAATTTTTTAAAAAAATGCTAAGAACCACTTTGTTGGTTTAAGGAAGGCATTGGTGCACAGATGCATGGTAGTCTGGCAGGGGTGAAGACCACAGAGGGAACGTTCTGTGTGACACAGCTACCTGGTAGGGTCTGGAGACTGTCTGCATAGAGGAACACTGAACAAATAAGTAAATTCCTGTAGATACGGGAAGGCAGTCTTCTCACCACTGGAGAAGGGGAGTACAAATACGAAAGGGTGAAAGGTCGGGTGAACCCTATGGTGTTGGAATGAAATTCATGGCATGATTGTAAACTCATGTTGTCAATATGTAGAGATAGGTATAGAAATAAATATAGATACGTGTGTGTATAAATACATACATTTTTAGCCTTTCTCACCCCAGTAGCATTGAACATACCTCTGGCAAAGACTAAGAAATTTATCTAAAGTTCCGGCTAGTGTAGAACAAAACCAGGATTTGAAAACCCAGACAGTGGGACTCCATGTGCTGCTCTCCTTACCCACAATGCTACAGAAGATGAAGAAGTTGTACAGTGTGGGTGGGATGTCAGAAATAATGTGTCCCTACCTAAAAAAAAAGAAAGAGGAGCAGGAACCAAAGATCAAATTGCCAACATTCGCTGGATTAAAGAGAAAGCAAGGGAATTTCAGTAAAATATCTATCTCTGTTTCATTGACTGTGCTAAAGCCTTTGTGTGAATCATGACAAACTGTGGAAAGCTCTTAGAGAGATGGGAATACCAGATCATCTTACTTGTCTCCTGAGAAACCTATATGTGGGTCAGGAAGCAATAGTTAGAACCCTGTATGGAACAACTGATTGGTTCAAGATTGAGAAAGGAGTACGACAGGGCTGCCTGCCATCACCCTGTTTGTTTAACCTATATGCTGAACACATCATGAGAAATGCCAGCTGGGTGAGTTACAAGCTGGAATCAAGATAGGCGGGAGAAACATCAACAACCTCCTGATGGCAGAGACCAAAGAGGAACTAAAGAGCCTCTTGATGAGGGTGAAGGGGAAGAGTGAAAGAGCTGGCTTAAGAATAAATATTAAACTAATATCATGCCATCCGGCCCCATGACTGCATGCAAATAAAAGGGGAAAAGGTGGAAGGAGCGACAGATTTCCTCTGCTTGGGCTCCAAAATCACTGCAGATGGTAACTGCAGCCATGAAATCAGAAGACGATTGCTTCACAGCAGGAAAAGTGATGACAGACCTAGACAGTGTGTTGAAATGCAGAGACATTACCCTGCTGACAAAGGTCCATACAGTCAAGGCTATGGTCTTCTCCGTGGTCATGAATGGTTGGGAGAGCTGGACTGTAAAGGAGGCAGAACACCAAAGAATTGATGCCTTCAAACTGTGGTGCTGAAGACTCCTGAAAGTCCCTTGAACAGCAGAGAGATCAAACCGGTCAATCTTAAGGGAGATCAACCCTGAATATTCACTGGAAGGACTGATGTTTAAGCCCCAGTATTTTGGTCATCTGATGCAAACAGAAAACTCATTGGAAAATTCCCTGATGCTGGGAAAGATTGAAGGCAGAAGGAGAAGCGGGCATCAGAGGATGATATGGCTGGACCGCATCACCGATGCAATGAACATGAACTTGGGCAAACTCTGGGAGATGGTGAGGGACAGGGAGGCCTGGTGTGCTGCAGTCTGTGGGGTCACAAAGAGTCAGACATAACTAGGTGACGGAAAAACAACAACCTGAAAAACGTCTTTTTTCTGAAGCTTTCAGCAGAATCATTTCATTGTTATGCTAGATCTTTGAGTCTTTGTAAGTGGTGGGTTTTGATCATAATGCAAACATTTTGCTAGGTTAGTCCCTATTGCCATCACCACTTGGAAGCATAAAAATGCACAATATTGTATCATTTTAGTGGCTACAGATAAGTATTTGCATACGTAAATCTAATGGTAAATGTTATGTCATTGCTAAATTTATAGAAAACAAAACAAAATCCAGACAGTCTGTCAACTACTTTACAATCATTTTCTGAGTTGCACAACAGTAGTCTGAGTTTAGAGGAGTTACCATCACCATTTTAGTCAGACACGACTGAGCAACTGAACTGAACCAAACCATCACAATTTTATGGATATTTATTTATTGATATATATTTATTGATATCTCAAAATGGTTAAACAGCTTGTTTAAACAATTTCTCTCAGAGGGCGCTATATTTTGCACCTAATTATTGTGGACTCATCTGCATTCATCTGTGATACATGCTGCTGCTGCTGCTGCTAAGTCACTTCAGTCGTGTCCAACTCTGACGGCAGCCCACCAGGCTCCCCCGTCCCTGGGGTTCTCCAGGCAAGAACACTGGAGTGGGTTGACATTTCCTTCTCCAGTGCAGGAAAGTGAAAAGTGAAAATGAAGTCACTCAGTCCTGTCTGACTCTTCGCGACTCCATGGACTGCAGCCTACCAGGCTCCTCTGCCCATGAGATTTTCCAGACAAGAGTGCTGGAGTGGGGTGACTCAAATGTCCTGAGTATCTTTGAAGAAGAGATTAAGCTGAAAAAATATCACTTTCTCAAAAACAAAGCCTTTTGTAGAAAGCAATGACCTGACCCCCTCTGTAGTCTGTTTCACCCTAGACAGAGGAAATTTTGTGATATTATAGGAAACTGTTTTAAGGAATATAAGGATAGCTCAACATGAAAGTACACATAAACTTTTATTATCAGACATTTTTTTAGACATTGTATCATACTGTCCCCCAAAAAGAGGTATTTTATCATGCAGAGCAAGGCCTGGCGCTAATGTAACCCACACATCAGTCACTGACATAAGGACTGGTCAATTGGCAGAAACATTAGTGAACTTAAAACAAGGCTTAGAAAGGCTTTCAGGAGATCTAGCAGCACTGAACTCACTGAGAAAGGTGTACCTTATTTAGTGTAAGCCCTAAATGACTCCACTGACATCCCTGTAGAGATGTGAACCAACTCCAGTTAGAAATACAAAGTAGAACCAGTGGCAAACAGCACAGATGAAAAGCAAATGGTATCACAAAGCAAACAGAGTCAAATTTGAAATCAAAACTGTATCATCCAATTGCCAGTGAAAGGGAAGATAGTGTCTGAAGTTTGATCTAAAAGGGCAGGTAATAAGACAAATAGCCCTGAATAGATGTAAGTGGGGCAACCAGGTAAGACTGTAGTGTTTCATAACACATTTACTTTATTCTAACGATTATTTCCATTTTACTGGAGCCTTGATAAGGATGGGGAGGTGGAACAGTTGAAAGCCTTTTGTTGTTGTTCAGTCCTTAGATCGTTGTCCGTCTCTTTGTGACCTCATGGACTGCAGCACACCAGGCTCCCCTGTCTTCCACTATCTCCCAGAGTTTGTTCAAATTCATGTCCATTGAGTTGGTGATGCTATCTAGCCATCTTATCCTTTGCTGCTCTTTTATCCTTTTGCCTTCAATCTTTCCCAGCATCAGGGTCTTCCAATAAGTTGGCTCTTTGCATCAGGTGGCCAGAGTATTGGAGCTTCAGCATCAGTTCTTCCAATGACTATTCAAGGTTGATTTCCTTTAGGATTGACTGGTTTGATCTCCATGCTGACCAAGGGATTCTCAAGAGTCTTCTCTAGCTCCACAGTTTGAAAGCATCAATTCTTCGGCACTCAGCCTTCTTTATGGTCCAACGCTCACATCCATACGTGACTATTGGAAAAACCATAGCTTTCACTAGATGGACCTTTGTCAGCAAAGTGATATCTCTGCTTTTTAAGATGTGGTCTATGTTTGTCATGGCTTTTCTTCCAAGGAGCAAGTGTCTTTTAATTTCATGGCTACAGTCACCATCTATAGTGATTTTGGAGTCCAGGAAAATTTTTCCACTTTATTAGAGCCTTGGTGAGGATGGCTGAATGGAACTGTTGAAAGTCTATCTGTTGATATAAAATGAGAGAAGTTTATGAATATTCGTGACTGAAATCACCTGGAGCCTGACATCCTGGAATGTGAAGTCAAGTGGGCCTTAGAAAACATCACTATGAACAAAGCTAGTGGAGGTGATGGAATTCCAGTTGATGGAATTTCAAATCCTGAAAGATGATGCTGTGAAAGTGTTGCACTCAATATGCCAGCAAATTTGGAAAACTCAGCAGTGGCCACAGGACTGGAAAAGGCCAGTTTGCATTCCAATCCCAAAGAAAGGCAATGCCAAAGAATGCTCAAACTAACGCACAATTGCACTCATCTCACACACTAGTAAAGTAATGCTCAAAATTCTCCAAGCCAGGCTTCAGCAATATGTGAACCGTGAACTCCCTGATGTTCAAGCTGCTTTTAGAAAAGGCAGAGGAACCAGAGATCAAATTGCCAACATCCGCTGGATCATAAAGAAAGAGAGTTCCAGAAAAACATCTATTTCTGCTTTATTGACTATGCCAAAGCCTTTGACTGTGTGGATCACAATAAACTGTGGAAAATTCTGAAAGAGATGGGAATACCAGATAACCTGACCTGCCTCCTGAGAAACCTATATGCAGGTCAGGAAGCAACAGTTAGAACTGGACGTGGAACAGCAGACTGGTTCAAAATAGGAAAAGGAGTACTTCAGGGCTGTATATTGTCACTCTGCTTATTTAACTTATATGCAGAGTACATCATGAGAAATGCTGGACTGGAAGAAGCACAAGCTGGAATCAAGATTGCTGGGAGAAATATCAATAACCTCAGATATGCAGATGACACCACCCTTATGGCAGAAAGTGAAGAGGAACTCAAAAGCCTCTCGATGAAAGTGAAAGAGGAGAGTGAAAAAGTTAGCTTAAAGCTCAACATTCAGTAAACGAAGATCATGGCATCTGGTCCCATCACTTCGTGGGAAATAGATGCGGAAACAGTGGAAACAGTGTCAGACTTAATTTTTTGGGACTCCAAAATCGCTGCAGATGGTGATTGCAGCCATGAAATTAAAAGACGCTTACTCCTTGGAAGGAAAATTGTGACCAACTAGATAACATATTGAAAAGCAGAGACATTTACTTTGCCAACAAAGGTCGGTCTAGTCAAGGCTATGGTTTTTCCAATGGTCATGTATAGATGTGAGATTTGGACTGTGAAGAAAGCTGAACACCGAAGAATTGATGTTTTGGAACTGTGGTGTTGGAGAAGACTCTTGAGAGTCCCTTGGACTGCAAGGAGATCAAACCAGTCCATTCTAAAGGAGATCAGCCCTGGGATTTCTTTGGAAGGACTGATGCTAAAGCTGAAACTCCAGTACTTTGGCCACCTCATGCAAAGAGTTAACTCATTGGAAAAGACTCTGATGCTGGAAGGGATTGGGGGGGCAGGAGGAGAAGGGGATGACAGAAGATGAGATGGCTGGATGGCATCACCGACTCAATGGACATGAGTTTGAGTGAACTCCGGGAGTTGGTGATGGACAGGGAGGCCTGGAGTGCTGCAATTCATGGGGCTGCAAAGAGTCGGACATGACTGAGCAGCTGAACTGAACTGAACTGAACTGAACTGACTGAAACAGGGCTGTGCCAGGAATGCTCTGCACTAAAAAGCATAATAGTTCAGAATTGATTAGTATTTAGAAAAACACCATGAAAATGCCTCACAATGTTCATAGCTAGGGATGATTGTAGACAAAGATGTGTACTCTTAAAAATCGCTTTTATATCCTTCATACTGCTCAAGGGTTTTCCCACAAGTTTTTCCAGGCACAGGACTCTGATGGTCTCAGAGCTCCTCATTATGACTCCTGATCGTGGACCATACTATGCAGTAAACTATTTCTTCCTGCTTCCTCTGCTTCCCCTGGAAAGACCTCAGGCTTCAGAATCAACCATATCTGATTATACACCCACGCTATGCTGCTGACTTACTGTTACAATTTGAGAAGGTAACATACACACTGTGGGCTTTGTTTTTTCCCCTGAGAGAGAAAAATAGTAATTCCTGTCTTTGAAGTTTACTTTGAGAATTGATTAGGTGAATCAAAAGCTTAGCACAATATATGTAACATATCTGGGTGTCAGTTACTATTAGACAATGACAATAAAATCTGCCTACAGTTCTGCTGCTCTTATATTAACTGAACAGTTAATGTTTCATTTCCATGGGCATTTGCACTTTAAAAAAATCAATGAAATCATTTGTATAGAAAATATTTTCCAAAACATTTAGGAGAAGTGTTTTAATGTTTTGGACAAAACTCACATAAATCTATGTAGGCTCTGACTACTTTTTAGTATAGATAAATTACAAGCATCCTGTGTCTATGTAATGGTAAATCTGGTTCTAACTAGAGTCTTTCTTTTCTTTTCGCAGAAATAAGTATAAAAGGCTCTGAAAGTATTTTGAAAGTAAATGTGTAGATACACCGAATTCATGTACATGGAAACTTTAGTTAATAAACCCTCTGCATATATTCACATCCTTGAAAATGTAAACCTGTAAGGAAAAGTTGTGTAATATGCTCTCCACCAAAATATTAAAAGATGCCTTTACTCTGCACTCAGTCAGGTTAATATAAATTTCAATAGCAGAACTAAAATATAGCAGGGTAAAATTTCTAAGAGCTGGAAGTATGTTGGGTCAATGGTATATGGGGATTTATTTAGAAAGGAAACTACAGAGGGTGATCAAGAATCTATTTGTGGTGGGATGAGGGGTGGGAGGGAGGTCCAGAGGAGGGAATATTCCTCTTCCAGGGGATCTTCCCAATCCAGGGCTTGAACCTCTGTCACCTCGGCAGGAGGATTCTTTACCACTGGGATTCCTTACCTGGGAAGCCCCTGTAAGGGGGCTATTATCCTCCAATTAAGAATAGAAAGGGGCTTCCCTGGTGGCTCAGATGGTAAAGAATCTGCTTGAATTGCTGGAGACCCGGGTTCAATCTCTGGGTTGGGAAGATGCCCTGGAAAAGGGCATGGCAACCCACTCCAGTATTCTTGCTTGGTGAATCCCATGGATAGAGGAGCCTGGCAGGCTACAGTCCATGGGGTTGCAAAGAGTCAGACATGACTGAATGACCAACACTTAAAAAAGAATCTAGTTGTAAATAATACACAGTGAATGGATATATATTACTAAACAGGAAAGCATGAACGATAATATTCACATTGCCATTATTTCTTTTTCTTCCCCCTCTCTCCATCCTTTCCTTCCTTTTAAAATTTCTTTTTTTAAAAAAATATATATTTTTTGGACGTGCTGGGTCTTAGTTGCGGTATGGGGGATATTTTGGTTATGGAATGTGAACTCTTAGTCATGGCATGTCAAATCTACTTGCCTGACCTGGGGTCGAGCCTGGGCCCTCCACTTTGGTGGTGTGGAGTCTTACTCACTGGATCACCAAAGAAGTCCCCTCTCTATTTCTTCTCTGTTGTTGTTGTTAATGTTATTTGGTTTTGATATGTATGATACTGTATACATGTAGTTTACAGGTTAATGTTGTTCAGTCGCTCAGTCGTGTCTGACTCTTTGTGATCACATGGACTGTGGTCAGCACGCCAGGCTTCCCTGTCCTTCACCATCTCCTGGAGCTTGCTCAAATGCATGTCCATTGAGTCGGTGATGCCATCCAACCATCTTGTCCTCTGTTGTTACAGGTTAATAGTAGAAAAATGGTAATACACTCAACATCTTTCCTGCTTGAGATGATCATTGCAATATCTCAGGAGCATTCATGTGCCCTTGTCCAGAGTTTTACTTTTTTCCCCTTTCCTTGGTTGTTTTTCTGCCAGTGTACATAAAATTAAATAATATTTAGTTTTGAAAAATATGTGGCAACGACAGATGTAGTTGCAAAAGGGAATAACAGCAGCACCACTGTTAGAAGGATCCAGGAGATGAGAAGCTGAATGGAGCATTTGCATCATAATCTGACTTTGGCTTCTTTGAGAGTTTAATAAAATGCTTAACTCTCAGTCAGTGGGGAAGTCAGTGGGGGAAGACTTGAAATGGTCCTAAGAAACTTAGACTATGGGCCAGGTACCAAAGTCTGGAAGTGTCCTTTGCTTCTGAGTTCACATGGTCTACCATTTGTTCTTACATACAGTTCAAAGTTGACCACTTGCTTTGAGAGAGAAATGTGTATTATAAACTGATCCAGGCAGTAGGACATAAAAAAAAGAGAGGAAGAATTTCAACAGTAGGTCAAGTTGAGTGCAGGTGTGAATCTGAGTGAAGTTCACCGAGGCATTTTGTTTTGAGGTTATAAAGATGGTATATACAGTGGCACTGGGGATCTTGGCTGTAATAACCCTCATCCCATCTGTTTCTTAAGTCACGGTGTTCCAATCTGAACCCATCGCCCTATATATCACTGAGGTACATCTGTCAGCTTTGGGCTCTCCCTTTATTTTTGTGGGAATTTCATGGACATATCCTTTTTATTGCCTCTCCTCTTTCTGTAGCCCATGTCTTCCTCTTCTTGGTTTATGTTCTAGTTCTGGTACAACCATCCTCAGTGGCATTTTAAGAAAAGGTACGTGGGAGATAGATTTTTCAACATTGTGCATGTTTGAATGCATTATTTGGCTGTTGACTATTTGTTGGGTTTAGAATTTTCTTTATAACTTGAAGCTTCATCATCTTCTTGATGCTCATGCTATAGTTAGATTCCTTCTGATTCTTGATCTTTTATACATGAGTTTTTTGTAACATATTCAATACAGACTTTAACAGTGGTCCATGGTTTTTTTTCCCCTCTCTCTCCATAACTTGTAAAATCTTTTTTACCCACAGCATTTAGAAAACTCACAGTATATAGGTCTATTTCCATCCATTGTGCTAGGCATTCAGTCTTGCGACTAATGGTTGTCAGTTCTGCGGAAATTTCCCAAATTACTTCTCTATTTTCTAGAACTCCTTGTACTTTTCTACTTATTACCTTTCCTTCTTCTAACTCTTTGACGTTTTGCTTTTCATTCTGGGAGATTTCCTCAATTTTGTCTTCCTAATCTCCTGTCAGAATTTGAAACCCAACTGTGATGTTTTTAAATTGCAAAGCTTTTTTCTTTTTTCTCTGAATGTTTTGTTCTTTATTCCTGTACCAATCCTGCACTAGAGATAAGTGATCATCTCTCTTCTTACCAGTAGTGTTAATAATCATGTTCTTATTTTTGAAGACAATTGTTTTTCCTCCAAGATGAATTGTATTTTTTGTTTGCTTATTTAGAATTGTCTATAATTTCCATATTACAGGCTTTCTTAAGATGTTTAATTATACTTCTTGTTTTCTCATTTAAGAGTGGAAACTCTGACTAGATGTCAGAGTTGAATGTGTGTGGTGGGGAGTGTTTTCAGTATGATCTTTTTTTTTTTTTTTGTATTGTTATTTTTTTAAAGAAATTTTTTTTTTTTTCTTGACATGGACCACTGTTAAAGTCTGTATTGATTATGTTACAATATGGGTTCTGTTTTACATTTTGGTTTTTTGGCTGCAAGGCATGTAGGAATCTTAGTTCCCAGACCAGGGATCAAACCCATGCACCCTGCGTTGGAAGACAAAGTCTTAACCATTGGACCACCAGGGAGGCATCATCTGGGCTGAGTATTTTAACAAGAGCTAATATGTAAAGAAATCCTTTTTCTCTCTTGAGAAAGCTCGGTTCTCATGACTGTCATCTTGCTACAGAAGTCTGGAAACCTTTCTTGCTACCTTAAAGCAAACCTCAAGCTGACCAAAGGATTGTTTTGGGGGCAAGGTTTGCCCTCATTCTCTTTTCAAGAAAGTCTTAGGAAAGGAGAACTTTAAAAAAAAATAAAGTACAACAGTTAACATATTTGCAAATCATTTTTCTTCTTATAGTGGATAGATTAGAAAATGACCCTGAATGATGTAGCATCTTAAACAACATAAAATGTCATTTAAGAGGAGTTGATTAAGTTTTAAATAGAGGTGGCATCCCACTCCAGCACTTTGCCTGGAAAATCCCATGGATGGAGGAGCCTGGTAGGCTGCAGTCCATGGGATCGCTAAGAGTCAGGCACGACTGAGCAACTTCCCTTTCACTTTTCACTTTCATGCATTGGAGAAGGAAATGGCAACCCACTCCAGTGTTCTTGCCTGGAGAATCCCAGGCACGGGGGAGCCTGGTGGCTGCCATCTGTGGGATCACACAGAATCGGACATGACTGAAGCGACTTAGCAGCAAGGAGAAAGTGGATCAATATAATCCCCTTCTTTGTGGTTAAGAGGTGACCTTGGAGAAAAAACACATTTCTGGGTGCTGAGAACAAAGGCTCTAGTGGGGCTTCATGTAGTAGGGGAAAGAGAAAACAGGCGTGCTTGGCACATGCAAGATGTTCAGCAGCGGAAGAGAAGATAAACTCACACTTTTAAAATATCAGGTGCCATGGGACTTCTCTGGTTGTCCAGTGGTTGAGACTTCACTTTCCAGTGCAGGGGCTGTGGGTTCAATCTCCAGTAAGGCAGCTAAGATCCTTCATGCCTTGTAGTAAAAAACAAAAACAGAAAACAACAACAAAAAAATCAAAACATAAAGCAGAAACAATGTTATAACAAATTCAATAAAGACTTTAAAAAGATAGTCCATGTCAAAAAAAATTAAAAAAAAAAAGTAGGTGTCAAACACTGGCTCAAAAAAATTAGCTGTCAAACATGTCAAAAAAAATTTAAAAAAAAATTAGGTGTCAAACACGGGCTCTGTAAACTCAGTACACTTCTAGAAAAGAAATTTGAAAAGGAGAAATAGAATTACTGAGAAAAATAAAATCTGGTTGCAAATAGTCAGCAGCTGCAAACCTAATTGTTCCAATTCAGTGGCTCTCCAATTATTTATCTCAAGTTTTATCCTTTAAACACTGGTGTGTTAATAAAGGCCACATTGACACAACTGATCATGTCAGGACTGGTGAGGGTGGGGAATGGTCAGGAATGTCTATTGGCTTTCTACTGCAATGTTAGTTTGCCCAAATTTTCCACGCTGTTTTGTAAAGTACCAATTTAGAAAACTAATGAGAACATTTATAATTTGTGCTTGACATTACTATGCTACAATCACCAAACTAAGTTTATGGTTATAACCATAATATTGCACAATGTTTATGGTGTAAACATTTGGGGACTTTTAAATATAAAAATACTTAATATCACAAAGCTGTCCCAGTGTGTAAGTAGTTATCAAATTTGAAAGGTCTAAACATGCCAAAGGCTATAAAATAAATACATACCCTTGATACAACATTACGATTTGTATAGTATGTTTGCCTTTCTAACATCATTTGCCCTTGGATCTCAGTTTTGTTTTACATACTTGGTATACCCAAAAGCTCAGTATTGTGTTAACAACAGCTGCCTGGATGTGAAATGATAATAGTAGTGATTATGGTGAGGACAGTTTTAATGAAAGGTTGTTGCCTGAAGTTAGTAAACCCTCCTCAAAGATTCATTAACAGTCAGAATTAACTATGCTATTATTAAAGCAAAAAAAAAAAAAAAAAAGACAAAAGGAAACACCATCCACTCCCAAAACAACAAAAAATTATTTTGCTGAGCATTCAGTGGGTAAGACTATATAATTATATCAAGCCAGTTATGAAGAGAACACACTGGTCATAGCAAACACCCTCTTCTAACAACCCAAGAGAAGAGTCTACACACAGACATCACCAGATGGTCAATACCAAAATCAGATTGATTATATTCTTTGCAGCCAAAGATGGAGAAGCTCTATACAGTCAGCAAAAACAAGACTGGGAGCTGACTATGGCTCATATCATGAACTCCTTATTGCCAAATTCAGACTGAAATTGAAGAAAGTAAGGAAAACCACTAGACCATTCTGGTATGACCCAAATAAAATCCCTTATGATTATACAGTGGAGGTGACAAATAGATTCAAGGGATTAGATCTGATAGAAAGAGTGCCTGAAGACCTGGACGGAGGTTTGTGACATTGTACAGGAGACAGTGATCAAGACCATCCTGAAGAAAAAGGAATACAAAAAGGCCAAATAGTTGTCTGATGAGGCCTTACAAATAGCTGAGAAAAGAAGAGAAGCTAAAGGCAAAGAAGAAAAGGAAAGATATACCCATTTGAATGCAGAGTACCAAAGAATAGCAAGGTGAGATAAGAAGGCCTTCCTCAGTGATTAATGCAAAGAAATAGAGGAAAACAATAGAATGGAAAAAACTAGAGTTCTCTTCAAGAAAATTAGAGATACCAAGGGAACATTTCATGCAAAAATGGGCTCAATAAAGGACAGAAACGATATGGACCCAACAGAAGCAGAAGATATTAAGAAGAGGTGGCAACAATACACAGAAGAAGTATACAAAAAGGATCTTCATGACCCAGATAACCACAATGGTGTGATCACTCACCGAGAGCCAGACATCCTGGAATGTGAAGTCAAGTGAGTCTTAGGAAGTATCACTATGAACAAAGCGAGTGGAGGTGAGGGAAGTCCAGCTGATCTATTTCAAATCCTGAAAGATGATGCTGTTAAAGTGCTGCAATCAATACACCAAAAAGGTCAGTTTTCATTCCAATCCCAAAGAAGGGCAGCACCAAAGAATGCTCAAACTACCACACAATTGCACTCATTTCACACGCTAGCAAAGTAATAATGCTCAATATTCTCCAAGTCAGGCTTCAATAGCATGTGAATGATGAACTTCCAGATGTTCAAGCTGGATTTAGAAAAGGCGGAAGAACCAGAGATCAAATTGCCAACATTCGTTAGATCATTGAAAAAGCAAGAAAGTTCCAGAAAACATCTGCTTCATTGACTATGCCAAAGCCTTTGACTATGCAGATCACAGCAAACTGTGGAAAATTCTTCAAGAGATGGGAATACCAGACTACCTTACTTGCCTCATGAGAAATCTGTATGCAGGTCAAGAAGTAATCATTAGAATCAGATGTGAACAACAAACTGGTTCCAAATTGGGAAAGGAGTATGTCAAAGCTGCATATTGTCACCCTGCTTATTTAACTTATATGCAGAGTACATCATGAGAAATGCTGGGCTGGATGAAGCACAAGCTGGAATCAAGATTGCTGGGAGAAATATCAATAACCTCAGATATGCAGATGACACCACCCTTATGGCAGAAAGTGAAGAGGAACTCAAAAGCCTCTTGATGAAAGTGAAAGAGGAGAGTGAAAAAGTTGGCCTAAAGCTCAACATTTAGAAAACTAAGATCATGGCACCTGGTCCCATCACTTCATGGGAAATAGATGGGGAAACAGTGGAAACAGTGAGAGACTTTATTTTCTTAGGCTCCAAAATCACTGCAGATGATGATTGCAGTCATGAAATTAAAAGACTCTTGCTCCTTGGAAGAAAAACTATGACCAACCTAGACAGCATATTAAAAAGCAGAGAGATTAATTTGCCAACAAAGATCTGTCTTTTCAAAGCTATGGTTTTTCTAGTAGTCATATATGGATATGAGAGTTGAACTATAAAGAATGTTTTGCACTTTCTATAAAGCATGGATGCTTTTGAACTGTGGTGTTGGAGAAGACTCTTGAGAGTTCCTTGGACAATAAGGAGATCAAAACAGTCAATCCTAAAGGAAATCAGCCCTGAATATTCATTGGAAGGACTGATGCTGAAGCTGAAACTCCAATACATTAGCCACCTGATGTGAAGAACTGACTCAGTGGGAAAGGCTCTGATGTTGGGAAAGATTGAAAGCAGGAGGAGAAGGGAATGACAGATGATGAGATGGTTGGATGGCATCACTGAATTAATGGACATGAGTTTGAGCAAGCTCAATAAGTTGTTGATGGACAGCGAGGCCTGGCCTGCTGCAGTCCCTGGGGTCACAGAGATTTGGACACGACTGAGTGACTGAACTGAACCGAATTATAAAGGCATTGATTTTTTTTCTTATTGATTGTAAGAGCAGAAGTTTTTTTTTTTTTTTTTTTTTTAATGGTCTGAATTTTATTCATCAGTTCAGGCACTTCAGTCGCTCAGTCATATCTGACTTTTCGCAACCCTGTGAACTGCAGCATGCCAGGCCTCCCTGTCCATCACCGGCTCCTGGAGTCCACCCTATGTCCATGGAGTTGGTGATGCCATCCAACTATCTCATCCTCTGTTGTCCCATTCTCCTCCTGTCCTCAATCTTTCTTAGCATCAGGGTCTTTCCAAATGAGTCAGCTCTTCGCATCAGGTGGCCAAATATTGGAGTTTCAGCTTCAGTATCAGTCCTTCCAATGAACACCCAGGACTGATCTCCTTTAGGATGGACTGGTTGGATCTCCTTGAGCAGTCCAAGGGATGCTCAAGAGTCTTCTCCAACACCACAGTTCCAAAGCATAATTCTTCTGTGCTCAGCTTTCTTCATAGTCCAACTCTCACATCCATATGTGATGACTGGAAAAACCATAGCCTTAACTAGATGAACCTTTGTTGACAAAGTAATGTCTCTGCTTTTGAATATGCTATCTAGGTTGGTCATAACTTTCCTTCCAAGGAGTAAGTGTCTTTTAATTTCATGGCTGCAATTACCATCTGCAGTGATTTTGGAGCCTAAGAAAATAAAGTCTCTCACTGTTTCCACTGTTTCTCCATCTATTTCCCATGAAGTGATGGGACCGGATGCCATAATCTTCATTTTCTGAATGTTGAGCTTTAAGCCAACTTTTTCACTCTCCTCTTTCACTTTCATCAAAAGGCTTTTTAGTTCCTCTTCACTTTCTGCCAAAAGGGTGGTATCATTTGCATATCTGGGGTCATTGATATTTCTCCCGGCAATCTTGATTCCAGCTTGTGCTTCATCCACCCCAGCATTTCTCATGATGTACTCTGCATGTAAGTTAAATAAGCAGGGTGACAGTATACAGCCTTGACGTACTCCTTTTCCTATATGGAACCAGTCTATTGTTCCATGTCCAGTTCTCACTGTTGCTTCCTGACCTGCATACAGGTTTCTCAAGAGGCAGGTCATCAGGTTTCCCTTATTTTGGGGGGAATCTTGTTATACCAAGTGCCATTCAGTTGTCCTACCCATAGGGATATAAACAAGTCTGGAAGCAAATGTGGATGATATTTCATCCCATGGGTTTTGAATCAGTGAGTTTTCATTGTCATTTATCTCTGGGTATTTTTTAAACTTCCTTTTTGATTTCTTCAATGATCCATTGATTGTTTAGTAACATATTGTTTAGCTTCTATGTGTTTGTTACAGTTTTTTTTCCTATAATTGCTTTCTAATCTGTTAGTTTTATGTTTAGAAAGGATGCTTGATATAATATCAGTTTTCTTAAACTTATTGAGGCTTGATTTGTGACCCAGTGTGTGGTCAGTCTTGAGAATGTTCCATGTGCGTTGAAAGTATATTCTGCTTTCAGATGGAATGCTCTGTAAGTATTAGTTAAGTCCATTTAGTTTAATGTGTCATTTAAGGACTGTGTTTTTTAAAATTAATTTTCTGTTTAGATAATCTGTCCGTTGCTGTAAGTGGGATACTAAAGTTCCCCACTTTTATTGTGTTACTGTGAATTTCCCCTTTAATGTCTATTAATGTTTGCCTTATGTACAACTCTTATATATTCTTCTGGAATTGGCCCCTTGGTCATTATGTAGTGACCTTTCTTGTCTCTTGTAACAGTCTTTATTTTTAAAGTCTATTTTGTCAGACATGAGTGTTGCTACTCTGGCGCTCTCTTTATTCCATTTGCCTAGAATACTGTTTCCCATCCCCTGACTTTCAGTCTGTATGTGTCCCTAGGTCTGAAGTTGGTCTCTTGTAGACAGCATATATACAGGTCTTGTTTTTGTGATATGTCATTCAGTGTTTGGGGTGTCTTCATAAACCTTATGCATTTTCTGGTAAAGATCCCGAGACCAATACAGAGAATGAAAACAGGGAAGGGTGTGGGCGGCTAGCTGTTGCTCTGAGACTGAGAGCATAACGTTCTTCATAAAGTTCCATTCTGGCACAATCTTGTTCTTCCTTGAGTCATGAAATCTTCATCCTAGGACCCCACAGCAAGCTGGTGGCAGAGCTGGGATTTTAGAACTGTTGCCATTGTCGTTTGAAGGTTTGCTCATTACTGTTCTATACCTGTGCTGTCCAGTATGGTAGCCACTAGACACATGTGGCTATTTCAATTTAAATGAATGAAAATTAAATAAAATTAAAAGTTCAGTTCCTCAGTTTCACTAGTTACATTTCAGGAACTCAGTAGCCATATATGTTTGATGACCACCACATTGGACAATACAGATATAAACCACAGTGTCTCAGGAACTTCTTTTGGACAGCGTTGCTCCAAATGCTAAAATGATGTACATGTTTCTGATTGATGCAGTATCCTTATTTGTAGAAACCTATTAAAATGAAATTTTAGTGTTACACCTAGCCTCTCTAGTATACCAAAGGTCAATGTAAATTCAGAAAAAAATTAGAAAAATAAACACTAAGAAGGACTGGGAAAAGTAGATAAAAGTAACAGTGCCTGTATAAAAGTTAAAGTTACGCTGAAGTGATTCTTTGGGGAAATTGAACTCTTCTCAGCTGTAGGAAGCCACAAAGGAAAAAGAAAATTTATTTTTCTGCCTTTGTGTAATTTTCTTTCATTAAAAATCCCTTTCCAAAGGTCCTTAACCTAAGGTACAAATGTTGAGTAACATCAGACAGCTTTGAGCTAATCAAAATTAAAATTCATATCATAAAAAAACCCTAAGTATTATCACATTTGGATTCTGTATTTGCCTGAGGTGATGGCAAGAAATAAAAGGTAAAATCATTTACAGCAGATGAGTGGGAAAGAGAGCCTTTGTTGATTTTTTATTAGCTGTTTAGCTTCAGGGACTCAGGGGTAATAAAAACAGTAAATAGTACCTTGGTGGCCTGAATAAGTTAGTGATCCTTCCAAAGGTACAAACTCTCAGTGAGTGATTAGTTTAAGCCTAGCACGACCCAAGCTCACCAAAGGTAATTTATAGTAATTATCTCAGTTCTTCCCTATAGGCCTTTCCAGATGATTTGTAATAAAGTCCAACTAAATACTGTTTAAACACATACTATCTGGAATAAGTCTTTTATAGTATAATATACTAAAACATAAACATGTTACTTTCCTTTAACTATTATGTAATAGAGTTTTAAAATATCACATGTAGTGTCTGGGAGAGTGTTCTGTGTAATTTTTAGTGGATTAAGAAGTAGAAATTTTAAGAAGTGTATTTTCCAATAATAGGATTGGCTTACAGGAGGAGGGCAAGTGAGATGAGTACAAGTTGGGTTCAAAGAAAGTGGGATATATGTCAGAGAGGAAGTGACAATATTATTCTGAACGTGGTGGACATAAAAAATATTTACAACCTAAAAGTTGAGAGTTACGTTTTATTTGGTGGGGATTTTTAAGACTGAAAGCCCAGGAGACAGCATCTCAACTGCTCAGAACTGCTCAGAGGAGGCGGGGATGGGAGCCAGGTTATATAGAAGTTTTGCAACAAAGGGCAGGTAATCTGAACGTCAGAAGATTATTGTAAATTAAAGAAAACCAGATATCCCAAGTTAAGGAGTTTAGCACTTTTCATGTATGGGAGGATGTAAGAATCTGGGCTCACTGAAATCAATCTTTTGATATGCACATCACCTATCTGGGACCAGTATCCTTTGTTTCACATCTTGAGTTTCCTCAGGGCTCAGGGGGAGTGGCTGCAATCTGAGGGCTGCTAGATGGCAGGTATTTTTTCCTTCCTGAGTTCCCTTAGGGCTCACCAGCCCATCATCCATGGTGGCTGCAGTTGCTGATGACCACAACATCCATTATTTACTGATATGGCTGGAAATATTTCATTTCTCAATATGTTTGGGCACCCCTCATTCAATAATCTCATAAGCCAGTTACTATCACCTCATGATTCCTAAGGGAGACATAGATGTCTTCTGGGAGATGATTACAACAGAGGAGTAGATGAAAGTGAAAAGAAAGCTATTTGGCTAAAATGATGATTTGACATGTGTGGCACCAGGAACCAATCACTAATGCTAACATCATTTAAGCAAGAGGTTGTACAAGGATCTATAGAGATGGTACCCTTTGTCCTCAATCCAGTTGTTATTCTCTCCAATACCAGGCTTCCAGGACAGCAGGAATAAGCAGCCTTAGCACACGTGTCTGCCTGTGTCATCAGTGTCTGTATTCTAGGCAAGTGTCAGGAGCCCCTTGCCATGTAGAATCTGAGGGTGACCAGGAGGCAGTGCTATGGAAATTCAGAGAACAAACAGCAAACCTTACAGTAGCTAAGGGGTCTAGATTACAGGATACTCCCTGAAATCCTGAGAATCATCTGTGGTGAATTCTGAAGTTTTTACATGGAAAACTTCAAATAAATGGAGAAAATTATGATGAGCCCAAGGTATCCATCAACCACTCTCAGTTCAGTTCAGTTCAGTCACTCAATTGTGTTCAACACTTCATGACCCCATGCAGGCAGTGCTCTAAGCTTCCCTGTCCATCACCAACTCCCGGAGCTTGCTCAAACTCATGTCCATTGAGTCGGTGATGCCATCCAACCATCTCATCCTCTGTCATTCACTTTTCCTCTTGCCTTCAATCTTTGCCAGTATCAGAGTCTTTTCAAATGAGTCAGTTCTTTGCTTGAGGTGACCAAAGTATTGGGGCTTCAACTTCAGCATCAGTCCTTCCAGTGAATATTCAGGACTGAATTCCTTTAGGATGGACTGGTTTGATCTCCTTGCAGTCCAAGGGACTCTCAAGAGTCTTCTTCAACACCACAATTCAAAAGCATCAATTCTTTGGAGCTCAGCTTTCTTTATAATCCAACTCTCACATCCATACATGACCACTGGAAAAACTATAGCTTTGACTAGATGGACGTTTGTTGGCAAAGTAATGTCTCTGCCTTTTAATAAGCTGTCTAGATTGGTTATAGCTTTTCTTCCAAAGAGTAAGTGTCTTTTAATTTCATGGCTGAAATCACCATCTGCAGTGATTTTGGAGCCCCCCAAAATAAAGTCTCTCACTGTTTCCATTGTTTCCCCATGTATTTCCCATGAAGTTATGGGACTGGATGCTATGATCTTAGTTTTCTCAATGTTGAGTTTTAAGCCAGCTTTTTCATTCTCCTCTTTCACTTTCATCAAGAGTCTCTTTAGTTCTTCACTTTCTTCCATAACGGTGGTATCATCTGCATATTTGAAGTTATTGATATTTCTCCTGGCAATCTTGATTCCAGCTTGTGATTCATTCATCTGGGCATTTCACATGATGTACTCTGCATATAACTTAAATAACCAGGGTGATAATATACAGCCTTGACATACTCCTTTCCCAGTTTGGAACCAATCTGTTGTTCCATGTCCAGTTCTAGCTGTTGCTTCTTCACCTGCATACAGATTTCTCAGGAGGCAGGTATGGTGGTCTGCTATTCCCATCTCTTGAAGAGTTTTCCATAGTTTGTTGTGATCCACACAGTCAAAGGCTTTAGCGTAGTCAGTGAAGCAAAAGTAGATGTTCTTCTGGAATTCTTTTGCTTTTTCTATGATCCAATAGATGTTGGCAATTTAATCTCTGGTTCCTCTGCCTTTTCTAAAACAAGCTTGAACATCTGGAAGTTCATGGTTCACATAGTGTTGAAGCCTGGCTTGGAGAATTTTGAGCATTACTTTGCTAGTGTGTGAGGTGAGTGCAATTGTGCTGTAGTTTGAGCATTCTTTGGCATTGCCTTTCTTTGGGATCGGAATGAAAACTGACTTTTTCCAGTCCTGTGGCCACTGCTGAGTTTTCCAAATTTGCTGGCATATTGAGTGCAGCAATTTATCAGCATCATCTTTTAACCCACTGTTAACAATTATCAATTCATGGCCAAATTTGATTCAGTTTTCCTTCATCTACTCTCTTCCACTTTCTGGATTGTTTCAAAGTCAGTTTTAGGACATTTCAAGGAAGCATGTTTTTTTCTACAGTGTATTGGCACAGATAAATAGTATCTTTGACTGCTATCATGGTATTTATTCTTTAAGGGCATTGGGAGTTACACAGGATACAGTAAGGTATGTTAAGTGGATTCACTGAGGAAAGGACTGGGAACTATGGAACAGACAATACAGGAGATTGAGGAAAAATCCTAAGAATGTGACATCTAGACCAGAAGTCTCCAACCTTTTTGGCACCAGGGCCAGGTTTTATAGAAGACAAGTTTTCCATGGACCAGGGTAGGGGGATGGTTTCAGGATGATTCTAGTGCACTATTTATTTTGCACTTTATTTCTCTTATTCCATCACTCCACCTCAGATCATCAGGCATTAGATCCTGGAGGTTGGGGATTCCTGATCTAGACTGAATCATGGTGGCCTAATAGGTGTCAGTCAACAGAAGACGGGAAGAAAGGGAATTCCAGATGGATGAAATATCAAATAATTATTTACTTAATGAGTTAAGCATATTCATAAAAGTTTTGCATAGTGTCTTATGTACTAGTGTTAAACAGGTGGGGAGACCCTAATCTCTCAAGTATCAATAGAGTGAATGTCTGTAAGCTACACATGAATCTGGATTGAACAGAAGATGATCCATTCAAGACACTGCATATATTCAGAAATCTTGGAGAGTAAGGTGTACCAAGGTGGTGGCAATGGTAGGCATGGCCCAGTCAAGCAGTGATTCTGTAGCAGCAGCAACCGGAGGAGACTGGAGACTTGTGATGACAATGAGGGTGTTCACAATAGGAATTATCTAGAATGCAGTGTTCCCACACTATGTAATATCAGATTGGCCAAAAAGTTCATTGTGGTTTTTCTAAAAGATGTTATAGAAAAACCCAAATGAACTTTTGGCTAACCCAATATTTAAAAATCTACCTTCCAATATGAGTGTGATCTTTGAAAAATTTTAGTGGATACTTTTTATTATCATAACTGATGTTTATTGAGTTGATGGACATGAGTTTGAGCAAACTCTAGGAGTTGCTCTAGAGAAGCCTGGCATGCTGCAGTCCATGGGGTCGCAAAGAGTCAGACATGACTGAGCAGCTGAACTGAACTGATGTTTAATTGAAAGTAACATATGACCATTTCTTTAGAGGAAATAAACTCATTTCTATAAACTTGCAAGTTTAGGTCAGGGAAGAATTTTCAGGAGTCCCAACGTATTAATAAGTTCTGAATGTTTTAATGTTTTCTCCAAAGAATAAGAAAATAATATAAAAGTTCTTTATATATCAGGTTTCAGTGTAAGAAGACATAAACCACGCTAGAGTTTTCAAACAGGAAAGAATTTAATAAAGGGAAGTGGTACTTATCCAAATTTACTGGAAGGTTTGGTGATAAAGAAGTTTTCAGGTCAGACCCAAGGTGCAGCCAGAGCAGTTTCATTACATTTGTGATATTATATCAAATGAAACTGGTGAGCAGGAGAGATCAAACTTCCTAGGAGCTTCGGTAAGGCATCTGTGCAAGAGGTTGAGATATCATCTCAGTGAAAATGGAGGGCCATGCCACAATTTTGACATTTCTAAAGGGCCCAATGATCTATGACAATTTGAAATGCCCTTCAAAAATGAGAGATAATTTGATGTCCTTTGAATTACCCACCACAAAAAGTGAGGTATAATACTTGCGGGGCCTCTATAGATTTTTTTTTTAGATTTATTATTTTAAAATCTTTTAATGAATTATAGTTGATTTGTATATAGTGTTGTGCTAATTTCTTCTGTATGGCAAAGTAATTCAGTTATACATATATTATGTTCTTTATATCCATTCTTTTTAATATTCTTTTCCATTATGGTTTATCACAGGATATTAATATAGTTCCCTGTGCTATTCAGTTGGACCTGGTTGTTTATCCATTATTATTCATTTGATAGCTTACATCTCCTAACCCCAACTTCCTGTGTTATTCCTCCCCCATATCTCATATGTTATTTGACTCTAGCTTATTTTCTGCATATCACAAAGACTGATAGTACTTATATATTAGAGCAAGAAAATGGGTCTCCATGAATAGAGACTATAATTCGAGCTGACACTTGGGCACATGAGTCAGAAGTCCCAAGTACCTGTGATTGATGCTGTACAGCAATTTCAATACTATTAATGCCATTAATAGTAGCTAGGCATTTTCAGGAAGGGCATCACCTCTTCTAGTAACAGATTTTGTTCATGGAGAACCAGCTTGACTTGCTACTCTAACAAAGTGATTATTCACCCCCAATTGCCCACTGTGAACGGAGTATTATCTTGTCTGTGCAGCCTAAAATTGGATGTGCACAGCAGCATTCATGTGCAAAATGGAAATGGTCTATAAAAGCTGGGACTAAGCAGGACAGGAATGAGGATACAGCCCTGGTAGGTAGCTTAGATTTCTGTCATACCTGCCTTATGTTGTGGATTCTCCCTTCACACATAGATTTGACCATATGAAGAGTTATTGTTTGTTTTAGTCACAGAGTCATGTCTGACTCTTTTGTGGCCCCCATGGACTGTAGCCTGCCAGGCTCCTCTGTGGGATTTCCCAGGCAGGAATACTGAAATGAGTTACCATTTCCTTCTCTAGGGTATCTTCCTGACCCAGGGATCAAACTCGTGTCTCCTGCATTGGCAGCTGTGTTCTTTACCACTGAGCCACCAAGGAACTCCTATATAAAGAGTTACCTATGATGAATTAACAGAAGAAGGAAAAAACTCAGATATGATTTATGGATGCATCTGCACAATATGCTGAGATTAAATAAAAGTGGATGGCCACTCCATTGCAACCCCACTCAGGAGAAGCCCTGGACAACAGTGATGAAGAGGGCAGAGCTTCCTGTGGCTTATCCAGTATCATACAGAACAGTCTTCTTGTCCTAAAATATCTGCTATTCTTCACCTATTCAACCATCCTCCTCTCCACCCAATTACCTGGAAACCACTGATTTTTTTTTTTTTTTAAATTTCCATAGATTTCATTTGTCCCAGAATGTTATATCATTGGAATCATAAAGTATATAGCAGGCTTCTTTCACTTAGCGATATGTATTTACGATTCATCTCTGATTTTTCATGGCTTAATAACTCATTTTGTCTTTGAAAATTATGATAAAATATACATAACACAAAACTTACCATTTTAACCATTTTCAAGTGTGTATTGGTGGCATTCAGTATATTTGTACTGTTGTGCAACTATCATCATCATCCATCTTCAGACTCTTTTCATCTTAGAAAATTGAAACTCTGTATCTATCAAAAAAAATTCCACACTAACCCCTTCTCCTCGGCTCCCGGTGAGCATCATTCTACTCTCTCTCTCTATGAATTTGGTTAATCTCAGTACCTCGTATAAGTGGAATCATGTATTGTTTTTATACTTTTGTGACCACCTTAATTTACTTAGTGTAACGACCTTTAGGTTTTTTTTTTTAACTTTTTCCCTTTTTGACTCACATTGGCAATTTATTCAGAAGAAAGTATTAGCAACTCCTTTTATTATCAACTGTTTTATCCATGTTGTAGTGTATGTCAAATTTCCTTTTTAAGGTTGAACAGTAGTCCATTGTATGTATATGTGCATGCTAAGTCGCTTCAGTCACGTCCAACTCTTTGTGACCCTATGGACTGTGGCCAGCCAGGCTCTGCTGTTCATGGGGATTCTTCAGGCAAGAATACTGGAGTGGGTTACTATGCCCTTCTCCAGGGGATCTTCCTGACCCAGGGATCGAACCCATATCTCTTATGTCTCTTGTATTGGCAGGGGGGTTCTTTAACACTTACACCACATGCAAAGCCCCTATTGCATGTGTATACCATGTTTTATCCATTTATTTATTATTTTATTTTGGCTGTGCTGGGTGTTTTTTCAGGAATGTGGGCTTTCTCTAGTTTTGACCTCAGACTCAGTTGCCCCGTGGCATGTGGGATATATTAGTTCCCTGACCAGGGATCAACCCCCACGTTGGAAGGTGGGTTCTTAACCTCTGAACCACCAGGGAAGTCTCTACACTATGTTTTATTTATGCATCTGTCAACAGACACTTTGATTGCTTCCACCTTTTGGCTATCAAGAGTAATGCTGTTATGAACATGAGTAGACAGATCATGCTCGAGTTCCTGCTTTAGATTCTTTTGGGTATATGCTCGGAGATAGAAATATCTGGATCATATGGTAATTCTACTTTTATTTCTGTTAGAGGTACCACAATGCTGTTTTCTTGGAGGCTGCAGTGTTTAACATTTCTACCAACAATGCACAGGATTCCAATTTCTCCATATCTTTGCTAAAACATTTTCTGATTTTGTTGTTTTGCTTTGTTAATAGTATCCATTCTAATGGGTTCAAGGTGGTATCTCATTGTGGCTTTCATTTGCATTTTTCTAATGGTTAGTGGTAATCTTTTCATTTGCTTATTGGCCATTTGTTTCTTTTTTAGGGAAATATCTATTCAAGTCTTTTTGTCCATTTTAAAATTGTTTTAATTTTAAGTGTAAAACACATTTAAGATTCATCCGTTTTTTAATGTTGTTTTGAGTTGTCCAGATTCTTTATATATTCTGAATAGAAACATCTTATCAGGGCTTTTCGCGCTGCCGCCGCCGCCGTCTGCGGCCTTCCTGGGCAGAATGAATGTGATAGACCACGTGCGAGACATGGCGGCCGCGGGGCTGCACTCCAACGTGCGGCTCCTCAGCAGCTTGTTAAAAAAAAAAAAAGAAACATCTTATCAGATATATGATTTTTTATTGTTCTTGTTGACTTGCAGGGTTATATATGTATATATATTCAGGATAATAACCTCTTATCAAATATATGATTGAAATTTTAAAAAAATTCCAAGGGTTACCATTTTATTGTTAACTGTATCATTTGACACATAGAAAATTTAATTTCAACATTGTCCAATTTATCTTTTTTGGGGGTTTACCTGTGCTTTTGGTGTTATGTCCAAGAAACCGTTGTCAAATCCAGTGTCATGATTTCGTATGCTTTCTTCTAAGATTTTGATCATTTTAGCTCATATTTGATCCATCTTAAGATAGTTTTCACATATGGTATAAATTAAGAGTCCAATTGAATTGTTTTGCAAGTGAATATTCTGTTTTCCAATACAATTTGTTAAAAAAGACTGGCATCTCCCTATTAAATGGTCTCATCGTTGTTAATAATTGGCTGACCATATATACAAAGGTTTATTTCTGGGCTCTCTGTTCTATTCCTGGAGAAGGCGATGGCTCCCCACTCCAGTACTCTTGCCTGGAAAATCCCATGGAGGGAGGAGCCTGGTGGGCTGCAGTCCATGGGGTCGCGAAGAGTCGGACACGACTGAATGACTTCCCTTTCACTTTTCACTTTCATGCATTGGAGAAGGAGATGGAAACCCACTCCAGTGTTCTTGCCTGGAGAATCCCAGGGACGGGGGAGCCTGGTGGGCTGCCGTCTATGGGGTCACACAGAGTCGGACATGACTGAAGTGACTTAGCAGCAGCAGCAGCTGCTCTATTCCATTGGTCTAACTATATGTTTTTATGCTATCAAACCATTCTGGTTACTCTAGCTATGTAGTAAATTTTGAAATCATGAAGTGTGAAGCCTCCAACTTTTTTCATTTTTTTCAATACTATTTTGTTTATTCAGGGTCCTTTGGAATTCCATATAAGCATTAGATTCAGGTTTTCTATTTCTACGAAGAGAGTCATGGATTGTGGTAGGGATTACGTTGAATATGTATGTCACTTTAAGTAATATTGATGTCTTAATCATACTAAGTTTTCCTATCCATGAATGCTTTTCATTTAGTGGTGTCTTTAGTTTCTTTCAGCAACATTTTGCCATTTTCAGTATACAAGTTTTTAGTATCATTCGTTAAGTTTATTCCTGAACATTTTTACTCTTTTTGATATAAGTGGAATTTTCCTCCTAATTTCCTGTTTTGGTTGTTCACTTTCAGTGTACAGAAATGCAACTGACTTTGTGTTGGTTTAGTATCCTGAAACCTTGCTGAATTTATTTATTAGTCCTAACAGTTTGTGTGGAATCTTTAGGATTTTCTACATATAAAATCCTTTGCAAATAGAAATAATTTTATTTCTTCCTTTCCCATCTGAATACCTTTTATTTAGTTTTCTTGTCTAATTGTTCTTGCTAAGACTTCTTGCACTATGTTGAATAGAAGTGGTAAAAATGGGCATCCTTGTATTGTTTCTGGTCTTAAAAAAAGCTTTTAATTTTTCACTGGTGAGTGTGATGTTAGCTGTGGGCTTTTTGTATATAGATTTTATTATGTTGAGGTAGTTTCCTTTTATTTCTGCTTTGCTGAGTGTTATTGTCATGAAAACATGTTTAATTTTCTCAAATGCTTTTTCTGCATCACTTGAGATGATCATATGGATTTTTTTCCCTTAGCATTCCATTTATATTCTGTTAATGTGATATATTATATTGACTGACTTTCATGTGTCTAGCATTCTTGCATTCAAGATATAAATTCCACTTGGTCATGGTGTATAATCTTTTTAATGTGCTGAAGAATTTCTTTTGTTAGTATTTTGTTGAAAATTTTTGCATCAATATTTTATCAGAAATGTTGTTTTGTACTTTTATTTTTCTGTAGATTCTTTGTCTGGCTTTGGTATCAAAGTAATGCTGGCCTCATAGAATGAGTTGCAAATATTTCCTCTTCAATTTTTTATAAAACTTTGAGGAGGAGTGATATTAACTCTTTAAATACTTGCCAGAATTCACCAGTGAAGTCATCTGGTTCTGAGCTTTTGTTTGCTGGGAACTTTTTGACTTCTGATTCAATCATCTCACTATTTATAGATTTGTTCAGATTTCCTTTTTTTTTTTAATGAGATAATCTTAGTATGTTGAATGTTTCTAGGAATTTGTCCTGAAATTTTCACCTAGGCTATCCTATTTGTGTGTACACTTTCTCTTATTACTCTATTATAATCCTTATTTCTCTATAATCAGTAATGATGGGCGTCTATGATGGCTTAGGGATAAAGAATCCACCTGATAATGTAGGAGACTTGGGTTTGATCCCTGGGTCTGGAAGATCCCCTGGAGAAGGAAATGGCAATTGACTTCAGTATTCTTGCCTGGAAAATCCCATGACGGGGAGCCTGGTGGGCTACAGTCCATGGGGTTGCAGAGTTGGACACAACTTAGTGACTAAACAACAAGAATAAATTGAAATCCACTACTTTTACTGTAGAGTTATCTATTGTTCCTCTAGTTCTGTAATGTTTGCTTCATATATATAGGAATTCTGATGCTTGGCACCTATATGTCTAAAATTGTTATGTTTTCTTGGTGAGTTGACCCTTTTATTATTATACACTGTCCTTCTTTGACCCTTCTAACACTTTTGACTTAAAGACTTCTTTGTCTGATGTTAGAATGGCTACTCTTGTTTTCTGTGGGTTTCTATTTGCATGGAGTAAACCTTTTTTTGTCCTTTCTTTTGCAATGTATCTGTGTTGTTAGATCTAAACAGGTTAAGAAGCAGCAGTTAGAATTGGACATGGAACAACAGACTGTCCAAATCGGGAAAGGAGCACATCAAGGCTGTGTATTGTCACCCTACTTATTTAACTTCTATGCAGAGTACATTATGTGAAATGCCAGGCTGGATGAAGCACAAGCTGGAATGAAGATTGCTGGGAGAAATATCAATAACCTCAGATATGCAGATGACACCACCCTTATGGCAGAAAGTGAAGAGGAACAAAAGAGCCTTTTATGAATGTGAAAGAGGAGAGTGAAAAGTTGGCTTAAAACTCAACATTCAGAAAACTAAGGTCATGGCATACAGTCCCATCACTTCATGGCAAATAGATGGGGAAACAATGGAAACAGTGAGAGATTTTATTTTTGGAGCTCCAAAATCATTGCAGGTGGTGACTGCAGCCATGAAATTAAAAGATGCTTACTCCTTGGAATAAAAGCTATGACCAACCTAGACAGCATATTAAATAACAGAGACATTACTTTACCAACATAGGTCTGTCAAGTCAAAGCTATGGTTTTTCCAGTAGTCATGTATGGATGTGAGAGTTGGACTATAAGGAAAGCTGAGCACCAAAGAATTGATGCTTTTGAATTGTGGTGTTGGAGAAGACTCTTGAGAGTTCCTTGGACTGCAAGGAGATCCAACTAGTCCATCCTAAAGGAAATCAGTCCTGAATATTCATTGGAAGGACTGATGTTGAAGCTGAAACTCTGATACTTTGACCACCTGTTGGGAAGAATGGACTCATTTGAAAAGACCCTGATGCTGGGAAAGATTGAAGGCAGAAGAAGAAGTGTTGACAGAGGATGAGATGGTTGGATGGCATCATTGACGTGATGGACATGAGTTTGAGTAAACTCTGGAAGGTGGTGATGGACAGGGAAACCTGGTGTGCTGCATTCCATGGGGTTGCAAAGAGTTGGACTCGACTGAGCGAATGAACTGAACTGAACTGAGATCTAAAATGTGTGTCTTTGCAACCCGGTGAACTGTGGCCCTCAAGGCTCCTTTGTCCATGGGATTCTCCAGGCAAGAATCCTGGAGTGGGTTGCCGTGCCCTCCTCCAGGGGATCTTCCCAACCCAGAGATCGAACCCACTTCTCCTGCATTGGCAGGTGGGTTCCTGACAAAAGTCTACAAATAATAAATGCTGGAGAGGGTGTGGAGAAAAGGGAACCCTCTTACACTGTTGGTGGGAATGCAAACTAGTACAGCCACTATGGAGAACAGTGTGGAGATTCCTTAAAAAACTGGAAATAGAACTGCTTTATGATCCAGCAATCCCACTGCTGGGCATACACACTGAGGAAACCAGAAGGGAAAGAGACACGTGTACCCCAATGTTCATCGCAGCACTGTTTATAATAGCCAGGACATGGAAGCAACCTAGATGTCCATCAGCAGATGAATGGATAAGAAAGCAGTGGTACATATACACAATGGAGTATTACTCAGCCATTAAAAAGAAAACATTTGAATCAGTTCTAATGAGGTGGATGAAACTGGAGCCTATTATACAAAGTGAAGTAAGCCAGAAGGAAAAACACCAATACAGTATAATAATGCATATATATGGAATTTAGAAAGATGGTAACAATAACCCTGTGTACGAGATAGCAAAAGAGACACTGATGTATAGAACAGTCTTTTTTTTTTTTTTTGAGGAGAAAGTATTTTTTTTTTTTCATGTTTCAATGCCATTCTCCCAAATCTTCCCACCCTCTCCCTCTCCCACAGAGTCCATAAGACTGTTCTATACATCAGTGTCTCTTTTGCTGTCTCGTATACAGGGTTATCGTTACCATCTTTATAAATTCCATATATATGCGTTAGTATACTGTATTGGTATAGAACAGTCTTATAGACTCTATGGGAGAGGGAGAGGGTGGAAGATTTGGGAGAATGGCATTGAAACATGTAAAATATCATGTATGAAATGAGATGCCAGTCCAGGTTCGATGCACGATACTGGATGCTTGGGGCTAGTGCACTGGGACGACCCAGAGGGATGGTATGGGGAGGGAGGAGGGAGGAGGGAGGAGGGTTCAGGATGGGGAACACATGTATACCTGTGGCGGATTCATTTTGATATTTGGCAAAACTAATACAATTATGTAAAGTTTAAAAATAAAATAAAATAAATAAACTGATGGATAGAATGGAGATGGATAAATATATAATATAGTAAAATGTAGCTAAGTGTTGAAAAAATAAATAAAATGTGTGTCTTATAGACAACATTAATTAGATCCTGGGGAGTCGAATCCATTTACATTTAAAGTAATAACTGTTAGGGAAGAATCTACTATTGCCATTTTGGTATTTGTTTTATATCTTTAAAAAAAAAAAATCTTGTATTTTCTCCCTAACTGCTTTCCTTTGTTTTTATTTGATTGTTGTTTTAGCACATGTTGATTTCCTTCTCATTTACTTTTTTGTATATTCTATAAATATTTTCTTTCTGGTTATCATAGAGATTAAATATAACACTCTAAATTAATAACAAACTGTTTAAACTGATAACAGCTTAGCTTTAATCACATACAAAAGCTATTCCTTTTTAGTCCCCTTCCGCGTGTATGTTATTTGTGTTACAAATTGTATCTTTACATATTGTATAATCCATTAGCATAAATTTATAATTACTTTTTCAGCTTTTGTCCTTTAAATCCTATTAAAGAATCAAGAATGGAGTTATGCATTGAAATCACAATAATGCTGCCTTTTAAATATAAAAAAAATACAAATATTTTTTTTGTATTTACCTTCACTAGAGTATGTTATGTTTTTGTATTTACCTTAACTGGAGAAGGCAATGGTATCCCACCCCAGTACTCTTGCTTGGAAAATCCCATGGATGGAGGAGCATGGAAGGCTGCAATCCATGGGGTCGCTAAGAGTCGGACACGACTGAAGCGACTTAGCAGCAGCAGCAGCAGCAGAGAATGTTATGTTTCATATGGCTTTCAGGTAGTGTAGTATCTCTTTGTTTCAACATGAAATATTCCCTTCATCCTTTTTATAGGAATGTTGAGTGGTTATAAATTCCTTCAGCTTTGTTTACCTGGTGATGTCTTAGCTTTTACCTCGTAGCTTTGCTGTGAAAGCGATAGCTCCTACTTCATACTGGTGGCTTTAGTTCCAACTTTATGTCAGCATTGGAGAAGGCAGTGGCACCCCACTCCAGTACTTTTGCCTGGAAAACCCCATGGATGGAGGAGCCTGGTAGGCTGCAGTCCATGGGATCTCTGAGGGTCAGACACGACTGAGCGACTTCACTTTCACTTTTCACTTTCATGCATTGGAGAAGGAAATGGCAACCCACTCCAAGTGTTCTTGCCTGGAGAATCCCAGGGACGGGGGAGCCTGGTGGGCTGCCATCTATGGGGTCGCACAGAGTCGGACACGACTGAAGTGACTTAGCAGTAGCAGTTATGTCAGCAAGTCCTAGTTATTGCTCAAGCTTTGTGAGTACTGCTTTTAGCTTGGTTAGCAGTTCCTGGTCATAACTTGGACCAGACTTGGAGTGAGCATACTTTTGCGTGTGTGTGTGTGTGTGTGTGTGTGTGTGTGTGTGTGAGTCATGGAGATGTATATGTCTTTGATTCAGTTTTTAAAAATACTTATAGAAAGTTTATGATTTAGTGTGGGAAATTTTGATGTTTTCTGTGTCTTACCTTGATCCCCTCAGTATTTTCTACTGTTCTGCTACATGGTAATAAAAATATCATTATTTAAAAAAACAAAAACCCTTTGGAGCACACATTCCTATGATAATTAGCAGCTACAAGACCCAGAGTCTATTATGTCTTTTCAAATTTCATTTGTGTTCTGTTGTTCTTCTTAGGATCTTGGTTTTTTCTGATGTTTGCTCTTCATTTTCTGCCTTACTAGGATCTACTTTATAATCATTTTTGTATCTTTGCCCTTTTACATTTAATTTTGAGTGAATTCTCAAGTCTAGCCATTTTGTCTTTTATGGTATTTATTTTTTACACATTAATTATGACTTAACACTATAATATTTTTTATTGTTATCTTCAACTTTACCCTGAATTCTACTTGCTCATTTTTAATTTCCTTCTTTTGTTTTAGAGCTATTGTATCTCTAGTTTGAGCTCTTTCTGACTTCATAGAAGTGATGTCTTTTATTTTTTATGACAAAGCTTATTCATGTTTTATAGTCTTCTTAAGTAATTCCCTATAGTAATATTTGTTGTTGAAGTTACTTTAAATTTATTTCTGTAATTTAAAAAATTTCTTTCTTTAATTAAAAAAATTTCTTTTTAAAATTTAAAAAAATTTTAAAAAAATTTTTTTAAAAATACTTTTTTTCCCTGATTATTTCTTGTATTTGAGTGGTGTTAGCTTTTTGCTCAACAACAGTGGGTTTGTGTGTTTATTATGGAAGGGATGTATAATACCCACAGTTCATTTTAAAGGTTGTTTGGTGGCAACAAATCTCCATGGAGTCAGAAGTCAGATCTTTTATGTACATTTTTTTTTTTCCAAGATAAGACTTATTCTTGGTTTTGGTGCTCATGGAATCTCCATAGCTAATATCAAGGCTTGAAAATTCTGTTTTGTAAACTCATAATTGTCTTCAGTTCTTCAGCGTTCATCCAAATGGTCTTCTTCTGCCCGATATTTCATGTCAGTAAATTTTTTCCTTCAGCTTTTTTTTTATCGTTGTATTGTATTGAATTTAATTCTTCAAGAAAATTTTCTTTCTCTCATTGATCATCTTCCTATTTTTAGTTTTTTCCTCTGTAAAAATAGATAGAACTTTTAAGAATTTGGCCTTCCATGGTGACTCAGATGGTAAAGATGATATGCCTGCAATACTGGAGACCTGGTTCAATCCCTGGGTTGGGAAGATCCCCTAGAGAAGGAAATGGCAACCCTCTCCAATATTCTTGCCAGGAGAATTCCATGGATGGAGGAACCTGGCAGGCTATGGTTCATGGGGTTGCAAAGAGTCGGGCACGACTGAACAACTAAGAGTTTAAAGAATATAATGATTGTAACCACTTTCTTTTCATCTTTTGGCACTTAGAATGTATAATCAGCTCTTAAAACCCCAATTTCCAAGTATTTATTGTAGTTATTATATGAGATCTTTTTCTTCCTTTGTTTCACTGAAGATTAAATTTATTGTTTTTCAACTTTTATATTCATTGAAGTATGTTTTAATAAAAGAGGGCAAAGTAAAAATGTCTTAGATGATGTTTTATATTGAGAGCCATGATTCAAGTGTTTAAAAAAATGTTCTTTTCAATTTTCGTATCACAACCTCTTTTGAAAAACAGGTAAGAGGTACACTATTTTACAAGTTAAAAAAGGCACTGTTCACTTGTTAAAGCTCAGATCATTAAAATAGAACATGGAATGAAAATCTTAGACCCTATATTTTCACGTTTTTATGCTAATTTTCATTGAATATGTTAGTAAAAATCAAATGTATGGACTAGATATGATAAAATGCTCAAAAATGTTTGGGGACATTTTTACTGCAGCTTTGGCCTCTTCTATTTGTGAGAGCTGACAAAGGACAATATAGTCAAGGCTGTGGTCTTTCCAGTAATAATGTATGGATGTGAGAGCTAGATGTGAGATAAAGAAGGCAGAGCACCAAGAAATTGATGCTTTTGAATGGTGGTGCTGGAGAAAACTCTTGAGAGTCCCTTGGAAAGCAAGATCAAACCAGTCAATCTTAAAGGAAACCCTGAATATTCTTTGGAAGAACTGATGCTGAAACTGAAGCTCCAATACTTTGGCCACCTGATACGAACAGCTGAGTCATTGGAAAGGACCCTAATGCTGGGAAAAATTGAAGGCAAGAGGAGAAGGGGATGACAGAGAAATGAGACGATTGGATGACATCACTGATGTAACGGGCTTGAACTTGGGCAAATTCTGGGAGTTGGTGCAGGACAGGGATGCATGGTGTGCTGCAGTCTATGGGGTCATGAAGAGTCAGACACGACTTGGTACTGAACAATAGCAACAGCAGTGCTTCTGACAAGAAAATTCATTGTCAGAAGTTAAGAGCCACTGGTTCCTCAGCACTTGACAGAGTTGATTAACAAGAGTCTTTCCAGGAGTTCCTTAGAGCCTAACGTTTAGGTTTCTTTCTTAAACCAGTTTGATCATAGTATTGCTTGTGAATGGCACTTTGGCTTTGCATAGTTTTCTCCAAATGTATTGCAAACTTTCATAAAATCCAATTCCAGACTCTTAAATTTAGCAGTGGACAGAGGGTCTTCATTCAGGATGATGGCTGGGTTATGCTTAACTGTTAACTCCTATGTTTCCTCTTTCAGAGAAAGAGGTCTCTCACTAGTTCACTTGGTTACCCATGGCGTGATTGATTCCTGTTCTAGAATACCCATATATTGTTTTACTAAGGCTAGAAAAGAATGAAAAAAACAATAGCACAGAGAGTAATAGAGAGGAAAATAATCTTGTTTAAAATTAAGATCCAGTTTCTGTTCCCTTCCTGGTTTCCTGATTCCCTGCAAGTGGCAGAGGACATGTTGATCCATTTTCCCCAGAAACATAACTAAGAGGACCTCCAAAATCAGATACAAAGGGGAGATACGAGAAGAAGCTAGAGATTTCCTTTCCCACTTAAGGAAAAGTCATGTTGATAGTTCTACATTCCTCTTTCAGACCCCTATTTTCTTATTACAGACGTTAAGAATGTACTTCTTTTATGAACAACAAAAGAATGATACCCTGTTGACTCAAACAATTAACCATACCAGAGTATATTGCAATAAACACAACATGTAATCAAAGGATAGGTGGTAAAGTGAAAATACTTTTTCAACACTCTGAGATTTTAGGGGGAAGTAACACCGTCACCACTAAGCACTGACATTTATTGAACACTTCTCTGTGTAAGATGCATTGTCTCATCTGATCTGCAGAACAATGACGTATGAGGTGGCTGTTAGTATTACCTCTATTTGGCAGGGAGAAAACTGAAGGCTAAAGAGGATATATAAGTTGCTTAAGGCCACACAGCTTGTTCATAGTGAAGTCAAAACCATACCAGTCTATTGGGCTTGACTAACTTTTTTCAGTCTGTTCCCAATTTACATTTTTAACTGGAGTATGTGTGCATGCTAAGTTGCCTCAGTCTTGTCCGACTCTTTGTGACCCTGTGGACAGTAGCCTGCCAGGCTCTTCTGTCCATGGGATTTTCCATGCAAGAATACTGGAGTGGGTTGCCATGCCCTCCTCCAGGACATCTTCCCAACTCAGGGATTAGAGTATAATTGCTTTAAGATGTTATGTTAGTTTCCGCTGTATAGCAATGTGAATCAGCCATAAGTATACATATATCTCCTCCCTCTTGGGCCTCCTTTCCACTCACCTTTATGCTACCCATGTAGGACACCACAGAGCACCAGGCTGAGCTCCGTGTGCTTCCCACTGGCTCTCTGTTTTACATGTGGTAGTGTATATAAGTCAGTCCTTACTTCTGAAGGCTGGCTGAGCCTCTTATGTATTTTTTCAATGTTTCTGCCAAGACTGTGCAGGACATGGATAAGCAACTATAGAATAGTATTATAGATGACCAGGAAAACACTCCTTTTCCATGAATGAGGATGTTGAAGACTGCATTTTATTGGAGATTCTAGTCAGTTTAGTGTGTGGCTTAGTAGGTGAGTGCCACCAGCTTTTCACTGGTGTGGAACTCTTGAGAGAAGTTAGAATGGTCCTCAAGTGGTTAGGTGGCAGAAAACTTGAATTGACTAGAAATGACTTAAATTAATATGCCACTCCAAATAACCAAATTTCTTGCCTTGTAGTCATATAGCCTGCATTCTTTAAGACAAATTTTAATTCTATTAAGTAATAATTATCAGAATGATACATATTTGGGTATGCCTAATACAAAATATAGGTCAGGAATGGAAGCTTACATTTAGCTGTGCTTTTTCATTTTATTAGTATTTAAAGGTGAATTCTTCATGCATGCCTTTTTTGCTGTTACAGGTTATTTTAAGAGGGGTAAGAAAAGCTAAACAATATTGATTAGATGATAAAATTAGGATGCTTACAAAAAAGGTAAGCTGCGTTCACCAATAATATTTATATTTTTAACTGATTAGATAAGTAAACCCAGAAACTCAAATTGGTGTGTTTGTATTAGTTATTTTTCATCACTAGGAAAAAGTTTTAAAGAGGACATGCCAGTTTTTAACAAAGCTTTTCTGAAAAACATCTTTGAAATCATCACCAGTCTTTGCAGGTTTGAGTTCAGATAGAGTCAGCTATGATCAAAATAAATTGATACTCCATAAAAAGGAGTAGCAGAATAATTTATATTCAGCCGAAGCTCAAATACTAATTCAGAGAGAAGATTTCAAGATGAAATATATCCTGGAGTTAAAAAAAATCTAATTACCCTGACTACTGCATTCCTTAGCAAACCAAATTTTACTTTTGTATCTGTGCTATGAAGGCAGTGCCTAGTTGGGTTTAATGGAGTTCTTTTTTCATTACAATCTATAGATTTTGCTTATTCCTGAGAATAAAAATAAAATTTTCAGAAAAGCTGATGCAGAGTGATAATTTTTCATGAGTATATCTGTCTCTAAAACTAGATTCTTAACACATGTTTTATTCAGTGATTACATTTACTTCCAGTTTTATTAGGGAAAAAAATTAAAATTATGTAATTTGAAGAGCAAGAAATAAAAATAAATTTTGTCTATTATTTTATTTTTCCTATATGGCAGTGATATGCATTTAAGTTCTCATCTTCATGGAGTTTCCTGGTACTCACGTGTGCACATTTTGCTAATCCTTCTGTTTGCAATGTATCTTAGATGCTTTTGCCTTATGAAAACACCTGAACAAATTGCACATGTCACCATTGCAGCTTTCAACTACCATAATCTTTAACTTTCTAGTCAAGGAATCCTTGTCTTCCTTTTGTGCAAATATTTAATTGTTCAGGTTAATCCGATTTATGTGGTCAGAAAGAAGGAAAATACAGTGCATTTTGAATTTGACCTTCTTTATTAAATATTCTACTAGCAACACTCATGGTTGCTGAATTGTACAAGCTATGGAAATGAATCTGAGTGCCAGCAAAAACCTTGATTACAAATAATAAGCCATGCTTTATTAATCTTCCAAATAGCTACACAGGCATTCCTTTTTCCCCCCCAACTTCTTAGAAGAAGAATAGTGTAACGGGTAGATCAATGGAGTTAACAACAAAGAAAAGAACACCATCATTTGATTTTTAAAGTTATAGTCCATTCTTTTTATTTTAATTTTCTTAGCCTCAAAGCAACTTAATATTCTTTCTGCATTTTTAGGCTGTTGCATTTCTTATGTTTAAAAGTTGAATTCTGAAAGATTTCCACATGTAGGACAAGCAATTTTATATTTAAGTATATCTGTAAGGTGTTTTCATTAATTTTATTATATTTCAAGAGAAATTTCAGAGCTTAATAGATAATAGTGACAACAAAGGAATGATTCTGTAGACAGAAAGCAAAGTATACGTGTTAAGATCTAAATGCAAGCAAATGCTTAAAATGCAAACAGCATGTCATTATATCAGGATCATATAAGACACAATGGCTAGAGAGGATGCAAAGCTAAATTGGCATCTAATATGAGTCAGTGAAGTTTTCAGCCTTGAGCTTAATTAGTAGAAGGGCATAGTGAATTAAAGAACCCTCTGCCAAGTCAGAAACAGGGGAGGGCAAGAAGCAATAACAGCAAAAATGATACAGACTTAGAGGAGTCAAATTAAGATTGATGTTAATTAAAAGTGGATGAAGGAAGACAAGTAGAGAGAAGTTTACAGTGACCTGATAAAATGCATGTATCTATCAGGTGTTAATAATATAAATATAGGTATTGGCTTTGCATTTTGAACAACTGCCATTTAGGGTAACCAAAAGAGATACACTTCAGTTCAGTTCAGTCGCTCAGTCATGTCTGACTCTTTGCAACCCGATGAATTGCAGCATGCCAGGCCTCCCTGTCCATCACCAACTCCCGGAGATCACTCAAACTTACGTCCATCGAGTCAGTGATGCCATCCAGCCATCTCATCCTCTGTAATCCCCTTCTCCTCTTGCCCCCAATCCCTCCCAGCATCAGGGTCTTTTCCAATGAGTCAACTCTTCACATGAGGTGGCCAAAGTACTGGAGTTTCAGCTTTAGCCTCATTCCTTCCAAAGAAATCCCAGGGCTGATCTCCTTCAGAATGGACTGGTTGGATCTCCTTGCAGTCCAAGGGACTCTCAAGAGTCTTCTCCAACACCACAGTTCAAAAGCATCAATTCTTTGGCGCTTAGCCTTCTTCACAGTCCAACTCTCACATCCATACATGACCACAGGAAAAACCATAGCCTTGACTAGACGGACCTTTGTTGGCAAAGTAATGTCTCTGCTTTTGAATATGCTATCCAGGTTGGTCATAACTTTCCTTCCAAGGAGTAAGCGTCTTTTAATTTCATGGCTGCAATCACCATCTGCAGTGATTTTGGAGCCCCCCAAAATAAAGTCTGACACTGTTTCCATTGTTTCCACATCTATTTCCCATGAAGTGATGGGACCAGGTGCCATGATCTTAGTTTTCTGAATGTTGAGTTTTAAGCCAACTTTTTCATTCTCCTCTTTCACTTTCATCAAGAGGCTTTTTAGTTCCTTTTCACTTTCTGCCATAAGGGTGGTGTCATCTGCATACCTGAGGTTATTGCTATTTCTCCCGGCAATCTTGATTCCAGCTTGTGTTTCTTCCAGTCCAGCGTTTCTCATGATGTACTCTGCATAGAGGTTAAATAAGCAGGGTGACAATATACAGCCTTGACGAACTCCTTTTCCTATTTGGAACCAGTCTGTTGTTCCATGTCCAGTTCTAACTGTTGCTTTCTGACCTGCATACAGGTTTCTCAAGAAGCAGGTCAGGTGGTCTGGTATTCCCATCTCTTTCAGAATTTTCCACAGCTTATTGTGATCCATACAGTCAAAGGCTTTGGCATAGTCAATAAAGCAAAAGTAGATGTTTTTCTGGAACTGTCTTGTTTTTTCCTAGTGTTTAGTATATATTAAATGCTGGGTATCTGTCTCTTTTATAAAATGGAAATTGTAATACAGCTATGCCTATGTGGGAGAGTTAAATACCCAGTCTGTTAGTGGCCATCTGAGTCTTCCTTCATGAAACTGTCCTCAGCTCATATTCCCACCTCCCACAAAGAGTATGGGAGAACACCCATATTCTTTACTGGCCTGTTATGTAGTATCTTGTTCCCTTTGTTTGTAGATTCTGAAATGCAGCTTTTAAAACAGTTGGATTTCTGTGAAATTGGAATGTGTTTTGTCACCTGTGGGGTCCTCGTAGGCTCACATGCACTGCTGGCTGGGCAGCAGTCAGGGGTTAGCTGTCGCCATATGTGTGAGTTTGTCTTTCCTGATTAGACGTGACACACCCTTAGCGTTTCATTTCACAAACCATTTTAGATCAACTCGAGGAGGGATCGTGTGTCTCACATTGACACCTTCTGGTATGATTACGAAAGTGACAGCATCAAAACTTGGGAAGCTTGGGTGACAGTTCCACCGCCAACTTATTTAATGATGTTGTGTGAAAAACATAGGCATAAATGGCTCCAACTTGCAAAGTTATTCAAAAGAGTTAGACTTGAAACATAATGTTAGAAATATTCTAACTAGTTCATTTTGCTCCTGTTTTCCTGTTTATATATGCATAAGAGTGATTACTATATATTTTAAAAGTCCACTATAGCTTTTACAGGGGAGAAAAAAGACAAATTTCAAGTTATAGCATTGTGTCATGGTTTAATTGGCAAGCATTTAAAATTTTGTAGTGGTCATTGAACAGCTGATAATTGCTAGGGCTTTATGTGATACATATATCTTTTTTTAAAAGACTTTTTTTGACGTGGACCATTTTTAAATTCTTTATTGAATTTGTTACAACATTGTTTCTGTTTTATGTCTTGGATTTTTGGCCACAAGGTATGTGGGCTCTTAGCTGCCTAATTAGGGATGGAACACACATGCCCTGCATTGGAAGGCAGTCTGAACCACTGGATCACCATGGAAATCACCATATATGTCTTAACTGGGTTTACTAAACCAGGTCTCATGCTTCAGAGGTTCCTTTCCTACTCTGTCTACTAAAGAACACAGTTTTCCCCTAGACTCTATTTCTTTTTTTTTTTTTAATTTTACTTTATTTTTTAACTTTACAATATTGTATTAGTTTTGCCAAATATCAAAATGAATCCGCAACAGGTATACCTGTGTTCCCCATCCTGAACCCTCCTCCCTCCTCCCTCCCCATACCCTCCCTCTGGGTCGTCCCGGTGCACCAGCCCCAAGCATCGAGTACCGTGCATCGAACCTGGACTGGCGACTCGTTTCATACATGATATTATACATGTTTCAATGCCATTCTCCCAAATCTCCCCACCCTCTCCCTCTCCCACAGAGTCCATAAGACTGATCTATACATCTGGGCCTTCCTCTATATAGATTAAGCAAATTAGACACTGATAGATAGCTTCATAGATGTCATGGTGGTGCACCAATGATCCCCATAATGTATTTGCATTTTATCAATGGTTTTTGGAGCCCAAAAGCCCAAGAAGAGGATTCTCATGATTAGGTCATATTTATACCAAAAATTTGATTGTCAGTGACAGTATTTCTTAGGTTCTTCCCATGTGCGCTCATCTGGGATCAATGAGCGATGACTTTTTTTTTTTAACTATTATTTGAAAATTAAAATAGATCTTTTCATTTATATAATAATACATGTATACTTCAGAAAAATGTGAAAACTATATAAATGTAGAAGCAATGGCAGAATATAATCTTAAAGAAAAGTCATCTAGAGTTTATATTTTCTTATGTATCTTTCAGGTCATTTTGTTTCTATAAATTGTGATCATATATGTGTATAATAGTGTTTCTTCCTCCTTTCATCTAACACTTAATAGTTTATCTTGCTATGAAACTCCATACAGCTTACCTAAATATCTGTATGTTACTCAAGGAAACACACAGATTTCATGTCCCTATAGATACAAATTGGGATTATTTTAAATTTATATTCTTCAGTAAATATCTTGAACAGGAACCTTTTTTTTTTTTTTTTAACCTTACATGATTTCAGGTCATTTCTTTAGGATAAATACATGAACTCTCAGAATTGATTGTCAAAGAGGATAACTTTCTTTGAGGTTTTATGTTTTTGTCAACAGATTCCTTTCTGAGAGCTTTAAAATAATGTATCACCCTAACAGAGATGAATAAGTAGACATGGGCATATTTTTCATCAAAGAGGAAAAAAAATCAATTGTCTAACATTTTCTCTTCAAAATTCTTTGATTTTTCCATCAATATTAACGAGTCCTGATATAATCAGGGAATAGCCAGGCAAGCATGTGGATAAACAAAACAAAGTTAACAAGCAAATGAAACAAAGCAGAGCACGCAGGACATATTGGAAAATAGAATCTGGGCGGTGTAAAATTAAGAGAACTTCAGCGACGATCAGGCCTGGATTATGCTCCGGAGCATTTTTGGCAAAGAACTTTGCAAACCTTAAATGTGAAGGGAGTTGAACATTTTGAAAATTAATGAGAGCTTTCCTGGATAATATCTGTGGATTGTATTTATATTTCTGCTCAAATTGTACAGCATGATGCTAGTGTAAGTATCCCCTTTTGGACTGAGCTAGCGCTCTCTCAGAGAAGGCAATGGCACCCCACTCCAGCACTCTTGCCTGGAAAATCCCATGGACGGAGAAGCCTGGTGGGCTGCAGTCAGACACAACTGAGTGACTTCATTTTCACTTTTCACTTTGCTGCATTGGAGAAGGAAATGGCAACCCACTCCAGTGTTCTTGCCTGGAGAATCCCAGGGATGGGGAAGCCTGGTGGGCTCCTGTCTATGGGGTCGCACAGAGTCGGACACGACTGAAGTGACTTAGCAGCAGCAGCAGCAGCAGCGCTGTCTAATGTCAGAACGTTTTACTTATAAAAGAGTCTGTCCCTCCCTAGATGTGCAATTTTTAAAGTTCAGTTTGAGAACCGCATCTTCCTGAGGACATTTTAAATTTCAGTATGTTTGACAAAGGTTTGCCACCAATCATTTATTACCCTGGGGGTGTTTTATCATCTATTTGTATTCTGAATATTTTGTGCTCCACATGTTGCAACTATGGGACATATTGAATATTACTACTTTAGATGGAAGATTTTTGAGATTGAGGCATAAACATGTACACTGTAACTCTATCTCTAAGCTATTAAATGTCCCTCATAATTCAGAGTTCAGCATTTTCATGCTTTATCACATAAATTCCCATCCGATGTCAGTTCTATTTACCAAAATCCTAATTTAGCTTGTGATGCTTAAGGAAATTTCATTAATCTCCTCAGAAGAGGTTATGGGAATTCCCTGGTGATCCAGGGGTTGGGACTCTGTGTTTCACTGCCAAGTGTGCAGGTTCAGCCCCTAGTAGGGGAACTAAAATACTGCAATCTTCACAGCATGGTCAAAAAAAAAAAAAAAAAAGAGCGAGAGAGAGAGAGATTATCATCATTTCATATGTGTATTCCACAAATCTGTGTATTGCTTCCCCAAATATTTCCATGGTCCGAATCATATTTTTGATGTCTTGACACGCTCATAGAGAATTTCATATATATACCTTTCAGTTCAGTTCAGTTCAATTCAGTTGCTCAGTTGTGTCCGACTCTTTGTGACCCCATGAATTGCAGCACGCAAGGCCTCCCTCTCCATCACCAACTCCCGGAGTTCACTCAGACTCATGTCCATCGAGTCAGTGATGCCATCCAGCCATCTCATCCTCTGTCGTCCCCTTCTCCTCCTGCCCCCAATCCCTCCCAGCATCAGAGTCTTGTCCAATGAGTCAACTCTTCGCATGAGGTGGCCAAAGTATTGGAGTTTCAGCTTTAGCACCAGTCCCTCCAATGAACACCCAGGACTGATCTCCTTTAGATTCATATCAAAGTTTTTATTACAAATTAAAAATTTTGAAACAGCAGTATTTTTGAAGACATTTTTATTTTGCGTATGGCTGTGTGATCTTCGCTGCAGTGCCCACGCTCTTTGTTGCCGCATGTGGGCTTTGTCTACTTGTGGCCAGCGGGGGCTACTCTCTAGTTGCGGTGTTCAGGCTTCCTGGTGGCTTCTCTTGTCGCAGAACGCTGACTCTAGGGTGCACGGGCTTTGGTTGTTGTGACACATGGGCTTAGTTGCCTCACAGCATGTGGGAACGTCCCAGACCAGGGATTGAACCCATGTCCCCCATGTTGACAGGCATATTCTTAACCACTGGACCACCAGGGAAGTCCTACTATTTTTAATCTCTTGTTTTCCACCCACTATTTCCCTTCTGCTTACAAAGCATGGCAACATCTTCCCTTGGTTCTGAAACACTGAGTAACTCTATCCCTTTGCAATAATTTATAGATAGTATACATTTATAAGAAAAGGGCTTCTCTGGTGGCTCAGTTGGTAAAGAATCCGCTTGCAATGCAGGAGACCTGGGTTCAGTCCCTGGTTTGGGAAGATCCCCTGGAGAAGGGAAAGGATACCCACCAGTATTCTGGCCTGGAGAATTCCATGGACTGTATAGTCCATGAGGTCTCAAAGAGTCAGACATGGCTGAGCGACTTTCACTTTATAAGAACACAAGCAAATGTGCATTAATGGTATGTGACTTCTCAATATTGCTGATATTGCATATCACATGTTATCTGACTTGTGTATTCACTGTTCTCAAACTACTCTTTCAGGGCTCACTTCTCTATTTGGAGAAAGGATTTTTCTCGTTTCATTTAAATTAGTCTAACTAATAAGCACCAACTCATTCTTATCACTTCTTTCTTCCTTGATCTCAGTGACATTGCACTTTGTGATTATAATTATACCTAATCTCCTTTAAGGCCACATATACGTCTTCAAACTGTAAATCACCCTATCTCCTCCCTATAAAATCTGAGGCAAAAAGCACTGATTTTTGGATCTGAAATTCTCTCCCTATTGCAAAAGCCTGAATAAAATCAATTCCCTTACTTACTTGTTTCCCGTCTTTGACAGTGTCTCAGGATAACTTCTTCCAGTTCATTTCCTACTTTGTGTGGTCAGTTCTGATTTTGCACTCTCCATCTACCTGACTCTTAAGAGTTGTTCTGTATGGTTCCTGTTTTTAAATTACAACATTGCCTGAGTAATCAAATCCTTTCAAAATTCTCAACTTCCACCATGGTACCTCTCTTTGAAATTCCAATTACATGCTTCTAATGGCCCACTGAATATTCCTAGATAAAGATGAAACTGTTCTTCAAATTCAGCATGTACCAAACCAAGCCTATTTCCCCCATCCCACTTCATCCTGATTTTCCTTTTATATTTTCATTATTGATAACTGGAATTATTTATTGTCTATGCAAGTTTCCCAAAGCAGGAAACTGAATATATCTCTCTTTCCTTACATCTAATATCCAACAATCACTAAGTCTTTCTTTTAATTTCCCCTTGTTGAAGATTTCATTTAGACCTTCATCATCTCTCACTTAAAAGGCTGCATAAATTCATACCCAATTCTCAGCCTTTGATCATAACCTCCCTACAAATTATTCTCAACAATGTTACTAAAATTGTCTTCAAGAATGCAAAGCAGATCATGTCTCCTAGTTTCAAAAAGGAAACATCAAATTCCTTAACTTGGCACTAAAGATCCCTTGGGATTTGGACCCAGCATATCTCTCCAAACTCTGATCCTTCAAACTCAACCTGTGTTCCAGAAATAAATGTCAAAACGCCAGACTACATGCCACACCTCCTCAGTCACTCAAGTCCATGTTCTCACACTGGCTGGGTTCCTCATCCCCTTCTTATTGGCATGATTTCTTTAAAACTTTATCCAAATATCTCTTCACAGAAAGCTTTCATGTATATCTCTTTCTTTATCTTGAGTTATGTCTTCCTCCCAGATTCTCTTCTAGCATTCCTATTGCAGCACATTTTAATTACTCATTTGTTTCACCCACACAAGCTGTCTATAGATCCACTGTCTTCTTTTCTATATTCCTGTAAATGAGTACATTGCATTGCAGTTTCCACATTTGACTCCTGGGGGGCTGTCTATTCGGGCCTCTTCCCTACCACTTGTGAAACTGCAAGGATGCTGGGGTTGAAGTTACTTAGCACATGACCAGGTTGTAGAGATTTATGATTCTCTTCATGGGGAGGCCTAAGGTCGAAGACATGGGCTATGGTGGCAAGAAATTGTTCATCCCATCATATTTTAGTCATTGTCTATGTTGCTTTTTGACATTCTCTCTAAATAAATCCCTAAGCAAATGTCCCAGGCAAACTTATCTTCCAAATATATCATTTGACCTTTCTTATCCTGGTTATCCCTTTCACTCCTTTATAACATCTTGACCATTACTTTTGCATGCACCATGTTTCCAAGTACTCTTCCTTTGCAAAGCTGGTTGCTGAAGAGGATACCAGCAAAATCTTAGAAGTAAAAATCTTGCCTCAAGATTTCCTCCTGAGATCTGAAGTTATACAGAGCTGTCAGAGTGGACCAGGATGGGCCCACAGAGCATTCCTTGGCAGTCAAGCAAGGAATTCACTGAAATAGTAAATTACCTGTTACCTGTGCTTAGGTATTCAGTCCTGTCTGGCTCTTTATGACCCCATGGACTGTAGCCTGCCAGGCTCCTCTGTCTATGGGGATTCTCCAGGCAAGAATACTGGAGTGGGTTGCCATGTTCTCCTCCAGGGGATCTTCCCAACCCAGGGATCGAACCCAGGTCTCCCACATTGCAGGCAGATTCTTTACCATCTGAGCCACCAGGGAAACCTGTTACCTAGAAAAGGGATTATCTCAGCTGGAAACCAGAGCTCAGAACATGGGTGTAAGGGTTCATAGATGTAGGGCATTTTCTGGAAAAGAAAACAGTCAAGACTGAAAGGACAGAAGAGAGAGAAAGGGAGAAAGATATATATGTGTGTGTGTGTGCATGTGTGTGTGTGTGTGTGTGTGTGTGTGTATGCATACTTAGTCTCTTCAGTTGTCTCTTTGCAACCCTGTGGACTGTAGCCCGCCTGACCCTGGGGTTCTTCAGGTAAGAATACTGGAATGGATTGCCATGCCCTCCTCCAGGGGACGTATATATACGATGAGAGAGAGAAATCCACCTTTAGGAAAGAGGGAACAGTGTCAGTGCGGTGCTTTGGGAAACGATACCTGAGCTGGTGTTGTGACCATGAGACTCAGTAATAGAGTTTTCTGCAGCCTGTGTAAGGTCTTAAAATAGCAAGAGCCATCTCAGAGAGATAGGACTTCAGCATAAGCTTCAGTTTCAAGAACTTAGGACAAGAAGTAGTAAGAATAGAGGAGTAACCAATCTTGAATTTTTTATTTAACTGACATTTAGAAACAGGTTTCATTTGTGTCTGGCAAGAATCTGGGGGTAATTTAAGGTGGACTCACATCTTCCACTTATGGACAGTAGATGATTGCTTGAGAGGCTAAATGAACTAAAGCTAGGTATGACCCAAGACTATAGAAAATAAATAGGCGGATGTCAAAACTACCTGTGGCTAAAATATAGTATGAGAGAAAATGCATTTTCCACTTTAAGTAGGAAGAAGAGAAGGCAATTAAGGGGATTCCGTGATGGTCTGTGCTTTTACTGCCAGTGGCCTGAGTTCAGTGCCTGGTGAGGAAACTAAGATCCTGTAAGCTGGGCGGTGTGGCAAAAAAAAAACAGGGCAATTGATAAAACCATTTTTATAGGTCCTCTCGGAGAAGGCAATGGCAACCCACTCCAGTACTCTTGCCTGGAAAATCCCATGGACAGAGGAGCCTGGTAGGCTGCAGTCCATGGGGTCGCTAGGAGTCGGACATGACTGAGCGACTTCACTTTCACTTTTCACTTTCCTGCATTGGAGAAGGAAATGGCAACCCACTCCAGTGTTCTTGCCTGGAGAATCCCAGGGACGGAGGAGCCTGGTGGGCTGCCATCTATGGGGCTGCACAGAGTTGGATGTGACTGAAGCGGCTTAGCATAGGTCCTCTAGCCAGTGAAAGAAGTTGCTTACCCAGTAAGAGGTACACGTTTAGGGAATTTGAAAGGTGGTTAATACAGTGTGAAGGCATGTATAAGACATATGTCACATTGCAAGGAGATGGGATTTTTTAAAAAAACGTATTTAATTGACGTATAGTTGATTTCAGTGTTGTGTTAATTGTTTCTGTATAGAAAACTCAGTTATACGTATATATACACGTTATTTTTCATATTCCTTTCTATTATGGTTTATCACAGGATATTGAATGTAACTCCCTGTGCTATGCAGTAGTTGCTTATACATCCTATAGGTAATAGCTTGCTTTCGTCTACTAATCCCAAACTCCCAATCCTTAAGGAAAGTTTATTTTGAAGGGAAGAAGCCTGTAGAAACATTTATGTGGAGTAATACGTAGTGAAGCCTCTGTTATGCCAACACAACTGACCTTTACTATCAGAATGCTAGGTTTGAGTATTTCTACAAGTATTATTTTTTTGAAAATGTGACCTTGGAAGTGTCTGCATCTAATAACCATGCCATTGCAAAAGCAATTTCTCTTGAGAATGTAAATCAAAAATCCTAGAGGTGAAATATTCTAGGTCAGGACAAGTGGTCAACACAGAGGACTGCTCTGGACTAGAAGAAAATGCCTTGGAGAAGACATGTATTCAAGGAGGAGCTGGAGACAGAGTTGAAAACAGTCAAGCTTTGTGTTTCTGAAAATGCAGCAGGCATTTTGATTGCTTTTGGCCCTTCTGGTCCCATTTTACTAAAAATTAAGACTAAAATCCTCTTTCACATAAGCTTGCAGTCAAGCAAAATTGCATTTTATCGTGGCACAGTAACTCTTCCTTCCTTGTTTCATAGCATTTTTGTGCTGGAAGGGGGAAAAGTATCATATTTCACAAAACCTCAGGTTACGATTATGCATACCTTAGATTTTTTTCTACATCTATGTGAGAAAAGTGTGTGTTTTGTGGTCCTTATGAATTTGAGGATTAACAAATTTCTCAAGATCATTTTTCATGACATCCAATGATCATTTTTATTTTTTTGGAAGAAAGGAAGGTCTAATTACTGATAAAGCAGATTTACCTAAAGTAAAAAGGAACGGTCCAATTCAGACTACTAAAACTTTTGTAAGAGGTTGCATTTCTGAATGATCATGCTTGGGGTCCAATGGCCACATCTGAGTGTCTTAGGAGATTCTGTTTTGCTGTAACATGGACTTTTTCTGAGCAGACCAATAGATTTATGAGTCTCTGTGCTATGTAGGAAGTTGGAGCTGTATCTATGTACATGAAGCAGTGCTTCTTCTGATTTGAGCCTAGATAAATTAATCCACAGATACCAGAGAAACACTTTCGTGTGATTCGAGGGACCACCAACTTCTTGAAGAGATGACCCAAGAACTAAGAACATGATGTAGTCAGAGTAGACATCAGTGTGGAATCACAGCTGAAATACACTCAGGCATTTTAATTAGATGCATTACATAAAAAGAGCTTATTTCAGTGTTACATAAAGTTACTAATAAATATGAATTATAGATATTCACCAAAGCCAAATGGTTAGAGTCTGTCAGAAAAAAAAAAAAAAAGAAAAGAAAGAAGAAAGAAAAGAGAGAGATTAATCTTAGTGATATGGGTCCACTAACCTAGAACTGGATCAAACAAATTATGTAATTACTGTCTTCAAGATCATTTAAGAATTAATGTATATTCACTTAGATTTTTCCATTACTAGAGAATTATCTGGTATTCATTATGACATAGTGTCCTGAATATAATAAGTACATTTTTTTGCTACTAAATCGTTTGGCCACTAAATCATTTGCCTAAAGATGCAAAGATAAGTACCACCCCTGTACCTCTCAAATTATCTGTCCCCCCACCCCGAAGAGAAAAAGACCTTAAAAATCAATAAATAAAAATGAATACCCAGGCAATTAAAATGACACTTAGATGTCTTAGCAATGCCATATTGCAATATAAGTTCCTAAACACTTACTCCCAAATAACCTATTGATCTTGTCATGAACTGTATTAGTTTTCAGTCTTCTACTAACGTGCAGACCAGACTTTTAAGAAGCAGTGTTTTAGAGAATTTTTGCGTATGGGGAATAGGATGTTTTTTTGTGGAGTTCTTGTATAATTATAGGGTGAAAGCTAGAGTAAACTTCTCACATCTTATAGCACATAATTATTCAGATTTTATATTAAGGAATGGATTTTTGATCACTGTGCCATAGCTAAAGAATGTTTATCTGACATTTTTAGGAGTAGAATGCTATTTAGGTAACTGTTATGTGTCAAAAAAAATTAAATACCCTCTTTTATAGCTTAATTTTATGAACTAATTTGTATGATAGTACATAGTAGCTAATAGCTTGGAAAAACTAAATTATAATTAAAAACAGAAGGAAAAAATCTGAGGAAGAAAGGATGATCTTGTTATCACAATCTTAGTTAGCAAGGATAATAATAGTTTCTCATCCCATCAGCATGAATAGAGAGTGTCCAAAACCATACCCCACTAGGGTTCTCATCCTTTCTACAAGCTTGTCCTGGTTTTATATTACTTCAAATTTGCTGCATTTCTTACACAAATAATTCTCTCATTACTACATAAATTTACACTTTAAGCTTATCATCAACTTAAACAGCTTTAAAACATTATTGATATTCAGAATGGTATCTACTGCACAAGATAACAAAATATTATTTTGAGGCTCAGAAAATTAACCATTCATTTCTCTCTAAAAATTTATCATCTCAAACACTTATTGAGCCAAAGCTATTAAATCTTGCTTTCTTTTGAACTGATTCATTCCTACCCTACATAAAATTTATTAAGGGTCTGTGCTCTTAAAAACTTGTAGATTTATAATAATTAATTTGTATGCCTGGAAAATCCCATGGGTGGAGGAGCCTGGTAGGCTGCAGTCCATGGGGTTGCTAAGAGTCAGACACGACTGAGTGACTTCACTTTCACTTTTCACTTTCCTGCATTGGAGAAGGAAATGGCAACCCACTCCAGTGTTCTTGCCTGGAGAATCCCAGGGATGGGGGAGCCTGGTGGGCTGCCGTCTATGGGGTTGCACAGAGTCGGACACGACTGAAGCGACTTAGCAGCAGCAGCATATATTAATTCAAAATAGTCAATATTTAAAAGTTCTATCTAAAGAAGACTATAATACTGTATTTAACTAAATGATAATTTACTTATAAAAATATGCACATGGCTCTACCTTTGAGCAAGTTCAAGTTGTAGAACAACCAAATTTAAGAGACATACTGCAAACCTGGAGTACATATTTTCTAGATAGTAATGCATTCCAAAAATATATAGAAATTTGATTCTGAAATGAAATATATTTCACTAAATTGTTATAATTCTTCTCAGTACCAATATAGTTATATAATATGTGTTAAATATACACATGTGGCAATGTGTGTATATGTAGTGACTCATTATACTAAATAAATCTTTTATCCTTGTATATTTACCATACTTCTGGTAGAACCTGTATAAAGCTTTAGTGGAATAATTCATGTAAAAATTCTACTTTGTTCTAAAATCACTTACACTGATCATTTTATTTAAAAAAAGATTATTGGAGTAGAACTGATTTTCAATGTTGTGTTAATTTCAGGTGTACAAAGTGAATCAGCACACTCGATTCACTCTTTTCTAGATTCTTTTCCCATACAGACCATTATAGAGTACTGAGTAGAGTTGCTTGTGTCATACAGTAAGTTCTTATTAGTTATCTATTTAGGATATAGTAGTGTGCATGTGTCAATCCCAGTCTCCCAGTTTATCACTTCTTGCTTACCTCCTGATAATCATGTTGGTTTTATACATCTGTAGAAATTTTCTATATTCTATTTCTGTTTTATAGATAAGTTCATTCATACCCCCTTTTTAGATTCCACATATAACCACTACCATATGATATTTGTCTTTCTCTCTCTGACTTACTTCACTCAGTATGAGAATCTCTAGGTCTATTTATGTTGCTGCAAGTAGAATCATTTCATTGTTTTTTATGGCTGAATAATATTTCATTGTAAATATGTGCGTGTGTGCATGCTTCAGTTGTGTCCAACTCTTTGCGACCCTAGGGACCATAGCCCACCAGGCTCCTCTGTCCATGGAGTTTTCCAGGGAACAATATTGGAGTGGGTTGCCATGCCGTTCTTTAGGGGATCTTCCCAACATCTTTATCCACTCCTCTGTTGATGGACATTTATGTTGCTTCCACGTCTTGGCTATTGGAAATAGTGTTGCAGTGAATTTGGAGTGCATGTATATTTCCAAATTATGGTTTTGTATGGGTATAATGCCCAGATATGGGATTGCTGGGTCATTTGTTAGGTATATTTTTGCTTTTTAAAGAAACTTTGTACTCTTGTCTGTTGCCAACAAAGGTCCATCTAGTCAAAGCTATGGTTTTCCCAGTAGTCATGTATGGATGTGAGAGTTGGACTATAAAGAAAGCTGAGTGCTTAAGAATTGATGCTTTTGAACTGTGGTCTTGAAGAATACTCTTGAGAGTCCCCTGGACTGTAAGGAGATCCAACCAGTCCATCCTAAAGGAAATCAGTCCTTAATATTCATTGGAAGGACTTGATGCTGAAGCTGAAACTCCAATAGATGGGCCACCTGATGCGAAAAGCTGACTCATTTGAAAAGACCCTGATGCTGGGAAAGATTGAAGGTGGAAGGAGAAGGGGACAACAGAGGATGAGGTGGTTAGATGGCATCACCAACTCAATGAACATGAGTTTGAGCAAGCTCTGGGAGTTGGTGATGGACAGGGAAGCCTGGCGTGCTGCAGTCCATGGGGTCACAAAGAGTCAGACATGACTGAGCTACTGAACTGAACTGAACTGAACTGATACTGTTCTCCATAGTGGTTGTGTCAGTTTACATTCTGACCAATAGTGTAGGAGGTTTACCTTTTCTCCACACCCTTTTCAGCATTTAATGTTTATAGATATTTTGATGTTGGCCATTCTGACCAATGTGAGGTGATACCGCATTGTGGTTTTGATTTGCATTTCTCAGGAAGCAACAGTTAGAACTGGACATGGAACAACAGACTGGTTCCAAATAGGAAAAGGAGTTCATCAAGGCTGTATATTGTCACCCTGTTTATTTAACTTATATGCAGAGTACATCATGAGAAACGCTGGGCTGGAAGAACACAAGCTGGAATCAAGATTGTCAGGAGAAATATCAATAACCTCAGATATGCAGAAAGTGAAGAGGAACTAAAAAGCCTCTTGGTGAAAGTGAAAGAGGAAAGTGAAAAAGTTGGCTTAAAGCTCAACATTCAGAAAACGAAGATCATGGCATCTGGTCCCATCACTTCATGGGAAATAGATGGGGAAACAGTGGAAACAGTGTCAGACTTTATTTTTTTGGGCTCCCAAATCACTGCAGATGGTGACTGCAGCCATGAAATTAAAAGACGCTTACTCCTTGGAAGGAAAGTTATGACCAGCCTAGATAGCATATTCAAAAGCAGAGACATTACTTTGCCAACAAAGGTCCGTCTAGTCAAGGCTATGGTTTTTCCTGTGGTCAGGTATGGATGTGAGAGTTGGACTGTGAAGAAAGCTGAGTGCTGAAGAATTGATGCTTTTAAACTGTGGTGTTGGAGAAGGCTCTTGAGAATCCCTTAAGGAGATCCAACCAGTCCATTCTAAAGGAGATCGGTCCTGGTTGTTCATTGGAAGGAATGATGCTAAAGCTGAAACTCCAATACTTTGGCCACCTCATGCGAAGGGTTGACTCATTGGAAAAGACTCTGATGCTGGGAGGGATTGAGGGCAGGAGGAGAAGGGGACGACAGAGGATGAGATGGCTGGATGGCATCACCGACTCCATGGACGTGAGTTTGAATGAACTCCGGCAGTTGGTGATGGACAGGGAGGTCTGGCGTGCTGCAGTTCATGGGGTCGCAAAGAGTCAGACATGACTGAGCGACTGAACTGAACTGAACCGAATTATTAGTGATTTTGAACATATTTTCATGTGTTTTTGGCTATCTGTATGTCTTCTTTGCGGAAATATGTATTTAGAGCTTCTACCCATTGTTTGATTGCATTTTTTGTTTTTTTTGATAAGGCGCTGCATAAGCTGCTTCAATATTTTGGAGATAATTCCCTTGTTGGTTGCTTCATTTGCAAATATTTTCTCCCATTCTGTAGGTTTTCTTTTTGTTTTCTTTATGGTTTCCTTTGCTCTGCAAAAGTTTTAAAGTTTAATTAGATCCCATTTATTTATTTTTGTTTTTATTTTCATTACTCTAGGAGATGGGTTGAAAAAAATCATGTTGTGATTTATGTCGTATATTTTACTGCCTATGTTTTCTTCTAAGAGTTTTATAGTATTTGGCCTTACATTTAGGTCTTTAATATTTTTTGAATTTATTTTTTGTATGGTTTTAAAGAATGTTTTAATTTTATTTTTTTACATGTAGCTGTCTAATTTTCCCAGGACCACTTATTGAAGAGACTGTATTTTCTCTATTGTTTGTCTTTGACTCCATTGTTATGGTTAGGTGACCATAAGTGCATGGGTTTGTTTTTGGATTTCCTATCCTGTTCCATTGATATATCTTTCTAGTTTTGGGCCAGTACCATATAGTTTTGATTACTGTAGCTTTGTAATATAGTCGGAACCAGGGAGCCTGATTCCTCCAGCCTTTTTTCTTTCTCAAGATTGCTCTGGCTATTCTTGGTCATCTGTGTTTCTGTACCAGTTGTAAAAAAAGTTCTAATTCTGTGAGAAATGCCATTGGTAATTTGATAGGGATTTCTTTGAATGTGTAAATTGCTTTGAATAGTATAGCCATTTTCAGGAAAATATGGAACATGTCATGAATTTGCGTGTTATCCTTGCACAGGGGCTATACTAATCATCTCTGTACCATTTCAGTTTTAGTACATTTGCTGCTGAAGGGAGCACTTGATCTTCATTTTAATTGTGTACATTTTCTCCCAGCATTTAAGGCACTGTATATTTTACATACAATATTCATGTCTATTGATACAATTAAAAGGTGAAATAAAAGAAATTCTGATGATAAATTTAAACCATTTTAATTATTTAAATTTTCCTCCTTGCAGAGAAAACAGCATCTTACTTTTTACAGAAAAGTTTCCTAAAAATAGTGTTATTTCCTGTTTAATCCTGATTGCCCTGTAGCTTCAAGCAATCCCAATGAAACTTTTCTCACTGAAGTCACTACTGATTCCAGTTCTTATTTTAATAGCTCATGTTTAATTTCTATTTCTCCCTTGAAAATTCCCTTTTTTTTGCTTCAGTGACACTGCTTTTACTTAAAGTTTTCTTTCAAATGCTTCTACTTTGCAACATTTGAAGATATTCATTGATTGGACCTTCAAGTGATGGTGTTCCATCCGCAGTCTCTGTTCTTACAATGCTTTTCTTCTTAAACACTTCTCAGATATCTCATCTGCTTTCATGAGTTGAAATTTTCTTTAGTAATGAGAGACTAGTCTTTTCTGTAATAGTCTAGCTTCCAATATCTCTATGTCTTAACTCAATAAAGGTTAAACAAACTGGTTGGCTGGGATCCAGCACTCATTATGGTTGATCAAATGAACTGGGAAATTGCACAGTCTCTAAGAACAACTTTGCAGACATGACATACAACAATGCTTATCACATTTTCTTATCATGGCCTTGCTTTACAACAATGGGAGAGTGGAATAAATGCTACGTGAAAAGACTGGAATTTCTGTGAATAGTTCTAATCATATCATGGCCTCTGACCTCAATCTCCAGCTCAGATCTTTAGACTTGTGTATTTCTCTGTCTTTTGGAAACCTGTATTTATACTTTTTTTTTTTTTTAATGAATCTGAAACATATGTCTAATAGAACTCTTCTTTTTTCATTCACATTAGAATATCCTCCTTTTATTTCCTGCCTCAGTGAATGGCATTGATACCTATCTAGTTGTTTTAGCTGGAAACGTAGGAAACCATACTAGACATTGCCTAATCTATCTAAAATTAACTTTCTCAAAGTCCTTTACTTTGACATACTTTCGGAAGAATTGGTGCTTTTGAACTGTGGTGTTGGAGAAGACTCTTGAGAGTCCCTTGGACTGCAAGGAGATCCAACCAGTCCATTCTGAAGGAGATCAGCCCTGGGATTTCTTTGGAAGGAATGAGGCTAAAGCTGAAACTCCAGTACTTTGGCCACCTCATGTGAAGAGTTGACTCATTGGAAAAGACTCTGATGCTGGGAGGGATTGGGGGCAGGAGGAGAAGGGGATGACAGAGGATGAGATGGCTGGATGGCATCACTGACTCGATGGACGTGAGTTTGAATGAACTCTGGGAGTTGACGATGGACAGGGAGGCCTGGCGTGCTGTGATTCATGGGGTCGCAAAGAGTCGGACACAACTGAGCGACTGAACTGAACTGAACTGATACATAAAATACAATTTAAAAGTCATTACCACAGTAAACAAGGCCTTTCATTACTTTGCTTTAGTTATCTTAGAAAAATTATGATACACCACTATACAATTCACAATTTCTGCTTCTGTCAAACTGAGCTATTGTTTCTCTCTTGTTTCTGAAAATTTGTCACATTATGTTTTTGTCCTTGGCATGAAGATCTAGAACTGTCTCAGCACCATCTTGAACAAATTATTTCCTGTTGGCCTTTCCAGGCTCAATATATGCTTTTTTTTGTGTTAAATCTTCCCTGACCTCAAATCCCATTGAATCTAGGGCCTCCACTGCACACTCAGTTCACCTCCTCTCTAGAATTTTACTCACTTATATAGTAACTTGTTAATCACAGATATTTATTGAATATCTACCATAGAAATGGTCCTCTTTTTCCTCAGAGAAAAATAGGCAGAATGACTTAGGGGTAGATAAGAGAACACTCAATAATCAGTTCAATAGGTAACATAATTATATGCCAGGGTACAAACTTGAAGGAAATAAGAATTTTGTGACCAAGAGTAGCTATGGATTTTCCAGTAGTCATGTACAAATGTGAGAGTTGAACCATAAAGAAGGCTGAGTGCTGAGGAATTGATGCTTCCGAATTGTGGTGCTGGAGAAGAATCTTGAGAGTCCCTTGGACAACAAGGAGATCAAGCCAGTCAATCCTAAAGGAAATCAACCCTGAATATCCATTGGAAGGACTGTTGCTGAAGCTTAATCTCCAGTACTTTGGCCACCTGATGCAAAGAGCTGACTCATTGGGAAAGGCCTTAATGCTGGGAAAGGCGAAAGGAAAAGAGTGCTGCACAGAATGAGATGGTTAGATAGCATCACCGACTCAATGCACATGTATCTGAGCAAATTCTGGGAGATGGTGGAGGACAGAGGAGCCTGGTGTGCTACAACGTATGGGGTTGCAAAGAGCTGGACGCTACTTGGTGACTGAACAACAACAACAAAATGTAATGATCAATAAGCAGCTTCTCTGAGGAGCCAATAGTTGAACTACCCATAACAGATAGAACTAGCTTTATAAAAAGTAATACAGCCCAAGGTTATAAGGCATGAGTGGTCTTGTTATGCTCAAGGAACAAAACGGAGACCAGTGTACCTCCCTGAGTGAGTAACAAAGCAAATGGCTTGAGATTACCCTGATAAGCTTAGCAACATTCTGTTGGGCCTTGTTGGTCAAAGTGGGCTTTACTTGAGAGTAGTGTAAGCCCTTTGAAGACATGAAATTGCAAAAAGGGTTGGTGAAGGGAGGGGAGGAACAGAATGAAATAATCTGATTTAGTAATTTTGGAAAAATTTACTTCAACTTTTTTATAGCAAGCTGAGCGATCCCTAGGAAATTGATTGTGGTGATCTTGGGGGAATAAAAGATCATATTTTAAGCACATATCGTTGTATGTCAGAATGGAGCACATCATAGTATTCTACAAGTTTCTGTTATTCTGTTAAATCTGTGCCATGAATTTCATGTGGGCAGAATGTTGGTGTCCCAAATATATAGTACAGTGGCTGTGGATAAAAATCTCTTAATAAATACTTGTTAAATGAGTTAGTATATTAAAGATGAGGGAAAGACCAAGAAGGAGTGAAAAAAAAATGTTGATATGTCTGAAGTGTATTTTTATAATATATTGTTTTTCATATGAAATTATATACTAATTACAAATGAAAGATAATTTGGAAGAACTGTTAATTTACTTTTCAGAAACAGAGAAAGACAACCTTAAAATTTGCCTATGAAGTGGTTAACTTTGGAATCTTTCTGTTCTGGGAGAGATTGTGAATAAGACAGAGTTGAAGGGCTTGCATACATAAAAAGCTTACAGTAGGCCTAGATCTGATAGATAGAGTGCCTGATGAACTATGGAATGAGGTTCATGACATTGTATAGGAGACAGGGATCAAGACCATCCCCATGGAAAAGAAATGCAAAAAAGCAAAATGGCTGTCTGGGGAGGCCTTACAAATAGCTGTGAAAAGAAGAGAAGCGAAAAACAAAGGAGAAAAGGAAACAAACATCTGAATGCAGAGTTCCAAAGAACAGCAAGAAGAGATAAGAAAGCCTTCCTCAGCGATCAATGCAAAGAAATAGAGGGAAACAATGGAATGGGAAAGACTAGAGATCTCTTCAAGAAAATTAGAGATACCAAGGGAACATTTCATGCAAAGATGGGCTCGATAAAGGACAGAAATGGTATGGACCTAACAGAAACAGAAAATATTAAGAAGAGGTGGAAAGAATACACAGAAGAACTGTACAAAAAAGATCTTCATGATCCAGATAATCACAATGGTGTGATCACTGACCTAGAGCCAGACATCCTGGAATGTGAAGCCTAGTGGGCCTTAGAAAGCATCACTATGAACAAAGCTAGTGGAGGTGATGGAATTCCAGGTGAGTTCTTTCAAATCCTGAAAGATGATGCTGTGAAAGCACTGCATCAATATGCCAGCAAATTTGGAAAACTCAGCAGTGGCCACAGGACTGGAAAAGGTCAGTTTTCATTCCAATCCCAAAGAGAGGCAATGCCAAAGAATGCTCAAACTACCACACAATTGCACTCATCTCACATGCTAGTAAAGTAATGCTCAAAATTCTCCAAGCCAGGCTTCACCAATATGTGAACCGTGAACTTCCTGATGTTCAAGCTGGTTTTAGAAAAGGCAGAGGAACCAGAGATCAAATTGCCAACATCCACTGGATCATGGAAAAAGCAAGAGAGTTCCAGAAAAACATCTATTTCTGCTTTATTGACTATGCCAAAGCCTTGGACTATGTGAATCACAATCAACTGTGGAAATTTCTGAAAGAGTTGGGAATACCAGACCACCTGACCTGCCTCTTGAGAAATTTGTATGCAGGTCAGGAAGCAACAGTTAGAACTGGACATGGAACAACAGACTGGTTCCAAATAGGAAAAGGAGTACGTCAAGGCTGTATGTTGTCACCCTGCTTATTTAACTCATATGCAGAGTACATCATGAGAAACACTGGACTGGATGAAACACAAGCTGAAATCAAGATTGCCGGGACAAATATCAATAACCTCAGATATGCAGATGACAGCACCCTTATGGCAGAGAGTGAAGAGAAACTAAAAAGCCTCTTGATGAAAGTGAAAGAGGAGAGTGAAAAAGTTGGCTTAAAGCTCAACATTCAGAAAATGAAGATCATGGCAGCTGGTCCCATCACTTCATGGTAAATAGATGGAGAAACAGTGGAAACAGTGTCAGACTTTATTTTTGGGGGGCTCCAAAATCACTGCAGATGGTGACTGCAGCCATGAAATTAAAAGACACTTACTCCTTGGAAGGAAAGTTATGACCAACCTAGATAGCATATTCAAAGGCAGAGACATTACTTTGCCAACAAAGATCCATCTAGTCAGGGCTATGGTTTTTCCAGTAGTCATGTTGGATGTGAGAGTTGGACTGTGAAGAAGGCTGAGCGCCAAAGAATTGATGCTTTTGAACTGTGGTGTTGGAGAAGACTCTTGAGAGTCCCTTGGACTGCAAGGAGATCCAACCAGTCCATTCTGAAGGAGATCAGCCCTGGGATTTCTTTGGAAGGAATGAGGCTAAAGCTGAAACTCCAATACTCTGGCCACCTCATGCAAAGAGTTGACTCATTGGAAAAGACTCTGATGCTGGGGATTGGGGGCAGGAGGAGAAGGGGACGACAGAGGATGAGATGGCTGGATGGCATCACTGACTCAATGGATGTGAGTCTGAGTGAACTCCGGGAGTTGGTGATGGACAGGGAGGCCTGGCGTGCTGCGATTCATGGGGTTGCAAAGAGTCAGACACAACTGAGCGACTGAACTGAACTGAACTGAGACTTACTTTCCCCAAATAAATAGTCACTTTTTGTACTCATAGCAATTCATGGGTGTGTAAGCAACTTTTTTAAAGAAATTAAACTATAAACTATAGTTGATTTACAATATTATGTTTGTTTCAGGTATACAGCATAGTGATTTAGTGTTTTTAAAAATCATACTCCATTTAAAGTTGTTATAAAATATTGACTATATTTCCCCATGCTGTATAACAGGTCTTTGCATTTTATTTTGTAAGTAAGTAGTTTGTTACTTTTGGTTCCTACACCTATCTTTCCCATCTCCCATTCTTCTCCCCTTGGTAATCACTAGTTTGTTCTCTGTATTTGTGAGGGAACTTTTTTGTTTTGTTACATTCATTCATTTTATTTTTATTGGATTCCACATAAGTGATAACATACAGTATTTGTCTTTTTCTATTTGACTTATTCCACTAAGCATAATACCTTCCTGGTTCATCTATGTTCTCATGGCAATTTTTCAAAGCAATTTTTTTTCTGTTTGTTTTTCCTTTGTTTTTTTTTTTTTTTCCCCTTCTTTTTCCTTTTAAAATCTATCCACTACTAGGCATTTCTCTCAAAATGACTTAATTGGTCATTTATGTAAGCTTAGAACTGGGTGGTTTGTTTGAGATAAGATCAGAAGATTGGAATCAAAGAAAATTTACTCCTAAAGATGAGTGTGGACTGAAAATGAAGACGTTCAGTAGAAGAAATCAGTTTAATTAGGAAAATACATCAGAATGTTTGGTGAGTGGATACACTGAATGGAGTAAATCCCAAACCTACATGTAAGAAATTTGACTGTATGCTCCTTGAAGGTGTTGAGTGTATCTGTGGATTATTGCATCTTTGACAGTTTGTGGTTTATTCACGAGCAGCAAAAAATATTTGTTGAATTACATTTGGAGATGAGAAAGGTCTGTGAGGGTGCTTGGCCTGATTTGATGTCAGTTTTAACAAAAGGACAGTAACCTCAGGAGTAAAAAGAAGTTATAGTCTGTTTGAAAGGAAAAGTAATACAGAGACAGGGTAAAGCTTAGAGTTTTTGCCCTGTTGCTAAAAATTAGAAAAGTGAAGTAGGAAGCGATAAGATGAAAAATTTAATGGAGTAGACACTAAAGGAAATAAAAGATAAAGGCATTTTCAAGCCTGTGAACATAAATTATGGATGGTCAAGGGTGAATATCAGTATGTGAAAAGAGAATAAACGGTTAATTGTTGAAAAGAGTTGGAATGATTTTTAGAATACAAGTTTCCCCTCTAAATTTGACATACAGTGTTACTTAAATATTCTACATTCTCAGTAAAAAGAAAAATACATGGGTTTTTGACATTTTGTATAGTTATGAGTATTTTGGAGATACAAGCATGACCTTTTGGGTGCACTTTCCTTTATAGATTGTGATTGTTTTTTTTAAACAAATTGATGGTTTGTGGCTACCTTGCAGTCATCGAGTCTATCAGCACCATTTTCCAACAGCATTTGTTCAATTCATTTGTCTGTGTCAAAATTGGTAATTCTTGCAATATTTCAAAGTTTTTCATTATTCTATTGGTTATGGTGGTTTTCAGTCAGTGATCTTTTATGTGCCTATTTTCTTTGCTTTGAGGTGCCACGAACCATGTTCACATGAGTTTGCAAACTTAATAAATATTGTGTGTTGTGACTGCTACATGGACCAGCCATTCCCCTTATCTCTCTTTCTCTCCTGGAACCTCTATATTGCCTGAGATACAAACTTAGGCAAATTAATAACCCTACAATGGCCTCTAAATGTCCAAGTTATAGGAAGAGTCTTATGTCTCTCACTTAAAGAAGCTAGAACTGATTAAGCTTACTAAGGAGGGCATGTCGTAAAGGGAGATAAGCCTTTTGTGGCAAACAGTTATCCATGTTATTAACGCAAGGGCAAAGTGCTACTTCAGTGAACACACGAATGATAAGAAAGAGAATGGCCTTATTGCTGATATGGAGTGAGTTTGAGTGGTCTGGATAGAAGATCAAACCAGCCACCACATTCTCTTGGTGCTGCTGCGAAGTTGCTTCTGTCGTGTCTGACTCTTTGTGACCCCATGGACTGTAGCCCACTATAGCCCACCAGGCTCCTCGTCCATGGCAAGACTACTGGAGTGGGTTGCCATGCCCTCCTCCAGGGGATCTTTCCAACTCAGGGATTGAACCCACGTCTCTTCTGTCTCCTGCATTGGCAGGTGGGTTCTTTACCACTACTGCCACCTGGGAAGCCCCGCATTCTTGTAGGCAAAGCCTAATCCAGAGAAAGGCTCTCACTCTCTTCAGGTATATAGGCGGAGAGAGGAGAGGAAACAGCAGAAGAAAAATGTGAAGCTAACTGACTTTGGTTCATGAGTTTTAAGGAAAGAACTCATCTCCATAACAAATGCAAGGTAAAGCAGCAAGTGCTGGTGTAGAAGCTGCAGCAAGTTGCTCAGATCTAGCTCAGATCATTAATGGACGTGGATACACTAAACAATGGTTTTTCATTATATTGGAAGAAGATGCCATCCAGGGCTTTAAGAAGCTAAAAAGAAGTTGGTGACTGGCTTTAACATTTCAAAGGATGGACTGACTTTCTTGTTAGGGGCTAATGCAGCTGCTGACTTGAAGCTGAAATCAGTGCTCATTTACCATTCCCCCAAATCAGGGTCCTTATGAATTACACTAAATCTACTCTGCTCTATCAATGGAACAACAAAGCATGAATTACAGCACATCTGTTTGCAGCAAGGTTTACTGAATATTTTAAGCACGCAGTTGAAACCTATTGCTCAGAAAAGATTCCTTTCAAAAACTGCAGCTCAGTGACAATGTACCTGGTTACACAATGTACAACAAGAGTCATGTTTGGTTTTGTGATTACTAAATGCAGTACCCAATCTGCAGCTCATGAATCAAAGGATCATTTCAACTTTCAAGCCTTATCACTTGAGAAATACATTTTGTAAAGCTACATCTTCCAAATATGGTGATTCCTCTGAATCTGGGCAAAGTAAATAAAACCCTGCAAAGGTAGGACATGGGAAAAGGTAAAAACATCAACATTAATAGATTAGAAGTTGATTCCAACATGGATGGATGACTTGAAGGGCTTCCGGACTTTAGTGGAGGAAGTACTTACACCTGTGGTAGGAATAGTGAGAGAAGAGTCTGAAGAAGATGTGGTTAAATCACTGCAATCTCATGATCAAACCTTAACAGATGAGTAATTGCTTCTTACGGATGAGCAAAGAAAGTGATTTCTTCAGATGGAAACTACTCCTCATGGAGATGCTGGGAAGATTGTTGAAAATAACAGCAAACGATTTAGAACATTATGTCAACTTAGTTGATGAAACAATGGCAGGGTTTGACTGGACTGACTCTAATTTTGAGGGAGGTCTACTGTGGGTAATATATGCTATCCAACAGCACTGCATGCTACAGAGAAGTCGTTTGTGAAAGGGAGTCAATGGATGTGGCAAACTTCATTGTTGTCTTATTTTAAGAAGCTGTTGCAGCCGCCACAGCCTTCAGCCATCACCACTCTGATCAGTCAGCCATCAACGTTGAGCCAAGAGCCTCCACCAGCTAAAAAGATTATGGCTTGCTGAAGAAGGCTCAGATGGTTAACAGTTTTTAGCAATGAGATGTTTTTTAATGAAGGCATTTAAAATGGTATTTTTAAGACAATGCTGTTGCATGACTAATAAATGATAGTATAGTATAAATAGAACTTTTATATGCACTAAGCAACCAGAAAATTCTTGCTACTCACTTTATTGCAGTGGTATGTAACCCAACCAACAATATCTTCAAGGTCTATCTCAAGTTAAAAAAAAATCCAGAAGCCAAAAGGTACAATTCCTCATTCAGTAATATTCAAAGGTATTATTTGACTTCATATCTATTGAAGTTTTATAAAATGAAACAGAGTTATTTTTAACTAGTGTTACTAGTATTCACTATTGATTTTCCAGGGAGCAAGTGTCTATTGCAGAAAAATCAGCCAAAGTATTTGAACTAAGCATTTAGCAAGCGAGATGATGATTTTTTTTTCCCCAGAAGGCAATTGGAAGATAAAGGGTCCAATTCATTATAGAGAGTTGCACATAGAATTCAAATCACATACGTTTTCAGTGAAAGAATTATCTTATCCATTGTGGGCTTTATTTCTTAATTAAAGGAAAACAATATAATTCAAGTAATTATCATCATTTCTTAACATTTGTTTAAAGAACAAGTCACTTAAGAATCTAATTTATTGGGAGAGACCCCTTAGTGGTGTTTGTGCAAATGTGCTAGAAGAATAAAGTTCCTTAGAATAATAACTCCCTCTCCCTCTCACATTCATTCTCTGGCTTTTTCTCTGTGAAATAAATACTTAAGTAATTTGACTAGTACCTTAAAATTTCTGAATGATTATTTGCTTAGGAACTGAACTGAAGATTATCTTATATTACATATGAATGTTAATTTTGAAATAATGTTTTAAATGTTCTTACGTATATAAATATGTACTTATTTGGTGAGTATAAAAGTGTAAGCACATCACTTTTGTTCTTATCATCCACAGGCAACTAACTGTTCTTGACATTCGCATAATTTTCCTTCCAAGTATTCACCTGTATATTTACACATAGATGTGAATGCTATTGATTAAACAATGTTGTATCTGCTTTTTCACTAAGTAGTTTCTCATGTAGACAATTGTTATTTAACAGTCTTTGAAAACATAGTTTTAAGGCTGAAATGCAGTTTGATCGTGACCTGCGTAACTCTGCCTCCACTGTTGAACATTTCATTTCTATATTTTCATTGTATAAATAGTCCTAATCAAATAGCTTTATATATGTACTCCTTGATCTTCTCTATTAGACAAGACTCATTCTTTTATTTGTAAATGCCATAGAAAAGCTCAGACTAGATTCACTGGAAACCCAAAGCAAGCATCATGTGTTAAAAGGACAGTGTGACAGTTTGTTGGGTCAGACTCCAAACAGTTGTCAAAAATGGCAGGGCTGGCATGAGGACTCCAGAATGTTTAGAGCTCTTGACTCAAAAAAGTACATTAATCCTCTGAGTTTCTTGTTCTTCATAAAGTTGTATATTAACTTTTCTCTTCATTCTCTGATCTCTTGGAGTCATTGAATACAGATGTTGCATCTGATGCCCCCTTACTATCTTTAATCACTGTTAGAAGCTCACACAACTTTGTCTCACTCTAACTCCAGACAAAAATTCAGGGAGGGTGCTCTTTGAGTCTTCTTGGGTCTGATGCTCATGACTGAACCGCCCTCACCTGGAGGGCAGCTTGGAGGGCAGCAGGGTGCTCTGAGTAAGCCAGCTTGAGCCAGGTGTCCACCTATGAATTGAGTTTGTATTATAGCATTGTTGCTTTTGCTTAAGCCAAGTCTATATTGGAGACATAGATCATTTGGAAGGACTCTGTGATGGGTGAGTTACACCATGAGAGGAATCCCCACCATTTTGCTATTAGAAACCAGGTCCTTCCTATTAGGGCAAGACATAGCCGTGAAACCATGGATGTTATGATTTTTAAATTTGTTGGGTCCAAATTAATTGACTGAGGAAAGAAGAATGTGGGTGAGATCTTTTGACTATTGAAATTAGACTTTCTGATAAGCTCAGATGTGAAATTTAACACTTAAAATATTACCAGAGAAGTCAAGAATATAGTGTCTTAAGCGCAACTGAAAACAGCTGCAATAAACTGTTGAAATCCAATCTAGTCCTGGGAGATGCAACATATACAGAAGGACATCTGGAGCTTCATACATTGTTTCTCTACATCTCCTGGGATGTGGCCTTTACCTTGAATGAAACCAAATGTTTTCTAAACCAGGGATTCTTCCCTGCTAACTAGATTTTAGTAATATAGTACATCAAAAATTTTCTTCATTGCACCCAATGGATCAACTAAAATCTATATGTAACAATGTATTTGGGATAAGCAGATATATCTACACTGCTTATGAAGTTAGGGATACATTCTTTTTTTTTAATTAAAAATTTAAAAAAATCTTGTTGACCATGCTGTTGTAGCATGTGAGATCTTTGTCCCCTTACCAGGAATTGAACCTGTTCCCCCTGCATTGGAAGTGCAGAATCTTAACCACTGGACAATAGGGAGGTCCCAGGGATATATTCTTCATACCTAACCTTGCCCACCCATCTTCAGATGTACCCTATGCACTCTGAAGCTGCTACATCTTAATAAACATTCACTTGCTTTTTTGTCTTTTCAAAGAAACTTTATACTACAATATTATATGTGTGCTAAGTTGCTTCAGTCATGTCTGACTCTTTGCGACTCTATGTATTGTAGCTCACCAGGCTCTTCTGTCCATGGGATTCTCCAGGCAAGAATTCTGGAGAGGGTTGCCATTTCTTTCTCCAGGGGATCTTCCTGACCCAGGGATCAAACCAAGGTCTCCTGTAGTGCATGCAGATTCTTTACCATCTGAGCCACCAGGGAAGCCCAGTTATAGGTATCATACATACAAATCTCACCAACTTTTAAAGAGTTCTTTATTATCCATTTCCCCCCCATATTTTATTTATGGTGAAAACACTGCATCTATAATTATTTGGAAGAGTCCTCTTGGAGAAACTCTGGTTAATTGTGTGTGTCAACTTGATTTGGACACAGAATGTCCAGATATTTGGTCAACCAATTTGACCAACCAAATATTGAGGCCAATATTTGGTCTCAGTTTCAGTGAGAGGGTTTGAATTTAACATTGAAATCAATAGACTGAGTAAAGCAGATTGCTCTCCCTGAGTGAGCCTTGTCCGGTCAGTTGAAGAAATGAGTATATCAAAAAGCTGACCATCCACCTGACTAAGAGGAAGTTCCTCCTGCCTGATTGACTTCACATTGTGACATGGGTTTTTTTCCTGCTTTTGGATATACTGCCAATTTGAAATTTCGACTCTTACTGGATATTGAACCTGCCAGCCTTTGTAATGGAACGACATCATAAGCTTTCTTGGTTCTCAGGTTTCGACTGGTATTACCCATTGGCGCTCTTTGGATTCTGTTTCTGTCTCTATCTGGAGAACATAAGACAAATTTTGGTACTGAGAATGGTTTTAGAGGAACAGAATTTTGAGGTGAATTTTATGCATTGGTGCTGGTGTCTCTGGAATTGACTCTATCGACTGGGGAACTTTTGCAGAAACCAATGCCTGTGGCCAGTGATTTGTCATGTAAGTTTGAAACACTCCCACTCTGTTCAATAACGTTTGGGTGTCAAAAGATATATTAATACATATCTGGTTAATAATGTGTTAATATGATTAGAATTAAAGTTGCAAATGACTCTGGTTCCAGTAGCAAATGTAGCACTGATGTGATTTGGCCATAGAGATACGAAAAATATCTTCATAGGATTTTCCTAATTGACCTCTTAGAAGAAGCATGAATCTGGATGTCTGTGTTTATGTTACTTTTGAACATTTTCCTTAGTAAATTTAATGAGACTGGCCAGTTTCTCCTAATGTGGCTGAAAGAGTGTTGAAAGAAAAGGATGAGCTCAGGGGTTTGAATCCCCGGTTCAAGCGCTGCATAAATGACCTAAAGCTTCTCTGGGTGCCCTAGAGGAGACTCTTATTTCTTGTAGCCTTAAAGCTGAGATTGCTAAAAAAAATAAAAACATTCATTCTATCAGTGGCTAAATGCAGTTTGAACTCCAGCCTCGCAGGGTGTCTGCTGCAGACTGAGGGCATGAATGGGACAGAATGGGATCCTGAAAGTTGGAATGGGAACATGTAGGAAGACCCTGATGAAACTGAGAGATCGAGCCCCTGAATTCTGATGAATCTTCTTTGCCAGTGGAAGAATCCTCTCTGTTCCCACTGTAAGTGATTTCTTCACCTATCTGAAGGGACTTTATTTTATAAAATAAATTCTTTTTTTTTTTTAGTAGGCAAAAGTTATTTTTTTATTTTATTTTTTAACTTTACAATATTGTATTGGTTTTGCCATATATCAACATGAATCTACCACAGGTATACATGTGTTCCCCATCCTGAACCCTCCTCCTTCCTCCCTCCCCATACCATTCCTCTGGGTCGTCCCAGTGCACCAGCCCCAAGCACCCAGTATCATGCATCGAACCTGGACTGGCGACTCATTTCATATATGATATTATACATGTTTCAATGCCATTCTCCCAAATCATCCCACCCTCGCCCTCTCCCACAGAGTCCAAAAGACTGTTCTATACATCTGTATCTCTTTTGCTGTCTCGTATACAGGGTTATTGTTACCATCTTTCTAAATTCCATATAAAGTCTTTATTTTAAAATAAAGCCTGCATTGCCTAAGTAAACTGTATTGGTCTCTCCTGAGGCAGTTGCCATGCAAGAAATGGGACCCACACCCATCACCCCCCTTTGCTTCTACACCTGTAACTAGACTCCAGTCTCAGTAGGTCTGTACAGGTGAGGTTTATAGAGTGTGAATCATAGATGTGCTACACTGTAAGAGAACTACTTGAGTTTTCTAATTTATACAGACAGAAGTCTAGGGACCTATGCAGGGGTAGATATCAAAAGTGTGGGGTAAAGGAGGGAGGAGAGTAGAGCTGAGTCAGGTTGAATTTACTGATACAGACTCACTGAGCAAGGATTCTGTGTTTCGTGGGGCAGATCAGAGCATTACTGAGGACTGTGACAGTTTCTTTGGTTGATTGACTAAAGCAGGTATTGCAAGGTGAACCATAGTGGACAAGCTGAAAGTGCCCAACCAACCTTGTTTAGTGAAGAGGAAGAGATGTAAATACTTAGGGAAACAGCAATGTTAGAGGGTGTTTGTCATTTAAGACATCTTTACTCATACTTAGAGCATCCAGAAGACAGAACTTTCACCATGATGATGAAAAATAAATTTGTGATGGGAGCCCAGCACCTTGGAAGAGCTCCATGATTATTCTTCTCTGTAACCAGATCTCACAGTGGGAACTGTAGTCTCTGAATTGGGAACCCTCAGTGACACTGGAATAATTGGATCTTGGATAACAAGGGCCAGTTGGTGGCCAAAAGCCACCACAGGCAAGGTGGGTGTGGCTATGGTCATGACCTACAGTAACGAAGCAGCGGTCAGAATAGGCTGACTCATGCAGACATGGCCTGGTGACTTCCTCATGGTGATCCATGAAGTGAAACAGATAGGAAGCCTATTACCTCCTCACTTGATCGGTAGAACCAGAAATATTTTAGACCAAGTGAACAAAAGTCTAATGGAAGTTAAAAAAAAAAAAAAAAGAGTCATGGCCCCTCAATCAGTCTCAGACTTGAGCGAATTTTCAGACCCCAAACCCCTTGAATGAAGAAGGGGAAGGAGAAGGTCCTTAAAGATGGACCCCTGTACATTGCCACAAATGTACACTGTTCATCTTTATCTCAGCCTGAAGGATCCATGACCTTTACCAGGGTACATTGTGGTAAAGGAAATATTAATAATTGAATCTCTGGGGAAATATTGGACACTAATTCCAAAAGATCCAAAATATCACTGTGGCCCTTCAGCCACAGAAGGGACTATGAAGGTCAGGTGATCAACAGAGTTTTAGATAGGGTCCCTCTCACAGTGGGCCCAGAAAATCCCTGAACTCAGTCTGTAACCATTTCATCAGTTCTGGAATGCCTAGGTGGAATAGACATCCTTGGCAACTGGCAGAATCCCTATATGGGTGCCCTGACCAGTAGACTGAGGGCTATTATGGTGGGAAAAGCCAAAAGTTTTCACCACTACAACTGCCTCTACCTAAGAGAACAGTAACCAAAAGTAATACTGGATTCTTGGAGGGACTGCAGTTCGGGCCACCATTATGGATTTGGAAAATGCAGAGGTGGTGGCATCTAACTAATTCCTATTTAAGTCGTCCATTTGGCTTGTGACTCAGCATTCAAAAAACTAAGATCATGGCATCTGGTTCAATCACTTCATGGCAAATAGGTAGGCAAAAAATAGAAACAGTGACAGGTTTTACTTTCTTGGAGTCCAAAATCACTGTGGACAGTGACTGCAGCCAAGAAATAAAAAGACCCTTGCTCCTTGGAAGAAAAGCTATGACAAACCTACATAGCATATTAAAAAGCAGAGGCACCACTTTACCAACAAAGATCTGTAGAGTCAAAGCTGTGGTTTTTTCCAGTAGTCATGTATGAATATGAGATTTGGACCTTAAAGAGGGCTAAGCACTGAAGAAATGATGCTTTCAAACTGTGCTGGAAAAGACACTTAAAAGTCCCTTGGATATCAAACGAGTCAGTCCTAAAGGAATCCTAAAGGAGATCAAATTAGTCAATCCTAAAGGAAATCAACCCTGGATATTCACTGGAAGGATATTCACTGATGCTGAAGCTCCAGTATTTGTCCACCTGATGTGAAGAGCCAACTCATTGGAAAAGACCTTAATGCTATGAAAGAATGAGGGTAGGAGGAGAAGGGGATGACAGAGGATGAGATGGTTGGATGGCATCATCGACTCAGTGAGTTTGAGCAAAATCCGGGAGATAGTGAAAGACAGAAGCCTGGTGTGCTTCAGTCCATGGGGTCTCAAAGAGTCAGACATGACTTAGCAATGAAACAACAACAACAAAAAGATGAATCTTGAAGAATGACAGTGGATTATTGTAGGCTTAACCAGGTTGTGAATTCAGTTGCAGGTGCTGTGCCAAATACGGTTTCATTGTTTGAACAAATTAAGACATCCCCATGTACCTTGTATGCAGGTATCATCTGGCAAAAGCTTTCATTTCTTTCTCTGTTAATAAAGGCCCCCAGACTGGTTACTTTCAGCTGGCAAAATCCAAAAAACATTTGCCTTGTCTTACCTTAAGGATATGTCAACTCTCTAGTCCTATATCATAATTTAGTTCATGGGGATCTTGTTTCCATAAGGTATTACACTGGTCAGTTACACTGATGATTTTATGTGTACTGAACTTAGTAAGCAGGAGGTAGCAACTACTCTAGACTTATGAGTAAGACATTTGTATATAAGAGGATGGGAAATAAATGTGAAAGTGCGGGAGTTTTCTACCTTTCTTCAGTTCAGTCATTCAGTCATGTCTGACGCTTTGCAACCCCATGGACTGTAGCACGCCAGGCCTCCCTGTCCATCACCAACTCCCAGAGCTTGCTCAAACTTATGTCCATTCTCATCTTCTGTTGTCCCCTTCTTCTCCCGCCTTCAATCTTTTCTAGCATCAGGGTGTTTTCAAATGAGTCAGTTCTTCCCATCAGGTGGCCAAAGTATGGGAGTTTCAGCTTCAGCATCAGTCCTTCCAATGAATATTCAGGACCGATTTCCTTTAGGATTGACAGGTTGGATCTCCCTGCAGTCCAAGGGACTCTCAAGAGTCTTCTCCAGCACCACACTTCAAAAGCATCAATTCTTCAGCACTCAGATTTCTTAAAGGTCCAACTCTCACATCTATACACGACTACTGGAAAAAACATAGCTTTGACTGAATGGACCTTTGTTGGCAAACTAATGTCTCTCCTTTTTAATATGCTGTCTAGGTTGGTCATGACTTTTTTCCCAAGGAGCAAGCATCTTTTAATTTCATGGCTGCAGTCACTATCTGCAATGATTTTGGAGCCCAAGAAAATAAAGTCTGTCACTGTTTTCATTGTTTACCATCTATTTGCCATGAAGTGATGGGACTGGATGCCATGATCTTAGTTTTTTGAATGTTGAGTTTTAAGCCAGCTTTTTCGCTCTCCTCGTTACTTTCATCAAGAGGCTCTTCATTTCCTTTTCGCTTTCTGCCATAGGGGTGGTGTCATCTGCATATCTGAGGTTATTGATATATCTTCTGGCAGTCTTGATTCCAGCTTATGCTTCATCCAGCCTGGCATTTTGTATAATGTACTCTGCATATAAGTTAAATCAGCAGGGTGACAATGTACAGCCTGGACATACTCCTTTCCCAGTTTTGAACCAGTCCATTTTTCCATTTCTGGTTCTAATTGTTGCATCTCGACTTGCATACAGATTTCTCAGGAGGCAGGTAAGGTGGTCTGGTATTCCCATCTCTTGAAGAATTTTCCACATTTTTTTGTGATCCAAAGGCTTTGGATCCACAGTCAAAGGCTTTGGTGTAGTCAGTAAAGCAGACGTAGATGTTTTTCTGGAACTCTCTTGCTTTTTCTATGATCCAGTGGATGTTGGCAATTTGATCTCTGGTTCCTCTGTCTTTTCTAAATTTAGCTTGAACATCTGGAATTTCACAGTTCACATACTGTTGAAGTCTGGCTTGGAGAATTTTGAGCATTACTTTGCTAGTGTGTGAGATGAGTGCAATTGTGCGGTAATTTGAGCATTCTTTGGCATTGCCTTTCTTTGAGATTGGAATGAAAACTTTCTGGGGGTCCAGTAATAGGGACATGTTTAGATATCCCTTCAAAGATGAGGAATAATTAGTTGCAACTAGCTCTTCTTTTTGGTTGGAAAAGGCTCAATGCCTAGTGACACTCTAAGCAACATATTCCTCATTTAGGTGTGTTATTCTGGCCTATTCACTGAGTGACCCAGCAAGCTGCTAGTTTTAAGTGAGGCCCAGCACGAGAGGACTCAGCAGTGGGTCCAGCTTGCTGTGCAAATGGCTTTGAAATTTTATCCAGAGGATCCTATGATACTTGAAGTGTCAGAGGCAGCTAGGGATGCTGTTTGGAGATATGGCAGCCTTCTATAAGTGAATCATAGTGCAGACCTTTATGATTTTGGAGCAAAACCTTACTACCCTCTGTGGGCAATGACTCTCCTTTTAGGAAACAGTTTCTGGCCTGTGATTGGGCATTAATAATGGCTAAGTCCTTAACCTTGGGCCCCCAAGTTACCATGTGACACGAACAGATACCCAATATGAGCAGGGTATCATCTGGTCCACCAGGCCATAAAGTTGGGCATACATGTCAACATTTCATAATCAAATGGAAGTGGGCTGTATGCGGTTGGTCTCAAGCAGGCTCTGAATGTACATGTAACAGGTAAGTTGCATGAAGTGGTTCAAATGCCCATGGACCCCTCTCCTTTTATACTGCCTTCTCTTTCCCAACCTGCACCTGTGGCTTTATGAGGAGTTCCCTGTGATCAGCTGACAGAGGAAGAGGAGACTAAAGCCTGGTTTATAGAAACTTCTGCATAACTGGCAAGTAGACAGCTGCAACACCCCAATGAATCTCTGAGACATTTCTGAATGAACAGTAAAGGGAAACCCTCCCAGTGGGCAGAGAGTTGAGCAGTGCACCTGGTTGTTCACTTCACTTGGAAGGATAAGTAGCCAGATGTATGACCACACACTCATTCCTGGCCAATGGTTTGGATGAGTGGTTAGGGGTTTGGAAGGAAGATGATGGGAAATACAGATTGGGTAGTCACAAAACATAGTTATATGTACCCATTATGACTGTGTGAGCAATTACAGAAATGAGGACTGTAATAGTTATATTTCCTCCATACTTCATTATGAATATGTTTGTGTGTGCGTGTGTGTGTGTGTATATGTGTGTGTGTGTATATATATATATATAAAAAGTGAAAGTGAAGTCGCTCAGTCGCTCAGTCGTGTCTGACTCTTTGTGACCCCATAGACTGTAGCCTACCAGGCTCCTCTGTCCATGAGATTTTCCAGGCAATAGTACTGGAGTGGATTGCCATTTCCTTCTCCAGGGGATCTTCCCAACCCAGGGCTCGAACCCAGGTCTCCCGCATTGTAGACAGACGCTTTACCATCTGAGCCACCAGGGAAGTCCATATACATATATATATATATATGGAAGTCCATATATATATATATATACTATGTGTAATATTATATATATATTATATACATATATATTATACACACATATATAATATATATACAATATGTATATATATTATAATATATATAATATTACATGTAGTATAATGTATATACAAACACAAATGTTTTTGTTTTCTTCTCTCCTTTATCACTATTTATGTAACATAAGATTATTAATTTTATGTCACAGTATTAAGTATTGTCTACATTATAGTTTTTATGTTACAGAATATTAAGGAGAATAGTAAATATGACTCAAAGAATTTACCTCCTCTTCTAGAGAAAGGGCCAGTATTTGTCTGTCTGTACATGGCGTAGTTGTGTCATACCAAATGGAATTACGGTTTTGTTACTGTCTTCATCTGGAGGTGAAGTGCGGTTTGGGAAGCTGCACGTGGGTGCCAGGTTGACAAGGGGTGGACTGCTGACTGTTGTCTTCTGTCAGCCTAACTGGGCAAAGAGGCTTCCCTGATAGCTCAGTTGGTAAAGAATCCACCTGCAATGCAGGAGACCCCGGTTCGATTCCTGGGTTGGGAAGATCCACTGGAGAAGGGAAAGGCTACCCACTCCAGTATTCTTGGGCTTCCCTTGTGGCTCAGCTGGGAAAGAATCTGCCTGCAATGCAGGAGACCTGGGTTTGATTCCAGGGTTGTGAAGATCCCCTGGAGAAGGGAAAGGCTACCCACTCCAGTATTTTGGCCTAGAGAATTCCATGGACTGTATAGTCCATGGGGTTGCAAAGAGTTGGATACAACTGAGCGACTTTCACATACATATGCATAACTGGGCCATGGGATGCCCACATACATGGTCAAACAGTATTCTGGGTGATTGGATGAGTTTAACATTTAGATCCATAGACTGAGCAACTCAGATTGGCCCTCTTGATGTGAATGGGCCTCAACTAATCATCTGAAAGTCTGAGTATATCGAAATGCTGACCTTCCCTAAATAAGAAGTAATTCTTCCAGCATGACTGTCTTTGAGCTGCAACATTGATCTTTTTTCCTGTTTTGAACTTCAACTGAGATATTGGGTCTTCCTGGATCTCAAGTTTACTGGCCTTCATGCTGGATTTACACCAGCAGCTCTCTCGTGGGTCATCAGCTTGCCAACTGCAGGTCTGGGGACTTGTCAGCCTCCATAATTGCATGAGCCAATTGCTTATAATAAATCTCTCTCTGTGTATGTCTGTTTCTGTCTGTCTCTGCACATACACACAAACACATATTCTATTGGTTCTTTTGGGAGAACTCTGACTAATATAGGCTCTCAAAAATATGCTTTTATCTTCATTACAAAATAGAGTGTCTAAATAACTTGTTTAGTAGTTGAGATCTTATAGACATTTCCAAAGTATACTGATGACACCTCAGGTGATCGTTGTGTAGCTTAATCATTCCCAGCCCATATATTCCCTACTAGGTAGAGGGTCAGATTTCCCCCTTACATTTTGTTCTTAACATATAGTACATGCCCAAATGTAAGACTATATTAGGTTATTAGTCAACTTATTCATATTATCCCACTCATAACTATTGCCTGCGTGCTAAGTCACTTCAGTTGTATCCAGCTCTTTTGGGGCCCTATGAACTATAGCCCACAAGGCTCCTCTTTCCATGAGATTTCCCAGGCAATAATACTAGAGTGAGTTGCTATGTCCTTCTCCAGGGGAACTTCCTGACCCAGGAATTGAACCCATGTCTCTTTTGTCTCCTGCGTTGGCAGGCGGGTTCTAAAACAGGGATCACTTTATTAATCTTTGTTGGAATATTCAATACACATCTCAATGCCTGACAATTAATTGGTAGCAAATATAAGTTGACTTATTAAGAGGAATATATAATATATACTTAGGTAAGGTCCTTAAAATCTGAGTCCTTAAGATCTTGCCTTTTCACCCATTTTAAATAGTATTTCAAAGGGTACAGACGTCTTAGATATTTTGTAGCATAAATAATATTTCCTGACTAGTGACACTTTACGGTTTTGTAAAAATCCAGACTGCCAAAATGAGAGCAAAGTGAGGTTATTCACTCGACATCAGCCACTGTCATTAGCATTTGTCACTGAAGCAAAGACAGGTATTGGAGTGGGAAAGCGTTGTGGTGAATAAAAGTGAAGGCTTCAGGGCGCCTCTCATTGGAGGTTGTGGACAAGAGGAAGCTGGAGGCAGGCTAACTGAAAGGGGGGGCACATGTTCTGTGTTGGATTTGGGGAGCATATCTAGCTTTCTGTGGCTGGTTCTGAGACAAGCAGAAGCTGGCAACCACTGACCAAGTCCTGACCTTTATGAACAAACTGCTGCAGACCTGTGGTTGGTCTTTTTGGACTGAGGGTGGCAGGAAGTTTTGGATCAGAGTTCTGTTGTCTTATATCATCTGTGCATTTGCATAGTCAGTCTCTCAGCATGAAATATAGTTAAATAAGTTAAAAAGTATAAAATTGCACATTTACATTAAAAAGGGAAGGGATTTTGGCACATTCATAGTGATGATTAACTGTCGAATGTACCTCATTGATGATTGAGAATATGAATGCACAGGTCAAATATCTGGATTGTGGTGGAGATTCCCTCATGGGACACTTCTGAAAATACGAACTATGGGTTTGAGTAATAAACTAAGGGCACACGCAACCTCCCTCTTCTGTAAAGAGATGCATTATCTCTTGTAGTGCAGGTTGTTAAAATATACCTTCTTCTGATCTAACTTTAATTATGGCTGCATCAGCAAATTCCACACTGCCTCTCCAATTTAGAATATTTTTCTGGGCGCATTTAGCCAGTTTATTCCAGCCGTTGGTCTACTAATTCCCATTAGCCCTGTGGAAGAGAAAATTGCACTTAAGTAGAAGAGCGATGTGTTCAAATGATAAATGTTCACATACTGAATCCTTCCATTCAGGAATATGAAAACATGAGGAGCGGAAACATTGGTTACCCATTTTTTCCTTTGAATTATCATTTTCATCAATCATTTTCAATACATAAATGGACACTTTGTTTCTACTCCACTCTATCGCCCATATATTATCTAAGAAGAATATGCATGTCATGACTCTAAGAAAATGATGTATACCTTAATGTGAAGTAGAGGTTTTTTAAAGTAATAAAGAGAAAAAAAAAAAGATTTTCCCCTTAGCAATAAGGTTTTTTCTTGGCTAAAATGGAAATGTTGGATTCTTTAGTCTTTTACAAGCACTGACTAATACAATCATGTACAGAATGTGTATGTTACAAATGAAATAATTTTTGTATCTTTCATTTTTGTTCTTGCATGGAATAGAAGATTATCATTTATATCTTCAGCTCCTCTGGCAAGTCTTTGAGAATTTCAGCTCTGTAGACCTTTAAGTTGCAAACAATATAGCTCCCGCCTCACAAACTGAAATGCCCTCAGTAATACTTGACAGAGCATTCAAGTTTCCAGGTGCCAAGGGGGCCTACATAGGGGACTAGGAACATTTTAAGGGTTCTTCTGAGGTTCAGCGGAGAAGGCAATCGCACCCCACTCCAGTACTCTTGCCTGGAAAGTACCTTGGACGGAGGAGCCTGGTAGGCTGCAGTCCATGGGGTCGCTAGGAGCCGGACATGATGGAGTGACTTCACTTTCACTTTTCACTTTCATGCATTGGAGAAGGAAATGGCAACCCACTCCAGTGTTCTTGCCTGGAGAATCCCAGGGACGGGGGAGCCTGGTGGGCTGCCGTCTCTGGGGTTGCACAGAGTCGGACATGACTGAAGAGACTTAGCAGCAGCAGCAGCAGCAGCTGAGATTCAGAGGGTAAGTGTCATCTGTTTCTGAGAGTTCAAGTTGTTTGTGTCTTTACATGGCTGACTTAAGGGTCTCTGATCAGCAGTCTCAGAAAAATGACCATGGAAGTCTTTTCAGTGAAGGAAGTCACCTGATAATATTACCTGTTTCACTCCTAATGCTGTACATATTCACGTGCAAAATGAACTACTATTACTTCAAGCAAGTCAAACATCTCTGTCTCTTAAATTTAATTTTCACTGTAACCATCTTGTTTCCTTGTCTGACTCAAAGGTCTCTGATCTAGGGAAACAACCAATAAAATAAATAAGAAAAATATTTGGCTTTCTTTTACACTGTTGATTGAGACTGTTCCTCTTTGTGGAAATATTCACTAAATAAGCTGCCCTCTGGCCCTTTCACTCAACTCATATCTGAGGCTTTATTTAATTTTAAAATATTTATTTATTTAGCTGCACTGGGTCTTAGTTGCGGCATGTGGAATCTCTTGGTTGTTGCATGTGGAATCTGGTTCCCTGACCAGGGATTGACCCCAAGCCTTCTATACTGGGAGCATGGAGTCTTAGCCACTGGACCACCAGGGAAGTCCCTGTCTTATGCTTTATTGCTCAGATGTTAGAGCTATTTGATTTTCCATATTTCATTTTATTCTTTGACATGCAACCTTAAGTTCAATGTGAGGAAATTAATGAATTAACTTTGTATTTGAAAACTCATGAAAGCCAATAATATTCATCAATTTTAGCAATCTTGTTCTTTAAAGTGATGATGTTTGTAAAAAGAAAAATGTAATGATTTATAAAATATTGATGCTAAAATAACTAGTATATAGATTTCAAAATATAAGTGAAGGAATTCTTTTCAGTATCAACAGTACCAACAGGCAAAACTGGAGCATAGCTGCCTACATTGTAGCCAAATGCACCATAAGCAATTTTATCATTTATTTATATTTCACATCTACATTTTTTCCTATATTGATAATAAGGATGTTTATTATCAACTGATAATAAAAAGTGGTGAATTGCCTTAAAAAAAGGGCAATTTTGAAGTTTCAGCTTTTTAAGTCAATTTATAATAACTGAAAACAATACTGGTCTTTGTCAAAACAAAGGAATATACTTGTCCAAGTTTTCATTTAATCTTCCCTGAGATGAAGATTCTCATTAACTTCAGGTCACCACCAGTTATTATTCATCTGTGTACCATGGGCTCTGCTATGATTGAACTGTGTCCAGCCCTAACCCCCCTTATTAGAGATAAAACTTTTAAGGAGATGATTAAGGAGAAATGAAATTGAATGAGATCATGAATGTGGAGCCCTGATCTCATAGAACACCTGTCCTTATGAAAGAGGAAGAAACGTCAGACTCCCCCCTGACCCTTTGCCTGCTCTCTCTATTACTCACACACATACACGCACACACACACTCCCTCTTTCTCAATAGGCAGCCATCTGTAAGCCAGGAAGAGATTGCTGGAACCTTCATCTTATACTTTCCAAGATCTAGAACTGTGAGAAAATAAATTTCTACTGCTGTTGCCTCCCAGTTGATGGTATTTTTGTTAAGGCAGCTTGAGCAAAGTAAAGCAGATCTTTTTAATTCCTGTCAACAGGGACATCTTTTGTAGCTTAGGGTCCTGTTTATTTCTTTCTTTCATTTTGAGGGTATGTTTGTTCATTTCTTTTATTCATTCTTTCATTTTTTTTAGGTTTTCTTTTCTGTAGCAGTTTTAGGTTCAGGAAAAATAGAGCAGAGGATGCAGATATTTCCTATATTCTGCTTCCCTACACATGCACAGACTCCCCTATTATCACATCCCCTACCAGAGTGGTCCACTGGTTATAGATGACGAACCGTCACTGACACATCATTATCATCCAAAGGTCACAGTTTACATGAGCATTCACTATTGATGGTGAGCTTTCTACAGATTTGTACATGAATGATGTCATATATCCTCCGTGATGACACCGTACAATATAGTTTCACTCCGTTAAAAATTCTCTGATACTGACCCGATTTGATTTAGGTCATACCTGAATGGCTTAGTGGTTTTCCCTACTTTCTTCAATTTAAGTCTGAATTTGGCAATAAGGAGTTCATGATCTGAGCCACAGTCAGCTCCCGGTCTTGTTTTTACTGACTGTATAGAGCTTCTCCATCTTTGGCTGCAAAGAATATAATCAATCTGATTTCAGTGCTGACCGTCTGGTGATGTCCATGTGTAGAGTCTTCTCTTGTGTTGCTGGAAGAGGGTGTTTTCTATGACCAGTGCATTCTCTTGGCAAAACTCTGTTAGCTTTTGTGCTGCTTCATTCCGTATTCCAAGGTCAAATCTGCCTGTTACCCCAGATGTTTCTTGATTTCCTACTTTTGCATTCCAGTCCCCTATAATGAAAAGGACATCATTTTTGGGTGTTAATTCTAAGGGACTAGATCTGATAGAGCGCCTGATGAATTATGGACCGAGGTTCATGATATTGTACATGCAACAGGGATCGAGACCATCCCCATGGGAAAGAAATGCAAAAAAGCAAAATAGCTGTCTGGGGAGGCCTTACAAATAGCTGTGAAAAGAAGAGAAGTGAAAAGCAAAGGAGAAAAGGGAAGATATAAGCATCTGAATGCAGAGTTCCAAAGAAGAGCAAGAAGAGATAAGAAAGCCTTCCTCAGCTATCAGTGCAAAGAAATAGAGGAAAACAACAGAATGGGAAAGACTAGAGATCTCTTCAAGAAAAGTAGAGATACCAAGAGAACATTTCATGCAAAGATGGGCTCGATAAAGGACAGAAATGGTATGGACCCAACAGAAGCAGAAGATATTAAGAAGAGATGGCAAGGATACACAGAAGAACTGTACAAAAAAGATCTTCATGACCAAGACAATCACGATGGTGTGATCATTCACCTAGAGCCAGATATCCTGGAATGTGAAGTCAAGTGGGCCTTAGAAAGCATCACTATGAACAAAGCTAGTGGAGGTGATGGAATTCCAGTTGAGCTATTCCAAATCCTGGAAGATGATGCTGTGAAAGTGCTGCACTCAATATGCCAGCAAGTTTGGAAAACTCAGCAGTGGCCACAGGACTGGAAAAGGTCAGTTTTCATTCCAATCCCAAAGAAAGGCAATGCCAAAGAATGCTCAAACTACCACACAATTGTACTCATCTCACACGCTATTAAAGTAATGCTCAAAATTCTCCAAGCCAGGCTTCAGCAATACATGAACTGTGAACTTCCAGATGTTCAAGCTGGTTTTAAAAAAGGCAGAGGAACCAGAGATCAAATTGCCAACATCCACTGGATCATGGAAAAAGCAAAAGAGTTCCAGAAAAACATCTATTTCTGCTTTATTGACTATGCCAAAGCCTTTGTGTGGATCACAATAAACTGTGGAAAATTCTGAAAGAGATGGGAATACCAGACCACCTGACCTGCCTCTTGAGAAATTTGTATTCAGGTCAGGAAGCAACACTTAGAACTGGACATGGAACAACAGACTGGTTCCACATAGGAAAAGGAGTACGTCAAGGCTCTGTATTGTCACCCTGTTTATTTAACTTATATGCAGAGTACATCATGAGAAACGCTGGACTGGAAGAAGTACAAGCTGGAATCAAGATTGCCGGGAGAAATATCAATAACCTCAGATATGCAGATGACACCACTCTTATGGCAGAAAGTGAAGAGGAACTAAAAAGCCTCTTGATGAAAGTGAAATTGGAGAGTGAAAAAGTTGGCTTAAAGCTCAACATTCAGAAGACGAAGATCTTGGCATCTGGTCCCATCCCTTCATGGGAAATAGACAGGGAAACAGTGTAAACAGTGTCCGACTTTATTTTTTTGGGGTCCAAAATCACTGCAGATGGTGATTGCAGCCATGAAATTAAAAGACGCTTACTCCTTGGAAGGAAAGTTATGACCAACCTAGATAGCATATTCAAAAGCAGAGACATTACTTTGCCAACAAAGTTTCGTCTAGTCAAGGCTATGGTTTTTCCTGTAGTCATGTATGGTTGTTAGAGTTGGACTGTGAAGAAAACTGAGAGCTGAAGAATTGCTGCTTTTGAACTGTGGTGTTGGAGAAGATTCTTGAGAGTCCCTTGGACTGCAAGGAGATCCAACCAGTCCATCCTAAAGGAGACCAGTCCTGGGTGTTCATTGGAAGGACTGATGCTAAAGCTGAAACTCCAATACTTTGGCCACCTCATGTGAAGAGTTGACTCATTGGAAAAGACCCTGATGCTGGTAGGGATTGAGGGCAGGAGAAGAAGGGGATGACAGAGGATGAGATGGCTGGATGGCACCACTGACTCGATGGACATGAGTTTGAGTGAACTCCGTGAGTTGGTGCTGGACAGGGAGGCCTGATGTACTGCGATTCATGGGGTTGCAAAGAGTTGGACATGACTGAGCCACTGGACTGAACTGATACTGACCCACAGACTTAGAGAACAAACTTTCGGTCATCAGGTGGGAGGGATGGGAGGAAAGGATAGTTAGCAAGTTTGAGGTTGACATGTACACACTGCTATATTTAAAATGGATAACCAACAAGCACCTGCTGTATAGCACAGGGAACTCTGCTCAATGTTATGTGGCTGCCTGGATGGGAAGGTGGTTTGGGAGAGAATGGATACCTATATATATATGCTTTCCATGTCTAGGAAAAATTCACAATGAGATATTAAGTAAGGTAAACTAAAAGAAAAATCACAAATTTCTTATCAAACCAAAAGTATACTTGTTAAATTATATATATTGATATATAATATACTTATATATTATTAGAAGCAAACAAAACCTTGAGTTTCTCTTATGAAAATTCTCTGTACTCCACCTATTCACACACCCTCCCTCCCAAGCCCTGGCAGTCACTAATTTTATTGTCTCCATAGTTTTCTTTTTTCCAGAATGTCATTGTTGGAATTACACCTCATGTTGCCTTTTCAGATTTGCTTCTTTCACTTAGTAATATGATTTCAGGTTCCTCCGTATCTTTTCATGGTTTCATAGCTGATTTATTTTTGTTGATTTTTTTTTCAGGTTTTCTACCTAGTTAGTCATATTATCTGTAAACAAAGACAGTTTTATATTTTTCTTCCAAAATATCTTTATTTTCTATCTTGTCTTGCATTTTCTAACACTTCCGGTATGATGATGAAAGTAATAGTGAGATGGGATATCCTGCCTTGTTCGTTATCTTTTTGGGAAAGTTTAGAGCTTTTCACTACTCAGTATGAAGTAAGCTATGGGTGGTTTTTTTTTGTTTGTTTGTTTTGCAGATACCTTTTATGAAGTTGAGGAAGTTCCCCTCTATTCTTAGTTTATTAGGAATTTTTATCATAATCAGCAGTTGGGTTTTGTCAAATGCTTTTCTTCCTTTACTGATATAATCATGTAATTTTTCTTCAAGTTATTATATGACTGATTTTAATTTTTAAATGTTGAAACCAACTTTGCATACATATGTGGGATAAAACCCACTTGGTTGTGGTGTATAATTGTTTTTGTATATTTTGGGACTTAATTTGCTGATACCTTATTGATTTCTTCTGTGTTCATGAGTGATATTCATCTGTTGTTTCTTGTAATGTCTTTGGGTTTAGTATTAGAATAATGCTAACCAGAAAATGAAGATCATGGCATCTGGTCCCATCACTTCATGGGAAATAGATGGGATAACAGTGGAAACAGTGTCAGACTTTATTTTTTTGGGCTCCAAAATCACTGCAGATGGTGACTGCAGCCATAAAATGAAAAGACGCTTACTCCTTGGAAGGAAAGTTATGACCAACCTAGATAGCATATTGAAAAGCAGAGACATTACTTTGCCAACAAAGGTCCATCTAGTCAAGGCTGTGGTTTTTCCAGTGGTCAGGTATGGATGTTAGAGTTGGACTGTGAAGAAGGCTGAGCACTGAAGAATTGATGCCTTTGAACTGTGGTGTTGGAGAAGACTTTTGAGAGTCCCTTGGACTGCAAGGAGATCCAACCAGTCCATCCTAAAGGAGATCAGTCCTGGGTGTTCATTGGAAGGACTGATGCTAAAGCTGAAACTCCAGTACTTTGGCCACCTCATGCAAAGAGTTGACTCATTGGAAAAGACTCTGATGCTGGGAGGGATTGGGGGCAGGAGGAGAAGGGGATGACAGAGGATGAGATGGCTGGATGGCATCACTGACTCGATGGACGTGAGTCTGAGTGCACTCTGGGAGTTGGTGATGGACAGGGAGGCCTGGCGTGCTGCGATTCATGGGATTGCAGAGTCGGACACGACTGAGCGACTTAACTGAACTGAACCTGACAGAATAAGTTAGGGGTTGCTCCCTCTATTTTTATCCTCTGAGAGAGATTGTGGGAAAGTGGCATAATTTCTTCCATAAGCATTTTGTAGAATTCACCGGCAAGTCCATCTGGGCCTGGGGCTTTCTGTTTTGGAAGTGTATTAATTGCTGATTCAATTTCTTTGACACAGACATCTTAAGATTGTCTCTTCTTGTGTGAGTTTTGACACACAGTTTTGATTTTTATTTTAAGAAATTGGTCCATTTCATATGGATTATTAGTTGTGGGCATAGAGTTGTTTGTGGTTTGGTGGTTTAGTCACAAAGTCATGTCCAACTCTTGTGACACCATGGACTGTAGCCCACCAGGCTCCTCTGTCCATGGGATTCTCTAGGCAAGAATACTAGAGTGGGTTGCCATTTCCTTCTCCAAGAGTTGTTCATAGGATTCTCTTATTATCCTTTCAATGTTTGTGGGATCTGTAGTGATATACCTTTTTCATATCTATAGTTTACTTCAGTAATTTATATCCTCTATTTTTCTCCTTAGTTTCCCTGTCTAAAGGCTTATTAATTTTATTGATTTTTTTTTAAAACAGCTTTTGGCCTCATTGATTTTCTATATTGATTCTCTGTGTTCAGTTTCATGTTTCTGCTCCCATTCTGGTTACTTACTTTTTTCTTTTCACTTCACATTTAATATGCTCTTCTTTCTCTCTAATATAAGAATAGATTATTGATTTTAGAGCCTTCTTTTCTAAAATAAGCATTCAATGCTATAACTTTCATTCTAAACACTGCTTTCACTGTCTCCACACATTTTAGTAAGTTGTGTTTACCTTTTTGTTTAGTTCAAAATATTTTATTTCTCCTGAAATTTCTTCTTTGTCTCATGTATTATTTAGAAATATGTTGCATAAAATCCAAATTATTGGAGATTCCCAGATATTTCTATCTGGGAATAGAAATTGTTCCAAGAAAAACTTGTTCACTTGTTTCAAGAAAAACTAACGTGTATGTTGTACAGTAAACCAAAGATCTAATTAATTTGATGAGGTAATTAGACTTTCTCTGCTAGGATGACTAAAAGCATGTAGGAATTTGAGTTTTACAAGCTACAACTGCTAGTTCATGGGAACTGAAAGTGAAGTGTTAGTCACTCATTGTGTCTGACTGTTTGTGGCCCCATGGACTGTAGCCCACCAGGCTCCTCTGTCCATGGAATTCTTCAAGCATGAATACTGGAGCAGGTAGCCATTTGCTTCTCCAGGGGATCTTTCTGACCCAAGGATTGAACCCAGGTCTCCCTCATTGCAGGCAGACTCTTTACGGGCTGAGCCACCAGGGAAGACTCAATGGGATCTGCTGCTGCTGCTGCTAAGTCACTTCAGTCGTGTCCGACTCTGTGCGACCCCATGGACTACAGCCCACCAGGCTTCTCTGTCCATGGGATTCTCCAGGCAAGAACACTGGAGTGGGTTGCCATTTCTTTCTCCAATGCATGAAAGTGGAAAGCGAAAGGGAAGTCGCTCAGTCGTGTCTGACTCCCAGCGACCCCATGGACTACAGCCTACCAGGCTCCTCCATCCATGGGATTTTCCGGGCAACAGTACTGGAGTGGGATGTTCAGCTTAAAAAATGTATGATGTTTCACATAAAAGTTGAAGTCACTGGAGAGCAGGAGGTAAGAGAAGAAAGTTATTTTTAGTGGGAAAGAAAGGAAACAATCAGAATGTAATTTAATCAGCTTAATGGTATGAACTGAGAATGAAATCTATACCTTTCTTTTTTGCTAAGATTATTGCCGCTATGCTAAATCCACACTCCTCCTCCCACTCTTATCTTCCTTGAGAATGGCTGCATTAGGACTTTGGGCATTGCAATTTCAGAGGTGTCTCAATTCCCTTGCTGCTTGTTACAAACACCATTATCTGAACTAGTCATTTCTTTCTGTCTCTTTCTTTTCTCTTTCTCTCTCTCTTTTTTTTTTTTTTTTTCTTTTTGCAACAAAAGTAGCCTTATTAGATCTGTTGCTTTTATAATACCCTCTTTGTGAAGAGCAAAACTTACCCAAATGTTTTGTTGCTGCTGCTGCTGCTACTGCTAAGTCGCTTCAGTCATGTCCGATTCTGTGCGACCCCATAGACAGCAGCCCACCAGGTTCCCCCGACCCTGGGATTCTCCAGGCAAGAACACTGGAGTGGGTTGCCATTTCCTTCTCTAGTGGTGTTCTAACATTCTAAAGTTTTGTATTAGATCAGATCAGATCCGTCGCTCAGTCGTGTCCAACTCTTTGCGACACCATGAATCACAGGACTCCAGGCCTCCCTGTCCATCACCAACTCACGGAGTTCACCCAGACTCACGTCCATCAAGTCAGTGATGCCATCCAGCCATCTCATCCTCTGTCGTCCCCTTCTCCTCCTGCCCCCAATCCCTCCCAGCATCAGAGTCTTTTCCAATGAGTCAACTCTTCACATGAGGTGGCCAAAGTACTGGAGTTTCAGCTTTAGCATCAGTCCTTCCAAAGAAATCCCAGGGCTGATCTCCTTCAGAATGGACTGGTTGGATCTCCTTGCAGTCCAAGGGACTCTCACGAGTCTTCTCCAACACCACAGTTCAAAAGCATCAATTCTTCAGTGCTCAGCCTTCTTCACAGTCCAACTCTCACATCCATACATGACCACAGGAAAAACCATAGCCTTGACTAGACGAACCTTTGTTGGCAAAGTAATGTCTCTGCTTTTGAATATATTATCTAGGTTGGTCATAACTTTCCTTCCAAGGAGTAAGCGTCTTTTAATTTCATGGCTGCAATCACCATCTGTAGTGATTTTGGAGCCCAGAAAAATAAAGTCTGACACTGTTTCCACTGTTTCCCCCTCTATTTCCCATGAAGTGGTGGGACCGGATGCCATGATCTTTGTTTTCTGAATGTTGAGCTTTAAGCCAACTTTTTCACTCTCTACTTTCACTTTCATCGAGAGGCTTTTTAGTTCCTTTTCACTTTCTGCTATAAGGGTGGTGTCATCTGCATATCTGAGGTTATTGATATTTGTCCCGGCAATCTTGATTCCAGCTTGTGTTTCTTCCAGTCCAGTGTTTCTCATAATGTACTCTGCATATAAGTTAAATAAACAGGGTGACAATATACAGCCTTGACGTACTCCTTTTCCTATTTGGAACCAGTCTGTTGTTCCATGTCCAGTTCTAAGTGTTGCTTCCTGACCTGCATACAAATTTCTCAAGAGGCAGATCAGGTGGTCTCGTATCCCCATCTCTTTCAGAATTTTCCACAGTTGATTGTGATCCACACAGTCAAAGGCTTTGGCATAGTCAATAAAGCAGAAATAGATGTTTTTCTGGAACTCTGTTGCTTTTTCCATGATCCAGCGGATGTTGGCAGTTTGATCTCTGGTTCCTCTGCCTTTTCTAAAACAAGCTTGAACATTTGAAAGTTCACGGTTCATGTATTGCTGAAGCCTGGCTTGGAGAATTTTGAGCATTACTTCACTAGCATGTGAGATGAGTGCAATTGTGTGGTAGTTTGAGCATTCTTTGGCATTGCCTTTCTTTGGGATTGGAATGAAAACTGACCTTTTCCAGTCCTGTGGCCACTGCTGAGTTTTCCAAACTTGCTGGCATATGGAGTGCAGCACTTTCACAGCATCATCTTTCAGGATTTGGAATAGCTCAACTGGAATTCCATCACCTCTACTAGCTTTGTTCGTAGTGATGCTTTCTAAGGCCCACTTGACTTCACATTCCAGGATGTCTGGCTCTAGGTCAGTGATCACACCATCATGATTATCTGGGTTGTGAAGATCTTTTTTGTACAATTCTTCTGTGTATTCTTGCTATCTCTTCTTAATATCTTCTGCTTCTGTTAGGTCCATACCATTTCTGTCCTTTATCGAGCTCATCTTTGCATGAAATGTTCTCTTGGTATCTCTAATTTTCTTGAAGAGATCCCTAGTCTTTCCCATTCTGTTGTTTTCCTCTATTTCTTTGCATTGATCGCTGAAGAAGGCTTTCTTATCTCTTCTTGCTATTCTTTGGAACTCTGCATTCAGATGCTTATATCTTTCCTTTTCTCCTTTGCTTTTTGCTTCTCTTCTTTCCACAGCTATTTGTAAGGCCTCCCCAGATAGCCATTTTGCTTTTTTGCATTTCTTTTCTATGGGAATGGTCTTGATCCCTGTCTCCTGTACAATGTCACGAACCTCCGTCAATAGTTCATCAGGCACTCTATCTATCAGATCTAGGCCCTTAAATCTATTTCTCACTTCTACTGTATAATCATAAGGAATTTGACTTAGGTCATATCTGAATGGTCTAGTGGTTTTCCCTACTTTCTTCAATTTAAGTCTGAATTTGGCGATAAGGAATTCATGGCCTGAGCCACAGTCAGCTCCATTAGATACCCCATTAAAATTTTCCAGTTACTCTGTTACATTTGTCTATTCATATTTCCCTATATCATACCTGTATGCTAAATCATGTGGCAAAGACTATTGAAAAACATAACATGACATTTTAATTTACCCAAATCAGAATTTAATTGAAAAAAAGCCCAGAGTTTATTTTGTGCGAATAGAGGGGATTAGCCTATATAAGAGTAAATTTCAAACATTAAAAATAATTACTGTATGTGTACTTCTTCTAACCTCAAAGGTCTAAGCTTTTTTTTTAAGAAAAAGAATTCTTGTTATTTTCTACAGAATATTTTCTTCTTAAGATCAACATTATTTTAGAGATGAGAAAGATGGGAGTAACCAGAGACATAGATGAATAATTTTTACATCTCTTTTAGTTATCACAATTTCAAATTGCATTTTGAATGCAATCCCCATCATCAGGCATTTTTCTTTAAGCAAAAAGTGTTGTGAGATATCTTTTCCTGCCTAGAGGGAGGGAGAGCATCCATGAGCATCTTTATGAGGTAGGGGAACAGATGCCAGCCTAGAAACCCATGAAGAGCAATATCTGGCAGCCCTCATGCTAGAGAAAATTCTATTCTCTGGAATCACCAATTGTTTGCAGTCCAGGTTATGAATGACATTAACTTGTCTGACAGTGGCAATCAAAATGGCTCAAGTCCAGTTGCTGCTGACTGTAATAGTAGCTGTCCTAATATTGGGATATCTAGGGAACAGCAACACTGAGAGAAATGGAAAAGCAAAATTGAAGTATAAAATGACTTTGTGTTCCCTTTCTACTTTATTCATGCTGGCAATGTAAAAGCCTCCCATTTTGATCTTTTCTGGCACAATACCACTTAAATTCATTCTTCCCCTGTGTGTTCAGGATGGGGGTGATGGCTGGCAATGCACTATTTTAAGTGTAGATTGCCGTGACCAGCAGAAGCTTAACATAAAACCCTTTTGAAAAGGAGCCGAGAGACAAAGCAGATTAGTCTTCCCTGTGCATGCCTAGATATGTAGTCTATGGAGGGTGTTTGGCCCGCCGTGGGCAAGCTATTTAGTTCCTGCCCACAGTGAATTCTCTAAGAGGACAGTGGGATTTGTCAGCAGCTGCTGCTTGACAAGATAAAGGCAGAGAGGTGCAAGAAGTTGGAGAGAAATCATGCTGGAGCAAGCCTCCAAAGATTCAGTACAATCCTGGTCCTGGGATATAGGACATGATGGCAGCTAAGCTTGCAGGTAGAATTTTTTTTTAGACTGCAGATAGTGGTAAAGAACCTACCTGCCAATACAGGAGCCTTAAGAAACGTGGGTTCCATCCCTGGGTCGGGAAGATCTCCTGGACGAGGGCATGGCAACCCACTCCAGTATTCTTGCCTGGAGAATCCCATGAACAGAGGAGCCTGGGGGCTACCTACAGGGTTGCAAAGAGTCAGCCATGCCCGAAGCAACTTAGCACGCATTTGCAAAACATGTTATAGGCAAGGCAGACGACTCTTAAAAAAAATTATTGGCATATAATTGCTTTACACTGTTGTGTTTTTGCTATATAGCAAAATGAATCAGCTATATGTATACATATATATCCCCTCTTTTTGCATTTCCTTCCCATTTAGGTCAGCACAGAGCACTGAGTACATGTGCTACATAGTAGGTTCTCATTAGTTACCTATTTTATACATAGTTATCAATAGTGTAAATATTGTCAAACTCAATCTCCCAATTCATCCCACCCCAGCTGCACTTTCCCCCTTGGTATCCATGTGTTTGTTCCTTACCTCTGTGTCGAAATTTCTGTTTTGCAAATTTATACCATGTTTCTAGATTCCACCTATATGCATTACAGACAGCTGTTTTCTGAGCCAAAATACTGTACCATTTGCCAGAAGAAGAAGCTGTAAGTGCATGTTGAGATCTAGGCCAGTCAATAGCATGTAACATTTAAATGACAGAATCCAAGGGCTCCTATTCGGAGGTGGAGAGAGGAAAAGAGCAAGAATGGGAAACACGCCCTTCCAAAAGCATGAGCCATACGATGAGAACGTACTCCGGAGTGAACGTGACTTGGGAGCTGGGATGCAGCTGTAGTCCTAGGCATCTTGTAGGGAGATCATCTCCATCTTCAGGCACCCACCATGCTCTCAAAGTGCGAGGAAATATACTCTTTCACAAAACCATTCCTAAAAGCAAGCTAACTGCTGTAATCATTTCACCCAGTGCTGAGAGAATAAGGTGACTGAAAGATATACCCTTCTCTAATTTAAACACTTCACAAGCTATTTTTAAGGAAATTTTGTTCAGATATAGTTTTCATAGGCACTGACTTTAGAATATCACCTCTAAGCACATGGCAAGCCTATGTGCTTCACTGGACAGGGAAAAGAGGACTTGTAAAACATGCCACCATTTGTGGGTGGCATTAAGCGACAGTGCCACCCTTCATACAAAGAGCATTATGCACACATTTGTGTATTTTGATAGTAGTGAAATGCTTATACATCTTTACAGTACTATTGCACAGGTAGTAAAATTGCCATCAAAGATTATTCCTTTACACAATTTTAGATGTCAAAATGATGACTCCTAGGAGATGCAGGAGACCCTGGTTTGATCCCTGGATTGGAAAGATACCCTAGAGGAGCGCATGGCCACCCACTGCAGTATTCTTGCCTGGAGATCCCCACGGACAGAAGAGCCTGACAGGCTACAGTCCATGGGGTGGCAAAGAGTCGGACACAACTGAGCGACTGAGCATACACACATGATCTCACAAGCTTAGAGCTTCGCTGGACCTCTGCGTCAGTGCAAGATGGCCCAGTGGAACAGGGAAAGAAAACGTGAGAATGTATATTTTTTTAATATAAAAAAAACAAATTGATCTTCATTTACTTTAAATTTAAGTGGGCAGTTATGCTCTCTGTCAGTTTTTTATGTTAAACAAAAGTGGCTTGTGTGCAACACATGAGTGCACTGGGGAATACTGGTAGTACCGTAGGAATCAAATACACAAATACTTGATATTATTATTTATTATTTTTCCTTTTAAAATTAATTTTTATTGAAGTATGGCTGCTTTACACTATTGTGTTAGTTCCTGCTCTACAGCAAGTGAATCAGCCATATATATACATTCAGTTCAGTTCAGTTCAGTTCAGTCGCTCAGTCGTGTCCGACTCTTTGCAACCCCATAAATCGCAGCATGCCAGGGCTCCCTGTCCATCACCATCTCCCGGAGTTCACTCAGACTCACGTGCATTGAGTCAGTGATGCCATCCAGCCATCTCATCCTCTGTTGTCCCCTTCTCCTCCTGCCCCCAATTGCCAGGAGCCAGTGTGAGGAACTCCGCCCATGGCAAAGGTCATGAGGAAGGAGGCTTGGCATACGCAAAGGCTGGATCGAGCCTCAGGAGTCCCCCTGGAAATTCTCGAGCATCTACCCCCAAACCAGAGTCTGCCTACTTTACTGCTTTGTGCTCTCACCTACATCTCTGACTTTACGGGGGCGGGGGGGGGGGGGTGCGGGGGGGAGGAGGGGGCTGTCCCCCACCACCATCTCTCTCTCTCTCTGAAAAAGAGCTAACTTACAGCTCCAGTTAATAAAGTTCCTGGGCGTGACAAGAGTGTTTTAGTTCACAACCATGAGAGGCATGAGATGTTCTAAACTGTCTGAATACAGATTCCTTTGAGCAGTTGAAAGACTGATTAGAAATTGTATTGGTGAAGGGTTTTTCACTTGTTGGGCCAATGTTTGCTGCTAAGTTTCCATATCCCTTACCTGCTGTGTCCCTGGCAGTGTATTAATATAATTGGTGTAAGCAGTAGCTTTAATGTTTGTAACCTTGGACCCTTGAGTTAATTCTTTTTCTTATTATAGCCCACCACACCTTTGCCCTGTAGGAATGCAACTTTATCTAATGCTTTTGGAGGGTGGCGCCTGACTAATCACCTTTAGAGAAAAATAAGTTTTCTGAAGAAAGGGTCTTAAAATGTTAACAGGCCTCCGGGCCAGAAGATGATGCAAATCACCTAAACTTTTGCATATGGTAAGTTTGCAGGAAGAAAGCCTGGCTTACTGCATGACTCTATCCCTTCCCCCATTATCCTCTATGCATAACTTAAGGTATAAAAACTACTTTGGAAAATAAAGTGCGGGCCTTGTTCACCGAAACTTGGTCTCCCCATGTTGTTCTTTCTCTCACCTTCTGGCTGAAGTATTCAGCCTCTTTTCTCCACTGAATTTCCTCACTGAGCTATCCTTATTTAACCACTCTTTATATCCTTAATTAACGTTTAATTAAGCAATTGTTTCCTGATCCTCACCGATGCCGTCCCTGCTTCGAATTCCCTGGATCCACAGGGGCTGGACCCCGGCACCCAATCCCTCCCAGCATCAGGGTCTTTTCCAACGAGTCACCTCTTCACAAAAGGTGGCAAAAGTACTGGAGTTTCAGCTTTAGCATCATTCTTTCCAAAGAACACCCAGGACTGATCTCCTTTAGAATGGACTGGTTATACATTATCTCCTCTTTTTTGGATTTCCTTCCCGTTTAGGTTACCATAGAGCATTGACTAGAATCCCCTGAACTATCCAGTAGGTTCTTATTAGTTGTCTATATAATACATAGTATCAATAGTTTATTCTTCATTTATTTTAAACATAAGTGAACAATTATGCCCTAGGTCAGTTTTTATGTCTAACAGAAATGTCTTTTGTACAACTCGTGAATTCACTACGGAATACTGGGAATTCATGAGATCAAAATACACAAATACTTGCTATTGTTACTGTTTACTTTAAACTATAAATCTTCAGCATAAAGCACAAAAATTGTTTTCCATTGTTTAAAAGACCAAATCTGGACAATAAATATTTCATGGCTGGTGTTCTAACAAAATAAATGTTGATTTTAATGTCTAGATATTTGATTAATTAGCACCACCAGGCTGAAAAAAGAAAATTACTGCAATAACCTACTTTCCTTGTTTAGCTGCTATTTATTTCCTCCTTTTAGGATTATCCTACTGTCTGGAATCTGCTTCACCTGTTTAAGTAAAGGTTTATCTTTTGCAGCATGATAATTAGTGGTTTTAAATTTTCAGAAATATTTTTTTAGAGGGGGTACACAAATTTCACTGCTGTTGACCACAAAAGTGGCTGTCTTTTTTTTTTTTTTTTAATGTGCTCATTTATTTGCTAAGGGAAATTCAATGCCTTTGTTTCCTTTTATGTTGAAGTTGTACCCCTGTTATTAAAGTGAGAGTAAATGCTCTAATAAAAACGTAAGAGTGTACAGTGAAGAAAATCTTTCAGTAATCTATTCAAGTGTGATTTAAATAGAAGAGCTAAATATGCTTGTCTTTTGTTCTCAGTGCAAAATGATTTAACCTCCAGAAAAAGACAATCTGTTTTCACACATCATAGTATTAGGTTGACAGGTTAACAACCAAAAGAATATGGAACTTAATATCATAATAAGTATTCATATCTGTAACATAGGAGTGGGACTAACTCTGGACTTGACTTTAACACTTGCTCCTGTTGGTCTCTTTTTAAAAAATATCTTTCCCATTAGTATCTTTGTATCCACATCCCCACTCCAACAGACTTGAAGGCATGAATTTCACTCCTGGCCTAGCAACCTGCCTTTTACAGCTGTTGGAATTTCAGAGATATAAAGTTACATTTTATACCTAAGGAAGCACAGTCATAATTTGAATTTCATCCAGTTTGGGGAAGAAAGGATATCAAGACAGGTCAGTGTGAAGCATGTCGAAGTCTGGAAAGCCTTCAGATCATCACTGATTGGACACTGATTACTCTCCTGAGGTCTAACTCAGCAAAAGAGGCTGAATCTAAATATCAAGATAAAGTTTATAAGCATTTTTATAACAAAGAATTTTTTCAGATGTGAAGGGCCTTGTGAATTACCTAATCCAGTCTCTTCCTCACATTCAAATAAAGTAATTGAAAGAAGAAAGATTTAAAAAATATCATTGTGATATTTATATAAATAAAGATATGAAATTTTAATTATGTTTATGAAATGCAGTTTTATGTGTGAGTAAAAACATTACTTAAAGAATAACTGTGAGGAGATTTCCAGGTGGAAAAACAAAACAAAACCCCCCAAATTCCTCCAGAAATGGAATATGTATTTGAAACTTGCAAGTAGATTTTAATCTCAGGCCATGAAAACCTTAAAAAAAAAAAACATCGTGAATAGCCATGACACGAAAATAACAAGTATTGTCCAAGCTTCCATTACATGAGAATGCTGCTGCTGCTGCTGCTAAGTCATGTCAGTTGTGTCCCTCCGTCCCTGGGATTCTCCAGGCAAGAACACTGGAGTGGGTTGCCATTTCCTTCTCCAATGCATGAAAGTGAAAAGTGAAAGTGAAGTCGCTCAGTCGTGTCTGACTCTTCACGACCCATGGACTGCAGCCTACGAGGCTCCTCCATCCATGAGATTTCCCAGGCAAGAGTACTGGAGTTGGGTGCCATTGCCTTCTCCAATTACATGAGAATAAGAATGAAAAAAATCAAATTTTGGTACAAAGAAAGGACAGTACAGAAATAAAATAATTGGAATTGTGCTTATAAAAAGTTACCTGAGAAATAGAAACAGATCTAAATGAGGATATAAATCAAATACACAGATCTTAATAACTCTTATAGTCAATGAAAGTAGAGTCCCAAAAGAGAGACTGAAAAGTTGAACAATACATTGGCTGGCAAAAGAAGAAGTAAAAAGTGAAAATAGCTAGATAGGGACTTAGATGTTATTTTAAAGTTAATGCACTGTGAAAAGAAGCATGGAAATGCACAGATCTAGTGTCTCTGTGATAACTAAAGCTCAGAAAAGTTGGTAAGAAAATTTGATGCCTCTTCTTCACATTCTGTACTCAGAGGCGGCAATTTGGCAAGAAATCTTTACAGTGGTTTTGACACAGAAGATTTAAAAAATCTGAACTAGAAAGCACCATTAGCCAAAAAAAAAAAAAGGAAAAAATATAATCGTGTGGCACTTTTAAGAGGGTGACCGAGATAATGACAGTTGGGAGGCATAGTAAGCCCTTTGTAAATGCTGCTGGGGTCATGGGCAATAGTTTTTTTGGGGAAAACATTGTGTTTCTCTTTATATAAATGCTTTTTTATAATTCAAGGGGACATGGTTTGATTAACTACCCTCTCCACACCATCTGTAGGTTTTCCTGATCTTTGCTTCTTCCATTTCCTAAGAAGGAACTGATTCTGCTCACCCAGTCCTACTAAGATCAAGGAGATCCAACCAGTCCATCCTAAAGGAGATCAGTCCTGAATATTCATTGGAAGGACTGATGCTGAAGCTGAAACTCCAATATTTTGGCCATTTCATGCGAAGAACTGACTCATTGGGAAAGACCCTGATGCTGGGAAAGATTGAAGTTGAGAGGAGAAGGGGACAACAGAGGATGAGATGGTTGGATGGCATCACCAACTCAATGGACATGAGTTTGAGTAAGCTCTGGGAGTTGGTGATGGACAGAGAAACCTGACATGCTGCAGCCCATGGGGTCACAAACAGTTGGACACGACTGAGCACCTGAACTGCACAGAACTGAAGGTCATTTTATTTCTCTTTATTTCTACTTTGTTGAGAAAACTGAGATTCCCAGGCTTGAATTCTTTCAACTGTGTGTCCCATCCCTGTGGACTGACTTTTATCCACCCTAGCCTCACCTCCAATACTATAGGTTCACCTGATGGTGGACACTTTCTGGTTTTAATTTCATCAGCTCCATCATTATCCTTGATCTCATTCTTTTCCGTCTTCGACAAGGACTCCATCTTTAGATTGACCTAGATGACCTTAATATTCTTCTCAGCTTGACGAACCTCTGGAAAGACTTCTTTCTGACCTTCGGCCACTGACCTCAATTTTCTTAGAGCGTCTACTTTATGAAGCTCATCACTGTAAATACTTTCTCTGCTCCTCCATGATGCAAATCTTTTTAAAACTTCTTGCCAGTTCTACAACTTGGGCATATCTTTCTCAAGGACTTGAGCAGCATCCCTTTGAATTGTAATCATCACAGGAAATAGTCCCATTACCCCAGTTTCTGTGGGTTGGTGAGAGTCTTGCTTCGAGTTGTAAAACTACCTCCTCTGATGAAATATGAGAAAGTTTACTTCCCTTTGGTATAAAATCTGTGAATTGATGGCCTATGATCTCCCTTCTCCAGACCTTCTAAATTTTCCAGTCCTTTGTTGCAGTGGAGTTGAGCTCAAACTGAGTTCTGTTCTCTCTCCCTTATTGCCTTGAATGAAGTCCTTCCTACCTGTTTAACTTTGTCCAGTGCAATTTTTACTATGACAATTTTTAAGTTATCTCAAGTTTTTCTAACGTTTTAAAACTCTGTCTATTGGGTCATCTTATTGACTGTACTAATGCTTAGCTATCCCATACTCCTCACACATCCTTCTAGTCCTCTAGTTACCAACCTTTCTTATTTATTATCCAAATCTTTTCAATGATTGGTTCCCACTCTGTTCCATTTAATTTTCTCGCTTCCTCAAATTACCAAATCATTCCACTTAAGCTTTTCTTGTTAAATATTATCACCCATAAACTACAAACTGTCAAATATGTTAGACACTTATTTCTTACTCAAACTCATTGCTGTATTGTCTTTGTTAATTTCTTCCTTCTTAAAATCCTTTCTTCTACTGGCTTCTATGACAGATTACGTACCTGGCTCTGTTCATCCCTCCTCACCAATTGCTTCCTAACCTCCTCTGTTGGATTCTGTGCTTCTGGTCATCACTTTAATATTTTTAACCTTTTCTTCTTATATTCTAGTCACACTCTTACAAAGAGCTTATCTGTATTCCATAATGCTGGTTACACAAGAACCCATTCTGACTTCCAAATTCAGATATCTAACCACTGAGTGGATATCTCCACTTGATTTTAAACAGACTGTGAAGACATCATATGTCCATCATCTGTACCTTCCTTCCAAAGGTCCTTTTCTCCCTTGTTATCCTATCTCTGAAGGTGGTACAAAGAGTCATGTGGCCTCCCAAGCCCATATTCTGTGAGTCTTCTCCACATCCCCCTCTCCTTTACTCTAAATAATCACCAAGTCTTTTTTTTTTCATCTTAAAAATTTCATATTTATTTATTAATTTACATTTAAGTAGAGTTCTTGTACACTATTATATATTACAGATACATGTAATTTTAAGGTTATGCTTCACTTATAGCTATTATAAAATATTGACCTGATTCCCTGTGTTATATAATATATCCTTGTAGCTTTTTGTATACCTAATAGTTTGTAAGTCTTTTCCCCTGCCTTCATATTGCCTCTCCTCAGCTTCCCTGTCCTCACTGGTAACCATTAGTTTGTCCTCTATATCTGTGAGTCTGATTCTTTTTTGTTATATTCACTACTTCATTGTACTTTTTAGATTCTATATATAAGTAATATATAGAATTTGTCTTTCATTGTATGATTTATTTTACTTCTGGCATAATGTCCTCCAAGTCCATCCATGTTACTGAAAATGGCAAAAATTGTGTTCTTTTTATGGCTGAGTAGTATTCCATTGCATGTAATACGCATGTGTGTGTATGTTATATACCACATCTTTTTTATCCATTCAACTGTTGATGGACACCTAGATTGCTCCCGTATTGTGGCAATTATAAATGCTGCTGTGAACACTGAGGTGTGTGTCTCTCTTTGCATTCGTGTTTTTGGCTGTTTTAGATATATAGCCAGAAGTGGAATTGCTGGAGCTCATGGTAGTTCTATTTTTAACTTTTTATTAGAAACCTCCATTGCCTGGAAAATCCCGTGGACGGAGGAGCCTGGTGGGCTGCAGTCCATGGGATCTTTAAGAGTCAGACACGACTGAGCGACTTCACTTTCACTTTTCACTTTCATGCACTGGAGAAGGAAATGGCAACCCACTCCAGTGTTCTTGCCTGGAGAATCCCAGGGACGGGGGATCCTGGTGGGCTGCCGTCTATGGGGTCGCACAGAGTCGGACACGACTGAAGCGACTTAGCAGCAGCATACTGTTTTACACAGTGGCTGCGCTGTTTACGTTCCCACAAACAGTGTAGCAAATCTTGCCTCTACAAAGCTTCCCGATAACAATCCTCTCTTTTTATCCTTAGTGCCACTTCTTCAGTTAGGATGCTCTTCTTTTATATGATCTATTGCTACTTCTTGTAATATGATTTTTCCTCCACCCCCTGTCTATCCTCCACTCTTGTAACAAAGTGACCTCTCTCTCACATATATATCTCACCTTCACTCTAACTCCAGGTCAATTTCATTGTTTCAGTGACCTCCTGTCCCTTACTGAGTGAACAGTAAGTTCTTTAGAAGTCATATAGGCACATGTGACTTGGGTCCTGTTAATTTCCTACATTATATCAGCTACTTTTTTCCCTTGCAATTTAGTACTATTGAACTATTTGCTCTTTAAGTGGACTGCTATAAATGTCTCAGTTCATTTCCTCACATTGTCTCAAAATTCTTCCCAATATTTATTTGTTAAGACTCAGCTCAGGTATTATCTCCATGGGGAAATTCATGCTAACCTACACCCCTCCCACATTCAATGACCGTTTACTGTCAGACATAAGTAGGGCATCAATAACTTTAAATTAAAATGAATAGAACTATTAAATAGGAGAAAGGAATCTTCCTAAAAAAAAAAAAAAAAAGCAACTTACAGTTCTTTTAAAGTACTGAAATACTAAGTGGGAAAAAGTGTGAGAAGAAAAAAATCAGAAATGAAATTTCAGTATGGTTATTATAGTGATGCTTTTTCTCTTTGCAAGTTGGGAAGATATATAACATAGAAGGGTTTGGCAAGGACCCTTTGACACCCTTCCTATGCTGAAAAATATGTGGAATAAGGACACATCAAAATTCTGTCAGAAAGCACACTGTACCTTATTATTTCCTCAATATTTTAAAATGATGATACAATTTCTTCAATTCCAGCTACAGCTAATTTAGTGAGAAAATATAGTCGCTTCTCTTGCTCTCTTGCTCAAGGGCAGATCAAGGAAGTTCTAATTTTTTTTCTTTTTTAACAGTGTATGTTTTAGTTTTTGCAGTAAAACTTTTCCAGATTTCCTCACCTTGTAAACTATACCTTACCTTTTGGGACCACTGAGATTTTTCTTGGCAAGAGAAGAGATAACGGCAAGGTAGTGAGTTTATACTAATTAGATCATGTTACTGGTTGACAGATGCTAATTAATTGAACTGAAAGCTATGGTTACAGTGATTTATATACAATTCTGTAATGGTGCATGAAAACATACCCTTTAATAACATTTACTGAATATTTACCATGCATCAGGTCTTCTTCTAAGCACTTTGCATCAATTAATGTACCTAATCCTCTCAACATTCCTTTGAGACAGGTATTACTATTCCCTTTTTGCAACCAAGGAGACAGAAAAACAGAGTTTTAGTAACTTGGTCAAGGTCACACAAGTAGAAAAGAGCAAGTGGTTTATCTCCAAACTCATGTTACTGGATTTTAAAACTCATATTAAATAAAGCATAATGTTATGATATATTTTTAATTAGATGTCTATTTTTATACTATTCTAATAATAATATACATGATATAAATATTGTGTTAAATTCTGGGTACTTAAATGATCTATCTTATCTTTATATCATGTGTTTTCTTCCAGAATATGGAAGAAACAGATGGTCCCATCTTCTGTTTCTGTTATCGTTCTCCATTACTGCTGCTACAGCACTTTTCAACTGCTGCCTTATATTCATTTTATAATTTAACTGATTTTATGATATTTATTATCTGCACCCATTCTTCTAAGATCTCTGAATGTATCAGCTAAATAAGTTAAATAAATCATACAATACATCCATTGATACAGTTTTATTATACCCATTTCACAGATAAGAAAATAGAGGCAGAGAGGCAAATGATGAAGCAGGGATTTCAAGTAAGCTTCAGAGCTTATGCTCCTCTTCAGAGTATGTTGCCTGTGTCTATGCTTATGAGTATTTAAAAGCAGTATTTCAGATTGGACATAATCTTCTTGAGTAGAATGAAGTCTCTTGTTCATATTTTTGATTATCACAAAGAAGTTATTTTCAAAAGACTTGTAGGATTTAATTAAACTATTATCTTTGTATACCTGGAAAACTAAAATGAAAGGAAGCAAATATTTATGCATTTTATTACCTACTTAATTTCCCTTGATACTTCAATAATTGCAAACGTCTTTCCAAAAATTCAGGATGTCCTTCAACTTTCTAGGTGACAGCTCTTTAGAAGCGCTTTGTAAAGAAGTAGATAATCTATTAATGGTCTTTGGGGGCAGTGCTGATTTAGACACTTAGACGATCTGCCAAATTTGACACTATTAAGTCATCATTGAGTTGAGATTAGAGTGGGCCATTGATACAATTGCTAATCCATTTGTGACAATTTGTATATGTTGTGGCCTCACCTCCTGCTAATGTTTGCCAGAGAAAATCTCAGCAATTGGATGATGGCCACTGACCTGAAGTCCATTTTATACATCAAGAAACAAAAACTGGAGAAATTCATTGATGTTAGTTTCGCAAGCTGTTAAGTTTTGCCAGCTGATTGGTGAAGGAGTCTGGATTTTAATTCATTAAGCTTATGTCTAGAATTGACTCTGGAGCCATCTTAGATGTTGCCAAAAATCAACTTTTATTTTAGTATTAAAATTTTATGTTGACTTTCCGGAATGAAAGCCTTGACTCCACAGAAAAAAGAATGTTGGAAGGGCATGCATAAACAAAAGTAAAAGAAAATGCTTTGCTGTTTGCTAAGGCTATATGTTATAAAATTCATCCATGGGAACTTAGGTCACTGTATCTTTTTTTTTTAATATTTTTTATTGGAGTATAATTGCTTTACAATGTTGTGTTAGTTTCTGCTGTACAATGAAGTGAATCAGTCATATGTGTATGTATATCTCCTTCCTGTGGGACCTCCGTCTCACCCATCTCAGATCCCACCCCTTTAGGTCATCACAGAGCACGGAGCTGAGCACCCTCTGCTTTGCAGCAAGTTCCCATTAGCTATCTATCTTACACATGGTAGTGTATGTATGTCAATCCTCATCTCCCAATTTGTCCTACCCCTTGATACTCACCTCACCATGTATGATCATTGTTACTCAGGTAAAGGGAAATCTTACATTCTACAACATTCTAATTCATAATTTTTAGTTGTAGAAGAAAGAGTATAGCCAGTGATTATAAATCTTTATCTATTTCTTTTTTTTGGTTAAGGACATGCTGTAAGCTGTAAGTAGAAAATGAGGGAAAGGAAAGTAACAAGGTCAGGGGCAGCAGATGGATCCTCATTGCTATTGTAGATGGAGAAGGACAAGGGAGTAGCTGGCAAGAAGCCCAGAATCCAGAGGTTGGCACTCCTATATTATTTCATAGCAAGTCTCAAATGCTGACATGAAGCAGAGGCCTCTGATGGGTAAGCAGAACATGCAGGCTACTCTCTGATGCAGGCCAACAGTGTTTCTGTGATTATTTGTGTTGCAGCAGGAAGTGAATATGAAAGGGAGATGAGAAAGAACAGAAGGAAAATTGAAAACTCCCATTTGTTGCCTTCAGATTTAGGACCACCATTCTTTTATTTTTTTTTAAATATAAATTTATTTATTTTAATTGGAGGCTAATTACTTTACAATATTGTATTGGTTTTGCCATACATCAACATGAATCCACCACAGGTGTACACATGTTCCCCATCCTGAATCCCCCTCCCACCTCTCTTTCCATACCATCCCTCTGGGTCATCCCAGTGTATCAGCCCCGAGCATCCTGTATCATGCATCCAACCTGGACTGGCGATTCATTTCACATATGATATTATACATGTTTCAGTGCCATTCTCCCAAATGATCCCACCCTCGCCCTCTCCCACAGAGTCCAAAAGACTGTTCTATACATCTGTGTCTCTTTTGCTGTCTCGCATACAGAGTTGTCATTACCATCTTTCTAAATTCCATATATATGCGTTAGTATATGGTATTGGTGTTTTCCTTTCTGGCTTACTTCACTCTGTATAATAGGCTCCAGTTTCATCCACCTCATTAGAACTAATTCAAATGTATTCTTTTTAATGACTGAGTAATACTCCATTGTGTATATGTACCACTGCTTTCTTATCCATTCATCTGCTGATGGACATCTGGGTTGCTTCCATGTCCTGGCTATTATAAACAGTGCTGCAATGAACACTGGGGCACACGTGTCTCTTTCCCTTCTGGTTTCCTCAGTGTGTATGCCCAGCAGTGGGATTGCTGGATCATAAGGCAGTTCTATTTCCAGTTTTTAAAGGAATCTCCACACTGTTCTCCATAGAGGGTTCCCTTTTCTCCACATCCTCTCCAGCGTTTATTGCTTGTAGACTTTTGGATAGCAGCCATTCTGACTGGTGTGAAATGGTACCTCATTGTGATTTTGATTTGCATTTCTCTGATAATGAGTGATCTTTTCATGTGTTTGTTAGCCATCTGTATGTATTCTTTGGAGAAATGTCTGTTTAGTTCTTTTTCTTTGGCCCATTTTTTGATTGGGTCATTTATTTTTCTGGAATTGAGCTGCAGGAGTTGCTTGTAAAGTTTTGAGAGTAGTTGTTTGTCAGTTGCTTCATTTGCTATTATTTTCTCCCATTCTGAAGGCTGTCTTTTCACCTTGCTTATAGTTTCCTTTGTTGTGCAGAAGCTTTTAATTTTAATTAGGTCCCATTTGTTTATTTTTGCTTTTATTTCCAATATTCTGGGAGGTGGGTCATAGAAGATCCTGCTGTGATTTATGTCAGAGAGTGTTTTGCCTATGTTGTCCTCTAGGAGTTTTATAGTTTCTGGTCTTACATTTAGATCTTTAATCCATTTTGAGTTTGTTTTTGTGTATGAGTACCACCATTCTTTAATCCTTTTAATTTTGTTATTAAAATGCTCTCCCCTATACCTTCTTTGTCCCTCTAGGATAGTTTTCCTCAGTCTTTGCTCATGATTTAAAAATTCTGGTTGCTTTCTCTACAGTCAAGTTTAAACACGCTCTTGAAATTGACATTTATTTTCATGGCTTTCCTATTCAACTCTTTCATATTTAGCCTCCACTGGGGGACCCACCACTCTTTTCCCTCTGGAGCAATAGCTTATGCTCGGGTAAATTTAGATCATAGATATATGATCTAAACTTAGCTATTTTGAGACCCATTTCTTTAAACTCAAGCATACTCTCTGTTATTTGAGAGTGAATGTTAATGAATTGATACATTATGCCTTGTGGGCAACCCATTAGCATTTTAACTGGTGCTTTTTGAATGCCTGATTCTATAGAAAAAAACTTGTAATACGAACATTGTAAGGAAAGAGACTTTGGGGAACACTTTTTTCGCAAATCATATCATTCTGGTAGTGTTGATCCACCTTTCTTCCCTCGTTGTAACCCCTACCTCTGTAACTTAATTGTGTCCTTTTAGAGGCTGATTTAGACTTCCCTGGTGGCTCAGAGGGTAAAGCGTCTGCCTGCAATGCGGGAGACCTGGGTTCAATCCCTGGGTCGGGAAGATCTCCTGGAGAAGGAAATGGCAATCCACTCCAGTATTCAGGTATTGAGCTTGGCATCCATGTAGCAATGATGAAAAAGATAATGCCTACGCTCAAGGAGGTCAAGACTAATAAGGGACACTGCCACATAGCTGTAAAGGCCACCGGATATGATGACAGAGATAAGCAAAGGAGATTTAAGTGGCTTTAAAAAGGGTGTCCGAGGGACTTCCCTGGCTGTCCAGTGGTTAAGAATCCACACTCCCAGTGTGGGGAGCACAGGTTCAATCTCTGGTCAGGGGATTAAGATCCCACATACTGTAGGACAGCTAAGTTCAAAAGTCAAAAACCACTAAAGCCCTGCACACCAGAGCCCGTGCTCTGCAACAGGAAGTCTGCGCACCGTAACCAGAGAGTAGCCCCTGCTCGCCACAACTAGAGACAATATGCGTGTAGCAGTGAAGATCCAGCTCAGCCAAAGGGGGAAAAAAGGGTACCCAGCATAGGTGGCAGCGGTATAGGAAGCAGGAGAAAAATGGTGGAGGACTCCTGGGTGACCTGATATCTAAACTGAACAAGTATCTGTACTGGTAGCTTCAAGTACAAGTTAACACAAATAGGCAAGAGAAAGAGGAAGGCTGTAGGAAAGGGGAAGGGAATGTGAGTTAAAGAGTGGGCATGGCATCAACAAGAAAAGTCAAGCTGTGAGGAGACCTCAAGCTGTGGGATTGTTCAAGCTGTGAGCTTAACCTAGCATTTAACCTAGCATCCAGTTTGAATAGGACAGGGATAAAGATAAAGCTAGAGAGCTAACTATGGGCAAGTCAGATCCAACATCTTAGAGGAGAACTTCTACTTTATTGTTTTTCTAAATTAAAAAATCCATAAATTGAAAGATGCACTTCAACTTAGGAAAATGGATCTTCAAGGTAGATATTAACTAGATCGTTATATATTCATGACCATGGCATAATGGTTCTCTTGCATAAATTACTTTATTTCCTCTTTGTCTTTGAATTTCTGCACCATATTTAACTTCCTCATTTAATGTACTTGCAAAAATAATGACTTTCAGGATGGAATACTCTCTCAGAAGTTCAGAATTTGAACACTGAGTTGAAGTTTTATTTTTTTCCCTTCCATCTTAATCAGGACTATACCTAAATATAATCAGGGCTATATCTAAATATATGGTCCCTGTTTTAAAAATTGTATATGCCTCGGAAGGATAAGTTGGAAGTTTGAAATTCACATACACACAGTATTATATATAAAATAGGCTTCCCAGGTGGGACTAGTGGTGAAGAACCTGCCTGCTAATTCAGGAGACAGAGATGCAGATTTGATCACTGTGTCGGAAAGATCCCCTGGAGGAGGAAATGGCAAACCCCTCTAGTATTGTTGCCTGGAGAATCCCACGGACAGAGGAGCCTGGCTTGCTGCAGTCCTAGGGTCACAAAGAATCGGAGACAACTGAAGCAGCTTAACATGCATGCATATGTAAAATAAATAACAGAGAATTAAACCCAATATGTTGTAATAATCTCTAAAGGAAAAGAATCTGAAAAAGTGTGTGAGTGTGTGTGTGTATACACACATATGTGTGTGCATGCTAAATCATTTCAGTCATGTCAGAGTCTGTGCGACCCTCAGACCTATAACCTACCAGGCTCTTCGGTCCATGGGATTCTCCAGGCAAAAATACTGGAGTGGGTTGCCATGCCCTCATCCAGGACATCCTCCCAACCCAGGGATCAAACCCATGTCTCCTGTATTGCAGGCGGTTCTTTACGGTCGGAGCCACTAGGGGAGCCCATATATATATATATATAGGGGAGCCCATGAATATATAACCATGTGTGTGTATGTATGTATACCAAATCGCTGTTGTATACCTTAAATTAACACAACATTGTAAATCAACTCTACTTTGATAAAATAGAATGAAAGCAAACACAAAAATTGCAGATACCCTTGAAGCCGCTCAGTCATTTCTGACTCTCTGTGACCCCATGGACTGTAACCCAGGCTCCTTCATGGGATTTTCCAGGGACGAATATGGATTGCCATTACCTTCTCCAGGGGATCTTCCCAACCTGAGGATCAAACCTGGGTTTCCTGCATTGCCAGCAAATTCTTTACCATCTGAGCCACCAGGGAAGCCCAAAATTATATTTAGAGAGCGTGAAAAAAATATTACCTGAACTTACTTTCCTTCCTTTCAGAGCCAGTGACTAGGAAGACAGCAGACTATCAAGTGAAAGGAATCAGACACTGAGATGGGCTTCTCAAGAGTCGCCAACCTTTATTTACCCATGCTGGGTGTCGGACAGGACACCTGTCTTCAAGGATTTTTTGATAGATATATGTGCCATGAAGCTAACAGCAACATGATTTTGAACAGGACGGTTAAATTCTAGAGACTTCAAGTTTTTCCTTAATAAAGTGAAGTAAATACATCTAAAATAGAGCCCTATCCTTTCCAAAAAGGGAATGGCAACTCTCTGCAGTATCCTTGCCTGGGAAATCCCATGGACAGAGGAGCCTGGTGGGCTACAGTCCATGGGGTCTCAAGAGTCAGGCACAACTTAGGGACTAAACCACCACCACCACCATCCTCTGCAAAACATGTTGGAGTCTATTCAGCAGAAAACTGATGAATGTTTATTCTAAATTTAACATTTATGCAAAGCATATATTTGAAAATATTTATTTTAACATATATATATGCATACTCTATGTCATAATTCTAGTTTACCTATACAAGCCTAAAATGCACTATTAGAATTATGTTTTTTCTTTGTAATAAACTTTTAATAAATTTTTAAAGGAATAAACTTGCTTAACAATGTTGTGTTAATTTTTACTGTACAGCAAAAATGAATCAGCTATACATATACATATAGCCCCTCTTTTTCTGGATTTCCTTCCCATTTAGGTCACCACAGAGCACTGAGTAGAGTTCCCTGAGCTATAGAGAAGGCTCTTGTTAGTTATCTATTTTATACATAATATCAATAGTGTAAATATGTCAATCCCAATTTCCCAGTTCATCCCCCTTCCCCCTTCGTGTCCATACATTTATTCTCTATGTCTGTGTCGCTATTTCTGCTTTGCGAATAGGTTCGTCTTAGCCATATTTCTACATTCCACATATATATTAATATATGATATTAGTTTTTCTCTTTGACTTACTTCATTCTGTATGACAGACTCTAGGTCCATCCTTGTCTTTGAAAATGGCACAATTCCATTCCTTTTTTATGGCTGAGTAATATTGTATTGTAATTAGTTTAACTGGATCCTAAATATTTATTGTGGTAGAGGAATATTTAATTATGATATTCCCCTCTTAAAAAATCACCATACTTGAGAAATGCTGAATTAACACTGAAGAGAAAGAAATTAAAATCTTCCTTTGATTCGACCTAATAAGATGAGAAAAGATTTGCCTTAACATATATCAGAAAATCATCTATATTTTTCATGCAAATACTAATCAGGAAAAGATTAAGGTCCATGGAATTTTACATGAACTTTTAAAATGTTGAAAAAATGGAATTTTACTTTTAAACTGAAATGTTCTTAGAAAAAATAAATTCCATTCTTTGTTTATCTTTTACATAAAATAATAAGTAAAGACATTTTCCTGATCTCTCCTGTCCATTTTGGCAGAGAAAGAAATTTAAGTTCATCCCCTCAAATTTCCTCTGGGACCTAACATATAAATTACTATCAAGATATTTTGATTGTTGGCACTTTAGAAAGATTAAGTGATTCATCTAACATGAAACGATGAGGTCCCTTTGCAGAGCTGAGAATGGAATTCAGATCACTAGGATAGTTGTTAAGAAATTATCTCTCTCTTTTATTTTAAAATAAATTTTAGCTTTCCTGAAGAATTTGTCATTGGCCACTTGTTGAATGGGCTTCCCTGGTGGCTCATCAGTAAAGAAACTTCCTGCCAATGCAGGAGACAGTGCTTTGATCCCTGGGTCAGGAAGATCCCCTGGAGAAGGAAATATCTACCCTCTCCAGTATTCTTGCCTGGGAAATTCCATGGACTGAGGAGCCTGGCGGGCTACCATCAATCAGGTCACAAAAGAGTTGGACACGATTAGCGACAGTAAACAACGAAACTGTAGAATATGGATTGTTTAGTTGATACTTAAATCCACCTCTCAGACTTTCCTAATAGAATGTAAGCATAAGTGCTCCTTCTTTCTTCAATCTTTCAGAACACACTCTATAATATTTTCTGAAATTTACACATAGACATTCATTGCTGACCAGATATTACCTATGTATTACATGCTATCTATGTCCTAAGATGTAATTTCAGGCCCCTCTTCCATGCACCCTCTACTTCTGTCCCTCTTGGGGGAAAAAAAAAAGTTAAACTGTTCTCAAAGGCATCTCTTTGCGACCCCTTGGACTGTAGCTCACCAGACTCCTATGTCCATGGAATTTTCCAGGCAAGAATACTGTAGTGGGTTGCCATTCTCTTCTCCAGGGGATCTTCTTGACCCAGGGATTGAACCCAGGTCTTCTGCATTGCAGACAGGTTCTTTATCATCTACCAAATCCTAATAAAACATGCTGTTAATACATTTAATTATTCCCAAGACTTTGGCCTTGGAGCCTCAGGATGGTGTCTTGTTTACTCTGTGTCATCAGCCCCTGCTTAGTGCTGAACATATGTGCTCAGTTACATCCGACTCTTTGTGACCCCATGGACTGTAGCCCACCAGGCTCTTCTGTCCATGGGATTTTTCAGGCAAGAATACTGTAATGGGTTGTCATTTCCTCCTACAGGGGATCTTTCTGATTAAGAGATGGACTCCACGTCTCCTGAGTCTCCTGCATTGCAGACAGATTCTTTATCACTGAACTTCTGAGGAAGCCCTTTGGACATATGCTAAGTGTCAAATAAATATTTATTGAAAATATGGAAAAATAATGAAAACAGTAAAGCAGTTCACTAAGTGTACTGCTAAGAGGCAACAAAAGTTGAAAATAGTTTTGAAAAGTTTTACTTTTAGTTCATGAATATATGCATTTTGTTATCTATTCATAGTGCCTATTTTGCTTTCTTTACATATATGGCCGCAAGTGTTGGGACTTCCCTGATAACTCATATGGTAAAGAATTTTCCTGCAATGCAGGAGACCCGGGTTTAATCCCTGGGTTGGGAAGATCCCCTGGAGAAGGGAATGGCTACCCACTCCAATATTCTTGTCTGGACACAGGAGCCTGGTGGGCTATAGTCCATGGGGTTATAGAGTCAGACATGAAAAATTATTTATCTGAATAAATTTTAAGTATTAATGGTTGCAATGATTCTGTTAAATAGCATTTATTTAGACAATTTAACATTGTTTAAAATTTTCCCCAAATATTGACATTATAAACAAAACTGATTGACCATGGCTGTGAATGAGTTGTCATTCTTGGAGAAGTTGGCACACAGTTGGTACTTAATGCATTGATGCATGACCAAAAGTAATAATTAGTGCTTCCCTTGTTTTGGAAGACAATTAAAATTATATTGAAATTAGTTATAAATATGCCTTAAAGACTTCTGAAAAGAGTTAACTAGATTTGCATGGTATTTGTTAAAACTCAGAGGAACCAGGAAAACAATAAAAAAGATTTGATCACAATTTCTGTGATCATATATTTTACCAAGAAGCAAAAAAAGAAACCATGTATTTTACCCTCTATATATTCAGCCCTCTAGGTGGTCCCTAGTTTAGTTATAATGATCTAGCAGAAGTGTTAAACCTATATGATACCTATCTATGAGTTTAGTTCAGTCTCTCAGTCATATCTGACTCTTGGCGACCCCATGGACTGTAGCACGCCAGGTTTCCCTGTCCATCACCAACTCTCAGAGCTTACTCAAACTCATGTCCATCAAGTCAGTAATGCAGTCCAACCATCTCATCCTCTGTCATCCCCTTGTCCTGCCTTCAATCTTTCCCAAGTCTTTTCCAAAGAGTCTGTTCTTCGCATCAGGTGGCCAAAGTATTGGAGTTTCAGCTTCAGCATCTGTCCTTCAATGAATATTCAAGACTGGTTTCCTTTAGGATGGACTGGTTGAATCTCCTTGCAGTCCAACAGACTCTCAAGAGTCTTCTCCAACATCACAGTTCAAAAGCATCTCTTCTGGTAGCTATGGGTAGCAATGGGTTTCTGTGGGTAGCTATGAAGATAATTGATTTTTTTCTGTCTGTATTGACTTAGTATGTGGTGGAGAGATATTTTCAATATCTATCAATAATATTAACCTCTCATTTGAGAATAGGCACCTTTCTTGACCAATTTAATGTCTCAGATTAGTGTTTGAAGCATTTAACTGTTTAATTACTCAAATGAAATTTTACTTATTATACCTGTACTGAACGGGTGTTGTGCTTGCCTAGAAGTACTCATTTGCTCATTCAAACATATTTAAAGAATCCCCACAGTACATCAGGCCCTCAGCTCTGCCTGATGATTCTATAAATATTTCCTGAAAATTCTGGTGATAAAATCAATGCTATATTTAATTTTATCATTTTTTTAATTGAAGTGTAGCTAACTTGCAATATTTTGTTAACTTCAAGTGTGCAGCACAGTGATTCAGTTATATGTGTGTGTGTGTGTGTGTGTGTGTGTATATATTGTTTTTCACAGTTTCCATTACGAGTTATTGCTAGATACTGAGTATATTTCCCTGTGCTATACAGTACGTCCTTGGTGATTATCTCTTTTACATATAGTAGTGCATGTATGCACAGTCGTGTCCAACTATTTGCAACCTCGTGGAGTATAGCCCACCAGGCTCCTCTGTTCATGGAATTTTCTAGGCAAGAATACTGGAGTTGGTTGCCATTTCCTCCTCTAGGGACATATGCTGCTGCTGCTGCTAAGTTGCTTCAGTCGTGTCCAACTCTGTGCAACCCCATAGACGGCAGCCCACCAGACTTCCCCGTCCCTGGGATTCTCCAGGCAAGAACACTGGAGTGGGTTGCCATTTCCTTCTCCAATGCATGAAAGTGAAAAGTGAAAGTGACGTCGCTCAGTCATGTCCAACTCCTAGCGACCCCATGGACTGCAGCCTACCAGGTTCCTCCATTCATGGAATTTTCTAGGCAAGAGTACTGGAGTAGGGTGCCATTGCCAGGGACATATAGACATATAGTAGTATGCATATGCTAATCCCAAACTCCTAATTTATCTGCCCCCTGCTTCCCTTTTGATAACCATAAGTTTGTTTTCTATGTCTGAATGTGATACTCCCATTGGGGAAAAGGGACATAAAATTAATACACTTGCTAGTAATTTTTTATTAAACTGAAATTAACGTTACAGCACACAGTAATCCTATCAATATCATATTCATCATTAATGTTACCTTTTGTGCTTTCAAGATGAATTTTCATTCAGGTACTCATAACATACTAGGAGAAGTTGTTACCAATATTGTCGGTGTTGAGCAGCTGAGTGGTCAGTATCATATGTAGACAAAATGATTCTTTGAGGATGAGAAAATAATTCCTACAAGTAGATGGCTCCATTCCAGCTTAGCTTACTCTACTTCAGCTCTTTGTCAGCTGCCTATCCAATATTCAAAAAACAAAGCAAAACAGGAAACATGATAGTAGGTACTTTGAGTGTTTCTGGACATTTTATTACTTGGAGTTTTTAAAATGCTTTTGCCTCAAAAGGGATTTTCATAGATTTTAGTGGTTTTCCAGTTAGTGATTATATTTTTAAAAGATATTGGCTGTCTCAATAGAGTTGCAGATGAAATGGGATTGACCAGTTCCCATATAATGATGCACAAAAAAAGAAGAAAAAAAAAGGGAATCTAACCTCAGAAGATAAAAGCAGAGAGGGGAGATGATTGAAGTCTAAAACAGTGTGAAGGACGTGCATACAGTAACTTCAGATCTCTTTATTTGATCTCTAATTACTAGAATAAGGGTTTCCTTTCACACTTGAAAGGGATTATAAACACTTAAAAGCCTTTTCCCAGAAAGATGATGTTGTTAAAAAGAGGGATTCAAGAATAGTTCAGAGAAATTAATTGATGGCGGATGCATGTCAGGCTGTCAGAGGAAGTTAAAGATCTTCAGTGTAACATTTTGAGACAACATTTACTGGAATGCTTAAATGATTGAGCCACTCGAGGGTGACAAGTTTCTCATACTTTTTACACTTTTACTGGTAATGGAGACATTTAATGTTTCTTGTCAATTTGTTCCAATAATCACATGGCTGCAAATGAGTTGGCATATTGTGAGAGAATCATAATCCTAGGGTTTTTTTTTTTTTTTCCCCTAAGTTCTTAGGCAACTTTTAAAGGAGAGCTAAGTTCTTGTATCTAGAAGCTGCAAGGGATCTTCTCTGAGTAAGGGGGGAGGTGGCCTCTGCTCCCTGTCATTGGGTTTTTTTGGCAATTGGCACCTCTGATGACTCAGCATGAGATGCAGTTTTGATTCCTGAGTTGGGAAGATCCCCTGGAGGAGGAAAATGGCCACCCATTCCAGTATTCTTGCCTGAAAAATCCCATGGACAGAGAAGCTTGGCAGGCTACAGTCCATGGGGTCTTAAAGAGTCGGACAGGACTTAGTGAGTCAAAACTCACACAAAGGGAGTTGAATGAAGGCACTATTGGGACTTCCTGATGGTCCAGTGGTTAAGAGTCCATGCTTCCACTGCAGGGGGATGGGTTGGATCCCTCATTCTACATGGTTATCTGTTTTCGCTCCAACTTTAATCATTACTCAATTCTTTTACTTTTATATTTCAAGATGCTCATAGATATGGAATTTGTATTTTATGCCACATCATTTTTTTGGTATGGCATTTATACCCTTAGTAGTAACATCCTTAATATATGTATGCATTTATCACTGTGGTAACATTGTATAATGGAGAAGTTGTCATAACTAACTAAACAAATTTACTTATGTGTGTCTTTTCTTTTCATTTATACTGCAAATTCCTCTATGGAGGAAAATCTCTTGCAGGTCTAACACTGTCTTATCTGAGTAGTTTTGGAAGAAATATTGACTGCATCAAGAAACTGAAATCTAAATTTGATTGTTTCACTTCTGTGACTTTGATTAGGCCATTCATAATTTCAGTGTTTTAGCTTCAGAATCTTTAATATTACAGTTTTATTTATTTATATTTATTTTATTTTTTACTTTACAATATTATATTGGTTTTGCCATACATCAACATGCATCTGCAATATTACAGTTTTAAATCACATGTTCTTTATGATCCCATTTCCCCTAAAATTTGATGACTCTATTATTTTCAGGAAATTTATATTACATTATGATCAAGAAGGATAATTCTCAGGGAGGGGAAGTTGTTGGGTAGAGAGGTAGGTGGATTAATTTAGAATGAAAATGTCTCATTGCATAGCAGAATCAATGACCCTTTACAAGACTTTCATTTTCAGACTGTTACCCAAGGAATAGAAATTGGAGAATTTGGGGTATAGGATTTTGAAAGCCTTAAAAACATATAACTTCCATCTCATGAGATCTATAAATTCAAGAGTAGAATTCCTTCTTCATTATCATTTTGCTATTAGTTTTAGTTGTACGAATTAATTAGACTCCAGTACTCCTGCCTGGAAAATCCCATGGACAGAGGAGCCTGGAAGGCTGCAGTCCATGGGGTCTCGAAGAGTCGGACATGACTGAACAACTTCACTTTCACTTTTCACTTTCATGCATTGGAGAAGGAAATGGCAACCCACTCCAGTGTTCTTGCCTGGAGAATCCCAGGGACAGGGGAGCCTGGTGGGCTGCCGTCTATGGGGTTGCACAGAGTCGGACACGACTAAAGCGACTTAGCAGCAGCAGCAAGTATGTATTTATGGATTAATTTAATTTGTAAATGATTGTAGGGTCGGGAAGATCTTCTGGAGAAGAAAATGGCAGTCTACTCCAGTATTCTTGCCTGGAGAATTCCATGGACAGAGGAGTCTGGCAGGCTACAGTCAGTGGGTTCACAGAGTCAGACACGACTGAACAACTTACACTCTCAGTAGTTTAAAAACAAAATGAGAAGTCAAGTTTTGTTTTACACCGCTAATATTTTTTAAACATTTATTTTGCTGAAGTATAATTGCTTTACAATATTGTGTTAACTTCTGCCATACAGCAAAGTGATTCAATTATACATACATATATACATTTTTTTCATACCTTTCCATGATGGTTTATCAAGGATATTGAATATAGTTATCTGTGTTATACAGTAAGAGCTTGTTGTTTATCCATCATAAATATAATAGTTTGCATCTGCCAGTCCCAAACTCCCAGTCCATTCCTGTACTCCCCTCCAGCTTCACACAGCAAATATTTAAAAGCAAAAATCCAGTGATGCTTGGGTTTTTGCGTTTACTTTTCCTTGTATGTGTGTAGTCTGCATTATAGTGGCAACTTTCTTCTGAAAAAAAAAATTATGGAGGAATGCAGTCAGAAGGACCGTTCAATGATGCTACCCATGTTTCTGTGAACTGCAGAAAGCTTTTGAACTCAGATTCACTCTGGAAGTTCTACTGTTTGTCAAAACGTGCAGAGGAAAATAACTCTCTCGCACCAATTTCATGGGAAAATAAGATCAATTAATGTGAGTGAAAAAGCTGGCTTAAAACCCAGCATTTAAAAAGCTAAGGTCTTGGCATCTGGTCCCATCACTTCATGGCAAATAGATGGGGAAACAATGGAAACAGTGACACACTATTTTCTTGAGCTCCAAAATCACTGCAGATGGAGCCTTCAGCCTTGATATTAAAAGACACTTGCTCCTTGGAAGGAAAGCTATGACCAACCTAGACAGCATATTAAAAAGCAGAGACATTACTTTGCCAACAAAGGGTCCATCTAGTCAAAGCTATGGTTTTTCCAGTAGTCATGTATGGATGTGAGAGTTGGACTATAAAGAAAGCTGAGTGCCAAAGAATTGATACTTTTGGACTGTGGAGTTGGAGAAGACTCTTGAGAGTCCCTTGGACTGCAGGGAGATCTAACCAGTCAATTCTGAAGGAAATCAGTCCTGAATATTCACTGGAAAGACTGATGCTATAGCTGAATCTCCAATATTTTGGCCACCTGATATGAAGAACTGACTCATTGGAAAAGACCCTGATGCTGGAAAAGATTGAGGCAGGAGGAGAAGGGGATGACAAGATGAGATGGTTGGATGGCATCACCGACTCGATGGACATGAGTTTGAGCAATCTCTGGGAATTGGCGATGGATAGGGAAGCCTGATGTGGTGCAGTCCAAGGGTCACATAGAGTTGGACACGACTGAGCAACTGAATTGAACAGAACTGGATGACCAATAGCTAAAATTTTTGAGAATGTATCATATACCAGATACCAAGCTAAAACCTCTATATGGATAATGTCATCAAATCCTCACAATATTTTTATGAGTTAAGAGCAAACATTATGCTTATTACAATGATGAAAGCGCTAAAGATTAGGGAGGTTAAATAATTATAATAGTTCACAAATCTAGGAAAGGATGGGAGCCAGGAGTTGAATGCAGACAATTTGACACCAGAATCTATGTACTTAGTACTTTTCTGTACTGGCATTCCTGAAACTAGCCCCTTGACATCACTGATCCATAAAACTTTATTTTGCCTTTACTGTGTCTCTAATCTACAAAACCTTTGACAAGTTAAACAACTGCATAGAGCCTGAATTTCCTAATCTATTAGGAGTAATTGCATCTATTTTATGGGTTTTGATAATAATTAAAAAAGTACATGAATGTAAAATGTTTAGTGATGTAGCTGGTGTGTAGCCTGTAGAATAATTAAGATCATCATCTGGGAACCTGGACGGTGTCATTTGCCCTTCAAAAGGGACAGACACAGGGAAATGCTACTAATGGAGGATGAAGGCAAGAACATGAATAGCTGTCACCAGGCACTGATCGGAGCAGTGGGGCAGATTTCCACTTATGAGTGTAGCTGATTGGTATAATGTGTCTATTTAAATATAATATCTCTCTTCATCATATAATGTCTCTGTATAAATATAATGTCTCTATTTAAAAGCTGAACTTTTAGAGTAGAGGAAAGAGATGCTGATATTATGTAGCAACGATTTATGCTGAACTTTTAGAATAGAGGAAAGAGATGCTGATATTATGTAGCAATGATTTAGCTACTTGATACAAAGGAATTTCTAAAGTACCAGAAATGCATGGAGTATTTAGAGACCTATATTGGAAAGGTAGTCAAATGTGAAAAATGAGAGAAGAGAAATTTGCTCTATCTTAAGATAAAAACATTTTCATAGGCATGGGTTTCTACCAGATCACCACATGATAATACAACAATTCAGATCATAACTCCTGTAGGTTATCTGTAGTTCTGAAATACAGTGCTGTATGAACTAACAGGTAGTATGCTTTCTGACTAATTTCACTGTGCTGGTTCACAACCCATTCAGTTCAGTTCAGTCACTCAGTCGTGTCCGACTCTTTGCGACCCCATGAACTGCAGCACGCCAGGCTTCCCTGTCCATCATCAGCTCCCGGAGTCCACCCAAACCCATGTCCATTGAGTCAGTGATGTCATCCAACCATCTCATCCTCTGCTGTACCCTTCTCCTGCCCTCAATCTTTCCCAGCGTCAGAGTCTTTCAATGAGTGGGCTTTTAGCATCAGGTGGCCAAAGTACTGGAGTTTCTGGCATTGTCAATTGATAAACAGCTGTGAAGTAGCCTACAAGTCCTTTAAAATTCTGGTATCCTGAATAGGCAAAATTTGATAAGTGAGATCTCCCCCAAAATATTGTTTATCTAGAAATCATGTGAATGTTTCAAGTTACATATGCACTAAATAATTACAGAAAGTAAGCAAATTCATTTTGAAGTCTGAAGTCATCTGACTCCTCAGGCTGTCCTTGGTATTACATAGTTGGAGACAATTTACCATGTTCATTTTCTGTATCACTTTGATATTGTGAATACACCTTTAATCCACAGTAGTCAATGATGTTCATTATTAAAAAATGCAGGTGTGATAAGATTCCATATCTTGAGACTGATTCAGGGGTTTCATAGCCTGTTGAACTCAAAAAACAAACAAAACAAGTATCTTAAAAAGACTTAATCTCTTTCTCTTTTCTTTTTTTGGCTGCCAAAAGCAGTAAATAACACTTATAGTCCATTGAGAGTCACTATTTAAAATTATTGGGATTTTTCAACCTAAATATTTTGTTGACTGTCTCAGAAATACAAATAGTTTGGGACATTTTCATAAGTAATGGAGTTATTAAAAAGTGAGTGATGTTTTTCCTCATTAAGTCTATGAGTAACAGGTTTGAAACATTAATAACTTAAGCTCTTGAGAAGACAGAAAAAAGTGAATTATAATGTGTTTTTATGAATCACATTAAGTTTCAGAAAAATAGGGTAGGAATCCAGGTAACCCTTAGAAGGAAAAAGAATTTGTTATGTAAAGACCAGAAGATCTTGGTCTCTACATATCTTGATATGTAGCCCACTGAAAATGTTCAGACTTAAGTGAAGAAATAAGTTGTTAACTTTTAAAATTGACATGAGGAATGACATTAGGGGTAATCTTTGAAAGCTAGAGAAAAGGAATTTAACATTTACACAGTCTTCCCTTAGAGTAAAAAGGTAAAGAATCAAATAAGCATCTATTACAGAAAACATCTTTCTTTACAATGATGTACATCATCAATTAGGGAAATACTAACTTCAGGACAGAAGTTAATTACCTGTGAGATCAATATCTAATGCAGATTTCGTTTTTTACATCTCTCCTTCAGCACGAAACCAATAAAAGGAGTTATCAGTTCAGTTGCTCACTTGTGTCACAGTTAGGTTTTGAGTAAAACTTATCTGACCAGAACCTCAAAATGAGTAGTTCCTGAGGCGCTCATCAAGAAGGAAAAGATCGTGAGCTAGTAAAACTTTGGGCATTTAGTAATAGCAAGGGAAAGCTCAGATGGTTATATGGTAAGTCAAGTTATTGAGTAATATTCATAGCATATCCTTGAAAAATGTGTCACAAATAAGTTTATTCAATATTTCATCAGAGTGTTTGTATACAGATAGATTTGCAAATTGATTCTGTTCATGTTATTGTCAGGATTCCCTTTCTAAGTGTACAGATTACACCTTCCTCTCAAGGATTTTCACATTTGAAGAGAGCACTTCAAGGTCCTTGAGGAGATTCTCAATTTCTGGTGGAGAAAGATTTGATTCAGTCTTGGGGCTGCATCAGAGGGAGTTGCAATATCCTTTGTACAATACTTTTTAACCTACCTGGCAGAAGTTTTAGTTATGGGAGCTTTATTCTAAAGATAGAGATATCGGAGAAGTATCTGTTTATTTTCATCATTCAATACCCGTGTCCAAAGTATCTATTAAAGAATATTAATGTTAGAGGCCAAACATTAACCATCTTGAAACCTCGCTTGAAATCCAAGTGCAGAATGTACTTAAAGTCATTCACTTGCCCTATTTCTCTTTCTCTGTGAACCAAAGTCTTGGCATACTTCCCTCTAAGCCCAGTATCTGTGTTTTCTAAATGACTTTTCTTTGTTCCAAGCTAATTGCTTTAGAATGCTCTGTTACATTTTGCCTTTTTATGGCCCTCTTGATATAGACCTGAGTTAATGCATGGAAGACACTTAACAGACTGTCACATGGTAAGCACTTAATACAGGTAAACTACTAGATAACAAAGATGGCTATTGTTATTGTTTAAAAATTTTTCACTGACTACTTTTTAAGTCTATGTAAGATGGGATATATAACATAGGATATATGGAGAAATAGGGCTGAATATTAGACTGCTACTGCTACTGCTAAGTCGCTTCAGTCGTTCCTGACTCTGTGCGACCCCATAGATGGCAGCCCACCAGGCTCTCCCGTCCCTGGGATTCTCCAGGCAAGAACACTGGAGTGGGTTGCCATTTCCTTCTCCAATGCATGAAAGTGAAAAGTGAAAGTGAAGTCGCTCAGTCGTGTCTGACGCTTAGTGACCCCATGGACTGCAGCCTACCAGGCTCCTCCATCCATGGGATTTTCCAGGCGAGAGTACTGGAGTGGGGTGCCATGCCAAAATTTAAACACATATGGGAAATCTGAGAAGATGGTGAGTACAGAAAGGTTTGACTCTCCAAAATCCGCCCCCGCCACCCACCTAAAAATAGAGCACAAAGACAGCAAACGAATCACTCATGACACCATTGTAAACAAAGCTGTTTGGATTTCCCAGGTAGTGCAGGGAATAAGAATCTGCCTGCCAGTAGAGGGAACACGGGTTCAATCCCTGGTCCAGGAAGATCCCACATGCTGCAGAGCAACTATGCCAGATCCATGCGCTATAACTACTGAAGCCCACATGCCTGGAGCCCATGCTTACAAGAGAAGCCACTGCTGTGAGAAGCCCAAGCTCTACAACTAAAGAAAGCCTGTGCAAAAGCAGTGAAGACCTAGTGCAGCTAAAAAGCAAACAAACAAAAAACCCCAAACAAAACAAAACAAAACAAAAAAACTAGTTTGCAGAAGCATTTGCAGAGACAATCACATGAAGATTGGGGTGATTATTAAATATTGAATGTAGAGGTTAGATTCAATGGTGATTTGATGGAAATACTGCAGTACATAAAGGTTCCGTTCTCTTACAAACCAACTTGAGTGGGGGCAGGGAGGGGGAGAGACATATTCATAAAAGGCAAAATAAGTTTGTTTATTGCCTTATAAGTATGTTCTAATTATAAGTATGATACTAAAAAAAGATATATAATAACATATGATCTATTTTTTCACAAAGAGTTTTGAATTGATAGATGTAGGAAAGAAATACTATTAAAAACCCCAAATTCAGCTGTTGTCGTTCAGTTGCTCAGTCGTGTCCGACTCTTTGCAACCACATGTACTGCAGCACGCCAGGCTTCCCTGTCCATCACCAACTTCTGGAGTTTACTCAAACTCATGTCCGTTGAGTCAGTGATGCCATCCAGCCATCTCGTCCTCTGTCGTCCCCTTCTCCTCCTGCCTTCAGTCTTTCCCAGTATCAGGGTCTTTTCAACTGAGTAAATGTTAGAGCTTATTGGCTTTATTTAATTATTGATTAATCAATTGGGCCACATCTCATCTGGCAGTTAGAAAGGAACCCTGGGAGCTGTACGAAGTAACAGAATTTTTCAGACAGCAGAAGGAGGGGACAAGAAAAGAGTGGGTTGCCTCATCTTTCTTTGGCAGACGGATAGGTCTGTCAGGTAGGTTTCTTCACTAATGCTGGCCAGGAAATTTTAGAAAACCACTTACAATTACATTTCTGGGGAAGGTTGAAACTACAATTAGTTTGGGGATTGAGTCTCAGTTTGATGATACAGGATTAGTCCAAGTGACTCCATTGTAGGTCTGTTGGCTCTCATTTTTTTTTTTTTTTTTTAAACCAGTACCATCAGCTGATAAACTCACAAAAAAAGTCAGATGAACATCACAAACCTTTTGGCAAAAGAACACATAAAACCTCACCTTGAAATAGGCATATTGAAGTGGTTGAGGTTGTAAGTGTTCTTTCTTCAAAAGGTTTGTGTAGCTCTGTCAATCATTAGTTCAATAAATAATTATGAAGCTCCAATTATGTGCCAAGCACATCTGTGGGTACCTGGTACAGTGACTTGTCAAACAAAACAGAAGAAACTGTAATAAGAAGTCAACTGGTTCCAATAACCTTGGAATATATAGGAGAATAGATAATGTGATCATTAATCAAATAACCTTGCAAATAAATGGCTTATCACTTCTGCGATAGATGGAGAATCTGCCTGCAATGCAGGAGACCCGGGTTCAATCCCTGGGTTGGGAAGATCCTCTGGAGAAGGAAATCACAGCCCAGTCCAGTATTCTTGCATCAGAATCCCATGGACAGAGGACTCTGGCAGGCTACATTCCTTGGGATCGCAAAGAGTCCAATACGACTGACGAACACTATTTACCAGTTACCTTTCTTTTTTTGTTTGATTTTTTTTATTTAGCTAGTTCAAGAGTTGAATTTGTAGCTGCACTGCTTAGCTTAACATTTTTCCCCCTTTAAAGTATCATAATTAAGATTATCCTTGGAGAATGTATCCTCATTGGATGGTAGTCCAGTTTGTTTTTTTTTTTTTTAAATTACTTGAAATCTTAGATATTTCAATGATGGGATTTCTGGACATGTTGGTTATTTCTTTCTGTAGCTTCCCGGTATTCTACTCCTGTGCTTAGTTTATCAGCAAACAGTCTGTGATATATCATTTCACACTCCCTTTCCTTCTTTGTCTTCCCCTTTAGAGTCTGTATGTTCTGTCCTTGTATTTTTAAAGTATTATTTATTTATTTATTTGGCTGCACTGGGTCTTAGTTGGAGTACGCAGAATCCAACGCTAAATTTTAGTTGGGGCATGCGGGATCTAGTTCCTTAGCCAGGGATCAAACCCAGGCCCCCTGAACTGGAACCATGGAGTCTTGGCCACTGGACCATCAGGGAATTCCCCTGGCCCTTGTATCTTACCTTCTGCATTTACTAACTCCCTGTTTGATAAATGCCTATTCAGTTGGTGTCTTTGAGACTTTCACATTTACTAGCTGGGTGCCTCAGCTCACCAAAGCTCAAGTTACCTCCCAACTCTGAGCTTTGGTTTCTTTCTCTTTAGTAATTAAGTGAAAAGGTTTATGTTGTATAAAATGAGAACTATTTGGGGAAAGCACTTCCAGACACACAGTAAGTGCTGCATTCTTGAGAACTGACTGTTACTGACAAGGATGACCTGACTAGGGCAGAGATCTCTAAGACACATCACTTACCTCGCCTGGGCGTGCAAGCCTTGATCATCATCTAGGGTCCATCCACATGGATTCAGGTTCTCCCTAATTATGCTTCTTATGAGCCACTGGAAAGATGAACTGATAATGATTAGACTTGGGAATGTCCGTGATTCCATCCTGCATACACACTGGTGCAGTGAAGAAAAGCCTGCTTAGATGCAGGACATGTGGATCATGGAGTGTAAGTGAACACACTGGGGGGCAGGGAAGGAAATAGACTGTTGTGATGCAGTTAGAGCCTTTGGGCTTGGCTTCCCTTCTTCAGACGGTTTCCTGGTATTGTGGTCCTATGACAGCTGTACTAAAGTGAATATGTAGCTGTACATATTTTCTCCATTTCACTAGATTTCTCAGGAACACTGCTTTTTCTTAAATGCTTGCCATTAGTTACACATTGTCTAGGAGGTCCTTCTCTAGTTTTGGTTTTGATGTTGTGCCGGCTCTTTCGTGCTCACATTCCCCATGCTCATTGTGGCCTGTCCTAAGACCATGGTGCTTAGGGACTTCCCAGTTGATCCAGGGGCTGCACTCCCAATGCAGGGGGCCTGGGTTTAACCCCTGGTCAGGGAACTACATACTACATGCCACTACCAAATAGATCCTGCATGCTACAACTAAGATCCCGAATACCACAGCTAAGACCTGGCACAGCCAAACTGAATTAATAAATAAACACTTTTTTAAAAAAGAGATGGTGTCCAAAAGTCTTGTTCATCACATCTCTGTGTTCATTACTTCCCTGCATCTTTCTAGGTTCCATATATATGTGTCAATATACAATATTTGTTTTTCTCTTTCTGATTTACCTCACTCTGTACAATAGGCTCTAGGTTCATCCACCTCATTGGAACTGACTCAAATGTGTTCTTTTTACGGCCGAGTAATATTCCATTGCATATATGTACCTCAGTTTTGAGGATGGAATGAATAGGGAGAGTAGTGTTGACACATATATGTTGTTGTTGTTTAGTTTCTAAGTCATGTCTGACTCTGCAACCCCATCGACTGTAGCCCACCAGGCTCCCCAATCTATGGGATTTTCCAGGCAAGAATACTGGAATGCATTGCCATTTCCTTCTCAAAACATATATATTAACATATATAAAATAGAGAGGGGGGTGGGAGTTTATTGTTACGATGCAGAGAGCTCAAATCTGGCACTCTGTGCCAACATAGAGGAGTGGGATCGGGCGGGAGGTGTGAGGGAGGTTCAAGAGGGAGGGGACATGTGTATACCTATGACTGATTCATGTTGATGTGTGGCAGAAGCCAACACAGGATTGTAAAGTAATTATCTTCCAATTAAAAATAAATTAATATATTAAAAAAAGACCATAGTGCTTAGAAGAGTTTTATAAGCCTCTGGCCTTTTGTCTGAAAGAATAACTTCCCGATTATACCTGAGTAGAAGACAACCCCCTCACTAGACAGCAGCAAGATTCTTCTCTGCTTACAGCAGCAGTGGCGGATATCAGCGTTCAGTCACTTCATAGCATTGTCAGATAGGCCTCATTTTCACTGATCCACTCACACGTCTATCCATTAATTATTAATCAATATGTATTTAACTCCTCTCAGAGTTTAGTGCCAAGAGTGTTCATGAAACTTTTGATCAGAAAACGAGCTCTGTCCCTTTATGTGTCTCCTGCAGCCCCAGACGTGGGCGAAGGATTGCAGTGTGGAACATCTCTTTGTCATACCTGGAACATCTCTTTGTCAGCATGCTAAGTCGCTTCAGTCGTGTCCAACTCTTTGTGACCTCGTGGCCTGTAGCCCATCAAGCTCCTCTGTCCATGGGATTTTCTAGGCAAGAACACTGGAGTGGGTTGACATTTAAACGTTTTTTTTCTGTTACTGTTGAAACTCTTAAAATATTTTACTTCTTAAAATTACTTTTGATTAGTGGTCTAGGTATAGGTTCCAAGTAAGCCAGTGAAGTAGATCAGCTATTGCTTGAAAACATATAACTCCCACTGATTATTCCGTTTCTTAGTGGATGAAAAATGCAGTTCAACCACAGGCAGTACTGTCTCTCTCTCCCTCTCTTTCGGGAGCTTTCTTCCTTCTAGTCTTAGAATGATTTGCTTCTATCTGCCCAGATTTCTGGTTAATTCACTGCTGTTCAAAGGCTTTATCACTGGGTGGCACTCTGCCACCTTCTTCGGATTTTCTTTTCTTCCTTTACTCTGGCTTCTGCAGTGTAACTGTGGTGGTCAAAAGTCGGGGTTGGACCCAGACGCTCATGTTTGGAATCCAGGCTTTGAAATTTATTAAGCTTTGTGACAGTCGAGAACCTGGAGAATGTCTCTTCATCTAAATGATGGTAACAATGGTAACTGCTTTTTCATATTCTTGTGAAAATTTAAGGAAAAAAAAAAAAGATATAAAGGCACTTATGTCTGGCAATTAATAAACATCCAATTAATGTATCTCTTGTTTTTTAATTTTACCTTTTTAAGATCGTACCATAGTGCCTGGGTATAAAAACATGTGAGTAAGTCGCAGAAGTTAAGAAACAGACAAGAAACAGATCACACACACACATCCAAAGCTGTGATGATGATAGACGTTAGAACCAGTGCCATGGGGACAATGAAGTGGAGTATTTACAGCAGACTTGGATGGTGGTCCAAAAATAACTATTTCCCAGCAATGCAAGGGCAACCCACTCCAGTACTCTTGCCTGGAAAATCCCATGGACGGAGGAGCCTGGTGGGCTGCAGTCCATGGACATGACTGAGCGACTTCACTTTCACTTTTCACTTTCATGCACTGGAGAAGGAAATGGCAACCCACTCCAGTGTTCTTGCCTGGAGAATCCCAGGGACGGGGGAGCCTGGTGGGCTGCCGTCTATGGGGTCGCACAGAGTTGGACACGACAGAAGCGACTTAGCAGCAGCAGCAGCAGCAGCAATTCATTGAGAGCTTGTAAATGTTTGGGTTTGTTCTTTGCAATAATTCCTCAAGTATGTTTCACAACTGCTCTATGAAGTAAATATTTTATGCCCATTTTCCAGATAAGGAAATTAAGCCCTATAGAAATTGGGTAATTTTCATAAGGTCATTCACCCTGCAAGTGGAAGACCACAAATTTACATCCAAGTTGGTTTTCTTCCCAAACTCCTTTGCCTGTGTCTTTTCTGCTCTGCCTAAATATGAAAGTGAAAGTGTTAAGTCTCGCAGTTGTGCCTGACTCTTTATGACCCCATGGACTATAGCCTACCAGGCTCCTCTGACCATGGAATTCTCCAGCCAAGACTATTGGAGTGGGTAGCCATCCCCTTTCCCATGGGATCTTCCCAACCCAGGAATCGAACCTGGGTCTCCTGCATTACTGGCAAATTCTTTACCATCTGAGTAATCAGGAAAGCCCATGCCTATATGTGTGTATATATATACATTTACCTCAACTGTTACTGGTTACAATTTTAATACCTACCTCTCAGTATTGTACCTGTATTCTAGAAGGGATTGGGTTGCCTGTGATACCTAATCAGAGAATCATAAACATGACTGCAGATTGAGCCTCTTCTTAGATTCTGAGGTAACTACTGGGCTGACAGAGCTGCCAGTCCTTCACTTAGCTTCTTAAAATTTCTGCGGCATTCCCATTCTCTCTGTCAGCATGTCAGCGTTTCCTCTGCTGCCTGCACTGATAAAACTCCTTGAAAACAGGTACCACATGAGGGTGCTCGGCAGAGGATGGAGTTCTAGATGGAAAGGATGGCGTCCTGACGACCACTCCACTACCCTACAGGTCAAGGGGATACCACGTGAAGCCAGCTTTCCCCCTAAAATGTGTGGAGCAAGCTAGGTTTCCCAAGACCTTGTTACTGAGAGAAGTGAGTTTATATTTTTTAAAACATTCTTTTCCATCATGGTCCATCATAGGACATTAAATATAGCTCTCTGTGCTAAGCAGTAGGACTATGGTGTTTATCCATTCTATATGTAATTGTTTGCATATGCTAACCCCAAATTCCCAATCCACCCATCTCCAACACCCTCCACCTTGGGAACCACAAGTCGGTCCTCCGTGTCTGTGAGTCTGGTTCATAGATAAGTTCATTTCTCTCATATTTCAGACTCCACATGTACATGAGGTCATAGCATATTTGTCTTTCTCTTTCTGACTTACTGCACTGAGTATGATCTGTAGGTTCATCCATGTTTCTGCAAATAGAATTATTTAGTTCTTTTTAATGCTGAATAGTATTTCATATGTATGTACCACATATTCATTATCCATTCATGCATCTATGGACATTTAGGTTGTTTATATGTCTTGACTGTTGTGAATAGAGCTGCTATCAACTGCAAGAAGTGAGTTTAAATTTCAATGAAAACACTAGATAACCAAATTGTTATGTATTACATAAGATATAGACCCGATGACGTAAAATAATCCAGGGAATGTAAGAGGTGGAAAAGAAGTTGCAAGGAAATTTGAACAGCATACCCTTTGAGAATTATAAGCATTTACCTATAAGCATTATCTTTCAATGAGCTTCCCTGGTTGCACAGATGGTAGAGAATCTGCCAGCAATGTGGGAGACCCAGGTTTGATCCCTGGGTTGGGAAGATCCCCTGGAGAAGGGAATGGCTTACTCACTCCTGTATTCTTGCCTGGATAATTCCATGGACAGAGAAGCCTAGCAGGCTATGGTCCATGGGGTTGCAAAGAGTCGAGCACGACTGAGCAATTAATACTTTCACATCACCTTTCAATATCTTCCCTAAGGTGGAATATTACCCAAATATTTTCTTTACTGTTTTTCAGGCAACTATGAAAACTGCAGTGGTATGGAAGACAAAGGTAGAGGCTCTACATGGCACGATTCTAAGTGTCCCAAATTCCTCCCTTTATGCCAGAGGGTATTAAATACATGTGCACACACAGCTGTCCACAGGCACACCACACCTTCACAATTTCCAAACACAAACATGAACACTTGCTTCTCCCCGCATTGAGGGGATGGGCAGATGGAGGAGCAGAGAGGGACTGTGGCACCAGGGGGTGAGGGTGAATTTTTTTAAACTGAAATTTTTGGTTGAGATTTCTGTAGAGACTCTGTGTTTTTGACTTTGATGCATTTAGGTTCAGAGACAACTGGAAAGACCTCACATGCGAAACTGCTATTTGTCAAATATCCTGTGTGAATGTGCTTCTCATCATTTCCAGAGAGCTGGTTTTGATAGACAAATTGTGCATACTGAGGGCCTGAGGCTAACGGGGAAATGAGACTCAGGACAGACAGAGGAGCTGCCGGGGTGTCCAGACACTCAGCCAGCAGGGTGATTGGTCCTGGGGTCAGTGCTGCGTGAAGACCGGCGGACACCACTGTGAGCTGTCCGCTGAGCGGACACAAGGTTATACGGAGAACACTGCTGCTGAAGAGGCTTTTCTCCTACTCCTATCAACGTGATGCTTGAAAAGTCGCATTTTCAGTATAAAACTGGAATTTATGGGCTACCAATAATTACATGAGACATTCCAGGCCCCAAATCTAGGCAGCCGTCCATTTTGAATCCCAAATTCTTCAATCCAATCCAGGGCTTAATATTTTTTTATATTTAGAAATAGGTTTATGTTAGTTTGTCTTTTAACTCTTTTATTTTGGTAAATGGAGCAGAATTTGAGTAGAGAGAGTTGATGAAGAAATGCCAAAGTGTTTTGGGAAATTGAAAACAAAAGGTGATTATTAATGTAATAGACTGATGCATTTTCATGTTTAGTGTGGACTAGGAGGGCATCCCCCGTGAGTCAGCTGGTAAAGAACCCACCTGCCAATGAGTAGATGCAAGAGACGTGGATTCAATCCCTGGGTCAGGAAGATCCCCTGGAAAAGGAAATGGCAGCCCAGGCCAGTATTCTTGCCTGGAAAATCCCATTGACAGAGATGCTTGGAGGTTTACAGTCCATGGGGCTACAAAGAGTCGAACACGACTGAGCGTGCAGGCGTGCAATACTTTATCACTATGTCTTAGGGGTGACTGTATCTGGATGTGTATGATGATTTTAATCAAGGAGCTCCTGATTAAGAAACACTGTCTTCACTTCTTTCCTTCCTCTGGTTACATAGGCTACAGCCTGAGTTGCAGTCTGTCATTCTCCCTAATGTTTTAGATGTTTTTTTCTAAGGAGCAGTAGAAAGGAAGATACTTCTTTGAAGATCCATTAGCTTTAAACTTACTTCCTCTTATCCATTTGATAAAGCCAGCATCTGTTAACCCAGAGTGCATTCCTGGAAGGACTGTTTGTTCCCTCGTACTTCCGTCTGTGCAAGTGACTTATGAGACAGGTAGGGACCAAGTTTGTTTGAAAGTGTTTCATGTTGGGCTGTACTGACTGATTCAGCGTGAATCAGTGTAAGGTCATTTTTGAGTTCATGCTCAAGAATTTTTACTGTAGCAGAAGGGAAAAAAATGAATATATCAAACCTGAAATCTGTGAAATTATGTTGGTTTTGCAAGGTTGGGAATACTCTTATCCAATATTCTGTGTAAAATGTTTAGTGGAAATTCAGTACAGAAAAACATGAGTGATTGTCCACTAAATATGGTAAAATGTGGATAGTTTTTCTTTTTTTGATGTTTCAGATAAATCTGTCTTCATTCTTTGTAATTGTCACATTACTCTCTCTCCATACCACAATTGTCTGGGTAATTAGTATTTCTCATCTAACTTTGTTCACATTATATGAGATGGCAATCCAAGGTAAAAATTTAGAGAAGGGATGTCTTGCTTCAAATGACATCAAGCTAATGGTTCCTAAGTTATCTGATTGATTGATTCATTTATTTAGCAAGTACATATTTATTGAGGACTTATCCCATGCCAGGTTCTGTTCCAGGATTTGATGATCTTAAAAACAAAGCAGACAAGAATTTCCTCCTCAGTGGATCTTCTGCTTTAGCAGGAGAGACAGACAATAAACAAAATAAGTATATAGCTCCCAGTTCCCATTCAAATACCATGAAATGATGGGAAAACAATGGAGCCTCATAACGTGGAACATGAAGACTGCAAGGGAACCAGTTTCAGAAGAAATTTAATTAATTTTAAGTTTGATAGAAAGAGAAAAAGGCTTGTTAACTAATGCTTTACCTCATGAAATAGCAAGCTTGACTGCTTATAGGCAGAAGAGAGATTCCTGCCTCTGAAAAGATGTTCAACATTGCTAATCATTAGGGAAATGCAAATAACAACCATTGTGAGATATTATCTCACACCTGTCAGAATGACTGTCATTAAAAAAAAACCACAAGTAACAAATGGTGAGGATGTGGAAATGTGTGCCATCAGTGGAAATGTTCATTGGTTCAGCCACTGTGGAAAACAGTATGGAGGTCTCTCAGAAAGCTAAAAATAGAACTACTATATGACCTAGCAATTCTACTCCTGAGTATATATCTGGAAAAAACTGAAACTCTAATTCAAAAAAAAAAAATACATGCATCCAGATGTTCATAGAAGCATTATTTACAGTTGTCAAGGTATGGAAGCAACCTAAGTGTCATCAACAGGTAAACAGATAAAGAAGATGTAATATATATTATTATTTTACACAATGGACTATTATTCAGCCATGAAAAAAGAATGAAATGCTGCCCTTTGCAAAATCTTGCATGAACTTGGAGGGTATTAAGCTAAGTGAAGTTAATCAGAGAAAGACAAATACTGTATGATATCATTTATATGTGGGATCTAAAAAATACAGCAAACAGTATATATAAAATATATACAGTTACATATGCTATAAATTATATATGCTTGTAAATTATATATATAATTATTTATATATATAAATTATATAATTATATATGCTATAAATTATATATATAAATCATATATAATTATAGCATATGTTATATATACTATAAATATATACAGTTTTATATGCTATAAAATATAGCAAATGACTATAACAGAAAAAGAAGCAGACTTATAGAGAACAAACTAATGGTAACCAGAGGAGAAAGGGAAGGAGGAAGGGGCAAGATAGGTGTAGGGTAAGAGGTACAAACTATTAGGTATTAGGCATACCAGTTGTTTCAAAGATATATTGTGTGGCACAAGGCCAATGTTGTGTAACACCTACAAATGGGATATAACCTTTAAAATTGTGGATTACTATATTGTACATTTGTAACTTACATAATATTGTACAGCAACTACCCTTCAATTAAAAAAGGCATTTCCTGCTTCTTCCATACTGTTCATCCCTTGGCCCAAAGACTCTGATCTACCAACCAATGGTTGGTACAGGCATCTTCTCACTACCTAGAAAATGTGTCTGCAAAATTCAGCTTCTATCCAGTGAGTGTCACTACTCTGGAGTAATTTGTCATGCAGAATGAAGGTATTGAATGCATTTTATTAGTAACTTGGAAAACTGTAGAGTGAAAAAAAGAGCACAAAACTATACATTAACATAATATTAACTGCGTTTGTGATGGAAGCAAAACCAAAAATCCATAAATACTCCTGTCTTTGTTCCTCCTCATCTTCTAATGAGAAAGAATCCTTTGTTTCCCTGTTATTATTGCCCATATTTTTGTGTGTTGATTTGGAAAATAATTGATGATAAAAAGAGAATTCTAAACTAATATTATAGGTTAATAATGTTAACCTATAATATTATAGGTTAATATGTTATAAGCAAGAGAGTGGCTTAAATGGTATTTCTGTCTCATATCACAGTTTGGCGGTAAGTACTCCAGACCAGTAGATAAATGCCTTGCCGTACTCGGTGTAAGACTTCTGTCTCAGAATCTCAAGTGGCTGATACGTTGCACCACACCCAGTCAGAAGAAATGAAAAGGGGCCAGAACGGTAGGCATAAATTCAGTGTGAGAGGTATGGTCAGGAAGTAGCATCATCCGTTTTGCTTACACCCTAATGGTTAGAACTTTGTTACCTGTCCACACAAAGCTGCAAGGTATTCTGAGTGTAAACTGTGTGTGGTTATGAACTCAGCTGAAACTTGGGAGGCTCATTATTAAAGAAGGGATGGATACATATCAGGGGACAATTAGCAGTCTATATCTTAATCGATCCTTGTGGCCAGTTTATATCCATCTGTGTCTTGCTTGCCATACATAGAACCCACAGAGTTACCTCCATGGATGACAAAGCCACATCTGGTTAATACCTTTATTTATTTATATCTTTGATATATCTCTTTTATTTTTTTATTTCTTTGAGTTCATTTCTTAAGTAATTTTTATTGGAGTTAGTTGCTTCAGTATGTTGTGTTAGTTTCTACTGCATGGTAAAATGAATCAGATATATATATATATATATATATATATATAAAAAATCCCATGGATGGAGGAGCCTGGTAGGCTGCAGTCCATAGGGTCACTAAGAGTTGGACACGACTGAGCGACTTCACTTTCACTTTTCACTTTCATGCATTGGAGGAGGAAATGGCAACCCACTCCAGTGTTCTTGCCTGGAGAATCCCAGGGACGGGGGAGCCTGGTGGGCTGCCGTCTATGGGGTCGCACAGAGTCGGACACGACTGAAGTGACTTAGCAATAGCAATATATATATATATGTATATCCCCTTATTTTTGGATTTCCCTTCCATTTTGGTCAGCATAGAGCACTGGCTATAGTTCCCTGAGTTATAGAGTAGATTTTCATTAGTTACCTATTTTACATATAGTATCAACAGTATATATATGGCAATCCCAATTTCCCAATTCTTCTCATTCCCTCTTTACCCCCTTGGTGTCCATACATTTATTTTCTACATCGAGGTCTCTAGCTTTTTTATTTTTTAACTTTGTCGCAGCTCTTTTTTAATGAAAAAAAATGAAGCATTTGATATTGGAGTATAGTTGATCTTCAGTGTTATATTATTTTCAGGTGGACAGAAAAGTGATTCCGTTATCCATATTAGAGTGCTAGATCTCTCGATGGTGACTGATTCTCTTCAATGTCACTGTGTGATTCCTGGTGTTTTGATGACTTATAAACTAGTGCATAAATTAGCTGCTCCCTTCCTATACACATTAAACTATCATGGAGAAAGAACAATGTAACTTCAATTAAAACTAACATTCAGAAAAGAGATAAAGGGAAAGGCAGAGCAGTCCCTCGCCCATAGCAATAGTCAGAGCCTGGGCGAGTGCTGGCACTGCTCAGTGTGCTTGCTGAGTTCTTGTTCTGCTCTCCAGAGGAGCCCCTTTGTCCATTTCCCTCTATGACCATGAAGTGTGCACTGGGAAATGTGCCTTCTTTGAGGGCTGCGTAGCTTGTACTGTTTGGGGGCTGCAGAGTTGTAGGAGTCAAACAATTATAGGCATTTCAAGCCAGGCTGTGCTTTCCCTGGCAATAAAAAGCCCTCCATTACTTAGCGATGCATTTCAGTTGCTTTCTTGTCAGATGCATTTGAAAATAGTCATCAGTGCCCATTATATCTAGATAATTATTTTGTGTTCATGTTAATGTTTTAAAATTTTTATGGCATATAGTCTATTTACAAAGCATTTGTTTCTGCTGCGCACAAAGTAGATCCATTATACATATACACATATCCACTCTTTTTTAGATTCTTTTCCAGTATACGTTATTACAGAATATTGAGACGAGTTCCATGTGCTGTACAGTAGGTCCTTAGTATATATTTTTTTTTCTATACTGGACTGTATGTATCAATCCCAGTCTCCCAATTTATCCCTCCCACATATCAATTCTTTAAGACTGTAATTGTCATTAACTGAGTTGTCTAGTGGTCTAATTGTCTCATAGTTGAACTGTTAGACTCGTGATATGTTATCAAATTCTATTTTTATTCTGTTTGAAAAAGTGGATTTGAGTAATGTGTTATCCTTGACAAACAGGATCCTTGTTCTTTTTTTCCCAGCTTTACTGAGATTTGATTGACACATGATATTTTGTAAAGTAAAGGTGTACACACATTGAGTTGATACACTTATATATTGTGAAATGATTATCACGGTCGTGTTGGCTAGAGGTTAACACCTCCATCACCTCTTTAATTGCCATTTCTTTTTTGTGGTGAGAACATGTAAGGTTTACCCTCCTAGCAACTTTCTAGTATATAATACAGAGTTGTGAAGTATAATCACCATGCCGTCCACCACATCCCCAGACCTTGTTTACCTTCTAATTGGAAGTTTGTGCCCTTTGCCAGCATCTCCCCATCCCCTCTTGATACAGTTCTCAAACCTGAAGCCTCTCATTTATTGGTCTCTGTGCTCCGTTTCTCCATTTCTCCAATACTTTGGTACAGTGTCCTTGGGTCCATGTGGGAGACTAGGCTTGGTCTGGTGTGATTGACTTGGTTGGCAGACAGTCAGCTTCCCCACATTATCACGACTGACTTCCAACACAATAACTTGTGTTTCCTCTGCCAAGCCAGTGCCATAGATTTTAGTGTTTTGTGAGAGCAATATACCACTTCTAGTATGAATTTCTATATTAGGTAGAATAGAGTGTAGTTTTTAAAATAATATAGTGACTTTAATATAACAATGTAAGGTAGATTTTTTTTTTCCTGTTTCAAATAAATAGTCCAGAAGGAGTTAATCCAGAGTTCTTAGAGCAGTTTTTCCATCTTCCACATTATTTTTGTGGATCAGTGTGTTTGAACCAGTTCTCAGTGACTCTTAGCAGTAGGGCAGTGAGGGAAAGGCTACAGGAAGAGGGTGTACTTGTTCTTTTTTAGGGATGTCTTAGAAGAAGCACTTCTGAGCTTTTCTTGGGGTAAGATCAGGGTCTCTCTGTGCTCTGCTATTGAAAAGCAGTCATATAGACGCCCTTATGGATCTTAAGAATAATGCTCAGCTCACCAAATATTAGCTGAGGGCCCACTGTGTGCAAGGAGCCTGTGCTAGGTATTGAAAACAAGAGAGAATAAAATGCCACCTTGCAAGGGAAAAAAGGAGCACTTCTGCTCCCACCACAGTAGTCACATGATCCCACACAACTGTAGTTCAGTTCAGTCACTCAGTGGTGTCTGACTCTTTGTGATCCCATGTACTGCAGCACACCAGGCTTCCCTGTCCATCATCAATTCCCAGAGTTTACACAAACTCATGTCTGTTGAGTAGGTGATGCCATCCAACCATCTCATCCTCTGTCATCCCCTTCTCCTCCTGCCTTCAATCTTTCCCAGCATCAGGGGCTTTTCCAATGAGTCAGTTCTTCGCATCAGGTGGCCAAAGTATTGGAGTTTCAGCTTCAGGATCAGTCCTTCCAATGAATATTCAGGACTGATTTCCTTTAGGATGGACTGGTTGGATCTCCTTGCAGTCCAATGGACTCTCAAGAGTCTTCTCCAACACCACAGTTCAAAAGCATCAATTCCTCAGCACTTAGCTTTCTTTACAGGCTGACTCTTACATCCATACATAACTGCTAGAAAAACAATAGCTTTGACTAGATGAACCTTTATTGGCAAAGTAATGTCTCTCCTTTTTAATATGCTGTCTAGGTTGGTCATAACTTTTCTCCAAGGAGCAATTGTCTTTTAATTCATGGCCACAGTCACTATCTGCAGTGATTTTGGAGCCCCCCAAAATAAAGTCTAGCACTGTTTCCACTGTTTCCCCATCTATTTGCCATGAAGTGATGGGACTTGATGCCATGATCTTAGTTTTCTGAATGTTGAGTTTTAAGCCAACGTTTTTACTCTCCTCTTTGACTTTCATCAAGAGGCTCTTTAGTTCTTCTTCATTTTCTGCCATAAGGGTGGCATCATCTGCATATCTGGGGTTATTGATATTTCTCCCGGGAATCTTGATTCCAGCTTGTGCTTCTTCCAGCCCAGCGTTTCTCATGATGTGCTCTGCGTATAAATTAAATAAGCAGGGTGACAATATACAGCCTTGATGTACTGCTTTTCCTATTTGGAACCAGTCTGTTGTTCCATGTCCAGTTCTAACTGTTGCTTCCTGACCTGCATACAGATTTCTCAGGAGGCAAGTCAGGTGGTCTGGTATTTCCACCTCTTTAAGAATTTTCCACAGTTTGTTGTGATCCACGCAGTCAAAGGCTTTGGCATAGTCAATAAAGCAGAAGTAGATGTTTTTCTGGAACTCTCTTGCTTTTTCAATGATTCAACAGATGCTGGCAATTTGCTCTCTGGTTCCTCTGCCTTTTCTAAATCAAGCTTGATCATCTGGAAGTTCACTATTCACCTACTATTGAAGCCTGGCTACCCAGTTGTAAGGATCTTGCAATCTTTAGGTAGATGGTCATCTGACCAGCTAAAATATGGGAATTCTGTTACTAAAGAAAGTGGATAAGAAGTTGGTGGAAATCTGGATGATAGTATGTCATCATAAAGAAAAATATTGAGTTACTGTGAATAGAAATCACATGAAATATTAATAATTTTTCCCTCTGGTGGGGGAACCCTGTGTACTTCTTATTTTCTATGATTTATCTGGACTTCATCCATTTATATATTTTGTCATCTTTCCATTTTTTTAGATGTTTTACAGTGATCCTCTATCACTTTCATAATCCAAGATGATTTTAAGAATTCAATACGCTAAATCCCACAACTCTGAATTTTGAGAGATACTATAATAAAAGTTGTCTGAAGATTTAGTGCATAAGTCTTCAGAGATTTCTGGAAGAGATATTCTGGCAAGAAAAAGGCAGAAATCGAGATATGAGCATAGAAAGATTTTGTTTGCCAGTGATGAAGTTATTTTCTGAGTCTTTAGAAATAAACCAAATTAAAGAAGAGTTGAACAAAGGGAAGGAGAGAGAGAGTAAATATCAGCTAAGCTTAGTGATCTGGAGAAAGGGTTATTGCTTGCTTCCCATGTTAATAATTTTAGTAATACTATTACTGCTGCTGCTAAGTCACTCAGTCATGTCCGACTCTGTGCGACCACCTAGACGGCAGCCCACCAGGCTCCCCCGTCCCTGGGATTCTCCAGGCAAGAACACTGGAGTGGGTTGCCATTTCCTTCTCCAATTCATGAAAGTGAAAAGTGAAAGTGAAGTCGCTCAGTCGTGTCTGACTCCTAGCGACCCCATGGACTGCAGCCTACCAGGCTCCTCCATCCATGGTATTTTCCAGGCAAGAGTACTGGAGTGGGGTGCCATTGCCTTCTCCTTTATCATGTTAAATAAATATATATTGTTAAAACAGTAATGCCTAGGTTATTTGTTGGCCAAAATGTTTGTTTGGATTTTCCTGTGACAATGTCTTATATCCAGAAATCATGCTAAAATGAGATGATTCCAGCTCAGCCATACTCCATGAAAATCAGGAAATTTGTGTAAAATAATAATAGTATAGGTCCTAGACTTCCCTGTGGCTCAGACAGTAAAGAATCTGCCTATAGTGCAGGGGATCCAAGTTCAATCTCTGGGTTGGGAAGAGCCCCTGGAGAAGGGAATGGTAACCCATTCCAGTATTCTTGCCTGGAGAATCCCATGGGCAGAGGAGCCTGGGGTGCTGAGTCCATGGGGTTGCAAAGAATCAGACATGACTGAGAAACTAACACTTTTCTTGATGTGAAATCAAGAAAAAAAGTCAATTACAGTGACAAGAAGGAAAACCCAGTAGGTTCACAGGGAAATATGTTTTGGGTTTAAATGACTGAAAATTTTGTATTTATATGTAGACTATAGGGTGCTATTAAAAGGAGCATTCAGATGATGCCAGATCCTACAAAATGGTACCTAGGCCTTGTGTGGTTTCTGTCTTCCTGTAGACATCTTTTGGCAGTATTAACCCCCTAATGAAAAACAAATAGTGGTTTAAAATGAAATATTTTTGTGCTTGATGTTTAAAGGCTAAATATTCTTTTTTGGTAGCTGGCAGTGGGAATTTATTCTTAGTATGTTAAACAATTTGAGTAAAAATCAATATGAAATGGCTTCTGGGAGTTAGGGCATCAACTGTAGGGGAGACCTGATGTAATGCTGCATGTACAGCAGTACAAGGGTAGCCCTGCGTGTCTCTGGAATGGGGATGCATGGAGCCAACTTAAATTATGTGGCCTTTAATGTTCTGAGATCCTGTTTTATCAGTCTTTTTCCTCTCTTTTTCAAGATTCACATATCAAAGAAAAAGAACATGATTTTCCTGGCTTGGACCAGCATGTACTCCTGGATGAACCAGCTATGCTATGATCAGAGGGGAAGGACCACTGGCACCAACAGGCCTTGTGTATCAGAGCCTCCCCAGAGAAGGGGGCTCACTGGAAGAGAAACAGTGGTGTGTTCAATTCAGTTCAGTTCAGTCGCTCAGTCATGTCCGACTCTTTGTGACCCCATGAATCGCAGCACTCCAGGCCACCCTGTCCATCACCAACTCGCGGAGTTCATTCAGATTCACGCCCATCGAGTCAGTGATGCCATCCAGCCATCTCATCCTTGTCATCCCCTTCTCCTCCTGCCCCCAATCCCTCCCAGCATCAGAGTCTTTTCCAAAGTCAACTCTTCGCATGAGGTGGCCAAAATACTGGAGTTTCAGCTTTAGCATCATTCCTTCCAAAGAAATCTCAGGGCTGATCTCCTTCAGAATGGACTGGTTGGATCTCCTTGCAGTCCAAGGGACTCTCAAGAGTCTTTTCCAACACCACAGTTCAAAAGCATCAATTCTTCGGCGCTCAGCCTTCTTCACAGTCCAACTCTCACATCCATACATGACCACAGGAAAAACCATAGCCTTGACTAGACAGACCTTTGTTGGCAAAGTAATGTCTCTGCTTTTGAATATGCTATCTAGGTTGGACATAACTTTCCTTCCAAGGAGTAAGCGTCTCTTAATTTCATGGCTGCAGTCACCATCTGCAGTGATTTTGGAGCCCCCAAAAATAAAGTCTGACACTGTTTCCACTGTTTCCCCATCTATCTCCCATGAAGTGATGGGACCGGATGCCATGATCTTCGTTTTCTGAATGTTGAGCTTTAAGCCAACTTTTTCACTCTCCACTTTCACTTTCATCAAGAGGCTTTTTAGTTAGTTCATCATAAAATGAAGAGTTCATTCTATGAATTGTTTCCTATTAATACTATTTGCAAAATAACTAGGAACAGTTGCTAAATGCTCTAAAAGAAAGCATATACATTGCTAGCAAATCATACCAGAAATTTCTTCTTTGATGCTTTTCTTATGCTATTTGCTCAAGTTTCTGACTTGAGCCTCATCCAGTTAATTTAGTTTGTTACACTATTCTGATGACTGGGAAAAGGGGACAGGAAATAAAGAGATAGAAGAATGTTTGTAAATTTAGATATTTTCATATTTAATCAAAAAAGGATTCTTTTTAATGAATAGACAAAACCTCCAAAATTAGAAGTTTTATTACAACATAATTCCTTGCATGTATTTTGAGTAAGAATGCATGTTTTCTTCTGGTATCTGTATAAGCCAGTTATAGCGTTTTAGAATGTCACTTATGAAATAGAAAATTTCCATTTATATAAAAATCTTTATATCCTGCTGAAGAAACTTGAAAATGTCAATTTCATGCAGTACATCTGGAGAAAATCTGTCTAGGGCATAACACCTTCACTGTTACACAGTGGTTATAACTTATCTGTGTAAATAGCGACTAAAACTTTGTGGAGATGCACTTTCTGTTGGGACAGTAGGTACTACTGTAGGTAGTAGTAGGCAGTAGGTACAGTGTAGGGTTATAGAGTTTAGGGATCATAGGTCCATTTAGATCAATGAATTTCCATGGTAATGCTGATTGAAGGGTCCATGGAGTTACATTTTTAGTAACAAGATTTTTTAGAAGACATTAACATGATATGGCATGTTCAAACCTCACTGTCATGAACTGCTCCTTCTTCTACAGCATACTTTGTTCACAGGACAGTGGAATGCATTAACCAGAGTACCTCAATAAATATTTGCCCAAGGAAGTGTAAACAGAAGACAACAGAAAAGGAAAAATTTAGAAGGGATGGTTATTAGGTAATGGTCTATCTCCCAAGTGAAATTTTAGTGCTATAGCGATGTCAGAAAGACAAGAAGGTTGAAGTGTCTCCAGTAAGAATAGATCATTTCATCATTTTGAACAATATATAAATGTATATAATCATGCAAAAAAAACAAAGAACTTATGGGTTAGGTAGTTGGATCAGGTGATCAGATGGCAGGTAACTTTATTTCATTTGCAAAGTAAAGTTCATAGTTTTTGTTTTGAATGCAATAATTAAGACCTAAGTAGGGGAACACAGGTATACCTGTGGAAGATTCATTTCGATATTTGGAAAAACTAATACAATATTGTAAAGTTAAAAAAAAAAAAAGACCTAAGTAGAAGCACAATTTTGGGCTTCCTGAGTGGCACAGTGGTAAGGAATCCACCTGCCAAGCAGGAGACCTGGGTTTGATCCCTGGGTCTGGAAGATCCCCTGGAGATGGAAATGGCAACCCACTCTAGTATTCTTGCCTGGGAAATCTCAGGGACAGAGGAGCCTGGCAGGCTGCAGAGCATGGGGTCACAGAGTCAGACACCACAGAGAACTAAGAAAAGTAGAGCAATTTAGCTTTAGTGATGACAACCATCCTTTTGCCTGGATTGATTTGAGGATGTGTCCAAACATGGTAGTTATTTTGCTAATTAAGAAACAGGAGTGTTAACATTCGTATTTTTTCAAAGTATATACATATATAGGGATGTACATATGCCAAACATTTCTGTGCATTGACAAGAAAGTAAATATCAGAAGATATTGTAAGTCACTTTATAAGCATTTTAAAAAGTCTGGCAAGCTCTAGTGTGAAATTTATAAATTTATTAATACGTATGTCAATTTTAATTTTGAATACACATATGTATATATTTTTTCTTATCTAAATAGAGAACTGAATGCTCTCTGCTCCGTGTTCTGCTCTTTGGGAGAATTATGAATGATATAAAAGAAGATAGTATCTTTATTAAAACATATCTGAAAATAAAGTTTCAGGATAGTAAAATTGTTATTGTTATTTAAGCTAAATAACTCCCAGGAAAAGAGACTTATTTAGCTTTTAAGAAAAGCAGTGGGTAGAGATTAAGTGGCTTCCTCATCACTCCAGAATATCAAACAGTAGAGTAAGCCTTTGACTTCAGGGTTCTCTGGCTCTGAAACCCATCATCTGCCCCTCCACTGAATTGATTCTTAAGGGTAAAGGCAGTTCCTGTTATGCTTGGCCCCTATCACAGTTTCTGCCCCTTGAATAAGCAGTCACAAAATAAAGAAGGACAGAATAAACAGCATAAGTGCTAATTTTGATTTAAATAATCTGACTGAAACAAGCTGACACAATATCTAAAACAGAGTTTAGAAATAACCCTACTTTGTTTGAAGTTCGGTTGATTGATGCAGTTAAAATTGGGGTAGCAGGTAGAGGAGAGAGGAAAATAAGCTTGTTTTCTGAGTAAGGTAAAAATAGTGAGAATGGATCATCTGTCATCCTCTTCCCTGTGGGATTCTCTGCTTTCAGGATTGCTCTGTCCCAAGTTTCTAGAATTACCACAGATTTGAAGAATAGAAGACTTAACAAGTTTCTGTTCTACACTTAGAAACATAGGGTCCAGTTATTCGTATTTGATGTTCACAGATCCCGGTACCTAATAATAGATGCTGCTCATATACCCACATATTTCTTTATGTTTATGTATTTATTTTTACTGATTTATGCTCTGTGCCTGGTGCTTTCATAAGCCTTGGTGATACATAGAAACAATGGAGAGTTATTCCAAGTCATTCATAGGGGCTTCCCTGGTGGCTCAGTGGTAAAGAATCCACGTGCAATGTAGGAGATGGGGTTCCATTCCTGGGTCAGGAAAATTCCCTTGAGGAGGAAGAAGGAATTCACTCCAGTATTCTGGATGGGAAAATCCCATGGACAGAGGAGCTTGTGGGCTACGGTCCATGGGGTCATAAAGAGTGAGACACGACTGAACGACTGAGCACACATTCATGCAAGGCCATTCACAGAGTAGGGTTGATTGGATGGTCACAGCAGTATCAGTTGTATATTCTCATTCACAAATGAGATTTATCAATATCTGATAAACTACAACCATCAACTACTGCTTTATATGTGAACACTAGAGAGTTTGGTTAGCCAGAAAGGTAGGTTGGGGGTTACACTGTGAAGTTTTTATGGTGATGAGTTTCTATTTTACCTGTTTGAGAACAAGAGTCAATGAACACTTTAGAGAAAATAGGGATTTGTTTAAAACTGACTTTTAAGTAAATTTGTCTAACAGAAATTAGGAGGCTGGAGTAAAACCAGGTAGGAGGAGTATAAGAACAGAGTCTCTTAAAATAACCCAGATGCAGGCAGTAAGAACCTTCTAAAGGAGGCTCAGTAGAACTTGGTTAGTAATGAAATTGTGGGATAAAGAGGAAAATGAGTCAAGGGTGTCTCTAGTTATTTTATTGTCTGGTTATGTAGAAAAGGATAACAAACTTGGAAAAGAAATTTTAAAATATCAGTTAATGTTCTTTCAAAAGGCTCAAGTTTGATTATTAAATTTTTGTGACAGTGAAGAATATACCATTCATCCATCTCTAGATGTATGTGTGTGTGTGTGTGTGTGTGTGTATATATATATATATATATATATATATATATGGAATAGGAAAAAAGATATCACTTTGTATAACAAAGTTCTTGGTGGCTTTCCAGAGGAATATATGGAGAAGAATTCTGAGTCTGCATGCAGGATTCATAGGGAAGATCATATAACTGGCAACGTCTACCATGTTGAAAAGGTGGGGGATGACAGCATTCTTGTCATTTTCCTTTTACCCTTGTAGAGATGAAGCTTCAATCATGAGTAAATAATATATAATTCAGCCATCACCATGTGCCCTGTTCCTTTCACATTGTTCCTTCTCCCAAGTTCTTGACCTGAGTACTTTCTCATTCATGTTGCTCATCCATATATGCTTCAGATCTTTTCCAAATTCCCTTTCTTGAATTTCTGTTTAAACCCTCTAGTATCACAGTTCCTTACATATTGGGTTGGCCAGAAAGTTCATTTGGGTTTCTCTGTGCAATCTTGTGAAAAACTGAAATGAACTTTTCGGCCCATTCAGTGAATTTTTCTATCCCTTCCCTGAGGGCTCTAGTCCTTTCCTTAAAATCCTTTCCCATAGTAGATGCCTAACCACCAGAACTGATCCCTCCAAATTACCTCCTGTCTGCTTGCTTCCATTTTGAACATCTTGAATATTTATGTTTTATGTTGCAACACCTTGCTATTTTACCTTGCTCTACCCCATTTTCAACGATTTGAATAAAACCGATATTGGCTGTGTTTTGAGGCACTGTGTACACACTCATTATTGGCATTTGCAGCTGAGGCATCTCATTCCTTACCTTTCCCAGTCACAATGCTGGTGTCAAATGCTCCCTACCCATAATTTCTCTTATAGTAATTTGGCTCCGTCCTGTGAAATCTGAGATCCAGTAATAACTTTATGTGGAAAACAAGTATTAACAGCTGCTGAACAACTCCTGCCCTAATGTTTAACCAAATAAGATGTTTTATTAGGAGCTGTATCTTTATAGCTTCTTTTTAGCAGCTGTAATAAACTCTTTCAAAGCTATATGCTTCAAGAGATCAAAGAGCCATGCTCAATTAGAGTCATTCCTTATTAACCATAGTCGGAAAAGGAACAAGAAATAAATCAAAGTGTGTCCGATATGTCCTTTAGCAGACCGAGTATTGTGTCACTGTGATATGTGGCTTTAAACCAAATTAGAAGTCCTGTAAAACACAGAAGCTCCCTGGGCAATGACAGGAGACCCGCCATGGAGATCACACCTCAGTTTCTGATGTCAGTGCCACCTAAACGCCACCTCTGAGCCCTTCCGAAGCATCCAGAGATCAAAGACAAAGAGCACGTTAACAAAGTCTGAGGATGCAGCCTGTTTTCCATCACTGAAGAGATGTGCAGCCCAAGTTGACTGTACCGATTTCAGCTTGAACAAAATAACAGCAGGTTTCTAAAGAGCTGTCGTATATTAGATGAAGTTATCAAATGCTGTAAGGACAGAAAATGACTTAAACTGGGATTCGCTGGAAAACAACCTCATATCCTGTGGCCTAGTATGAAACCATAGCAGCAGAGCAGTGCTTAATGGATCGAGTTAATCTCTTTAAAAGGGCTCGACAAGCCACCTTAATTGTGCCACCATTCTGTCTTCATCCTGGGTTCAAATGCCCAGTCATCTTTGACTGTTTGAACTCTTTCATGAGGTCTGTCCAGGTCTCACATCTATTGATTGCTTCCCCTTCTATGTCTGGACCTCTCATTCTATCTATGTACCTGTCCTGTTTCTCACAAGAGCTCTGTGAATTCATTTTGTCATGATTTATGGTGAAAGGTCTGAGTGTTAGTTAAGCAACTTTCTCAAGGATTAGCTGTAATAAGCAGAGCTACTCAAGTTTCTCTTCCTGTGTGAGACGTTTCTCAGCTCTTCTGTTCTGTGCTGTGATAAACAAAGGTGATGACTTTTTATTCTGAACCACGTCTCTAACTTCATCATTTCCTATTACCACCTCCCTCTCCCATATTCCCATTGATATGACCACCTTGGGGTTTGATTTGATGAAGATAAAAGTCAGTTTTACTTGTGGATTCCTAGGAGGGTCTCTCTTCCATGAAATGCCAGCTGTTAGCAAGAGAGTGAAATGGAAATGTCTCCAAATGGAAATATGTCACTTTAACGATGAAAGGATTTCCAGAAGCCTAGGTAGACTTGGGCCTTTTCCATATTATAACATTGCTTTCTCTTTCCTCTTAATTCAGCCCTTCCACTTCTGTACTAGGTAAAGAGAGCTTTTATCAAGAAAAAGGGACTGGAAACGCTTTTACTATGTTTCAGTATTCTTATCTCCATTTTGTGAGCTCTTCTGATTTTTCACTATCCATCAATTTGCTCTTTAAAAGCTTCCCAGATTGATCTGTATGCCTTTGAAACTTGAACATCACAGAAACCACTTAAATTATTTTCCAGAATGCATCAGAATTACATGGGCATAACATTTACATAAATCTCCTATGACAAAGTATGAGGGAGTGTTCAGATTCTAGTATTTTACATTAATCAAGAAAGGAAGTTATAAAATATTCTAATACTAAAAGGATTATAAAGTGCCTTCATATAATCCTTTTCATAGTTACTCATGAACTGAGAATGGCTGTCACGAACACATCTTAAGGATTGATATGCAAACCAGACCAAGGAAGCTAGTGTAAGTTGTCCGAGTGGAGAGGAAATGAACGTCAGAGTAAATGGGCCTGAGCTGGAAGATAAAGAAGTGTGTACCCTGGGGGAGGAGTCAGATGTCAGTAGATACTAGCTTCCAGTTTTTAAACAGGTGCTCAGTGTATATGAATCCAACAAATATATATTAAATTGATTGAGTGCATATATATCTCCCAGGTATAAGTAACACAAAACTATTTTTTTTTAATACTTAGAGAACTTAGCAAATCCTGTAAAGCAAAGTAAAACTTGAAGCACGTTTGTTACTACCTGTATTTTACCTTAGCTTCCACGCAGCTTAAACCAAACCAGCTTCATTCAAACCAGGTTCCTTCTTTCCTAGCCACCATATCTTGGTCTCACTATTGCCAGTTTCACAAACTTCATCCTTACCTCTACCTAGGGAAGCTTTTTCTTTTCTTTTTGCAGCTGTGAAACAGACATGGGCAGCCTTTTTCTGGAAAGGGGAGTAACCGTTTGGGGCTTTCCAGCCACACAGTCTCCGTTGCAAATACTTAGTTTTACTGTGGTTGTTTGAAAGTAGTCGTTAAGTGTGAACAGGCAAGCACGTCTGTGTTCTGAAAACATTTTATTCGTGGACACACATTTGAATTCTAGGTCATTTTCTTGTGTCTAGAAATTGTCTTTTTATTTTTTTCTTTTCAGTCACTTAAAGATGTAAATATCATTCTTATTTCACAGACCATATGAAATAGGCAGCTAGCCAAGTTTAATCCACTGGTCATAGTTTGCTGATAGCTGTTAAAAGATAAAATTTTTATTTTGCTTCCCTTTATCTCAATTGAACATCTATGGATTTTTATTGACCAACCTCTAAATACTTGGATTTAAAATACCTATTTCCTGAATTATTCATTTTGACCCGTGTATTTGTCTCCACTTATTCTTGCTTAATGGTTTAATTACCATATACCATTTTTAACCATTGGTTGTAAAGTCTTAAAGAGAATAGGCTATCTTTATATTTATTTTATTAATCTTCTAAGACATATAACTGTTGACTGAAAAAAAATGCACAACCTAAAACTTGAGAATTGTGTTTTATATGGTGGATGAAACTGAGGACTTGAGCCCTGGGTACTGCCTCTCAGATTGCTCTGAGGGACTCTTCTGAGAAAGGCAGGGAGGAGCCAGGATATATAGGAGTTTTTGCAACAAAGACCAGGTAGTAGGAACATCAAAATATTACTGTTAATTAAAGAGAACCAGATATCTCAAGTTAATGAATGTGGCATTTTTCTATGTATGGGAAGATGCTAGAGGCTGGGCTCACTGAAATCATTCCTTTGGTATGCATTTCAGCTATCTGGGGTCAGGATGCTGTTTTTCTCCATCCTGGATCCCACCAGAGTGCACAGTGTGTGTGGGGGGGGTGGGGGTGTGAGTAGCTGATGGCCAAGACATCCTTTGTTTACAGATATGGCAGGTGGCATTCTTAATGCACATCACAGCCCTGCCCACATCACAGGGCAGTGAATAATGGAGCCCTGTATAAAGCCTAGTTGAGTGAGACAGTAGCAGTTTTCAACAGCCCTTCCAAGTAGCAGCAGCAGGTTCCAATACAAGGCTGTCTCACAAGGCCTTGCTCTAGAAAGGAGCGCTCGGGCCCCACTTATCTTTTTATCAAAACAAAAATAAACTGAATCAGTCTCATGAGCGGCCTCTGTGGTCTGATCTGGAGGGCACTGGGAGAAGAAATTGCTCTCAGCGGTGCCCCAAATGCCATCACTGGGAGTGTGTTGGTTCTATTAAGCATTGTTCTTTCCTTTGTCCTTTGATCCTCAAAAAGAGGTATAACAGACTCCAGAGGGACTGGTATTTATATATTTTCAAAATTTGGGACATCATTTGATGACAAATACAAGAAAAAGCATGGAAATCCTGACTCTGAGCTAATGATTTATAACCTTGATTGCATGTTAGAATTATCTGGGGAGTGTTTAAAAAAAAATCCAAGTATTTAGGCTACACCTGGGACAATGAAATTAGAGTTTCTATAAGTGGCCCCCTCTTAGCAGTAATTTTTCCAGCTCCATAGGTGATTGTATTGTATAGTCCAGTTTTAGAACCTCTGCCCTACGCCTGCTTGTTAAATGCAATCATTACTCAAGAGAGGTTAATAGATTAATTTTCTCTTATTTTAATCTAATGGATTCATCCCATTGACATCAGGAGGGGAAGGATTAGAAAATAAATTACATATCCTGAGATTAGTGGTCATTAAAATATGAATGAAATAGAGAAATGGCTGGGGGAGGTGTGGGGGGATACATTGAATATACCTCATATATTTTGTTGAATTGTCATTCTTTTACATTTTTTTGTTTGAAAATCAAGAACAAATAATATTTGCATAACTGAATAGCCTTCCCACATTGCATTGAATATATTTTTAATTTTTGTAAAGTAATACTTTAACATCTCCCAAATGGCCAGTGGCTGTAATCTCGGGTGGCTTTGACCTGTAGCATCTTGAAGCAGGGTTTCTGTTCCTGGCTAGAGATTGAGTTAGGGTCACAGTGGTAAGAGCACCAAATCCTAGCCACTAGACTAGTGGTCAGTTACGAGGTCCTGGCCCTTTGGCTTTGCAGAAAAGAATTCCCACGAGGACGGAAAGTAATGAAACAAGTAAAGTGTATATTAGGAGGAAAAGGAGAGCAGTGTGCATGGATAGATACATGGGCAGGCTCAGAGAGAGCTGCATGCTTGTGGCAATTTAAATCACTTTTACGGGGCATTTCTTTCAGTTTTCCTTTGCCCAGTCATTTTGATTTGCCTGGTTCACAGTCCATAGGTGGTATATCTTAGGGTACTTTCATTTGTGCGTGTGAATCTCTTAGCCAAGACAGATTCTAGTGAGGAGCCCTGTGGGTAGTTAGCATCTTTACTATGGGGTGACGCCCCTTCCCTTTTTGACCTCCAAGGAGCGTTTTTGCTCTTGTGTGGAAGGTCTGGCAGGGCCCAGCGTCCTGCCTCAATTGTCCTGTTTTCGCCTTGGAGTATAGGTTCACAGAGAACCAACTCCTACTGTTTGCCCTGGGGGTCCATCTGTCTCCTGCCTCAACCATAGCCATGTAGATCTTGGCTCACGTCAAAATATCTGGAGCCTTTAGATGGCCCCCCAACATAGGCTTTAACAGTAATGATGAACATGAACTTTACAGGGTCCCACTTTCAAACCTAGCTAGCCACTCCTAAACCACCGGTCTGGCCCATCGCTTCTCCTAGAAATGACAGTAAAGGTGCCCCCCCGCCCCAAGTGCACTTTCTCCTCTTGCCTCATCAGAGATCCTGGGACTTCGCTTGACTGCCCTGCTTGGCTGCAGTATTTTCCCCAAGGAACCATGAACATAGCAAAACTATAGAACTCTAGTTTCTTACTCTTTTTTGTTGTTGCTGTTTTTATTTTTTTTAATTTATTAATTTTAATTGGAGGATAATTACAATATTGTGATGGTTTTTGCCATATATCAACATGAATCAGCCACGTGTCCCCCCCATCCTGGACCTCCCTTGCACCACCCTCCCAAGCCCATCCCTCTGGTTGTCCCAGAGCAAATCTCTTTATTAAAAAAAAAAAATGTATTCATTCATTTTTGGCTGTGCTGGGTCTTTGTTGCTGCATGGGCTTTTCTCTAGCTGGAGCAAATGCGGGCCCCTCTCTCATCATGGTGTGCCGGCTTCTCTTGTTGCTGAGCACAGGCTCTAGAGAACACGGGCTTCAGTAGCTGCACACTTGGCCTCAGTAGTTGTGGTTCTCAGGTTCTAGAGCCCTGGTTCAACAACTGTAGCACACAGCCTTAGTTGCTCCGAGGCATGTGGGATCTTCCCGGGTCAGGGATTGAACCTGTGTCTCCTGCATTGGCAGGTGGATTCTTTACCAGTGAGCCACCAGGAAGCCCTGCTTCTCATTCTTGATCTGTTTCTGGCCCCATCACCTCATGGAAAGTAATATGGTTAACATAGATGGAAGTAGTGAGTTTTGAAAAAATAGTACCCATTCAAACATAAATCCCTTTCCTCCAGAAAATCTTTCAGATTTACGGAAGTTTCTCACTTCAAAGGGATAACTATGCCGTTGTATTATTATTACTATTATACAACAAGGCTTTTCTTCTTAGAATCATTAAAAAGTTTGTTTTTATCTGTTAAAAATTGTGTTTCCAGACAGCTCAGTTCAGTTCAGTTCAGTTGCTCAGTCGTGTCTGACTCTTTGTGACCCCATGAATTGCAGCACACCAGGCCTCCCTGTCCAGCACCAGCTCCTGGAGTTCACGCAAACTCATGTCCATCGAGTCGGTATGCCATCCAGCCATCTCATCCTCTGTCGTCCCCTTCTCCTCCTGCCCCCAATCCCTCCCAGCATCAGAGTCTTTTCCAATGAGTCAACTCTTCGCATGAGGTGGCCAAAGTATTGGAGCTTCAGCTTTAGCATTAATCCTTCCAAAGAACAGCCAGGACTGATCTCCTTTAGAATGGACTGGTTGGATCTCCTTGTAGTCCAAGGGACTCTCAAGAGTCTTCTCCAACACCACAGTTCAAAAGCATCAATTCTTTGGCGCTCAGCTTTCTTCACTGTCCAACTCTCACATCCATACATGACCACTGCAAAAACCCTAGCCTTGACTAGACAGACCTTTGTGGGAAAGTAATGTCTCTGCTTTTGAATATGCTATCTAGGTTGGTCATAACTTTCCTTCCAAGGAGTAAACGTCTTTCAATTTCATGGCTGAAATCAACATCTGCAGTGATTTTGGAGCCCCCAAAAATAAAGTCTGACACTGTTTCCACTGTTTCCCCATCGATTTCCTATGAAGTGATGGGACCAGATTCCATGATCTTCGTTTTCTGAATGTTGAGCTTTAAGCCAACTTTACATGCTCCTCTTTCACTTGCATCAGGAGGCTTTGTAGTTCCTCTTCACTTTCTGCCATAAGGGTGGTGTCATCTGCATATATGAGGTTATTGATATTTCTCCTGGCAATCTTGATTCCAGCTTGTGCTTCTTCCAGCCCAGCGTTTCTCATGATGTACTCTGCATATAAGTTAAATAAGCAGGGTGAAAACATACAGCCTTGACATACTCCTTTTCCTATTTGGAACCAGTCTGTTGTTCCATGTCCAGTTCTAACAGTTGCTTCCTGACCTGCATATAGGTTTCTCAAGAGGCAGGTCAGGTGCTCTGGTATTCCCATCTCTTGAAGAATTTTCCATGGTTTATTGTGATCCACACAGTCAAAGGCTTTGGCATAGTCAATAAAACAGAAATAGATGTTTATCTGGAACTCTCTTGCTTTTTTGATGATCCAGCTGATGTTGGCAATTTGATCTCTGGTTCCTCTGCCTTTCCTAAAACCAGCTTGAACATCTGGAAGTGAACGGCTCACGTATTGCTGAAGCCTGGCTTGGAGAATTTTGAGCATTACTTCACTAGCATGTGAGATGAGTGCAATTGTGCGGTAGTTTGAACATTCTTTGACACTGGCTTTCTTTGGGATTGGAATGAAAACTGACCTTTTCCAGTCCTGTGGCCACTGCTGAGTTTTCCAAATTTGCTGGCATATTGAGTACCATACTTTCACAGCATCATCTTTCAGGATTTAAAATAGCTCAACTGGAATTCCATCACCTCTACTAGCTTTGTTCGTAGTGATGACAGATAGCATCCACTTATTAAATTCAGATATTCAGGTGAAATTTTGCAGTTCATTTCTTACAGGTGAAAACCACATGTCAGAAAGTAGATGGGCTCACAGCTCTAGTTTTTTTTTTTTTTTTTTAATGGGAACTGACATGCCATTGATTAGAATTTATTGCTATTTTACCTTGATAAATGCTTGAGAGGATATTTCTTTTGTTGTTTCATTTTGAGTACACTTTCTTTCTGGTTTCCTGTGACTTTTTTTTCTTGGTAATCTGGATGTTATATGTTAGGGCAAAAAGTGATCAACCCATCAGTTTTTGAGACAGAGAGTGTGTACAAACACAACAGTTGCCCCAAATTCTTAATGGTTATCTTACAATTGGATCCGTATTTTACACAGAAGTCTAGGGAGTTATAATGATGATGAACTTGAGTATGCAATCTCTTGGTTCCTTTTTTTTTGAGGGGGGGGGAGCTTTTTATAATATAACAAAGATAATATATTGCTGCAAGTTGCATTTGGATATTGTGGGATTTTTATTACCACAAAGCATATAGGAAGTTGGGGCAATGATATTTATTAAATATTTACTATCTACCTGGAATGGTTTTAAAGTATTTGGATGGTTTAATGTATGGAATTTAAATGCTATATTTTAAAGTGGATAAAATGGAACACTAGAGTTTAAAGTAATTTTCCAACATCAGCATCTAATTAGAATTTCAGAAATTGTAGCCAGTGAGCCTCCAAGAGCTCAGAGTCTTCAGAGCCACAGAATACTGCTTCCTTGAGTCATTAACAGTAATTATAATCCCATCATCCAATGTGATAGAACATGCAAAACTCCCTTAATAAAGAGGAAGAACGTTTTAAGTATTTCTGGCCCATCTTATACAGATTGCCAGGTAGTTGCTGAGATTTCCACTGCTTTTTTTTTTTTTTTTTTTAAATGTGTTTTCTTATTGTGGTAAAAGTCACATAATATAAAACTATTTTAATTCTATTTAATTGTACAGTTCAGTGGCACCAAGTACCTTCACATTGTTGTGCAATTCTCATCATCATCCATTCCTGAATTTTCAGCTTCCTAAACAATGGCACCCCACTCCAGTACTCTTGCCTGGCGAATCCCATGGATGGAGGAGGTGGTAGGCTGCAGTCCATGGGGTCCCTAAGAGTCAGACACGACTGAGTGACTTCACTTTCACTTTCCACCTTCATGCATTGGAGAAGGAAATGGCAACCCACTCCAGTGTTCTTGCCTGGAGAATCCCATGGACAGAGAAGCCTGGTGGGCTGCAGTCTGTGGGGTCGCACAGAGTCAGACATGACTGAAGCGACTTGGCAGTGGTGGCAAACTGAAACTCTGTCCCCATTAAACAATAAGTCCCCGTTTCTCCTCACCACTCACCTCCCAGCCCTTGGCATCTACCAAGGTACTTTCCGAATCTATGCATTTGACTATTCAAGGTACCTCATCATACAAGTGCAGTCAAAGGTACAGTCTGTTTGTAGGACATAAGATACTGTTTTCTGAATGTGCTGAAGACTTGAATTATTTTGTATGATAATGAGTCAGAGAGGCCACAATAATGGGAAATTGTATATTACCTTATCAATTCAGAAAAAGATAATGAGTTGAAAGATTGAAGGCAAAAGGAGAAGGGGCAGCAGTGAGTAAGATGGTTAGCATCACTGACTCAATGAACTGAGTCTGAGCAAACCCTGCGAGACAGTGGAGGACAGGGGAGCCTGGCGCCCTGCAGTCCATGGGATTACACAGAGAGTTAGACACAACTTAGCAGCCCAACAACAATAGCATTTGCGATGCTTTGACTTATCCAGGTAATCATTAATTTTCTATTTATCCTGACTTGGTCAAAAAAGTCTCAGCAGACACTATTGATTTAGGGAAGAGGCAGACTAAGGAAGTTTTCTTTGGAAATACTGAACTTGGAATCTCATACTGGGAAGTTTTGCAGTGTCAATGCAGAACATGGTATTATAAACTGATAGTATGAGAAAGTGCTCTTACTAGGTTATAAGGTAACCTTGTAACTGACAAATATTAGGAAACTATGGCCCATAAATTAACAGGGACAGGGACAAGGTTAGGAAGTGAGTAGTAAGGATGGGAAGTCTACTGAGGTCTGAATTATTTGAATTATGATGCAGGATGTCTTCCTACTCATCAATTATACTTAAAAAATCAATTCAAACAAAAGAAAAAGAGTGAAATACATTAGGATCCATGTGAAGAATAGTCATATTTTATTGTAAGGAACATGAAGAAGAACAGAAACTTTTACTATGGTCACTTTTTGTTAGTTTGTTGTTTTGAAAGCAATGATCGATTTTGAGAGGCTCATCAGCTCCAAGAAATAGAAAATTCTCTACTTTGGCACAGAATGACTCTTAATTTTGTGTGACTACAATTGGGAAGTTTCTTGTGCAAGATTAACTACTATGTTAATATTAGTGAAATAGTTTGGTTTCTTTGACACTCTGTAGATTTTCTTTTCAATGTTTGATAAGGAAGATTCAATGTCAATATTCACTTGAAACCATAACTGTATTTCGTTTCTTGAAGTATTTGAGCAGATCCAATGACTATATCATAAACATTTTATGGGACTGAGGCATGACAAGATCTTCCTATTTTTTTATTGGCTGTTAACATTCTTGTCATATTTAATGTTTCACCTGGGAGTTGGTTTTAGTCAGAGTTCACTCTTAGGTGTGTCTGCCTTTCAACCTTGATGCAAAACTCATCACTTGTTATTATCTCAGTCATAAATGAATCTTCAGAAGGCATCAGGGACTTTTAAAAATCATGCTTAGGAGTTTTTTTCTTTTAGTTAGGTATTAACTGTGCACATTATTCTATTGAACTTCATGACTTAAAACATCATCTTAATAATACATGCTATTTTCCTAAAAAAAAGAATGTCTCTTTAATAGTCATTCAATAATATTCAAGGTATAATCACTTATATAATTGAAGTATCTTATTTGTAGGTTAAGTTCCTAAGCTTCAGGGAAACATTTTGAAATTCTTATTGCTCTCAGAGGCACAGACATCCACAGATAAATCCCTGCTCAGTGAGAAGTACTGTGTGATACATATCTTTTTCTCTTTCATAGCACACTTTAAAACTTTAAATAAACATTATTAGTTTATCCTATGTTTAACTAAAGGAGTTATGTTTCCCCAAGATCTCTGATGTTATACAGTTATGTCGATAAAAGAATAAAACTTACTTGGGAATAACATAAACCAGCTTTATTTATTTGAAAAAAAGTTTCAAAACAAATATGGCAAAATAGTAACATCTGTTAAATCCAATTGTGGATATCTGGTATCATGATGTTCTGTTTATTGGGAAAATAAAAGATCATATAAAACTAAATTAAGATATAGATTTTTAACTTCATATTGATTTTTCTCTACTTTCCTTTAGTATTTATGTGTACCATATCTTTTATCACTCTTTCCTAATTATTTCTTGTTAATAATTTCACTTACCATCCTAAAAGTGGATTTATGTGTCTCAAATATCATATAGTGATTCTTACAACCAGAAATAATTTGTATTTTTAAACTTTTTTTATTTTAATGTAGCTGAATACAAATTCAATTCCCAAATACAGTATTTGAATATTTTATTTCACCACTTAAGATTTTATCTGAAGTCAAATTTTTACATCATATACCTCCTTGAATCTTAAATTACCTATCACATTTAAGACCACTGTGTCTTCTTATTCTTGGCTGTCATCACCTATAACTCAGTTTATAGGTGTGCACGCAGATGTGCACATAAGCAGGTCTGATTCCTGGCAAAAGGTAGAGAGGTTATTGGGGTTTGTCTTAACGTTCCTTCCTTATCTTTATAGAATTTTCCCTAAGGGCCTTTTCTCAATGCCTCATCTCAATTGGTTTGCCTTTCATTGCCAATTCTGATCTGCTTTCATCTGGTTAAGATTTTGCATGGGATCTGTGAAATAACTCTCAATAACAAAATTCTGTGTTTGTGTATAAACAGACATTATTCTAAGTGCTAGAATTATAACTGAGATGAAGATAGGTCCCTGGTCCTCAGAATCTTTCAGTATTTTGCTTTTATATTTGTATCAAGGGTATACAAGGCTGACTTTACCCTCCGCATCCAGGCTCGACTAAGACTATCCCTCCAGGAAACTTGGTTTGTGACTGAAGAACAGTCAGAGCTTAGGAGAGTCTGGGTGATTTGGGATGTGGGCGATAGTCTCATTCTTGGGAAGAGTTGGTTTTGCACAGGTGTGTTAATGATCCTAGTTACACTGTGAGTGGATGTTCAATGCTTAATTAATTTCTGAAAGCACCAGCCACTTATACTCACACCAGCCAGCAGAATTCTGTCCTGACAGTTATCCATGCGGCCTTATGTTGAGATTGTTCCTCTCGTCCAGTTATTGATCCTTGATGGTCACTCATGGGCACCCCTTCCCTGAGTTGTTTCCTGGTCACTGAGTCAGGCTCTTCTTCAGTTTCAAAGCTGCTCTCTGACTACCTTCACAAGAGGCTAGGTTTACCAATCTCTACGAACTGGTGTTTCTTGTCCTAGTCTCTCTACTCCACATTTTTCTTTAAATCCAGTTTCCATTACCATATCTGGCCCAAACATAAATGTTTCAAAGAAGTTTTGGTATTGGGTATAAACTTTAAAGAAACAGACTCCACATGTTCCAATATGAAGTTACAGTTGTAAGAAGTTACACAGGATGGCCATTGGTTAAATGCATCGCTCCAATAAGAAGTCTAGGGCTTCCCTGATAGCTCAGTTGGTAAAGAATCTGCCTGCAATGCAGGAGACCCCAGTTCAATTCCTGGGTTGGGAAGATCTGGAGAAGGGATAGGCTACCCACTCCAGTATTCTTGGGCTTCCCTTGTGGCTCAGCTGGTAAAGAGTCCATCTGCAATGCAGGACACCTGGATTTGATCCCTGGGCTGGGAAGATCCCCTGGAGAAGGGGAAGGCTACCCACTCCAGTATTCTGGCCTGGAGAATTTCATGTACTGTATAGTCCATGGGGTTGCAAAGAGTCAGACACAACTGAGTGACTTTCACATTCACAATAAGAAATCTTTCAGCTTTAGCAAGACTAGTTCCTTTAAGATATTTTCAGAGCAGTTTTTCAAGGCTCAGTTTTATGCCTATGACAGGGGTTTGTTCACCTAGGCCTTTTGGTATTTCCTAAGATGTATCACAAGACATTCTGTAACTTACAGGAAAGGTAAGTTATGCCTTTACATCTGGTCCTGAGCATCTGTATGTGCAAACATTTTGGGAGGTGTGCATGCTCAGTTGCTCAATCATGTCTGACTCTTTGCATGGACTGTCGCCCTCCAGGCTCCTCTGTCCCTGGGATTCTCCAGGCAACAATACTGGAGTGGATAGCCATTCCTTTCTCAAGGGGATCTTCCTGACCCAGGGATCGAACATGTGTCTCCTGCATTGGCAGGTGGAGTCTTTACCACCGAGCTACCTTTTGGAGGCACCAGGATGCGGAAGCAAACAAGAGAAGCTGTGGTTCTTGCTCTCAGTTCCCAACATTAAGATTGACTCCACTATGTATTAGGTCTGAGATCCTCAGAGAAATTATTTAACCTATCAGAGTCTCATTTGTTAATAAAGGGAAACAGTAATCTTAATACTTAGTCAAACTCACAGGTTGTTCTGTGAATCACCACCTAATTTCTCTGAAGTTACTTTGTAACTATAATGCGATAAACTGTAAGTACTCATATTTTTTAATTGCAGTAAAACACATTCTCAGACAACATTAAGAAATCTACCAAGAAAATTTAAAACTTAACGGCTTAAGACACAGAGACATAGAGAGCAGATTCGTGGTGACCAAGGGGGAGGGTGGCGAGGGAGACAAAGGTTGGGAGTCTGGGACTAGCAGATGCATACTGATGTATATAGGATGAATAAACAACAAGTTCCTACTGTATAGCACAGGCATTATATCTGGTATTCTGTGATAAACCATAATGGAAAAGAATATTAAATAATGTCTATACATGCAGAGCTGAATCACTTTGCTGTTCATCAGAAATTAGCACAGCATTATAAATCAATTATACTTCAATAAAGTTAAAAACAATAGTAAAAAATAAAACTTAACTGCTTAAAATTGAAACAGAATAGGTAATGAAGAGCCCTTCCTACTTTAACCTGCCTATTTCTAAAATACAGCTCAGGTGTCACTGTTATAGGATATTTCTTATTATTGGATGTGGTGGTGGTGGTTTAGTTGCCAAGTCATTCTTGTGACCCTGTGAACTGTAGCCTGCCAGTTCATGGGATTCCCTCTGTCCATGGGATTCTCTAGGCAAGAATACTGGAATGGGTTGCCATTTCCTTCTCCAGGGGTTCTTCCCCGACCCAGGGATTGAACCCGTGTCTCCTGCATTGTAGGTGGATCATTTACCACTGAGCCACTAGGGAAGTATTATTGTATATAAATTATTTATGCATGCATGCATGCAAGTTGCTTCAGTTATGTCCAGCTCTTTGCGATCCTATGGACTGTAGTCCACCAGGCTCCTCTATTATATTCCTACCCTAATAAGAATGCACCTCCAGAACTGAATGGACAACGTCCCAACAGAACTTGCAACTCATGGAGACAAAATGATCAGAAATGCTAAAATCATTAACACGTGTAAGAATTCAGATTTTGTCAAAAGAAACTTTATAAAACGGACCAAAGGTATTTGACAACATTCATGTACCAAGTATTTCAAGGTTTCTGTAGAATGTATGCTTATCCTGGTTTCCATCATAAAAAATGACAAGATTTTATTGCCCTAACCCCTTTGTCCAAGGGATGACTTAACATTTATGACACAGTTTGCCTCCGAGAGTTATCAATGACACAGGAAGGTGACTAGATAAAATACCCAACACGGTTGATGGGGATAACTTTAATTATCTCACTAGGGGGGGTTTGAACTACTTAATTGTGGTTTTTTTTTTCTAAGTAAACTTTACATATTAAGATGCCTTGTTGATCTCAAAGGAATTTAAAAATAACTCATAGGAAAGGCACAAACAGTGGCAATTTGGAGATGTAAATCAGATTGCAAAAAACAGATAGGTTTCTTAAATCTGAGAGTATTTTTGGACTCTTGTTCTCTTCTTTTTATAAATAACCTGCTGTTGGGATCCAAGGGCATTACTGTTCATCCTTGTGTGGGTGGTATAATTACACAGAATACTCTAAGTGAAAAACTCTTTATATAAATGTTAGGTTGCAATCAGAACTTGATGTCACCTATATCATTGGAGTCTAATATTCTTGCATTAAATGCCAAAAGCAGGATGTAAAGTTTTCATTCTAAAAATAGCACCTAATAAAGAGAAATAATTAAGCTTCTGATTAAAAGCTCACATACTCCTCATTCTTTGTCTTTTTCCTGGGTAACTAATTCTGATGATACTTGAAAGTATCAAAGCCTTGAAAGATAAGATTTGGAAGGTTATCCCCTCTTTCCCATTGGGGGTCATAAGATAAATGGGTGCTGTCTGCAATAAATTTTTATAAAGAATGTTCTTTTTCAGCCTCCAATATCATCTTTAATACCTACTAGATTTCACACGCTCTGTGCTTATCTTCCCTTCTCTGTAGTTGAAAATATATTCCCCTTTCTGGAGAAACACCTAATTTTTTAACCTCCTTAAGCCAAAATGTTAAATTTCCTTTACGTCATCAATATTTACTGTATGTGCATTTTTTTGCTTGATACTATGGTAAGCAACATAAAAGACACAGAAATAATAGGACAGTTTTTGCCCTCAAAAATTTCTCTGAAGAAAGAAATCTCATCTTGCACTTGTCTAAACCGGTGTTTAGCTAATATATATTGATTTAACTTGACATGGAAATGAGATGAAGGAATATATCAGTGACACATCTGATGTTGAGTTTTATGATAAATGTATCAGAGATTATATTATGTGTTAGAAATTGTGTTGATAAGATTATATCTATATTTTCAGATTTTCTTATTTTTCTAATACAGCAGTAATACATATTCTTTCAAGAACCTCTTAAAATTAAAAAGGAGTATAAAAATGGAAAAAAGTTTTTCAGTATATAATCACTGATAGCATCATTTTGATATTTTTTCCTATTTTTTGTGCATGAATTAAAAATATTGTCATTTATTTGTATATGGAATTTTGATTTTATGTAATATGATTGCTTTTTCAATTAACATGCTATGCAAGTATTTTTCACATCATTGCCTCTTTTAGTCATCAGTTCTTTAATACACTTGGTCCTCACTCTTTCAGGGGAATTTACTAGAGGGTCAGGCTCTAAGACCTACTCCTTGTCCTAAAGAAGGTTATAAACATGGCTAAGAGACAGATAATAAATAAACATTTTTAATTCAGAAGGACAGGTTATGAGGAAAGTAAGAATAGTCAACCATATATAGCCACAAACTGACTCTTGAATGTCACAGTATATCTGTAGTTGTTCAGCATTTTCTATGACATTTGTTGTACCTTTGCTGGCCCATCAGCTATTCTTGCATATATGACTTTTACTAACTAATAACCACACTTTGGAATGACCTCCTTTCAACCTTTTCATCTTCTGTTTTATACAGTTTAGCTTCTTAGATGACTATTTTCTTAGAAATGTTTGGAACTGATTCAATCGTTCTGGATATTTATGGACTCTTCAGACTGAAGGAGATTTAAGTCCTAAGCATATTATTGGCTCATAGAAATCCTCTGTTGCTATGTCACTTCTTAGAGTTTTATCAACTCGAAGTAGGACGTTCCTGAGTAGGACGTTTGGTAGCCTGTGGACATGAAATTGCTGTAGAACCTTTCCTTGTGGTTTGAGGGAAGAGGAGTCCCTAAGCGTACGATAGTTATGTGAAAGATGTTTTTGTATTCTCACTCTTTTTCTATGAAAACCCTACTCTATTAGGGATTTATCTTTTTATAAGTGAGGAAACTGAGTCGAAAAGTAGGAATAACTTGCATAAGCTCATAAAACTACTCACTGGAGATGAATAATGAATATTCTGTCTGATTCTTTGGATCTAAGTTGGTATATTTCATACATTCTAAAATTCTTATGAATTATTTCTTGAAATACTGCCTGAAACCAAGTTTCTCTTTTCTTTTTGAATTCCAGTTTAAACATAGTGTTAGGACTTCTCACCATGTAGTACTTGTCTCTTCCCCTCTGTTTATATTTCTATCTTTTTTATTTCTTTACAATTTATCTTGGTTCATTTCTACTAAACTGTTTCTAATTAACAACTCTCCTTTTTCCATTTGCTACCATCTATGTTCAGTATGCTTAATACTGATTGTTGTACATTTTATTTCTAGAAATCATTTTGTTTCTTTTTCAGATCAGCTATCATTTAGGTTCCTGTTACCTGTCTATAATTCCAATTGTGTTATTTATTTAAAGAGAATAAGATGATTGTTTTGTAATGTTTGATGGTTCTTATACCTGAGGTTTGTGTGAGTCTAAGTTGCATTTTTGTATTTCTTCTTCCTCATGGTGCCTTGCGGGCATGGTTCCCTTTGGTGTGCTAATATTTGCCTTGGGGAAGATGTTTGTGGGAATTCTTCAAAGAGTAAGGGGATGCGCCAAGACAGAAGAAACCCCCCTAAGGCAGATTCAAAGCTCTTACTTCCCTGGTTCACTTAGCCTTGGGTATCTTAGCTGCATTTCTCTGTAGTACACTCTACTGGTGCAATTTATCAAGCACATTTTTTGTTTGTTGTGTTTCCTTTGGCTTCTCATACTGTTTTCAGTTCAGTTTAGTTCACTTCAGTTGCTCAGCCATGTCCGACACTGCAACCCCATGAATTGCAGCACTCCAGGCCTCCCTGTCCATCACCAACTCCCGGAGTTCACTCAAACTCACGTCCATTGAGTCAGTGATGCCATCCAGCCATCTCATCCTCTTCGTCCCCTTCTCCTCCTGCCCCCAATCCCTCCCAGCATCAGAGTCTTTTCCAATGAGTCAACTCTTTGCACGAGGTGGCCAAAGTACTGGAGTTTCAGCTTTAGCATCAGTCCTTCCAAGGAATATTCTAGATTGATTTCCTTTAGGATGGACTAGTTGGACCTCCTTGCTGTCCAAGTGACTATGAAGAGTCTTCTCCAACACCACAGTTCAAAAGCATCAATTCTTCGGCGCTCAGCTTTCTTCACAGTCCAACTCTCACATCCATACATGACCACTGGAAAAACCATAGCCTTGACTAGACGGACCTTTGTTGGCAAAGTAATGTCTCTGCTTTTGATATGCTATCTAGGTTGGTCATAACTTTCCTTCCCAGGAGTAAGTGTCTTTTAATTGCATGGCTGCAGTTACCATCTGCAGTGATTTTGGAGCCCCCCAAAATAAAGTCTGACACTGTTTCCAGAACCAGTCAGATGTTTGCCTGCCCTGCACCAGAATCAGTGTAGTAGTGTGGAGTACTGGAGTACTCCAGTAGTACTGTAGTAGTGTGGAGTACCAGTTCTGGTTCACTTCTGATGGTGCAGATTTAGAGGAATCCTTTAATAACCTAAATGGGAAAAGAATTTGAAAAAGAAGAAATGTATGTATATTTCTAACTGAATCACTTTGCTGTATACCTGAAACTAACATAACATTGTAAATTAACACATGTCCAGTATAAAATCAAAATTAGAGAAGATTTAGAAGAATTTCTACAAATTGTAAGGCAGTGTCCTCTCTATAGCTTTTCACCTAGAGTAGCCCAACGAGGCTGCAGACCAGAGTCCAAATTTGTCAGATTGACTGACAGATACCTTCAAGGTAAAAGCAGTTTTAGCACTCTGATAACTCCCTGCTCCAGATTTATTTTTTATTCCTCAGAATTTGGCTCAGCAGTATTCCACTATCTTCTCGTCTGTGCTTTAATATTCATGAAAAATATTTGTTTATCTTATATACTAGTTGTTTTTACCTAACCTAGCTCTTCATGCCAGAAAATAAACTGTCTTACGCAACTTCAAAGCTGGGACTCATAACTGATCTGCCTCTAGCTTCCAATGAATATTCTATTATTTTCTTTTAATGCTGCATTCCACCCACCATAATTGTTTGATAGGTTTTTTTTTTAACCAATATATCCACATGTCCTTCATGTAAGAGCCAATTAAAAATAATAATCTGCAAGAAGTTAGCCTGGATAATGTTTCCTCAAGCACACCTAGTTAAAACCTAATGTTCAAACTCTACCAGTTGTACAGAAATGGGGTTTCCCACTTGGAAATTTAAGACTGTGATGTGTTCTCAACTTTCAGGGCCTTGCATTCCTTTTAAATCACAAGATACAGGAATTTATTAGAGTTTGATGTGCAAGTGATGGTGTGCTTAATATGTTATATGAGTAGTGCAGTGTCCTCTAATGCTCCCTGGACCAACATAAAAACAAATAGTTGCATCTCATTGGAGCTATTGAAACACAAGAAATTTTAATAAATAAGAATTATGATGCAATAAAATTTATCATTATGTGAGGGTTTGGGAGAGCACTAAATGTCTTTGGAAACCCATATTATTCTTTTGCTCTTCCTGTTTCTATTCCATTCTACAATTGTAATGAAATCTTTAGGTATTTCTTAGGGGAATTTTAAAATCGAAACTACCCTCAAATCCCCTTTTCTCTAAAATGACTCCAGGATTGAATTTTAAGATTATTTTCCTCTTTCAGAATAGGAAACCTACACATTCTATGTGGATTTCACATTTACAGAAATTTATAACTGCTATTCTAGTTCTGATATTTTTTCTTTCTCTGTGTACTCTGTAGCAGTTGCTGCCACTGCACTTTCGATTGGCCCTTGACGATTACCATTTCCATGCACACTGATACTATTTCCAGCTGCTAGAATCTGAGGACACTCTTGGCCCTGTGAGCCACCTGTTTACTGATGCAGACTGGAAATACCAAGGAATTTCTGAAATCATTTAACACATTTAAAGCTTTTAAAAGAGGTAGCATTTAAAAGCATTTAACCAATGATTATTAGATGTTGGCAGATAAATGCTTCTGTTCTCTTACTGCTTAGATGGGGTACCAGGTTTGCATTCACCACTCACTCCCAGATTTTACCAGTGTGATTAAGCTGCATTCATCATGGTGGTAACTTGCTTGATAAAAGACTTATTTTGGGCTTTCTTATCTCCCCTGTCTCACTTTCCTGCTCTCCTCATAAAGATTCCTAGTATCACTCCAAATAAACAATCTGTACTTAAATCCTTGGTGTAAAGTCCAGTTCTGGGGAAGCCAAGTAAAGACCCAATGCTTGTTCCTCCCTCAAAACACATTACCATGGAAAAGGCACCATTGAACTGAAAAACTGCATTTTAATGTTGAATTTGTCTTTAGTTTTCCTGAATCATTATAGAGTTCACAAATACTCAAATTTCACTTCAGTTCAGTCGCTCGGTCCTTTCCAGCTCTTTGTGACCCCATGGACTGCAACACACCAGGATTCCCTGTCCATCACCATCCAAACTCCCGGACTTTACTCAAACTCATGCCCATCATTTCTGTGATGCCATCCAACCATTTCATCCTCTATCATACCCTATTCCTCCTGCCTTCAATCTTTCCCAGCATCAGGGTCTTTTCAATCAGTTCTTCCCATCAGGTGGCCAAAGTATTGGAACTTCAGCCTCAGCATCAGTTTTTCCAATGAATATTCAGGACTGATCTCCTTTAGGATTGACTGGTTGGATCTCCTTGCATTCCAAGGGATCTCAAGAGTCTTCTCCAACACGACAGCTCAAAAGCATCAACTCTTTGGCGCTCAGCTTTCTTTATGGTCCAATTCTCACATCCATACATGACTACTGGAAAAACTATAGCTTTGACTACATGCACCTTTGTCTGTAAAGTAATGTCTCTGCTTTTTCATATCCTCTCTAGATTTGCCATAGCTTTTCTTCCAAGGAGCAAGCGTCTTTTAATTTAATGGCTGCAGTCACCATCTGCAGTGATTTTGGTGTCCAAGAAAATAAAATCTGTCACAGTTTGCATTGTTTACCCATCTGTTTGCCATGATGGGACTGGATGCCCTGATCTTAGTTTTTGAGTGTTGAGTTTTAAGCCAGCTTTTTCACTCTCCTCTTTCACTTTCATCAAGAGGCTCTTTAGTTCCTCTTTGCTTTCTGCCCTAAGGGTAGTATATTCTGCATATCTGAAGTTATTGATATTTCTCCTGGGAATCTTGATTCCAGCTTGTGCTTCATCCAGTCCAGCATTTTGCATTATATACTCTGAATGACTGATGCTAAAGCTGAAACTCCAATACTTTGGCCACCTGATGCAAAGAATTGACTCATTTGAAAAGACCCTGATGCTGGGAAAGATTGAAGGCAGGAGAAGAAGGGGACCTCAGAGGATGAGATGGTTGGATGACATCACCAAACCAATGGACATGAGTTTGAATAAACTCCAGGAGTTGGTTATGGACAGGGAGGCCTGGCATGCTGCAGTCTGTTGTGTCTCAAAGAGTTGGACAGGACTGAGTGACTGAACTGACTGACTGACTCTGAGTATAAGCTAAATAAGCAGGGTGACAATACACAGCCTTGTACTCCTTTTCCAGTCTGGAACCAGTCCATTTTTCCATGTCCTTTTCTAACTGTTGCTTCTTGACCTGCATACTGATATCTCAGGAGGCAGGTAAGGTGGTCTGGTATTCCCATCTCTTAAAGAATTTTCCACAGTTTTTTGTCCACAATCAGGGGATTTGCATAGTCAATGAAGCAGAAGTAGTTGTTTTTGAGAATTCTCTTGCTTTTTCTATGATCCAATGAATGTTGGCAATTTGATCTCTGGTTCATCTGCCTTTTCTAAATCCATCTTGAATATCTTGAAGTTCTCAGTTCATGTACTGTTGAAGCCTAGCTTGAAGAATTTTGAGTGTTACTTTGCTAGCATGTGAGATGAGTGGAATTGTGAGGTAGTTTGAACATTCTTTGGCATTGCTTTTCTTTGGGATTGGAATGAAAACTGGTGAAATAGCTCCAGAAAGAATGAAGAGGCTGAATAGAAGCAGAAACGATGCCCAGTTGTGGATGTGACTGGTGATGGAAGTAAAGTCCAATGCTGTAAAGAACAATATTGCATAGGAAACTGGATTGTTAGGTCCATGAATCAAGGTAAATTGGAAGTGGTCACACAGGAGATGGCAAGAAGGAACATCAACATTTTAAGAATCAGTGAACTAAAATGGATAGGAATGTGCAAATTTAATTCAGATGATCATTATATCTACTACTGTGGACAAGAATCCCTTAGAAGAAATGTAGTAGCCCTCACAGTCAACAAGAGAGTCTGAAATACAGTACTTGGGTATAATCTCAAAAACAACAAAATGATCTCTGTTTGTTTTCAAGGCAGATCATTCAGTACCACAGTAATCCAAGTCTATGCCCCAACCACTAATGCTGAGGAATATGAAGTTGCCAAAGAAGCTGAAGTTGAAGAAGCTGGAGATCCTTCTAGAAGGACATATAAGACCTTCTAGAGCTAACATCCAAAAAAGATGTCCTTTTCATTAAAGGGGACTGGAATGCAAAAGTAGGAATTCAAGAGATACCTGGAGTAACAGGAATGTTTGGCTTTGGAGTACAGAATGAAACAGGGCAAAGGCTAACAAAAGTTTTGCCAAGATAACACAGTGATCATAGCAAACACCCTCTTCCAATAACATCAGAGATGATTCTACACATGGACATCACCAGATGCTCAGTACAGAAATCAGATTGGTCATACTCTTTGCGGCCAAAGATGGAGAAGCTGTATACAGTCAGCAAAAACAAGACCGGGAGCTGACTGTGGCTCAGATCATGAACTCCTTATAGTTAAATTCAGACTTAAAGAAAGTAGGAAAAACCACTTGACCATTCAGGTATGACCTAAATCAAATCCCTTACAATTATTCAGTGAAAGTGACATATAGATTCAAGGGATTAGATCTATAGACAGAGTGCCTGAAGAACTATGGATGGAGGTTCATAACATTGTACAGGAGGTGGTAGTCAAAACCAGCCCCAAGAAAAAGAAATGCAAAAAGGCAAAATGGTTTCCTGAGGAGGCCTTATAAATAGCTAAGAAAAGAGAAGCGAAAGGCAAAGGAGACAAGGGAAGATATAAGCATCTGAATGCAGAGTTCCAAAGAATAGCAAGAGGAGATCAGAAAGCCTTCCTAAGTGATCAATGCAAAAAAATAGAGGAAAACAACAGAATAGGAAAGACTAGAGATCTCTTCAAGAAAATCAGAGATACTAAGGGAACATTTCATGCAAAGATGGGCACAATAAAGGACAGAAGCAGTATGGACCTAACAGAAGCAGAAGATATTAAGAAAAGGTGGCAAGTATACATAAAAGAACTATACAAAAAAGATCTTAATGACCCAGGTAACCATGATGGTGTGCTCACTCATCTAGAGCCAGACATCTTGTAGTCTGAAGTCAAGTAGGCCTTAGGAAGCATCACTATGAACAAATCTAGTAGAGATGGTGGAATTCCACCTGAGGCTGTTTCAAATCCTGAAAGATGATGCTGTGAATGTGCTGCACTCAGTATGCCAGCAAATATGGAAAACTCAGCAGTGCCCACAGGACTGGAAAAGGTCAGTTTTTATTCCAATCTGAAAGAAAGGCAAAGCCAAAGAATATTCAAATGTACATATTATAATGGAAATCCTAGTATAAAATAAGCTTACTAAAAGCTTGTGTTGCTTATTTAAATTTATAGAGTAGACTGGCAGTAGCAGCTGTTAGTAAAAAGTAACAGATAATGTTTTGGAAGTCATAGAAAATACATGTTTCATATGTATCAATATCTCACAACATTCATATTTTATTGGTACTTTTTTATAAGAATTTTTCAAGGAAGAAACACAAGAAACCAATGGTTAAATGACTTGTCTATGGTTAAGTTCTATCTGTGTTAGAGATGGCCATCAAACTAACCCACCCCGGGGGCTGCAGTTTTAAACTACATTTTCTAATTGATTAAAGCACAGTTTTATTTCTGGGCAGGGGGTGAAGGTAAAGCATCTATGCTTTGAAAGTGTCTATAAATATTTTTTAAGTCTGTGATGAAATAAAAGTGAGTCTTAAAACATGCTACTGTTTTCATTGGCAATCAGGAGGAGAAGTCAATCATATTAATGTTACATCAGACCCTTCTCTTGCCTGTTTACAAAGATATAAATGCTAGTAAAGTGAACTTGGTGCAAGGATTATCCAGCTCTGGCTCTACTCGTCTCTTTCTTTAGACTAAGGTCTTGCCTTGAAAATATGCCTTCCAAGCCTTTGATTTAACCAATTAATTAGTACAGCTAGGGCTATTGTTGTTGTTGTTTAGTTGTTAATTTGTCTCCAACTATTTGCAACCTCATGGACTGCAGCATTCCAGGCTCCTCTGTCTGGATTTTTTCCAATGAGTTGGCTATTCGCATCAGGTGGCCAAAGTACTGGAGCTATAGTTTCAGCATCAGTCCTTCCAATGAATATGCAGGTTTGATTTCCTTTAGGATTGACTGGTTTGACCTCTTTGCTGTCCAAAGGACTCTCAAGAGTCTTCTCTAACACCACAGTTCAAAAGCATCAAATCTTCAGTGCTCAGCCTTCTTTTCACCGTCTGTCCATAGAGGGTGTTTGCTTTTCTGAAAGAGATGGGAATACCAGACCACCTGACCTGACTCCTGAGAAATCTGTATGCAGGTCAGGAAGCAACAGTTAGAACTGGACATGGAACAACAGCCTGGTTCCAAATAGGAAAAAGAGTACATCAAGGCTGTATACTGTCACCCTGCTTATTTAACTTATATGCAGAGTACATCATGAGAAACACTGGGGTGGAGGAAGCATAAGCTGGAATCAAGATTGCTGGGAGAAATATCATTAACCTCAGATATGAAGATGACACCACCCTTATGGCAGAAAGTGAAGAAGAACTAAAGAACCTCTTGATGAATGTGAAAGAGGAGAGTGAAAAATTTGGCTTAAAACTCAACATTCAGAAAACTAAGATCATGGCATCAAGTCCCATCACTTCATGGTAATAGATGAGGAAACAGTGGAAATGGTGGCTGACTTTGTTTTTTTTTTTTTGGCTCCAATCAGAGCAGATGGTGATTGCAGCCATGAAATTAAAAGATGCTTATTCCTTGGAAAGAAAGTTATGACCAACCTAGATAGCATATTGAAAAGCAGAGACATTACTTTGCCAACAAAGGTCCATCTAGTCAAGGCTATGGTTTTTCCAGTAGTCATGTATGGATGTGAGAGTTGGACTATAAAGAAAGCTGAGCACTGAAGAATTGATGCTTTTGAACTGTGGTGTTGGAGAAGACGCTTGAGAGTCCCTTGGACTGCAAGGAGATCCAACCAGTCCATCTTAAAGGAGATCACTTCTTCACTTTCTGTCATTAGCGTGGTATCATCTGAACATCTGAGGTTGATATCTCTCCCAGCAATCTTGATTGCAGCTTGTGCTTCATCCAGCCCAGCGTTTCACTTGATGTACTCTGCATAAAAATTAAATATGCAGAGTGACAGTGTACAACCTTGTTGTACTCCTTTCCCAATCTGAATCCGTCAGCTGTTCCATGTCCCATTTAACTGTTACTTCTTTATCTGCACACAGGTTTCTCAGGAAGCAAGTAAGGTGGTCTGGTATTCCCATCTCTTTAAGAATTTTCCACAGTTTGTTGTGATCCACACAGTCCAAGGCTTTCACGTAGTCAGTGAAGCAGAAGTATATATAGTTCTGGAATTCCCTTGGTTTTTCCATGATCCAGTGAATGTGATCCAATTTGATCTCTAGTTCCTCTGTCTCTTTGAAACCCAGTTTGTACATCTTGAAATTATCAGTTTAAGAGCAACAAGGCTATTGATCTACAAAATGCATATAAAAGTGTTGCCACTTTTCTTATTCAAAATGGAAATAACCCTCAGTCATTCATGTTGACTCCAGTTAAGTAACATCAGTAATAAAATTTTGTATGTTTTCCTTTGGGGGCTGGTGGATGTTGCTTTATTTAGTAATGGCATATTAAATTAAAGATCACAGATATTAAAAGTAAACATATGAATTCCTTTATGCTTTATGTGAGCTTCCTTGCTGGCTCAGTGGTAAATAATCTGCCTGCAATGCAGGAGACCTGGGTTCCATCCTTGGGTCAAGAAGATCCCCTGGAGGAGGCCATGGTGACCCACTCCAGTCCTCTTGTCTAGAGAATCCCATGGATAGAGGAGTGTGGTGGACTGCAGTCCATAGGGTCACACAGAGTCACACATGACTGAAGCGGTTAATCAGCTACAGCAGCAAGTTTTATGTATTAACCTCTTTAGGGATATATGATTCTTCTTCTACATGATACAATATCATTTATGAGAAATGTATCTTAATTTTTTCACTTTTATTTTCATCTTTTAGGTTTTATTTTTTTACCTTTTTCAGGTAGAGTTGATTTACAATGTTATGTTAATTTGTGTTATACAGTGAAGTGATTCAGTTATACATATATATATATTGTTTTCCGTATTCTTCTCCATTATGGTTTATCATAGGATATTGAATATAGTTCTTTGTACTATAGAGTAGAAACTTCTTGTTTATCCATTCTATGTATATAATAGTCTGTATCTGCTAATCCCAAAATCCCATTCAGTCTCTCTTTGTCAACCACCAGTCTTTGTTTGTGGGTGTGGAGAAACATATCTTTATAAACATGACTAATTCTTTTGATACTGTCTGGTAGCTGTTACACATGTAAAGCCTGGAAATTAAGAGAAGATCTGACAAAAGAGAATTGGAGTTATCACTTTAAACTATGTATAAAGCATCAAAGAATAGAAAAGCAACATCAAAATGGAAGTTAGAATCTACGAAGCTTTGCTTAGTTAGAGTTAAAAAAAAAAACCACCTTCTAGTAGAAGTTAGAAGTCACGGAATCTGTGAGGTTTTGCTTCCAGATGTTGCAAAGGAGTGAAAGGTTGTACTTTGATAGGATCTTGAGAACTTAGCACTTTCTCTGGGTGAGATAGGGGCCACTGAAGGAAAATTACCAAAAGAATCCTGTGAGCTCACTTGCTTTTTAACAAAGTGACTCTGGGTGTTAGGTTGGGGCGTTGACTCCAGGAGACAAGACACAGTCAGAAGGCCATTTGAGAGACTGTGCAAAATCCACATAAGATATCAGGTGGCTTGGATCAGGAGAACAGCAGTATGGGTGGTGAGAGGAAGTGGATTTCTGGGCATATTTGTAGTTAAATCTAGCAGGAGTTACTGGCGCAGGGGCTACAGGGTGTGGGGTTTTAAAAAAGGCATCAAGGGCAATACTAAGGTTTGGGGCCTGAGCAAAGTGGGGGTTGGACCTGTCATGAACAGAGATAAAGACGCCAAGAAAGAGTTAAATTAGGGGCAGCAAGAGAGAGACAAGCTCAGTGTTTGACTACGTGGAATTTCAGATGCTTTCTGTAGAACACTGAGAAACTCTAGAAATTCTAGAAAAGAGTTTGTTTTCAGAAAACACTCATGAACCAGCTCTCGCAGAATATATGACGCTGGTGCCAGTGTTTTTGTTTGTTTGCTTGTTTGTTTTTTAAGCTAAACCCTTTCTGGATGAAAAGTCCTTCATTGTCCAGTAAAATTTTTCATGTTGTTTTTGATGAGGACGAGTCAAATTAAATATGAACATTCCTCCACTCCCTCTAGGAGATAATGGAAACCATTTTTTCATCAGCCTAACACCAACAGCAGCAACAACAAAGTTCTACTTATTTGAATCCTCTTGGCTGGCATGTATTCCACATCCATCACTTGATCTAAAATCATTGCTCATGTCTCTAGTCGCCTGCTCAGAGAGGCTATTCATTAATTTTTAACAGGTGACATTTAACTTGTTCGCATTGCAAATGGATGAGTGTGGGCTTACATTGCTGTTCTAGTCCCACCTCCACCCCCTGCCTCTCACAGAGAGCTGTCTTGGCGTGTTGAAGAAAGAATCAGGCCAAACGAAACTTAAGCTTCTCATTTCTGGCATGCTTAAAGCCCAGCATGTAAATGTGGCCCATGAGAGAAGCAAAGACAAGCTTACAAACAGATGTTTCCACGGGTAAACCATTGATTTTTAACCTTGAGGAGATAATAAAGCCATGTCAGCATCTATTTATCAGCATGAGAGAGAAGTCGTCTATCACCCCCAGGGGCTTACGGTGCTTAGAAATGAAGAGTGGTGGCGATGTCAATGTGACACTTCTAATACTGTAAAGCCTTAGATCTCTTTGAGGTTGGGATCTTGTACTGAGAGACCCAAATAGAAGCAGTATATTTACAGAGTGTCCCTACAGCTCCTACAGCTGACCATAGATCTTTCTGTATTTCCTCACACCATCTTCCAGACTGATAATCAGCCAGTGTAACCGGCTTTCAAATCACTGTTGCGGTTGCCAACTTTTCCAAAAGTATTTAAAATGCTTATGTTTTAAAACAGATGTTTTCCCTGCAAAAATATTTTCTTTTATAATTATCAGGAAATAGGAGTAAACAAAGAAAAACAATAACATAGTGAAAACACCTCTAATTCCACACCCGGAAGAACGTACCATGCATTATTTGGAAATAATCCTCTAGACAGAGATCCTGATATGTGTCTGTGCCTTTACAAAATATTCATTGGGCTTTACTTTTTCTAATCTTTTCATTTAAGATATGTCATTTGCATGTTTCCATACAAATATATGTTCTTTCACAAGTTTATTGTCAAGTAAGTGTTCTTTTATAATTTTATTGCTTTACTGCAACAATTATAAAAGTGTTCTTTTATAATTTTATTGGTTACTTAGGGGTTCGCTGTGTGGATAATTCAAAATTTTTTTAACCAAATCTGTTGTTCGACTGTTAGACTTCTTCTCCCTTTTATCTATCTGAAATAATTCTATGGTGAACATCCTTGAAAATATGGATATACATGTTAATTATCGTGGAGATTTATTTATTTTTCCTTAAATTTTGTTAGAGATAAAACTTAAACACAGAAAAGTGTCCATTCCTGTGAGTATACACTCAAGAGATGTCCACCAGTGACTCCAGCTGTGTATTCGGAACATGACAAGGAAAAAGAACTAGTCCAACCCCAGGAACTTGCCTGGACCTTTCCAGTAGCTCCTCATTCTCCAAGGAAAATACTAGCTTAACTTCTGACCTCAAGGGTGAGTTTTGCTTGCTGTTGAAATTTTTTGAAAGGAGTCACGTTTTGTATTCTCCCTTATGTCTGGCATCCTCCTCCCAACAACATGTCTTAAGTTATTGTCCCCACTGTTGTGTGTAGCTGCTGCAATTTTTTTTTTTTTTTCTCACTGATGTGTATCAGGGGCCTGTAGATATTTTCTTTAAAGGAGCCGATACAAAATATTTTAGGCTTTGCAGGACACATCCAGTGGCTGAGTGGTAAAGAATTCACCTGCCGAAGCAGGAGATCCAGGAGACCTAGGTTCAATCCTTAGGTCGGGAAGATCTCCTGGAGGAGGACATGGCAACCCACTCCAGTATTCTTGCCAGGAGAATCTCACGGACAGAAGAGCCTGGTGGGCTACAGTCCATGGGGCTGCAAAGAGTCGGACATGACTGAGCGACTGAGCACAAGCATGAGGACAAATACAGAACTGTGACATAGTCCTCTCTGTGTGGGTGTTTTACCAATCCCTTAAAAATATAGAAACTATTCTTAGTTTTCAAGCCATACAAAAACAGACTTCATATCAGAACTAACCTAAAGCCCATAGTTGGTTAGTCCTTGTCACATGGCATTCAATGATATGAATATATCACACTTTATCTATTCTACTGTGGATAGACATTTACTTCTGGTTTTTGCTTTTTAAGAATAGTGGGGAACACATGTATACCCGTGGTGGATTCATGTCAATGTACGACAAAACCAATACAATATTGTAAAGCAGTTATCCTCCAAAAAAATAAATAAATAAATAAATAAAGTGAAAAAAAAAGAAAGATAAGATCAGAGACTGAGAATAAATAAACCAGAATGCAAACAGTGAAAAAAAAAGAATAGTGTAAATATGAACATTCTTACACATGTCTTTGATATGCATATCTATGGCAGAAGGACATAGAATTTCTAGTCATAAGGTATTTGTCTATCCTATTTAGTGGGTTCTGCCAGATTTTCTAAGGTAATTATACCAAGTCATACTTTTACACTGATTCCACATCCTTGTTAATAGTTGAGAATATGTATCATTTCCTTCTAAATTTTAACCAATAGAGTATAGGTGCAGTGGTTTTCCATGTGGTTTTGGTATTTATTTCATAATTGACTTATGAAATGAAGTACTTTTTCTTACATCAGTAGTCCATTTTAATTTTTTTTTCTATGAATGTCCTGTTTAAAACTTTTGCCATTTCTTTTTGGGCATCTATGTCATTTTACTACTGACTTGTAGGAGATATTTCTATGTTGTAGGTTTATTTGATATATATATATAAAAAACAAATACTTTCCCTCATTCCATGGCTTGCCATTTTTCTCTTAAAGGTATCTTTGGATGAACAGAATCTTTAAAATTTTAATGCAGTCTTTTAATCAATTTTATTTACAGTTAGCACTTTTTATCTTCCTAAAGAAATCTTTGCTTTTTGTCCCCACTCCCCTCAAAGATTTGTTGTTTTACCATTCACCTTTACCTGTAATACATTTAGATTTGTTTTTCATATATGGTACAAGCTGTAGGGGTCAAGGAGAGATAAGAAAGCCTTCCTTAGTTATCAGTGCAAAGAAATAGAGGAAAACAATAGAATGGGAAAGACTAGAGATCTCTTCAAGAACATTAGAGCATTTCATGCAGAGATGGGCACAATAAAGGACAGAAATGGTATGGACCTAACAGAAGCAGAAGATATTAAGAAGAGGTGGCAAGAATACACAGAACTATACAGAAAAGATCTTCATGACCCATATGATGACGATGGTGTGATCACTCACCTAGAGCCAGACATCCTGGAATGCGAAGTCAAGTGGACCTTAGGAAGCATCACCACGAACAAAGCTAGTGGGAGGTGATGGACTTCCAGTTGAGCTATTTCAAATCCTAAAAGATAATTCTGCTAGAGTGCTACACTCAATATGCCAGCAAATTTGGAAAACTCAGCAGTGGCCACAGTACAGGAAAAGGTCAGTTTTCATTCCAGTCCCAAAGAAGGGCAATGCCAAAGAATGTTGAAACTACAGGAAAATTGCACTCACCTAATGCACTAGCAAAGTAATGCTCAAAATTCTCCAAGCCAGGCTTCAATAGTACATGAACTGTGAATGTCCAGATGTTCAAGCTGGTTTTAGAAAAGGCAGAGGAACTGGAGATCAAATTGCCAACATCCGTTCCATTCAGTTCAGTTCAATTGCTCTGTTGTGTCCAACTCTTTGTGACCACATGGACTGCAGCACGCCAGGCCTCCCTGTCCCACCAACTCCTTGAGTTTACTCAAGTTTATGTCCATTGAGTGAGGCCCATATGATGCCATCCAACCATCTTATCCTCTGTCATCCCCTTTTCCTCCCTCCTTCAATCTTTCCCAGCATCAGGGTCTTTTCCAATGAGTCAATTCTTCGTATCAGGTGGCCAAAGTATTGGAGTTTAGCTTCAACATCAGTCATTCCAATGAATATTCAGGACTGATTTCTTTCAGGATCGACTGGTTTGATCTCCTTGGAGTCCAGGGGACTCTCAAGAGTCTTCTCCAACACCACAGTTCAAAAGCATCAGTTCTTCAGGGCTCAGTTTTCTTTATAGTCCAACTCTCACATCCATACATGACTACTGGAAAAACCATAACCTTGACTAGACAGACCTTTGTTGGCAAAGTAATGTCTCTGCTTTTTAATATGCCATCTAGGTGGTCATAACTTTTCTTCTAAGGAGTAAGCATCTTTTAATTTAGTGGCTGCAGTCACCATCTGCAGTGATTTTGGAGCTCAAAAAAATGAAGCCTGTCACTGTTTCCACTATTTCCCCATCTTTTTGCCGTGAAGTGATGGGACCAGATGACATGATCTTAGTTTTCTGAATGTTGAGCTTTAAGCCAACTTTTTCACTCATAAGGGTGCTGTCATCTGCATATCTGAGGATATTGCTATTTTTCCCGGCAATCTTGATTCTAGCTTGTGCTTCATCCAGCCCAGCATTTCTCATGATGTACTCTGCATGTAAGTTAAATAAGCAGGATGAAAACATACAGCCTTGACATACTCCTTTCCCTATTTGGAACCAGTCTGTTGTTCCATGTCCAGTTCCAACTGTTGCTTCCTGACCTTCATACAGATTTCTGGGGAGGCAGGTCAGGCGGTCTTGCATTCCCATCTCTTTAAGAACTTTCCACAGTTTGTGGTGATCCACACAAAGGTTTTTACATAGTCAATAAAGCAGAAATAGATGTTTTTCTGGAACTCTCTTGCTTTTTTGATAATCCAACAGATGTCAATTTGATCTCTGGTTTCTCTGCCTTTTCTAAAACCAGCTTGAACATCTGGAAGTTCATGGTTCACGTACTGTTCAAGCCTGGCTTGGAGAATTTTGAGCGTTACTTTACTAGCATGTGAGATGAGTGCAATTGTGCAGTAGTTTGACCATTCTTTTGTATTGCCTTTCTTTGGGATTGGAATGAAAACTGACCTTTTCCAGTCCTGTGGCCACTGCTGAGTTTTCCAAATTTGCTGGCATATTGAGTGCAGCACTTTCACAGCATCCTCTTTTATGATTTGAAATAGCTCCACTGGAATTCCATCTCCTCCACTAGCTTTGTTTGTAGTGATGCTTCCTAAGATCCATATAGTTTGTAGTGATGCTTCCTAAGATCCACATCTATTGGATCATAGAAAAAGGAAGAGAGTTCCAGGAAAACATCTGCTTCTGCTTCAGTGATTACCCCAAAGCCTTTGACTGTGTAGATCACAACAAACTGTGAAACATTAATCAAGAAATGGGAATGCCAGACCATCTTACCTGCCTTGAGAAATCTGTATGCAGGTCAAGAAGAAAGCAACAGAATTGGACGTGGAAAAACAGACTGGTTCCAAATAGGAAAAGGAGTACATCAAGTATTGTCACCCTACTTATTTAACTTTATGCAGTGTACATCATGCAAAATGCTGGGTTGGATGAAGCACAAGCTTCAAGAATCAAGATTGTCAGGAAAAATATCAATAACCAGAGATACGCAGATGTTTACCACCCTTATGGCAGAAAGTGAAGAGGGACTAAAGATCCTCATGATGAAAGTGAAAGAGGAGAGTGAAAAAGATGATTTATAACTCAGCATTCAAAAAACGAAGATCATGGCATCTGATCACATCACTTCATGGCAAATAGATGGAGACAGAATGGAAACAGTGAGAGACTTTATTTTCGGGGGCTCCAAAATTACTGCAGATGGTGACTGCAGCCATGAAATTAAAAGAAGCTTGCTCCTTGGAAGAAAAGCTATGACTAACCTAGACAGCATATTAAAAAGAGACATTACTTTGCCAACAAAGGTCTGTCTAGTCAAGGCTATGGTTTTACCAGTAGTCACGTATGGATGTGAGAGTTGGACTAAAAAGAAAGCTGAGCACTGAAGAATTGATGCTTTTGAACTGAGGTGTTGGAGAAGATTCTTGAGGGTCCCTTGAACTGCAAGGAGATCCAACCAGTCCACCCTAAAGGAAATCAGTCCTGAGTATTCATTGGAATGACTGATGTTGAAGCTGGAACTCCAATACTTTGGTCACCTGATGCAAAAAAAAAAAAAAGATTAATTTGAAAAGACCCTGATGCTCAGAAAGATTGAAGGCAGGAGGAGAAGGGGATGATAGAGGATAAAGTGATTGGATGGCATCACCAACTTGATTGACATGCGTTTCAACAGCCTCTGGAAGTTGGTGAGGGACAAGGAAGCCTGGTGTTCTGCAGTCCATAGGGTTGCAAAGAGTTGAACATGGCTGAGTGACTGAACTGAACTGTAGGGGGCTTCATATGTGAAAAACAACTCTAAATGTATTCAGGTAAATGTGAATGGTAAAACAACAAAGTTTTTGGGGAGTAGGAACAAAAGCAAAAATTTCTTAAGGAAGATAAAAAAGTGCTAATTGTAAATAAAATTGACTTAAAAGATTGCATTAAAATTGTAAAGATTCTATTCATCCAAAGATACCTTTAAGTGAAAAGCAGCAAGCCACACAATAAGGGAAAATAGTTGTAATATATATATCCAATAAATCTACGACATATAAAAAAATGAAAAAAAAAAAAAAAAAACCCTACAAATCTATGGTAAAATGACACAGATACCAAAAAAGAATTGCCAAAATTTTTGAACAGGACATTAATAGAATGCAAATTAAAATGGACAAGCTATAGGAATCACATATATCTAGATAACTTGCTGGATTCTCTAGTCCATTGGTCTGTTTGTCTGGGATAATTTTGAAGATCTTCTGAGGTAGTTCAAAACCTACTGAAGAACCAAAATCTTCCAGTTTTACCTTATTCATCTTTACGATGGGTGGTTAAGAGATTTTCTTACCTTTATATATCCTGGCATTGTATAAAAGTGCTCTTATACAAGCGAGGATATTTGTGTTGTGTTACTAGTTCAAAGAAAGCAAAGATCATGGCATCTGGTCCCATCACTTCATGGGAAATAGATGGGGAAACAGTGGAAACAGTATCAGACTTTATTTTTTGGGCTCCAAAATCACTGCAGATGGTGATTACAGCCATGCAATTAAAAGACACTTACTCCTCGGAAGAAAAGTTATGATCAACCTAGATAGCATATTCAAAAGCAGAGGCATTACTTTGCCAACAAAGGTCCGTCTAGTCAAGGCTATGGTTTTTCCAGTGGTCATGTATGGATGTGAGAGTTGGACTGTGAAGAAAGCTGAGCACCTAAGAATTGATGCTTTTGAACTGTGGTGTTGGAGAAGACTTTGAGAGTCCCTTGGACTTTAAGGAGATTCAACCAGTCCATTCTAAAGGAGATCAGCCCTGGGATTTCTTTGGAAGGAATGATGCTAAAGCTTAAACTCCAGTTCTTTGGCCACCTCATGAGAAGAGTTGACTCATTGGAAAAGACTCTGATGCTGGGAGGGATTGGGGGCAGGAGGGGAAGGGGACGACAGAGGATGAGATGGCTGGATGGCATCACTGACTCGATGGATGTGAGTCTGGATGAACTCCGGGAGTTGGTGATGGACAGGGAGGCCTGGTGTGCTGCAATTCATGGGGTCACAAAGAGTAGGACATGACTGAGTGAGTGAACTGAACTGAACCAGTTCAAAGAATGGGAAAATTTTGTGTTCTTAATCAACAGGTAGAAAACTAGCTGCTGTAGAGATATTAAGAACAGTAGAAGAGAACATGATAAAGATAAGAATGGGATATACTTATTTGGGAAGGTCATTAAGTTGACTTTTCTAGCAAAGTTAAGATCTCCTCCAGAAAGGTTTATCCTGATTCAGTCAATTGCTATGTATCAGCCCAATTATCTGGAGAAGGAAATGGCAACCCACTCCAGTACTCTCACCTGGAAAATCCCATGGACAGAGGGGCCTGGTGGGCTACAGTCCATGGGGTTTTGAAGAGTCCAATGCAACTGAGTGACTTCAGTTTCACATTTCACTTTCATGCATTGGAGAAGGAAATGGCAACCCACTCCAGTGTTCTTGCCTGGAGAATCCCAGGGACAGAGAGGCCTGGTGGGCTGCTATCTATGGGGTCACATAGAGTCGGACACGACTGAAGCGACTTGGCAGCAGCAGCAGCAGCAGCCCAATTATCTCAATGATTTGTCACTACTAGTATTTTTTTTTAATTTATTTTTCTGTCTCTCTGTTATAGAACATAAATCCCCTGAGATCAGAAATTCTTTATAACCTGAGTACATTTCCCCTAGTGCCTAAAATATACCTGCCCTATTGTAGATGCTCAGTAAATATTTATCAAGTGAGTGGACCTGAGACCAACAAAGGGCAATTTTGCAACAATTAGCATAAATAAATAACTAAAATCCACCATTCCAGGGCTGTGTTTTAGAGGCAAGATGTTAAAACGGCCTTTGAAGACAATTAAAAATGAAAAAAAAGGAATAAGTCAAGATCTCACCTTTATGTCTGTTGGCTTATGTGAGTATTACATGAGTCAATGATTTTTGTCAGAATGGACTTATAAAATGCAAGAAGATTCAACATTTTCCTTTGCTGAAAAGAATACATTTCTTTCATGATGTCACCATCATCTGCTTAATCAGTCATTAAACTCTGTTCCTCTCTATGCATTAGTACAACTTTGCTTCTTAGCTATGGCATAACCTGCTGCTGCTGTTAAGTTGCTTCAGTCGTGTCTGACTCTGTGCGACCCCATGGACTGCAGCCCACCAGGCTCCCCCTTCCCTGGGATTCTCCAGGCAAGAACACTGGAGTGGGTTGCCATTTCCTTCTCCAATGTATAAAAGTGAAAAGTGAAAGTGAAGTTGCTCAGTCGTGTCCGACTTAGTGACCTCATGGACTGCAGCCCACCAGGCTCCCCCGTCCCTGGGATTTTCCAGGCAAGAGTACTGGAGTGGAGTGCCATCACCTTCTCCGATGGCATAATCTACTGGTTCTCAAAAAGGACAGGAAATATGGTTATAGGCCAGTTTGAGTGTTTACAGAAGTGAATTTAGAGGTTGAAAAGGAAAATCTAACTGGAGATACATAGGATAGCAATGGCAGTTTAAATCGTATAAGATCATTCAGTTCAGTTCAGTTCAGTCACTCAGTTGTGTCCTACTCTGTGACCCCATGAATCACAGCACGCCAGGCCTCCCTGTCTATCACCAACTCCTGGAGTTCACTCAAACTCATGTCCATTGAGTCGGTGATGCCATCCAACCGTCTCATCCTCTGTCATCCCCTTCTCCTACCCTCAATCTTTCCCAGCATCAAGGTCTTTTCCATACTAATCAGTTAAAGAGCCTTGTAGAAATTTTAACTTAAATGAAAGAATGTAATATATATTAACATAAACTAGATACTCCCAACATCAACAGATTGTCCAAACTTCACTAGCTCATGGACCACAAATGCTCACACAAAAGGAAGTGGCAGGATTGGATTTTTTTCAAATTGATGGAAGTGTTTTGGTGATAAATTGAAGAACTGCCCAGCTGGCACACTCTGTGTGCATATTAGATAGGAGACTAGTTAGTTTAGATATTTGTTTAGTATTATTAGATATTATTTAGTATTATTAGATAGTTCAGACTTACATCTATTGTCCTGATGTAGTTGTTGCTCGACTCTCTTTCATTCTCCAGTGTCCAGATTGATTATTCCCCGCTGACCCCAGTCTCAGCCCATGCAGACAGCCCCCTGGCCATGATGAGGTCCCTTGTAGTGGAAGCCACAGTAACAGTCAAACCCCAGGAAGTGTTTCAACCACCGTAAAAGGCTGTTCAGTGGTTGCTGCTATTGGTCTTTCCCCCTCTGCATGTAGCAAAACTGCAGGATTCTTACAAGGTAAAGGTAGAGTGTGGGGAAGGTCAATATTAGAGTTCACCAAGCCACAGAGGACAGTTGGTATTTGGGGAAATCCTTCCTGGGTTGCTTTCTGAGCTCTGGTGGGAGCTTAAGAACTGCCAGTCTTATTTTGGCAGCCAACTCAACAGAGCTGCTCACAGGCCAAAATATTTAAAAGCTCCAGGAAAAAAAAAAAAGTCCATTTCTTCTATCACATACCACACTTCTGGGAGTCTGAAATATCTTACCGAGCACTTTATTCAATCTAAATTTAAATAGAACTTTCCCCCACTTCCCAAGAGAGAAACAACAGTGAACTAGAGGAGAATGAGAGGAACTGGAAGAGGTAATTCTCCATATCATTTGGTTAATCTATTCTTGTTTATTAATTTATTACATGGAACAGTAAGTTTAATGGCTTTAACTTTGAAGTGGAAAAGAAGCCCCTGAAGTATACTTTGAAAAAATGCAATAATGACTTTAGAAAGATCTAGGACAGCGAATGCATTTAATGTTTTCACTTATTTTCCAAGAAGTGCTTTAACCTTAGCCTTCAGATTTATCATTTTACATCAGCCCAAATAAACTATCACCATAAGAAACCATGTATTATTAAAAATCAGAACAGTTTCCTATATTTATTAGTTTTAGTCATAAAATTGCTATTAGAAATAGCATACAGATGAGTTTGATATCCATAAAATCATTGAAACATAACATGATATTTACTACCTGTGGTACATAATTACACTCACATGCTCTTAGATGCATTTATTTCTGTCACTGAATAATTATTTTCAGCAAGTGGTGCTGCACTTTCAGAAGTCGAATTTTAATTTCCTCATTCCTTTTCTACTTCTCATTTTGAAAAGATGTAATTTCAAGAAAGAGTCTTTAGGGAAAAAAGTCTTCTTAGCATGTGCATCATTTTTGATTATTTTTTATTTTTTCAGTAATTTGGCTCCTTTTTTGGTTTATGCACTGAAGTCAATCAAACTGAACAACAGTGGTTAATTATAGATTGATTGACCTATTGATATATTTGCTATTGCACCCTAACTTCTAAAATAAATGTTATAAGCCTCAAAGTCATAAGTATTGAAAACTGATGTTTAAAATACTGCTTTTATAATTTGTGCCTGTCTTTAGCATTATTTTTAATTTTGTCTCCTCACTCACCATTTAGACAAAAGAGGCATTCTTTTTAAATTAATTTTTTATTGGAGTATATTTGACTTACAATATTGTGGTAGTTTCAGGTGTACAACAAAGTGAATCTATTATACATATACATATATTCATTCTTTTTTAGATTCTTTCCCCATGTATGTCATTACAGAGTATTGAGAAGAATCCCCTCTCCTATAGAGTAGGTTTTTATTAGTTATCTATTTTGTATGCAGTATTGTGTATGCGACAGTCCCATTAACAGCGTTGATTTTCTTAAATACATGGAGTACATATTTAGATGTCAATTGGCGGAGCTGTATCTTTGAATAGTGCATTGGGGTGATAGTGTCAGTGGGTAAACCTGTAAGCTAGTGTGAGAGCCTTGCCAGTTACTCAGTGTCCACATTCGATGCGGCTTCATGCCTCTCCCCTTCTCATCTACTATATATTCCAGTGGGAAAATTATATACTCCAATTTGGAAGTTCAAGCAATTCTAAAAACTCTTCACCCATGAAAACTCCATGGTACTTTCTAACATGCAGAAGTCTCCATGGTTGAGGACCTCAAGCAAAAGGATGTAGATTTAATAGAAAAGACCACTTATAAATAAACATATAAGTCAGAATAACCTTCTCCTCAGTAATTTGTGTTGTGGCATGTTGCTTTCTAGGCAAAAGTTTCTTCATTTATAAAATGGTAAAGAATATTTGAATATGGAAAATTCGTAGCTTACTCAACACATCGGACTAAAGTCTATACCTCACAGTTATCAGACATTGTGTTTTTAAAGGAAAATAACCTGTAGCAAATCATCAGAAGAAAGGCCGATAGGAGTGAATACATCCCTTGGTGAAATTCCAGTTTCTTTGGAGCCCTCCACGTGTAGAATAGCGGTTGCAGTGGAGGGAATCTTTTTATGTCGACCTTCCTATCCTTTCCATGTCATGCCCTCTGGAGCACTGTTTCCACATTCTCCAGTTTTTGAGAACATTTTAAAATTTGAATTATGATAATAGTTGAATTATGACAATTTGAATTATGATAGTATTTTTGGGGGGGTGGGAAACTGGAAATACTGCAGAGATTTTATAGCTCTAGTATGTTTTATTGGAATAGAGTTGCTTTACAGTGGTTGTGTTGTGTTAGTTTCTGCTCTACCAACAAAGTGGATCAGTATCATGTTTACATACATCCCCTCCCCCTGGTGCCTCCCTGCCACCCCTCCATCCCACCCTCTGTCATCACAGAGCGCTGAGCTCCCTGCGCTATGCAGCAGCTTCCCACTAGCTCGCTATTCTACACCTGGTAGTGTACACATGTCAATCCCATTTCTCCCAGTTCATCCCGCCACCTTTGCCCCCTTCCCTGTGTCTGCACATCTGTTCCCTACCTCTGTGTCTCTATTCCTGGCCTGTAAGTAGGTTCTTCTGCACTAGTTTTCTAGATTCCACATATAGGCACTGTGAGTGCATGCTCAGGCCTCTCAGACTCTTTGCAACCCTGTGGACTGTAGCCCACCAGACTCCTCTGTCCATGGAATGTTTCAGGCAAGAATACTGGAGTGGGTTTCCATTTTCTCCTCCTACATATATTCATTACTATACAGTATTTGTTTTTCTCTTCCTGACTTACTTCACTCTGTATGATAGTCTCTAGGTCCATCCACATCTCTACAAATAGCTTTAGTATTTAATGAATTCATAAGCCAGTAAGAAAAATACTTAAATTATAATAGATGATTATTGACAGGGATGGTTCTCCAGAGAAATGGAACAAATAGTATATAGGATAGGGATATATATGAGGTGGGGGGAGAAGGAAATGGTAACCCATTCCAGTATTCTTGCCTGGGAAATCCCGTGTACATAGGAGGCTGATGGGCTTTAGTCCTTGGGGCCACAATGAGTCAGACACGACTGAGCATGTGTGCGTGCATGTACACATACACACATATATGTATTTATATATGTATTTATGTATGTATGTATATATATGTATTTATATATGTGTGTGTGTGCATATATATATATGGAGAGAGAGCACTAAAGCGAGCATTATTTTAAGGAAATGGCTAATGCAATGAGGCTGAGAATTCCCATAATATGCTGTCTGCAAGCTGGAGACACAGGAAAGACAATGGCATAATTTAGTGTGAGTCCAAAGGCCTGAAAACCAGGAAGGCTGATGTTCTGAGACAAAGGTAACAGTCCCAGCTCAATCAAAGAACAAACTTGCTCTTCCTTCATCTTTTGTTCTATTCAGGACCTGAACATATTGGTGCTCTCTGTCTGCATGGATGAGAGCTATCTTCTTTATTCAGGCTGTAGAATCAGATGCTCGTCTCTTATGGACAGACCTTCACAGACTCACCCAGATAGAATGTTTCAACAGCTCTCTGGGTGTCCCTTACCCCAGTCAAGTGGATACAGGAGAAACACTTGTTAGGTCTTAGACTATTATTATTTATATATAATTATAAATTTATAATCTATTATAGTATAAATATATTGTTTAAAACTGTAAACATTTATAAAACTATTTATCTTTAAACTATGAACCATATATATAGCTTACAACAGTAATAGAGTTTAAAAGAATGCTATTATTTTATCTAAAAAACTTATAAAGATTAAAAGAAACACAGTATTTATTATAGCACAGACAGGATTGTATTAATACAGTATTATATAACATATTAATGTTTTAAACAGAGAACTACATATATATTACTGTGGCATGCTCCAGTCCATGCCCTCACAAAGAATTGGACATGACTTAGTGACTGAACAACAACAACAAAATGATGTGATTACTTTTATAATGAGGTAAATTTTGCTTTTGTATCTACAAGAGGTTTTTTTTTTTTTCCCCACTATGAGACCATTTAATTTCCAACTTCTCCTGTAGAAGGCAGGAATTGATTGTGCCTCTGTATTTGTAGAAAAGAATATTTCTATCTTTTATCTTTATATCTTTATGGAGGAAGACTTTACATATTTGTATTTTGTAAGATGCAATACTAATGAAATCTGAGAAGCTGAATTTAGCAGTGCAGATGTTAATACAATTTTTGCCATCAAAAGATTAGAATGAAAATGAAATGTCCTGCAATTATAAGAATAGCACGTATTTTTTGTAGATGTTTTGATACTACATCATGGTGATTTTGATCTGCATTTCTCTAATAATTAGTGATCTTGAACATCTTTTCATGTTATGTATTCTTTGGAATACATAAGAATGTGAGTTGTATGTATTGGCCATCTGTACGTATTCTTTGGAGAAATGTCTAGTTAGGTCTGTCATTCATTTTATATCTATATCTATATATAGAGAGAGCTGCTGTTTATATATTTTGGAGATTAATCCTTTGTCAGTTGCTTTGTTTACAAATGTCTTCTGCCATTCTGAGGCTTGTCTTTTGGTCTTGTTTATGGTTTCCTTTGCTGTGCGAAGGCTTTTAATTTTCATTAGATCCCATTTGTTTGTTTTTGTTTTATTTTCATTGCTCTAGGATATTGGTCAAAAAAGATCTTGCTGTGATTTATGTCAAAGTGTTATGTTTATGGTACACTCTAAGAGTTTTACAGTGTCTGGTTTTACATTTAGGTTTTTAATCCATTTTGCATTTATTTTTGTGTTTGGTGTTAGGGAGTGTTCTAATTTCATTCTTTTACTTGTAGCTGTCCCATAAATCCTGGATAGGGTGTAGAGAAAAGGAAACCCTCTTGTACTCTTTGTGGGGATGTAAATTGATATAGCCAGTATGGAGAATAGTATGGAGGTTCCTTAAAAATCTAAAAGTAGAGCTACCATATGACCCAGCAATGCTACTCCAGGGCATATACCCTGAGAAAACCATAGTTCAAAAAGACACATGCACCCCAGTGTTCAATACAGCACTATTTACAATAACCAGGACATGGACATGGAAACAACCTAAATGTCCACTGACAGATGAAAGGGTGAAGAAGATGTGGTATATATACACAATGGAATATTACTCAGCCATAAAAAAGATGGAAGTTGGGTCATTTGTAGAGATGTGGATGGACCTAATTCTATCATACAGAGTGAAGTAAGTCAGAAAGAGAAAAACAAATATCATATAAATGCATATATATAAAATCTAAAAAATTGTACAGATGAACCTGTTTGCAAGGCAGGAATATAGATGCAGAAATTGGAAGTGTGGATATGGGGGTGGGAAGGGGGACTGAGATGAATTGGGAGATGAGCATTAACACACACACACACACACACACTACCATATATAAAACAGATAGTGGGAAGCTCTTATATAGCACAGAGAGCTCATCTTGGTGTTCTGTTATAACCTAGACAGATGGAATGGGAGGGTGGGAGGGAGGTCCAAGATGGAGGGTATATGAGTATATGTGTGGCTGATTCGCTTCGTTGTACAGCAGTAAACAAGACAACATTGTAAAGCAACTAGACACCCGATTATAAAAAAATGAATGGCATGGGTAATAGAGGTAAATGAAAGTGAAGACTTATCTGAACTGTCCATTTTATTCATCTTATTATTTTCTACCTGAGCCATGAAAAAGGTGTTGTAGCTATTTTTCTTAAGTTAATGGGAATAAAGTTTATAGTAGGTATTTTAAAGATTTTTCTTCAAAGGGTGTGTATGTGCCTGTGTTGTGTTTCTTTGATCTTTGCTTGTATATCAAATGCATTATTTTCTCTGGTTTTTTCTTAAGAAAATCTTTTTCTGTGCTCAGACTAAAACATTTAGTCTCACAACTATAAGGGAATTTAAAAGATGGTCTTTGTGCTTTACCCAAGTTAAAGCTCAAAATACACCTTACTGCACTTGGAAAGCATCAGAGAATACATCTAAATGAAATGCTGGATATGATTTCTAAGTGTTGTTGTTCAGTCACTCAGTCATGTCTGACTCTTTGCAACCCCATGGACTGCAGTACGCCAGGCCTCCCTGACCACCACCATCTCCTGGAGTTTACTCAAACTCATGTCCATTGAGTCAGTGATGCCAACCAACCATCTTGTCCTCTGTTATCATCTTGTCCTCCTGCTTTCAGTCTTTCCCAGCATCAGGGTTTTTTTTAATAAGTTGGCTGTTTGCAACAGGTGGCCAAATTGGAGTTTCAGCTCCAGCATCAGTCCTTCCAATGAATATTCAGGACTGATTGCCTTTAGGATGGACTGATTGGATCTCCTTGGAGTCCAAGGGACTCTCAAGAGTCTTCTTGAGAAGACTCTTGAGAACACCACAGCTGAAAAGCATCAATTCTTCAGTGCTCAACTTTCTTTATAGTCCAACTCTCACATCCATACATGACTACTAGGAAAACCATAGCTTTGACTAGACAGAACTCTGTTGGCAAAGTAATGTCTATGCTTTTTAGTATGCTGTCTAGGTTGGTCATAACTTTTGTTCCAAGGAGCAAGCGTCTTTTAATTTCATGGTTGCAGCCACCATCTGCAGTGATTTTCGAGTACAAGAAAATAAAGTCTGTCACTGTTTCCCCATCTATTTGTCATGAAGTGATGGGATTGGATGCCAAGATCTTCACTTTTTGAATGTTGAGGTTTAAGTCAGCTTTTTCACTCTCCTCTTTCACTTTCATCAAGAGGCTCTTTTGTATCTCTTTACTTTCTGCCATAATGGTGGTGTCATCTGTGTATCTGAGGTTATTGATATCTCTCCTGGCAATCTTGATTCCAGCTTGTGCTTCATCAAGCCTGATATTTCTCATGATGTACTCTGCATAGAAGTTAAATAAGCAGGGTGACAGCCTTGATGTGCTCCTTTTCCAATTTGGAGCCAGTCCATTGTTCCATGTCAGGTTCTAAATGTTGTTTCTTTTCCTGCATATAGGTTTCTCAGGAGGCAGGTCAGGCGGTCTGATATTCCCATCTCTTTCAGAATTTTCCACAGTTTGTTGTGATCCACACAGTCAAAGACTTTAGCTTAGTCAGTGAAACAGAAATAGATGTTTTTCTAGAATTCTCTTGCTTTTTCTCTGAGCCAACGGATGTTGGCAATTTGATCTCTGGTTCCTCTTCCTTTTCTACCTGAGCTTGAATGATTTCTAAATGAATTCCCCTTATTGAGTGCATGTTCATCCAGAACAAAAGTATGTGCTCCCATCTGTCAGGATTTGGGTGTGAGTGAATGTATCCAAGGCAAACCATTCAATATCATGGTAATCCAAGTCTATGCCCTGACCAGTAACGCTGAAGAAGCTGAAGTTGAACAGTTCTATGAAGACCTACAAGACCTTCTAGAATTAAAACCCCAAAAAGATGTCCTTTTCATTATAGGGGACTGGAATGCAAAAGTAGGAAGTCAAGAAACACCTGGAGTAACAGTCAAAATTGGCCTTGGAGTACAGAATGAAGCAGGGCAAAGGCTAATAGAGTTCTGCCAAGAGAATGCACTGGTCATAGTAAACACCCTCTTCCAACAACACAAGAGAAGACTCTACACATGGACATCACCATATGGTCGACACTGAAATCAGATTGATTATATTCTTTGCAGCCAAAGATGGAGAAGCTCTATACAGTCAGCAAAAACAAGACTGGGAGCTGACTGTGGCTTGGATCATGAACTCCTTATTGCAAAATTCAGACTGAAATTGAAGAAAGTGGAGAAAACTATTAGACCATTCAGGTATGACTTAAATCAAATCCCATATGACTATACAGTGGAAGTGAGAAATAGATTTAAGGGACTAGATCTGATAGACAGAGTACCTGATAAACTATGGACAGAGGTCTGTGACGTTGTACAGGAGACAGGAATCAAGATCATCCCCAAGAAAAAGAAATGCAAAAAGGCAAAATGGCTGTTTGAGGAGGCCTTACAAATAGCTGTGAGAAGAAGGGAAGTGAAAAGCAAAGGAGAAAAGGAAAGATATAAGCATCTGAATGCAGAGTTCCAGAGAATAGCAAGGAGAGATAAAAAAGCCTTCCTCAGCAATCAATGCAAAGAAATAGAGGAAAACAACAGAATGGGAAAGACTAGAGATCTCTTCAAGAAAATTAGAGATACCAAGGGAACATTTCATGCAAAGATGGGCTCCATAAAGGACAGAAATTGTATGGACCTAACAGAAGCAGAAGATATTAAGAAGAGGTGGAAAGAATACACAGAAGAACTGTACAAAAAAGATCTTCAGACCCAAATAATCACTATGGTGTGATCACTCACCTAGAGCCAGACATCCGGGAATGTGAAGCCAAGTGGGCCTTAGAAAGCATCACTATGAACAAAGCTAGTGGAGGTGATGGAATTCCTGTGGAGCTATTTCAAATCCTGAAAGATGATGCTGTGAAAGTGCTGCACTCAATATGCCAGCAAATTTGGAAAGCTTAGCAGTGGCCACAGGACTGGGAAAGATCAGTTTTCATTCCAATCCCAAAGAAAGGCAATGCCAAAGAATGCTCAAACTACCACACAATTGCACTCATCTCACACGCTAGTAAAGTAGTGCTCAAAATTCTCCAAGCCAGGCTTCAGCAATACATGAACGGTGAATTTCCAGATGTTCAAGCTGGTTTTAGAAAAGGCAGAGAAACCAGAGCTCAAATTGCCAACATTTACTGGATCATAGAAAAAGCAAAAGAGTTCCAGAAAAACATCTATTTCTGCTTTATTGACTATGCCAAAGCCTTTGACTGTGTGGATCACAATAAACTGTGGAAAATTCTGAAAGAGATGGGAATACCAGACCAGCTGACCTGCCTCTTGAGAAATCTGTATGCAGGTCAGGAAACAACAGTTAGAACCTGACATGGAACAATGGACTGGCTCCAAACTGGAAAAGGAGTACATCAAGGCTGTCACCCTGCTTATTTAACTTCTATGCAGAGTACATCATGAGAAATGCTGGGCTGGAAGAAGCACAAGCTGGAATCAAGATTGCCGGGAGAAATATCAATAACCTCAGATAATGTAGATGACACCACCCTTATGACAGAAAGTGAAGAGGAACTAAGAGCCTCTTGATGAAAGTAAAAGAGGAGAGTGAAAAAGTTGGCTTTAAGCTCAACATTCAGAAAACTAAGTTCATGGCATCCGGTGCCATCACTTCATGGGAAATAGATGGGGAAACAGTGGAAACAGTGGCTGACTTTATTCTTCTGAGCTCTAAAATCACTGCAGATGTTGATTGCAGCCATGAAATTAAGACGTTTACTCCTTGGAAGGAAAGTTATGATCAACCTAGATACCTTATTAAAAAGCAGAGACATTACTTTGCCTACAAAGGTCTGTCTAGTCAAGGCTATGGTTTTTCCAGTGGTCATGTATGGATGTGAGTTGGACTGTGAAGAAAGCTGAGCGCCGAAGAATTGACGCTTTTGAACTGTGGTGTTGGAGAAGACTCTTGAGAGTCCCTTGGACTTCAAGGAGATCCACCCAGTTCATCCTAAAGGAGATTAGTCCTGGGTGTTCATTGGAAGGACTGATGTTGAAGCTGAAACTCCAGTACTTTGGCTGCCGCATGCGAAGAGCTGACTCATTTGAAAAGACACTGATGCTGGGAAAGATTGAGGGCAGGAGGAGAAGGGCTTGACAGAGGATGAGATGGTTGGATGGCATCACCGACTCGATGGACATGGGTTTGGGTGGACTCCAGTAGTTGGTGATGGACAGGGAGGCTTGGCGTGCTGTAGTTCATGGGGTCATAAATAGTCAGGAACGACTGAGTGACTGAACTGAACTGAACTCAACTGAACTGAAAGTGATAACAATTGCTCTTCCTGGCACTCTCAGTCTTACCTTGCTACATGTATTCATTAAAGTAAGGAGAGGAAAATTCTGGCTTAGACTACCTGAGAGGAACTTGAAATCTGATGGCTGATGAAGTCAAATGTGCACATTCATCAGGTACAACAAAGATTTATTGAATGCTTCCTCTTTGATAGACACCATGTGTATGTTAATCCCTCAGTCATGTCTGATAATTTGCAACCCCATGGACTGTAGCCTGCCAGGCTCCTCTGTCCATGGGATTCTTCAGGCAGGAATACTGGAGAGAGTTGCCATTTCCTCCTCCAGGGGATCTTCCTGACCCAGGGATTGAACCCACATCCCTCTTTTGACTCCCGCATTTGCAGGCAGGTTCTTTACCACTAGTGTCACTGTCTTACAAATCCCATGATAGACACTGGGATTGTTTTATGCCTAAAACTTGGCTTTCATCTGGAGAAGCACAGGCAGATCATTTTAACTGAGAAGTTTCTAATATAGGAGTATATTCAGCAAGCCTGGATAGTAAGCCCTGCCTGGCCAAAAAGAAGCCCCAGAGACCAAACTGAAACTCTGATCTGAAGGCAGCAGGGAGGGAACTTCAGCTAACGGTGAGCCATGTCCTCTGCGTACTATCCTGTCATTGCAAAACTGATTGGAATACCTTTCTGTTGTTCACTTTCCTGATTAAAGGCTTTATTCTGGGTGATACAATGTGACACAACCAGAATTTCTTACCCTCTTTAGAGTCTCTTTATCTTTTCTTGGAATTAAGTGAAGTTGTCATGTAACTATCACTCTGTCTGAGGGATTTAAAACTTCTTATCTGTGGAGGTGTAACTGGTTGTCCAGAGTATTTATAACTAGGTGAGAAAAGATCTCTCCCTCATTATTCAGAGGAGATAGGGATGATCAACATGTCTACAGTTGCTATAGAGGCAATGTTCTTCCTTCAGATTACATAGTTTTCTGATCTTTCAAATGGTAGTAACACCTCATCGTCCCAGATGGAGCTGGAGATTTCTAATTAACTGTTGCTACCATCGTTCATTTAAAGTCTATCCTGAAAATGGTATTTACCACAATGATCTGTTGCTCCATGACATTTAGAAATAGGAACCAGCTAAGTTCTTTTGTTTTTAATCAACTGGAATTTTACTCAGTGGAAGGGAAAAGATTTTTCAGTGCACACAAAGTATGTGCTGCAAAACAGAAATGCTTTTAGACAAGGCTCTAAGGGTTATTTCTCATTATTTTTGACATCCCTCTTTCCATTGAAACAAGTCACGGGCATATCTACCGTTGATCAGTTGACAGATCAGCAATTCTATTAAGATGAAAACTAACCTTGGAAGTGTTTAGAAGGAAAAGGGTATCCTTTGATTTATTATGCCATTTTATGCTTGCGCTACTATTTCCCTTTCAGCTATTCAGGCTATGTTAAGTGGAAACATCCAGCAGTTTTAATAAACTGTCTCATTCAAACCAAATATTAACCAGAAGCATTTTAGAAGAACCCTCTGATTAAAGTAAATGAAATAAAGATCGTCCAGTTCTGTTCAATAATAGGGAGTCAGACATAATGAAGAGAACACAGCAACATTATTATGATGATAAACTACGCTGTCATTTCCTTTTAGTACCAGCTGAGGTCTGGGTGTTTTCTCAGGAATTATAGGGACATTCGCCTTTTAGCAGGTGACCATGCATTCTGGTTATCCTGCATCTTGAAAAAGTTATTATGTGTGATGTTTGGTTGATTTGTATATTTAGGTAAAGTTATTTTGGAAGTGGTAATTTGTTTTTGCTCAAAGTCAGGACTGATAGCTATCTTATACAATTTAAACTTTGAAATGTAGTCAAAATTTAAATATTCAGATTTCCTTGAATTTCAAAGTCTCCTCATTAGCATTACTTTTTATTGCATCTCTGAGATCTCATAATCCACTTTCCTCACCACATCTATCTACAGCATCTAAATAACGGTTCTTAAATTCTTTCAGAACGTACATTTGGCTAAGGAAAAATGTAAGAGTTTTGAAAAGGTTTTCTCAGGTAAGAAGAAATAGACGTTGAAAGGAAAGGTTGATGAAATTGGACCACGTTAGCACAATTTTAGCCTTAAAATTGCAACATTTGTCCATTGAATTTTAAGTTTGGATGTTCTGCTAATTCAAACTAAATTTAAAAAGTAGATTATTCCATAAACCTTGGAATTTTCATTAAAATTCAACTTTCTATTGTCTTACATCCTAGAAATAAGAAAAAGAAAGTCGAGTTCTAAAACATTCTGATTTTTAATAAATAAAAAGACAATATCACAAAGATTCCTAGGGTATATTGCTCAAGAAATATAGTGTTTTTTAGTGTGATTGAATGTGGTAAACACATATTGTAATGCTGATGACTATAAACTTATATCAGTTTTTTTTTTTACCCATAGATGAATATTTTTATTTCTGATTCCTTTAGAACATAATACAGAGGTATGTATTCTATGAATTTTGTAACTGAAATTAACTTTTGTTAAAATAAAAGAGAAAAGGTAATTGATAAGAGAAAATGATGATCTCTTTGATATTTCAACTGTTATACTTATCCATATATCTATATTATCTATATGTAACATCTAACTCTATGTATCTAGCTTGTTAGCCAGCTATCTACCTTTCTATATTCAAAATTATTTCCATTTCTATAAGTAAAATACTTTTCCATCAAACTATGTATATGTGTGTATGCACACATTATTTTTGATATAATATCATAGTTTTTATATTTTTGCCTAATTCACTCTTATTTTCATAGCAAACATGAGACAATATATGATCTCATTTTCACACAACTATAATTAGCAATAAACTTTCCCACTTGCGTTTATTTTTCTTTTTTAGCATCTCTGAAAATCAGTAAAATAATGCAGCTTAGTTTCAGACGGCAGTGCTAAATTAAGAATGGAGAAATCTAGATCCAAATGAAAGGTGCTAAGAAAACAGATTCATTGCAATTTAGATAGTTGGAGACTATTGATAAATTTTCCTAATGTTAAAGTAGCAGAATGCTGAATATAAAATACTCAATTTATTCCACATATACTATCAAATACGAAATCCAAAACAACTGAAAACTTACCTCCTATCAGACAAATCTTTAAATAAACCTGTGAATGGAACATGGACAAGTTTAAACAGTAATTCCTCACCTATGGAATAGTCGATAGTCTCCTAAAATTCTCGTTTGGCTTTTAAACATACTCTTATTTCTTTTTAAAATATAACTCTATAGAGGCATTTTTCCTTTGAAAGAAAAATCACTTGGCACAAGCAGAATTGTCAAGAAATGTCAAATACTGAGAAATGTGGTGAAAAATGGGAAAGGGCTGAGTCATTTAGAAAGAGCCATGCGGACAGCCCAGGGTAACAAGCACTAAATTGAGGAAGAGAATGGTTGGTGGAAATAGGTCAAAACAGGCCAGTGAAACAGTCATTAAATGATACAATGACCTGTAGATGAATTTACATTTTTGGGAGGTTATTTGTTTACTATCAGAGACTTGATGGTAATGATCCTCAAATTAGGTACCTTAATTTTGTCAGATGCTTTGGTTTTGTGATATTTACTTCTGCAAGTACATTTCTACAAGATGTTCTTTATAAAGACATTTGGCTTATTTTTTCAAATTTCTAATACTGCTCAAAACAGCTATATGAACACAGTGCCAACTGAAAGAATATATTGCTTACATTATTTTCATGAAGCATCATTAGTAAGATTTTAAAAACCAGTTGTGTATAAAGTTTAAACCTTTGAAAATAGGACTTTAGGAAATTCAGTCAAATTAAGTACTCTTTTAATTCAAGGAATATTGAGAATATGATAGTAATATGAAATGTTGTATAGGATATTAGTGTCCCTTAATTATAAACTAAGTAAAATTGATAGCTTTTTACTTAAACATAAGACATTAAATTATTGTTCATATGTGGACTTTGTTATCTTCCAAGACTATGTAAAATAAATTATGGTACAAAATAAGGTATAATTTTTATGGGATCAAATAGCTTTGATGGAAGGATATTTTCAATTATAATGTGTCCCATACATTTTTAGAGAGGATGATTTTACTGTTACTGAATTCAAAGGAAAGACTACTGAAAATTTTGCTATATGGAGAAGAATAAGCAAACTCTACCTAGCTATTCTCAGATTTGTTTCAAACACTTGGATAAAGGATGCACAAAGACATGATTTTTTTACAATGGATGCTCCAGGGAATGAAAACAAAAAGCTCAGTACCACTAGGATTTAGAGGTCATATTGCAGAGTAATCTTCAGGTTTCTCATTTATGCAAGCCCCATATGTGTATGTATCTCCTAGTGTCTTGGGAAGTTTATATTTCTCCAGGAATAAATATTTTGTTCCCATAGTGATTTTCTGCATGTTGTTTTTACTCTCCAAATGTACTTTAGATACAACTTTGTTATAAGGACTCTTGCACATGTTCTTTCAACTTAAGACCTGGTGAAGAGACCACTCCCATTCTTCCTGTTTGTAGGTGGTAAGAAATAAACATTTGCATCCTGATAAATGATTTACATTATACAATTCCTATTCAAATGCTGTCACACTTTTTTGACTTGGACATCTAAGAATTTGTGGATTTCCTGTTAATTGCCATCACTTCTCCTCCAAGGCCTGCATCCTAAGGGATTTTAGTAGTATGTTAAAATCATACAAATTAAAATTCTTTTCTCCCACCTCTGGCCCACATTGGTACATATGAAATCAGCTACTGTTTCTCACGTCAAAATGCTATCAGTCACCCTGCCTCCCCAGTATCAGCATCAACTTTAGGGAATTGCCTTTTTAACAAGTAAGGTAAGCTAAAGATTCCAAATAAGCTCAAGTATGTCTATAATTTTTTCCTGTTACAGGAGTGGTTTCTAAAAATATTAAGCATCTGTGAAGGTTGCCTGTTTCTTAGATGTAGTCATGTTGAATTCATTTATCTGATGCTCTGTAAGCCTGTACACTTTGTCTGAAACATTCAAGTTCCAACAATTACTTTATCTTATGCTGAGACTCAGATATCTGGGCAGTTTCTGTAACTTCCAACTGAAAGGATGGGAATATCCCAATAATTCTTTCTTTAAAAATTGTTATTGGAGTATAGTTGGTTTACAATATATGTTAGTTTCAGGTATACAGCAAAGTGAATCAGTTATACATATGAACACACATTCTTTCTCAGATTCTTTTCCCATATAGATTATTACGGAATATTGAGTAGAGTTCCTGTACTATGTAGTAGGTCCCTATTAGTTATCCATTTTACATATATTAGTGTGTAAGTGTTATTTCCATTTCCTAATTTGTCACTTCCCTTGACTTGTCCCCTTTGGTAACCATAAGTTTGATTTTAAGATCTGTGTTTCTGTTTTTTACATAAGCTCATTTGTATCATTTTTATTAGATTCCATATATATGTGATATCTTATGATACTTGTCCTTCTCTGACTTACTTCACTTAGTATGAGCATCTCTAGGTCTACCCATGGGTGCTGCAAATGGCATTATTTTGTTTCTTTCTATGGCTGAGTACATATATTACATGTATATATTTATCACATCTTTATTCTCTGATAACTCTTAAAGTTTAGAGCAGGATTGCCTTTCCTGCTAGCACTTTGAAGCAAACTGGGCTTGGAATTTCCTTTGTTGGAAGGTATTTAACTTTGAATTCAAGTTCTTTAAGAGACGTTGAACTATCTATTGATATTTGTTCTTGTGTGTGATTTGGTAGTTTTATGTCTTTCATGGAATTTGTCCATTTCATCTAAATTTTTGAATTAGTTGAGCATAGGATAAATAACAGTCCTTTATAAATTTTCTCACATCTTTGTGTCTGTAGTGATGTCCCCTCTTCCTTTCTTCCTGGTATCAGCGCTTCACATCTTCTTTTTCTCTCTTTTTCTGTCACTGCTTGACCAGCCAAAATAGAGGTATGTTAATTACATTGCTCTTTCAAAAACTAGCTGTACATTTTATTGATTTTATGTACACATTTTCTATTTTTAATTTCATTGATTTCTGAACTTATCTTTCTTATTTCCTTCTTTCTGCTTGAGATGGGTTCATTTTACTATTTTAAATCAGAAGTGTAAACTTATTATTGACACACTTATTTATTTTTAATATAAACATTAATGATATAAATTTTCCTCTCCGTATTTCTTTAGCTCCACCCCTCAATTTTGATATATTACATTTTCATTTCCATTTAGTTCAAAATATTTTAAACTTCCACAGAAACTTACAATTTGAGTGACTGCTCCTTTGATTAAATATTTGAGTACTAATATTTCCAGATATCATTCCATGATCAATTTCTGGTTTAATTTTGTTATGTCATAAACATTGTATGAATATATGAGTATAAGGTTATGTGGTCATTAACAGTGTATGATCAAAACATATTGTATGAAATTATTTACATTTAATATTTTATTGCACAAAGTATGGCATGTCCTAATGAATACTCCACTTGTACTTGAAAATGGCATTCCTGGTATGGCTCAGTAGAGGGTTCTCTAAATGTCATATCATATTGGTTGTCAGCATTATTCAGGCCTATGTCTTTATTGATTATGTTTTCTTTTTTTTTTTTTTTTCACAAGCAATTTCCATTTTATTTTACTTTTAAACTTTACATAATTGTATTAGTTTTGCCAAATATCAAAATGAATCCGCCACAGGTATACATGTGTTCCCCATCCCGAACCCTCCTCCCTCCTCCCTCCCCATACCATCCCTCTGGGCCGTCCCAGTGCACCAGCCCCAAGCATCCAGCATCGTGCATCGAACCTGGACTGGCAACTCGTTTCCTACATGATATTTTACATGTTTCATTGCCATTCTCCCAAATCTTCCCACCCTCTCCCTCTCCCACAGAGTCCATAAGACTGTTCTATACATCAGTGTCTCTTTTGCTGTCTCGTACACCGGGTTATTGTTACCATCTTTCTAAATTCCATATATATGTGTTAGTATACTGTATTTATGTTTTTCCTTCTGGCTTACTACACTCTGTATAATAGGCTCCAGTTTCATCCACCTCATTAGAACCGATTCAAATGTATTCTTTTTAATGGCTGAGTAATACTCCATTGTGTATATGTACCACTGCTTTCTTATCCATTCATCTGCTGATGGACATCTAGGTTGCTTCCATGTCCTGGCTATTATAAACAGTGCTGCGATGAACATTGGGGTACACGTGTCTCTTTCCCTTCTGGTTTCCTCAGTGTGTATGCCCAGCAGTGGGATTGCTGGATCATAAGGCAGTTCTATTTCTAGTTTTTTAAGGAATCTCCACACTGTTCTCCATAGTGGCTGTACTAGTTTGCATTCCCACCAACAGTGTAAGAGGGTTCCCTTTTCTCCACACCCTCTCCAGCATTTATTATTTGTAGACTTTTGGATCGCAGCCATTCTGACTGGTGTGAAATGGTACCTCATAGTGGTTTTGATTTGCATTTCTCTGATAATGAGTGATGTTGAGCATCTTTTCATGTGTTTGTTAGCCATCTGTATGTCTTCTTTGGAGAAATGTCTATTTAGATCTTTGGCCCATTTTTTGATTGGGTCGTTTATTTTTCTGGAGTTGAGCTGTAGGAGTTGCTTGTATATTTTTGAGATTAGTTGTTTGTCGGTTGCTTCATTTGCTATTATTTATGCTACCAATTTCTGACAGAGGAACAATGATATCTGCAACTGTAAATATGAATTTGTCTGTTTCTTCTTTCAATTCTATAAGTTTTTGGTTCATGTATTTTGAAGCTCTGTTGTTAGGTAAATATACCTTTAAAATTATTAGGATTTCTTGAAAGTTGGACCGTTTCTCCAAATCATATTTTTTTATCTAGTAATACTTCTCATTTTGAAGTCTACTATGTCAAATAGAAATAGAACTACTTATAGCTTTCTTTTGGATAGTCTTTGCAGAGTGTGTCTTTTTCTATCCTTTTTAAAAACTATCTACATCTTTATATTTAAATGGATATCTTGTTGACATTATATAGTTTGTCACTGAGTTTCTTAAAAATAAATCTGATGATCTGCATCTTTTAGTTGATTTCTCTGTGTAATATGTCTTTTTTTCTCTAGCTGTCTTTAAGATTTTCTTTTTGTCTTTGATTTTATGCAGTTTGAATATGATATATCCAGCCATTTTTGTTTGTTTTTTTGTTGTTGTTGAATCTGATTGATATTCTTTGTGCTTCTTTGATCTGTGGTTTGTTGCGAATCATTTTGGAAAATTCTCAGCTATTGTTTCTTGAAATATTTATTCTGTTCTTTTTTAGTTGTCTTCTCCTTCACCTTCATAATTAGGGTTCCAATTATGCATGATTTAGACCATTTGATATTGTCCCACATTTCCTGTTTCTGTTTTTTTTTTTTTTTTTAGCTTTTCTTCTTTCTGCGTTTCAGCTTGGGTAATTTGTATTGACCTATCTGAGTTCACTACTTTTTAGGTTGGCTGTATTAAAACTACTACTAGGCAAGTTGAAGACTTTGTTTCTCATTTCTAGAATTTCCACTCAAAACTTTCTTATGGTTTCCCTCTCTCTTTGTTGAAATTTCCTCTCTTCTTTTGTACGTTGTCCACTTTTTATATTATAACCTCTAGAGAAGAGTTGGACACGACTGAGCAACTTCACTTTCACTTTTCACTTTCACGCATTGGAGAAGGCAAATGCACCCCACTCCAGTACTCTTGCCTGGAAAATCCTATGCACGGAGAGCCTGGTAGGCTGCAGTCCATTGGGTTGTTAAGAGTCGGACACGATTGAGCGACTTCACTTTCACTTTTCACTCTCTTGCATTGGAGAAGGAAATGGCAACCCACTCCAGTGTTCTTGCCTGGAGAATCCCAGGGACGGGGAAGCCTGGTGGGCTGCTGTCTATGGGGTCGCACAGAGTCGGACACGACTGAAGTGACTTAGCAGTAGCAGTAGCAGCAGCATCAGCAACTTATTAATCAGTTATTTTTAAGTTCTTGTTTCATACTTCAAACATGTATGTAAGTCTGGCTTTATTATTTGCTTTACTTAAAGTTTATTCCTTTTCTTTACTTTTTGAATACCATATAATTTTGTTGTTGAAAATCATAAATTTTTGATGTGCGTTTGTGTGTATATGCCTGCAAGTGGGCGTGTCTTTCCTTCTGATAGGCCTTTATTGTAAAAGTGTGAGTCATTCTAGAGAATCTATACAGGTGTGAACTAGACTTGAGATTTGTTGTTGCTGTGGTTATCCTTTGAGAATCATAGGCTAAAAATGCCTTTTGTGTTACCTTGCATTAAGGTTGAGGCTAATTTGCCATATGGTTTTGCTAAGTGATGATTTCCCCTTCAGTTTTAGTTCATCAACTTGCACTGCTGTTTTGAGAGGTTGTCTCTCCACACTCACTCTTTTTCTAGCAGTATTCCAACAATACTCAGCACTCAACACATTAGCCTGAAGGTGAGATCAAGTAGACATTACCTGCTTTTCTTGTTATGCCTTTGTCCCAGGCAGACACTGTGTCCCTGGATCTTAGAGATCTGGCATCCTCAGAATCCTGCTTTTGTCTAGTTCTAGTTCTGGAACAAGCATGTATTCCTATCCCTGAGCAGAGAATATGTTTGTGTTTTCTTCCAACTGAAATGTGTTTTCACCAATGACCTAAAAGTGGCAGAATTTATTGCCTTTTCCCCAGCACTTTGAGGCTTTTATTCCATAGAGAAGAATGAAGAATCAGTTTGAGGTTTTTTGTCTCCTCTGTCTTGGAGAAGGAAATGGCAACCCACTCCAGTGTTCTTGCCTGGAGAATCCCAGGGACGGGGGAGCCTGGTGGGCTGCCGTCTATGGTGTAGCACAGAGTCGGACACGACTGAAGCGACTTAGCAGCAGCAGCAGCAGCAGTCTCCTCTGTGGTTGGCATTTTTATTCAATGGGCCCTTACCAAGAAATACCATTCCTCAGGACCTTCCCAGTCTTATTTGTGAGTATCTTTGAGATCTTAGAGAAGATCTTCCTAATGGATCAGTTTCCCCCTTTATCAGCTGCCCCTCCCATACATGTTCCATTTTCTCTTGGTAACCCATATTTAATCTTTGTTAATTTTTAACTATTTTAGCTGAATTCTTTTGGATGTGTTCAGCAGAATCAGTCTCAGGTAAGAAACTGCTGGCTTGCTATCTCTCTCCAGACATCTGTTTTTCCTTCAATTCAGAATTAGATTGTTGATTTCTAATGGATTCAAAAACAGTTGTGAATTTGCAGATTTTCTGATATTTCTTTGTTTTTAGTTTAAAAACAAAGCTCTTTTCAACTTTCTACATCCTAAGTTAAAGCTCGAATAAAATCAGTTTCCTTCTTAGTGTTTATCCACAACAAAAGTTTTAAAATCCTTCTGTAAGGATAAGATTGAATAAACATTCAGTCACTCAACAAATGTGTACCGACCACTTCTCTGTGGGAGATACTTTTTGGGAAGCAGCAGTGAATAAAACAAACAGCATCTTTAGGATTTTGGAGCTCATATTCTCAATGGGGAAGGGAGGACAGAAAATAAATAAGCAAGATATGTACATACATTTTATAGTATTTTATAAGTTGTTAAATGATATGGGAAAAAAGAGATAAAGTGGCCGAGAGTAGGGGATCAGAAGTATCATTAGGACTTGACTTCCATTTTTAATGACGTAGTCTGGAGATACCTCGCTGAGAAGGTAGTTAGATTAAAGACTTGAAGGAGAAATGGTTCATTCACTCAGTGAATATTTGGGAGGGAGAAACGGCATTTCCAGGACACAGAAATATCCAGTATAAAAAGCCCTGAGGAAAATCAACAGACAGTAAATGCTGGAGAGGGTATGGGGAAATGGGAACCCTCTACACTGTTGGTGGGAATGTAAACTGGTACAGTCACTATGGAGAATAGTAGGGAGGTTCCTTAAAAAACTAAAAATAGTTCTACCATATGATTTGGCAATCCCGCCCCTGGGTATATATCCTGAGAAAGCAATTGATTCGAAAAGACACGTGCACTGCAGTGTTGATTGCAGAACTGTTTACAATAGCCAAGACATGAAAGCAAACTGAATGTCCATCAGCAGAGGAATGGATAAAGACGTCACGCGTGTCCAGCGTGGAGCATTACACAGTCATGTCACGTGTGTCCACCATGGAGCATTACACAGTCATAACAAAGAATGAAGTTGTATCATTTGCAGAGATGAGGCTGGAGCTAAAGGTTGTCATATAGAGAGAGGAAAAACACATATCGTATATTAATGCATATATGTGGTATCTAGAAAAAATGGTACAGATGAACCTATTAGCAGAGCAGAAATAGTTAACAGATGTAGAAAATAATCCTATGGAAACCAAGGTGAGAAAGAGGGGAAGGGATGAATTGGGAAACTGAGATTAATATATATAAACTACTGTGTATAAAATAGGTAACTAATGGAAACATACCATATAGCACAAAAACTCAACACTCTGTGATGGCAAAGAGGGGACTCTTTATATGTATCTGTATAGTTGATATATAACACATGTAATATACATATGATAAACAATACATATAAAGTCCCCCCTTTATATGCCTTTATATGTATTTGTATAATTGATTCAATTTTCTGTGCAGCAAAAACTAACACAACATTATGAAGCAATTAAAGTCCAGTTTTACACACAAAAAAAGCCCGGAGGCAGGGGCAAGGTTGGCATGTGTGTGGGCTCACGGAGGCCAATGTGGCTGCAGCAGAGTGGGCAGGGGAAGAGGGTGTGGTGTCAGAGGGGTGGGTGATGGGCAACAGATTATGTATATCCTGGGATGCTCCGGAATAGACTTCAGATTTTATTCAGAGAGATATGAGGAGGCACAGTAGGGTATTGAGTAGAGAGTAATATAATCTGACTTTCATTTTCAAAAAACATCACTCCAGCCACAGTGTTGGGAATAGTCTGTGGCATTGAGTATGAATGGCATAATCAAATTGTCACGCTATTTAATAAGGGTGACCTTTAAAGAAGATTTCTCCTTTGAGTCCAATTCAGAGTTCTTTCTCCCTTCCAATAAAATTGTATTTAATTGTCAAAAATGAAGCATGACTTTATTCTACAATTAATGGGACTTAAAATGCTAAACTGCAAATCATAAGGGCTTAAAGCATACACTAGTAAAATTTGAAAACTATTCTGATATATTTCATATAATCAACTTCTCTGTGATGTCCCTCCTTTGTCATTCATCATATGCATTTGGAATGTCCTGAAAGTGATAGATATTATTTATAATATTTTTCATCCTTTAAAAATTTCTTTAACTTAAATTTGCTGTATTTCTCACTCAACCAAAGAGTAGAATACTTAAGGTTAGTATTCTGTAGTTGAAGAAGAAAAGAGCCACAAAAAGGACTTCTTAAACTAAACATTCTGCTACTCATTTCCCACTTCAGCCCTCAAAGTAGGCACGTGTATAAAATTCACTGTAACTCAAACTTTCCATCACCCTTATTTGCACAATTTGTTCACATGGTGGCACAATTAGCAGGAAGCTCCTCTCATGCTTGTTGTATGGACAGACCAAAAATTATAGCTAATAAATTTTTAAAATAGTGTTGATAAAGAGCAGGCATATGTTCCTGTTATTATATCTTCCCATCAAAGTACTAACCAGGCCTGACCCTGCTAAGCTTCCATGATCTGACAAGACCAGGCGTGTTCAGGGTGGTATGGCTGTAGACCTATTATTATATCTTAGTGTGTTCAATGATACTATTTTTTAAAGAAATCCCATCTCTGTAACTAATCACACATTTTATTATATAATAATGAAATATCAAATTTAATTCTGATTGAATCCTCATAAATGAATTTATTTTATAGGCTTTTTTTTTTTCCTGACTACCTATTACTCCTATCCCCAAATAAAATCCCACATGCAGATATGTTGACCACCCTGTTCACTTCTAAATCCCTAATGCAAAATAGTGTCTAGAATAACAGGCTCTGAGTCTTGTTATTGTTGTTGAATAACTGAAGTGTGACAATGTAGTGTTTGAAACATTCTTTTCTGATCACCTGTATGTACAATTGTTTCCTTGAACTCTCTACCTAAGATAATTTACAAATACCTCATATTCAATGTCCACAGCTGAGTACATTTCTCCTAGTTTCAGATTCAATCTCTGTGCAGTATTTTACTGCACTCAGCATCATTTAGACTCTTGCAACCAGAAATCTGGGTGTCATCTTTGATTCAACCTTTTCGTTTACTCCCTGTATACAATCATTCATCAAATGGCATAACTTGTACATCTTGATCATCTTTCAAATCGTTTTAGTTTGTTGCATCTCCACCATGGCCACCACAGCTGAACCCCCTTCTCTTTCCTAGATAAGTGCAATAGCCTTCTGAAACCCTTCCTCTGGCTATAGTCTCCGTGCTCCAAAGTCCGAGAGATTGCTCTGAAACTCAGATCTGTCTTCTCACTTCCTTGGTTAAAACATTTTGGTAGTTGTATAAATGATAGTTGTCCCTTTTGTAGTTGTTCCTCAGATAAAGGCAAAATTTTATACGATGGTCTATAAAGTTGTACCTCATCTAGCCTCACCCTGCATTCTCTCATGCTGCATTTGACTTCAGTTTTACCTTCCAGCCATGTTTCTTCTTGTAGCTCCTGGAATGGATCACGAACTCCCCACTTTTGGTGCCACACTCCCCTGATTCCACGCTCCACCCTACTTTACTCTCAACCTTCCCCCTCTCTTCTTTTGAGCTGAATTATATTTGATTTTCAGATTTTAGCTTAAACATCTTTTTGTGTTTGTTTTGTGATGTGTTTTTGTTTTCTTGTTTTTGTTTCACTTCACAGAACAGGTTTGTTTTACCTATCCTTACTTTCCGAGTCCTATATATTCTCTCTGCCCTTTTCTCTCTATTTTTCTTCTAATTATTTTTAACATATATTACCTCCTGCTACACTGTAAGCATCAAGAGGTTATGGAAAATGTGTACTGTGTTTAATAATTTATCCCCACTTTTAGTACACTATTTTAGACCCAGTGTGCTATCAGTGATGTACTAGTGTAAATGAAAAAAATGATGAATTTCAAATGAACTTTTGGAATAGAATTTAATTCTAATCAGGTAAACTGTGAACAATATAAACCTTACATATTCTATATAAAGATGAAGATCCAAATTAATTCTGCATATCATACTTTTCTGATCATACATTTTCATAGTGAGTTTGACTGCATTTTCAAAGAATTGGTTTTAATATTTTAGAGAAAATGTCTAACCAGAATTAATATTACAGGAGTGTTATTACATTTTATTTCAAAGATATTTGAACTAATTCCTAAGTAGATATCATTTGTTTTTGAAGAAAAAAAATGTATCATCCTTGTGAAACATCCAATTTGTACCTAGGTAATGAGCATCACTACGAACAAAGCTAGTGGAGGTGATGGAATTCCAGTTGAGCTATTTCAAATCCTGAAAGATGATGCTGTGAAAGTGCTGCACTCAATATGCCAGCAAATTTGGAAAACTCAGCAGTGGCCACAGGACTGGAAAAGGTCAGTTTCATTCCAATCCCAAAGAAAGGCAACGCCAAAGAATGCTCAAACTACCGCACAATTGCACTCATCTCACATGCTAGTAAAGTAATGCTCAAAATTCTCCAAGCCAGGCTTCAGCAATATGTGAACCGTGAATTTCCAAATGTTCAAACTGGTTTTAGAAAAGGCAGAGGAACCAGAAATCAAACTGCCAACATCCGTTGGATCATGGAAAAAGCAAGAGAGTTCCAGAAAAACATCTATTTCTGCTTTATTAACTATGCCAAAGCCTTTGACTGTGTGGATCACAATAAACTGGAAAATTCTTCAAGAGATGGGAATACCAGACTACCTGACCTGCCTCTTGAGAAACCTATATGCAGGTCAGGAAGTAACTGTTAGAACTGGACATGGAACAACAGACTGGTTCCAAATAGGAAAAGGAGTACGTCAAGGCTGTATACTGTCACCCTGCTTATTTAACTTATATTCAGAGTACATCATGAGAAATGCTGGGCTGGAAGAAGCACAAGCTGGAATCAAGATTGCCGGGAGAAGTATCAATAACCCCAGATATGCAGATGACACCACCCTTATGGCAGAAAGTGAAGAGGAACTAAAAAGCCTCTTGATGAAGGTGAAAGAGGAGACTGAAAAAGTTGGCTTAAAGCTCAACATTCAGAAAACGAAGATCATGGCATCTGGTCCCATCACTTCATGGGAAATAGATGGGGAAACGGTGGAAACAGTGTCAGACGTTATTTTTTTGGGCTCCAAAATCACTGCAGATGGTGACTGTAGCCATGAAATTAAAAGATGCTTACTCCTTGGAAGGAAAGTTATGACCAAGACTAGACAGAATATGCAAAAGCAGAGACCTTACTTTGCCAACAAAGGTCCATCTCGTCAAGGCTATGGTTTTTCCAGTGGTCATGTATGGATGTGAGAGTTGGACTGTGAAGAAAGCTGAGCACTGAAGAATTCATGCTTTTGAACTGTATTGTTGAAGACTCTTGAGAGTCCCTTGGACTGTAAGGAGGTCCAACCTGTCCATTCTAAAGGAGATTAGTCCTAGTCGTTCATTGGAAGGACTGATGCTAAATTGAAACTCCAATACTTTGGCCACCACATGTAAGAGTTGACTCATTAGAAAAGACTCTAATGCTGGGAGGGATTGGGGGCAGGAAGAGAAGGGGACGACAGAGGTTGAGATGGCTGGATGGCATCACTGACTTGATAGAAGTGAGTCTGAGTGAACTCTGGGAGTTGGTGATGGACAGGGAAGCCTGGCATGCTGCGATTCATGGTGTCACAAAGAGTCAGACATGATTAAGCGACTGAACTGCACTGAATTTTATTTACTTGCTAAGTCACGTCCGACTTGTTTACAACCCCATGGATTGTAGCTCAGCAGGCTCCTCTCTCCCTGGGATTTCCCAGGCAAGAATATTGAAGTGAGTTGCCTTTCCCTTCTCTAGGGGAGCTTCCTGACCCAGGAATCAAACACACGTCTCCTGCATTGGCAGGTGGATTCTGTTTTAAATTATTTCTTCAATATCTGATATTTAAGGGTTATTTCAGTTTTGGTATTGAAAATTCTGGTGCATTTATGTATTTAGATTCCTTTTTAAACTTAAGGCATTAAGGCAGAAGTACATGCATAGCAGCAGAGGAAAAACTGTAAAAAGTTGCAGAATATAATAAAAATACACATATTTAAGTGATTAAAATATTTAATAGCTATCCCCAAGGCAAAACATCATATTTAATTGTATGTATCCTGCTGTGTGCTTAGTCACTCAGTCATGTCTGACTCTGCCACCCCATGGACTGCTCCTCTGTCCAAGCAAGAATGCTGGAGTGGCTTGCCATACCCTCCTCCAGGGGATCTTCCCAACCCAGGGACTGAATCCAGGTCTCCTGCATTGCAGATGGATTCTTTACCATCCAAGCTACCAGGGAAGCCCATAAGTATCATAAACAGGGCTTATAGTGTGCATTTACATTCTGTTCTTTTTGTTAAGACGTCACTGGTGTTTATAATGTGGAACAGATACCCAAGTTCCAATATCATTAATATATGCCAAGTACTACTCTTTTATCTGACACTATTCATCACATTCTAATTAATCATCAAGGAAGAACTCAACTATTCATTTCCAGATATGGACCAATAACTCTTGGGAAAATTAAATCCTCTTTCAGAAACATTTCATTCCTTGGTGCTAATAATTCAGTGCAAATTAATTCCCAGAATAACAGTCAGATCATATTATATAATTTTCTTTAAGATTCTCCATCTTCTGTATAAAGCTTTCATTCTGCATTTGAAACCTGCTTTTTTTTCACAAGTCATTTGCTGTATTGTGATAAGAAGCAAAAGGCTATTCAGAAAGTATAGTAAGAGCTTCAGTGGAAACTAGAAAATGTTACAGAACACTTTTTGTTTTGTAAAGGCAAATGAGTGGTTGGGTCACCGTGAACAAGAAAGAAATGTGGGCTATTCTCATTCTTTTAGTGATATTTGATATCATTTTAACCTTTGTCTTTTCACTATTGTATTTGATAACATAGCAATGGCCCAGTTTTCTAGGATAATTTGCAATTCAATCCTGTGCTCATCACAGTACTGCTGCTGCTGCTGCTAAGTCACTTCAGTCGTGTCCGACTCTGTGCGACCCCAGAGCCGGCAGCCCACCAGGCTCCCCCGTCCCTGGGATTCTCCAGGCAAGAACACTGGAGTGGGTTGCTATTTTCTCCTCCAATGCATGAAAGTGAAGTCGCTCAGTCGTGTCTGACTCTTCTAGACCCCATGGACTGCAGCCCACCAGGCTCCTCCACCCATGGGGTTTTCCAGGCAAGAGTACTGGAGTGGGGTGCCATTGCCTTCTCTGCATCATAGTACATAAACACACAAATAGAAAAAAGTCCTTCAGTGAACATTTACATGTGTTGGTTTTTTGCATCCATGATCTCTCTTTTGTTGAGAGTGAGTTGCTATGGGTAGGTGAGAATTCTAGGTCCATTAGTGACCTTCTTTGCCATCTTTAATGTCATCAAGGCAATTAGCCATAGATTTCATGTGGTTCTCATTCACCTTAATACCCACAGCTGTTGCCATGCCCTCCTGGATCTCCCAGTTTATATTCTTGGACTGTGAGATGCCACAGAAAGAATTAATGATTGTACCTTTTACCACAGCAATTCAGGGGCACCCACTCTACCTTATATTTGTAACAGAGACAGTAATCTTTGTTATTGTTCTTGCTCTTATTTTAAAAATGATTTGTGACATTTTTGAGTACTTTGCTCCAATGGGACTTTCCCACATATGAGTACAAATAAGGTAACACTGGGGCTTCCAGGTGGCACCAGTGGTAAAGAACTCATCTGCTAATGCAAGAGACATAAGAGATGCAGCTTCAATCCCTGGTCAGGAAGATCCCTTGGAGGAGGGCATGGCAACCCACTCCAGTATTCTTGCCTGGAGAATACCATGGATAGAGGAGCCTGGTAGACTATTGTTCATAGTGTTGCGAAGAGTCAGACATGACTGAAGCAACTTAACACACAAGTAACATTAATATCAATTAATTAATTAATTAATTCCAACTCATTCTTTTTGTTTTCTTTTAAGAATCTTTTTAAGGATAGCTCTTTTTTTTTTTTTTGCTTTTTAATTTTTTAACTAATTCATGATGTTTTCAAGTTCCATCTGTTGCAAATAAAGACCCCAGATTCTGAAAGGTTGTTATTGAATCACGCGAATACACCAGGATTCTTGGCCCCCGGAGGAGAAGAATTCAATCCGGGGCCAGAGACGAGGCTTGATCGCTCAGAGCTTTTGTGTAATAAAGTTTTATTAAAGTATAAAGGAGATAGAGAAAGCTTCTGACATAGGCATCAGAAGAGGGCAGAAAGAGTACCCCCCTGCTAGTCTTTAGCTGGATGTTATATAGTCACTAGCAGTCTGTTAATGAAAGAAAGGAATGTCTTAAAATTCAGAATGGCACCAGGCCCCTCACCCATAAGATGCATTTTGGGATAATCTCGGCACCAAATGGTTTATCTTGGGCCATAAAATGATTAACTTGAATCTTGAAGAAGGGCAGACCACCATACAAATAGTTTCATTTACATAGATTAGGGGAACAATATCCATACTGGTTTGTCAAGTAGGTTCTGGGCCAAGAGGCGGAACCGACTTGGAGACAGAGTTTGGGGTAAAGGCATAGTACATTAGCATAGCTTAAGACAAACATTTCCATAAGAAAAAGGCATTGGTTATCTCTAGACTCGAGAATAGCTAACTTCAGGCGAAGCCGGGTGTCATTATGGCAACACAATATTTTAAGAGAAACCTCCCTTTAAATTTGTATAGAGAAGGAAAAAATATTGCTAGTTTGTTTCCTCCTGCCGCTTAAGAGAGATAAAAATGTCTGACACTTGCAGGCTATTTCCTCTATTTGGAGACCCCTGGCCTTCCTGCCTGTTACCCTCTCAATTCTCCAGCTCTACCTTCTTTAGCAGTTCTCCTCTGTCTTTATTGCTAGCACTTATAAAATAAAGTGGTAATTCTTCAGATATGTTTCCCTGTTTATACAATATGTGTCATACAATGATATCTCAGTGTGTGCCAAGAAGTGTTCAGTTCAGTTCAGTTCAGTCGCTCAGTCATGTCTGACTCTTTGCAACCCCATGAATCGCAGTATGCCAGGCCTCCCTGTCCATCACCAACTCCTGGAGTTCACTCAGACTCACGTCCATCGAGTTGGTGATGCCATCCAGCCATCTCATCCTCTGTCATCCCCTTTTCCTCTTGCCCCCAATCCCTCCCAGCATCAGTTAGAACTGGACATGGAACAACAGACTGGTTCCAAATAGGAAAAGGAGTACGTCAAGGCTGTATACTGTCACCCTGCTTATTTAACTTATATGCAGAGTACATCATGAGAAATGGTGGGCTGGAAGAAGCACAAGCTGGAATCAAGGTTGCCGGGAGAAATATCAATAACCTCAGATATGCAGATGACACCACTCTTATGGCAGAAAGTGAAGAGGAACTAAACAGCCTCTTGATGAAAGTGAAAGACGAGAGTGAAAAGGTTGGCTTAAAGCTCAACATTCAGAAAACGAAGATCATGGCATCTGGTCCCATCACTTCATTGGAAATAAATGGGGAAACAGTGGAAACAGTGTCAGACTTTATTTTCTTGGGCTCCAAAATCACTGCAGATGGTGATTGCAGCCATGAAATTAAAAGACGCTTACTTCTTGGAAGGAAAGTTATGACCGACCTAGATAGCATATTCAAAAGCAGAGACATTACTTTGCCAACAAAGGTCCGTCTAGTCAAGGCTATGGTTTTTCCAGTGGTCATGTATGGATGAGAGAGTTGGACTGTGAAGAAAGCTGAGCACTGAAGGATTGATGCTTTTGAACTGTGGTGTTGGAGAAGACTCTTGAGAGTTCCTTGGACTGCAAGAAGTGTTAGTGAAACATTAGTCACTATCATTTCAGTGATCCAGAATATTTTATATCAGCCCAGTGGAAGAAAATAATTCTCTTGCATAAAAATATTTAGATTGGGTATATGAGGAATGGGGAAATCAATTTTATAAATTTTATGTTAGCCTAATTATGTGCTTTAAAGGTATTTTATATGTCAAAATTTTTTTGGAGAAAGTATACTAGAGACAGAATCTTCATCAAGTAGAGAATGATAGAATTGGCTAATGGGTATGATCCTCAGGCACCATCCTAAAGAATCGGTACATTCCTTAAGTATATTTAGCTTCAGATTCTTCTGGGACCTGTATTGAAGCAGGGCTAGGTGTCCCAGTTAAAACAGAACCCATGTATCAAAAGGCTTGGCTGTCTTCTGATGAATCAGAAGAGTCAACACTTGAGATGGATGCCAAATGAGATCTAATCCAGGCCTCGATGCTTTCTGGAGATTGAAGTTGAGATTTGGCAATGTCCAGCATGAAGGATCAATCTGGGTAAGAGATTGCCCTCCACTGTTTTCTCAGTAAAGGATTCACAAGCCTGAGATAGCATCAAATGAAAATTATTCTACTCTTTTTTTAAATATAAATTTATTTATTTTATTTGGAGGCTAATTACTCTACAATATTGTATTGGTTTTGCCATACATCAACATGAATCCACCACGAGTATACACGTGTTCCCCATCCTGAACCCCCCTCCCACCTCCCTCCCCATACCATCCCACTGGGTCATTCCAGTGCACCAGCCCCAAGCATCCTATATCCCGCATTGAACCTGGACTGGTGATTCATTTCATATGTGACATTATACATGTTTCAATGCCATTGCCCCAAATAATCCCACCCTCTCCCTCTCCCACAGAGTCCAAAAGACTGTTCTATACATCTGTGTCTCTTTTGCTGTCTTGCATACAGGGTTTTCATTACAATCTTTCTAAATTCCATATATCTGCATTAGTATACTGTATTGGTGTTTTTCTTTCTGGCTTACCTCACTCTGTATAATAGGCTCCAGTTTCATCCACGTCATTAGAACTGATTCAAATGTATTCTTTTTAATGGCTGAGTAATACTCCATTGTGTATATGTACCACAACTTTCTTATCCATTCATCTGCTGATGGACATCTAGGTTGCTTCCATGCCCTGGCTATTATAAACAGTGCTGCGATGAACATTGGGGTACATGTGTCTCTTTCAATTCTGGTTTCCTCGGTGTGTATGCCCAGTACTCTTGGACTGAGTTGCTTCATTTTGTTTCACTTACCAACCTGTCCTCAAGTAAAATGACTCTTACTTTAAGAGACTTAGTGTTACAAAGCTTTAATTTAAATGATCCAGATGGTTAGTCATGAAGACTAGAATTAACTTTGGCCTATTTATCTCTTTAAAGATTAATATTAAGCCTGGAGTTTACCAGCAGGTGAAATAGATCCAAGGAACTCCTGCTAAAAGTTCAGCGCTACCAGGAAGGCCACACTTCAAAGAAAAAAAAATAGTACATTAAACTTAGGTCATGGATGGATGCTATACACAAAAACTTCAACATCGTTTTTGAGAAAAAAAGAAAGAATTTGCTCAGTTGTGTCCAATTCTTTGCAGCCTCATAGACTGTAGCCCACCAGGTTCCTCTGTCCATGGAATTTTCCAGGGAAGGATACTGGAGTGAGTTTCCATTTCCTACTCCAAGGGATCTTCCAGGCTCAGGGATCAAAACTGTATCTCTTATGTCTCCTTCATTGGCAGGCAGGTTCTTTACTAGTTACTAGTGCCACCTGGAATCTTTAAAATCATAGTCCGTGTTTGGATTAAAAAGACAGTATGAGCAAGACATGGAGAAGAATACCCCAGCTTATTATATTTAGTCACTGAATCACAAATTCACAATATCTTAGGATGATTAACATTTGGAAATGTCCACATCCTTTAAAGAAGAACCAACATCCAAGAATGTCACTTCATACACTAATTATAGTGAGTCACATCAGAAAACAATATATCCCAACGTTGGTACATTTTCCACAATCAAGGTATTACGTGCTCGGATGCCGTCATTGTAACAGATTGCATCATTGGCTTCACTGCAGGTCCCGTGGTACAGTGTTCGTCCTCATGTCTTCACTTTATGCTTGCCCTCTGGCTTGCTTGACCAACGACGTGTTCAGAGCCTAAATTTAAGAAGTTCGCCTGTTCCCCTTCCACCTCTACAAATGCCAGGAGAAAACTGTGCTCAGTTGACCCAGTGTCCATGGAGAGGGAGCGGCACAGGGGCTAACATTGCCCTGAGTGATCAGTAGGCCTGTTTGGGAAGTAGTACCATCCCAGCTGCTGCTTCCTAACACAGAAATATCCAGCCACATTTAGCCAGCTTCCAGCTCATCTGCTGAATTGTGAACCTTAGTTAATGCATGTTGTTGGAAGCCATTGAGTTTTGGCTTGATGTGCAGCTCAACAGTAGATTATGGATACAATCATCAGTAACAGTTCAGTCCAAAATGAGTTTCATCTGGACCACTTTTTATGACCCTCTCCCGAAGTGTCAGATGAGGGTCAGGTCCACACATTTTTTTTCAAGCTCTTTTGTCTCAGCTTTGCATCTTCTGCTAGTAACTACTGAAAAGAGAAGACAGTGTCACAAAAATAAGGAAAAGAGTGCAGCACAGAACCATCAAACTCCATATTTAGAACAAGAAGTACAGATCTTAAAACCACCAATTTCTGCAGAAGGAAATATCTCATAAAAACATATAGATAAAATGGATTCTACATAGAATATTTGAGTTCTACCTCTAAAATATTTCATTTGAGTTAATGGTTTCTTTTCAGTTTTTTCTTCTAAATAAGGAATATATACTTGATTTTTATGTGAATAATTGAAGGGCTGGTTAAAGAAGTTTTCTGAGATAGAAGGAAAATTAAACAAAGAATAATTTAAGTCCTAACCATTGAAAAGTAAATATTTTGTATCTTAAAAATATTTTTAAAGCTTTAATTCAGATAATATAACACATCAAAAAATAAAAAACAATCAAATGAGAGAATCCTACTATATATATGTAATATATACATAGTTACATATTTTGTTTTTCCCACTTAATGTTTTATGAATATTTCTTCTTGTTTAAATTTTATAAAATTGAAGATTAATTGCTGCATAATATATGATCAAATCAATATACCATAATATGTTTACCAGGTCTCTATTTCTTTAATTAAAGTTGTTTCTAAGTTTTTTCCATTATAAATAAATCTGCACACATTCTTATGCATAACTGTTAACTGTTTCTTTGATTACTTCATGTTAATCTCAGAATTTGAATTACTTGGCCAACACATTAGAATGGTTTTAAGATTTATTGTTTTCAGTAAAAAGCTCTTCCTTAAATAATATTCTCAGAAATACACTAACTGATTCTGAGTAACTAATTATGAATTTTCAGTAGTTATGTACTCCACTAAATGTTTTACATTTTTAATATATAATATATACAATATGTATAGAGACAAATAATTATTATAGTTCAGTATAGATGCCTGTGTTAAAATATAATCTCCATTAACCTAGGACTATTTCCTCACCACTGTATCCCAGCACCTATGATAATATCTGGAAAGAATAATGCTTTATTAATATTCATTAATGAATGAACAAAACTCAAGTTTCTAGTAACTTCCAAGACCACTGTTTATTTCCAACTTTGTAGAGTACTTAAATAATTCTTACTCATTTTGATTTCTGCCTTTGTGAATTAATTGTTCATATCTTTTGCTTTCTTTGGAAGGTTTTGACTAACTTTGAAAATCTCCCTGGAGTGTTATCCAGTACAATTTAAGGGGATACCCAGTCTCTTTGGGGTCCACTAGAAGAAACATCAGTCCAAAAGGAACTTAAAAAATGATATAAAAATCCTCCATCCAAGAAATCTTAAAATAAATGCCTAGAGTGAACTTCTGTATATCAACAAGACAACCAGATTGTGAGAATATTTATGCAATTCTCCCCAACTATAGGGAACATTCAGTAACTGATGATGCTGTCTATGTGCTGAAGGAGATGGTAGCTCTCTCTCAATTAGATTTCTATTAGTTTTCCTTGATTACCCCAATAATACTCTATCCATTTTAAAATTTAATATTAATTGGAGAATAATTGTTTTACAATATTGTGTTGGCCTCTTCCAAACAACAATCTGAATCAGCCAAAAGTATACCTATGCCCCCACACCTTGAACCTCCCCCAACCCCCTATCCCATCCCACCCCTCCAGGCTGTCACAGAGCACCAGGTTGAGCTCCCTCTGTTGTAAGCAACTTACCATTAGCTATCTGTTTTACATCAAATAGCTGTGAAAAGAAGAGACGCAAAAGCAAAGGAGAAAAGGAAAGATATAAGCACCTGAATGCAGAGTTCCAAAGAATAGCAGGGAGAAATAAAAAAGCCTTCCTCAGCAATCAATGCAAAGAAATAGAGGAAAACAACAGAATGGGAAAGACTAGAGATCTCTTCAAGAAAATTAGAGATACCAAGGGAACATTTCATGCAAGATGGGCTCGATAAAGGACAGAAATGTTATGGACCTAACAGAAGCAGAAGATATTAAGAAGAGGTGGCAAGAATACACAGAAGAACTGTACAAAAAAGATCTTCACAATCCAGATAATCATGATGGTGTGATCACTCACCTAGAGCCAGACATCCTGGAATGTGAAGCCAAGTGGGGCTTAGGAAGCATCACTACTAACAAAGCTAGTGGAGGTGATGGAATTCCAGTTGAGCTATTTCAAATCCTGAAAGACGATGCTGTGAAAGTGCTGCACTCAAAATGCCAGCAAATTTGGAAAACTCAGCAGTGGCCACAGGACTGGAAAAGGTCAGTTTTCATTCCAATCCCAAAGAAAGGCAATGCCAAAGAATGCTCAAACTACCGCACAATTGCACTCATCTCACACGCTAGTAAAGTAATGCTCAAAATTCTCCAAGCCAGGCTTCAGCAATACGTGAACCATGAACTTCCAGATGTTCAAGCTGGTTTTAGAAAAGGCAGAGAAACCAGAGATCAAATTGCCAACATCCACTGGATCATGGAAAAAGCAAGAGAGTTCCAGAAAAACATCTATTTCTACTTTATTGACTATGCCAAAGCCTTTGACTGTATGGATCACAATAAATTGTGGAAAATTCTGAAAGAGATGGGAATACCAGACCAGCTGACTTGCCTCTTGAGAAATTTGTATGCAGGTCAGGAAGCAACAGTTAGAACTGGACATGAAACAACAGACTGGTTCCAAATAGGAAAAGGAATACGTCAAGGCTGTATAGTGTCACCCTGCTTATTTAACTTCTATGCAGAGTACATCATGAGAAACGCTGGGCTGGAAGAAGCACAAGCTGGAATCAAGATTGCTGGGAGAAATATCAATAACCTCAGATATGCAGATGACACCACGCTTATGGCAGAAAGTGAAGAGGAACTCAAAAGCCTCTTGATGAAAGTGAAAGTGGAGAGTCAAAAAGTTGGCGTAAAACTCAAAATTCAGAAAACGAAGATCATGGCATCTGGTCCTATCACTTTATGGGAAATAGATGGGGAAACAGTGGAAACAGTGTCAGACTTTATTTTGGGGGGCTCCAAAATCACTGCAGATGGTGACTGCAGCCATGAAATTAAAAGACGCTTATTCCTTGGAAGAAAAGTTATGACCAACCTAGATAGCATATTGAAAAGCAGAGACATTACTTTGCCAACAAAGGTCTGTCTAGTCAGGGGTATGGTTTTCCTGTAGTCATGTATGGATGTGAGAGTTGGACTGTGAAGAAAGCTGAGCACTGAAGAATTGATGCTTTTGAATTGTGGTGTTGGAGAAGACTCTTGAGAGTCCCTTGGACTGCAAGGAGATCCAACCAGTCCATTCTGAAGGAGATCAGCCTTCGGATTTCTTTGGAAGGAATGATGCTAAAGCTGAAACTCCTGTACCTTGGCCACCTCATGCGAAGAGTTGACTCATTGGAAAAGACTCTGATGCTGGGAGGGATTGGGGACAGGAGGAGAAGGGGACGACAGAGGATGAGATGGCTGGATGGCATCACTGACTCGATGGACGTGAGCCTGAGTGAACTCTGGGAGTTGGTGATCGACAGGGAGGCGTGTCATGCTGTGATTCATGGGGTCACAAAGTCGGACACGACTGAGCGACTGAACTGAACTGAACTGAATGTATATGCTTCCATGCTACTCTCTCAGTTTATCCCACCCTCTCCTTCCCCTGCTGTGTCCACAGTCTATTTTTATTCCTGTTTCTCTATTGCTGCCCTGCAATTAGGTTCATCAGTATCTTTTTTCTAGATTGCATATTTGTGCTTCAATATGCGGTATTTGTTTTTCTCTTTCTGACTTCACTTTGTAAAACAGGCTCAAAAAGATACATGTAGTCTGTATGTATTAATGACTGGGTTTCCCTATATTTTGTACTATGTTTTCTTTTTTTTTCAGGTTTATTGAGATGTAATTACAAAATTATAAGATATTTCAAGTGTATTTTCAGAGAATTTGATGTGCATTGTGAAAGTATTCCTTCTATCTGATGAATTAATATATCCATTGCCTCATATATTTTTATATAAATATTTGGTGAGAGCATTTAAGTCCTCTCTTGTCTCACCAGGAGATTCTGAGGTCAGGAACTATATCACCTAAACTACTTGGTTGGTATAACTACCTAATCTAGAGCTAGATAGGTATATGGACTATTGTAACTTACTAATTATAGTTATGAATTAATGTTTATTGTAGAACAGATGTTTTGTATGCTATATGAAAAATATTTTCACTCTATAAAGCTAAATGAAATCTTTGGTAAAAGTAAATAGAAAGTAGTAACTAGAACCATGGGTATCTAATAAGGATTTTGCTTACAATAATGGAATATGGACTTGGCCTGAACAGAAAACTGAGTACCTGATTGCTTATTGTGGATATAAACAGAGTTGAAGATATTTGTAGAACATGCTTTATTCAAATAAAACACTCTAAAAGAAGAACCACTATACAGTCTAAACTAATAGGATTTTTCAAAATGTGGTGAAAACAGTGGATCATAGAAGATTAGAAAAACTGGCTGCAAGAGAAAATTTGCCAAAGGGCTTACTATGTTTAAAATATCCCAGAGAGACTGGGTTTTGGGAAAACATTTCATAGAGAAAATAAAGCTGCAAGCAACCCACAAATATCTGGTTTACTTGGTTAATTTGATATTCAGTTGGTTGAAAACCAAGACTTGCTCTCTGAGAATATATGAGTAGTTAGTATACATATGTGTAGGAAGGGGGCTTCCCAGGTAGCTCAAATGGTAAAGAATCTGTCTGCAACGCAGGAAATCTGGCTATAGTCCATGGGGTCACAAAGGGTTGGACATGACTAAGTCACTTACACACACACACACACACACACACACAAACAGCATAGGAGGGGCTTTCCAGGTGGCACTAGAGGTAAAGAATCCTTCTGCCAATGCAGGAGACATAAGAGATGTAAGTTCAACCCCTGGGTCGAGAAGATCCCCTCTAGAAGGAAATGGCAACCCACTCCAGTATTCTTGCCTGGAGAATATCATGGACAGAGGAGCCTGTAGGGCTACAGTCCATTGGATTGCAGAGAGTCAGACATGACTGAAGCAACTTAGCACGCACGCACATGCATAGGAAGAAGACCCATATGTAAGCTGTCTATTGCCACGATACTGCTTAACAACCAGGAAACCTTAATGATATGTAATAAAGCATTTCTCAAGGTTACAGTATTGGCTGATCTTGTCTGGACTCATCAGGCTCAGTTGTTTTTCCACAGAGGGTCTCTTCTCTGGAAACAGTGGGCTAGTGGGCTAGTGCTCTCTTGTGGTGAAGACAAGATTACAAATAAAAATTCAAAAACATGCAGAAGTGTATGTTGTCTCTTACAACCTAGGATCAGACCTGGCAAGCTGATTTGATAACTTCTGCATTTGATCAAAGCAGTTTACATAATTGAGTTAAAATTGAAAGAGTGGAGAATAGACTGCCTCTTCAATAGATTAGCAAACAATGTGGATAATGGAAGGGTGACAAATTGGGCCTAATAATGCAACCTACCACAGCCAATATCTTTCTTAAACTTCATGTGTCCGGGTTTACAAGCTCTGACCAAGAGTACCAGGACTCTGGTATAGATGCCAAAGCTCTATGATATACATGAGAGTTAATTATATGACCTTAGAATAATTGTTATTTTAATTTGATTGTCCCTGATGATATATAATGTGGAACATCTTTTCATGTGCTTATTTGTCATCGGTATATCTTCTTTGACAAGGTGTCTTTTAAGGGCTTTGGCCCATATTTAAATTGAGTGTTTTTGTTTTCTTATTGTTGAGTTCTAAGGGTTCTTTGTATATTTTGAACAATAATCCTTCAATAAGTATGTCTTTGCACATATTGTCTCCCAGTCTGTGGCTAGTCTTTTCATTCTCCTTATGATATTTTCTGTAGATCAGAAGTTTTTTATTTTAATGAAGTTTTATTATTAATTATTCTTTCATGGATAGTGCCTATGGTGTTACATCTTAAAAAAAAAGTGCAAACCCAAGGTCATCTAGATTTTCCTACTATGTTATCTTCTAGGAGTTTAATAGTTTTGTGTTTTACATTTGGGCCTGTGGACCATCTTGAGTTAATTTTTCTGAGGAGTATACAGTCTGTTTCTGGATTCACTTTTTTGCATGTTGATGTCTAGTTGTGCCAAACTGTCTTTTCAACAAACAGCCTTTTTGAAAAGAATGTTTCTCCGTTGAATTAACTTTCTCCTTTGTCCAAGATCATTCCACAGTATTTATGTGGGTCTATTTCTGGGCTCTCTAATCTCTGCTATTGAACTATTTGTCTATTCTTTCACCAATATTACAGTGTCTTGATTATTGTCATTTTATAATTTTATACTAAGCCTTGAAATCAGATAGTGTCAGTCTTCCATTTTTGTCTGTGTCTTTGAATATTGTGTTGGTTATTCTGGATTTTTCCATTGTCCATATAAACTTTAGAATCATTTTGTCAGTATCCATAAAACAATTTGCTGGGGTTTGACAGGGATTATCAGAATCTATAGATCAACTTAAGCAGAACTGACATCTTGATAATACTTTAGAATTTTGCTATCTATGAACATGAAATATCTCTCCACTAATTTAGTTCTTCTTTGAATTCTTTAATCAGTTTTGTAATTTTTCTCAGCTTTTGTACATATTTTATTAGATTTTTACATAAATATTTTATTTTTAAGGTGCTAAAGTAAATGGCATTGTTTTTTAAAAAAAATTAAATTCCACTGTCCATTGTTGGTATATAGGAAGGCAATTTGTTTTGATATGTTAACCTTTTATCTTTCACTTTTGCTATCATCATGTACCTGTTCCAGGGGTGTTTTTGTTGATTGTTTCAAATTTACTACATAGAAGATTGTGTCATCTGCTAACAAAGGTACTTGTATGTCTTTATTCCCAATCTATATACCTCTTAAATCCTTTTATTGTATTATTGTATTACTTGGGGCTTCCAGTATGATGTTAAAAGCAATGATGAGAGGAGATATAATTGCTTTGTCTTTGATCTTAGTGGGAAAGATTTGATCTTTTCATAATTAAATATAATGTTAACTGTAGATTTTTTTGAAGAGATAATCTTATCAAGTTCCTTTCTTTTCCTAGTTTTCTGAGAATTGGTATCACAGATAGGTTTTGGATTTGGCAAATGCTTTGTCTATAATTTACTGATATGACCATGTGATATTCTCCTTTAGTTTATTGATACAATGAATTACATTAACTGATTTTCAAACACTCAAACAGTCTTGCACAGCTGCGATACATCTTACTTGGTCATGGTGAAAAAGTCTTGCTTTTTATATAATACATTGTTTGATTCAATTTGCTAATATTTCATTGAGGAATTTTGCAGCTATGTTCATGACAGATATTTATCTGTTGTTTCTTCTAATCTCTTTGTCTGATTTTGGTATTATGCTAATGCTGTTCTCATAGATGAGTTAGGAAATATTGTCTCTAATCCTATCTTTTAAAATCGACTGTAGAGAATCAGCATAGTTTCTTCCTTATTAAATGTTTGGGAGAATTAACAAGTAAACCCATCTGGGCCCATTTTAGAAGATTGCTGCTATGCTATGCTTAGTCGCTCAGTCATGTCCAACTCTTTGCCAAGCCATGAACTGTATCCCACCAGGGCTCCTCTGTCCATGGGGATTCTCCAGGCAAGGATACTGGAATGGGTTGCTATGTCCTCCTCCAGGGGGATCTTCCCAATCCCGTGATCGAACCCAAGTCTCCTGCATTGCAGGTGGATTCTTTACCATCTGAGCCACCATTTAGAAGATTATTAATTATTAAATCAATTTCTTAGTAGTATAGACCTATTCACGTTGTCTGTTTCTTTTTGTGTGAGTTTTGGCAGCTATGTCTTTCAAAGAATTTGTTTGTTTCACCAAGGTTGTCAAATTTGTAGCTATAGAGTTGTTGATACTATTTCTTTATTATTCTTTTAGTGTACATGGGATCTGAAATAAAATCCAGCCTTTCATTTCTGATGTTAACAATTTGTGTCCTTTCTTTTTTCTTCTTAGTCTGCCTAGGGACTTAATTGATATCATTGATCCTGTCAAAGAGTGAGCCTTTAGTTTTGCTGATTTTCTCTATCAGTTTTTCAGTTTTCAGTTTCATTGATTTGTTCTCTAATTTTTATTTCATTTTTTCTGCTCACTTTGCAGATAATTTGCTTTTTTCTTTCTAGTTTTCTAAGGGAGAAGTTTAAATAATTGATCTTAGATAATTCTTTACTTATGTACACATTTCAATACTGTAAATTTCTAAGCCCTAGTTTATCTGCATTCTACATGTTTTAATTAGCTTTATCTTCATTTTCATTTTATTCTAAATATTTTAAAATTTTCTGAGATTTCTTCTTTGACTCATGTAATTTGGAAATATGTTGTTTAATCTCTGAATATTTGGGGATTTCCCAGCTAGGTTTATGTCACTAATTTCTAATTAATTCCCTCTTGTTCAGAGAGCAGATGTTGTATGATTTCTATTCTTTTAAAATTGTTAATTGTATTTTGTGGGCCACAGAATGTTCTGTTCTGATGAATGTTATATGTAAGCTTGAGAAGAATGTTTATTCTACTATTGTTGGATGAACTAATCTGTGGGTGCCCATAAAATCCAGTTGATCAGTGATAATGTTACATTCAACTGCTACTGATTTTATGCCTGCTGAATCTCTCCATTGCTGACATACAGGTATTGAACCCCTCTTAAGTGAAAGTCACTCAGTCATGTCAGACTCTGTGACCCCATGGACTATACAGTCCATGAAATTCTCCAGGCCAGAATATAGGAGTGGGTAGCCTTTTCCTTCTCCAGGGGATCTTCTCAACCCAGAGATCGAACCCAGGTCTCCCACATGGCAGGCAGATTCTTTGCCAGCTGAGCCACCAGGGAAGCCCAAGAATATGGGACTCAGTAGTCTATCCCTTCTCCAGAAGGTCTTCCCAACCCAGGAATTGAACTGGGTTCTCCTGCATTGCAGGTGGATTCTTTACCTACTGTGAACTCTCTTAAGATTATTGTAGATTCATCAATTTCTTCTTGCTGTTCTCTGAGTGTCTGCTTCATGTATTTTGGCAATCTATTATTTGATACATTCATGTTAAAAATTCTTATATCTTTTAGAATTGACCCTTTTATTTTTATATAGTGTCTCTCTTTTTTCCTGATAATTTTCCTTTCTCTGAAGTCTGTTTTGTTTCAAGTTAATATCTTTACTCCCACTTCCTTTTTTTACTGTTAGCATGGTGTGTATTTCTCCATCCATTTGCTTTTAATCTATATATGCCTTTAAAGTACATTGTTTCTAGATTACATAAATTGGCCTTTTATTTGGATCCACTCTGTCAATCACTTTTTTAATTAGTGGTTTTGGACTGTTGATTTTCTTTGTGATTCTTGATATTGTTGGATTAATATCTACCGTATTTGTAACCATTTTCTATTTGATGCCTTGTTCTTTGTTCAACACTGTTTTTGTCCTCCACATTTTTACTGTGTTTTGTGATTTTAACTGAATATCTTATGTGATTTGATTTTTCTCTCCTTTCTTAACACATCAATTATACTCCCTTTTTTTTTTTCATGGTACTATAGAGTATGTAATATATACTTACAACTAAGTGTAAGTTGACTAGTTTGGTCAGCTTTTAATTTTTCATGATGAAGAGGTAACTTCCAAGCTTCTTATATGCTGGACTGAAAAGTGGTATCTCAATATTCAGGTTTTTAAATAATTAAAAATGTGAAAGATGACAAGTAGAATTAGTTGTCATGAATTAGTTATACAATGCAAACTGTAGAATTCAATCAACAAATGAAAATGGAAAAACAAAAATGACTTTACGTGAAAAACTATACATTGTCTAGAAAAGTATTCTGGGTTACCTATAGTCATGTCTATTTTATACCTTATGGGAATTATGATTTTAGCTTTTTAAAAAAAATTTATCCCTTAATAGTACACTTTTTGAATAGTTCAATTTCATGATATTGAGTCCTATGATTACTATTCTTAAGTAGTACTTAGATACTGTGGGAACCAGCATTAGGAGTCTCAACCCTAGTATAATTCTTTTTTCAAAGAACACTCTATTCAGAGTCTGTTAAGAGTTCCTGACATTAATACAGAAAAGAAATTATGCTCCACAAGAGTATTTTTTTTTTTTTTAGAGTAAATGATAAAGTGGCCCTGTGTTTCCTTGAACAGTGATTTTCATGTATTTTATTCTAATAAAATCCTTTTATCCTCTAACTGCTGGTGTCTGGAATAAAGTCTACTGGTGATTAAAAATTATTATTAGAGACAGAATCAGAAGAAAATAGAAATTATAAAGGATCTGCTGTTTTACTGTCTTCTGTGTTCTAAATTTCTCTATGTGGATGCCAAACACAGAATATTTCCTAGATTATCCGTCTTTCAGCATTACATAATTTCACTTATTTGTTACACGACTATTCTGAATATTTCCTTTGGTTATTTATGCTAGTTCATTTTGCATTTGCAAAATGCCCTAGCCACATGTCTATTTTTATATTGGGTTTTAGAATTCTGTAGAGCTTAAATTTAATAACTGGTCTCTGCCAACTATTACCTAAGGGTAAATTATGTTCCTCTATGTTAGTATTAGAAAAGTATTTTCTGATAATGGGCAGTTAATAATAAAATAGAGAGGTATATATACATTCGTGATGGAAGCTGAAAAAATTTTGATTACTGTGATTTTTCTGAGTGTTATAGAAAAAGTGTGTCATATTATCTACAAAAACCCTATAGCTAATATGATATTAAATGGTGATTAAACTGGATACTTTTTACTTAAGATCAGGAACAATGCAAAGAATCCTCTCTCACTGCTGCTGTTCATCATTGTACTGGAAGTCATAGCTTGTTGCATAAGGAAAGAAAAGGAAAGGAAATTAAAGATATATATTGGAGAGGAAGTACTAAAACTGTCTTCACTCATAGGTGACTTGATGGTCCATGCAGAAAATCTAAGAATCAACAAAAAACTCCTGAAACTCAAATTTAAGTCTAGCAAGGACACAGGAATAGTAGAAGTCTTAAAAAAAAAAAAAAAGTAATAAACAATTGGAATTTTAAATTTTAAAAATAATGCCACTTTTAAAATCACCAAAAAAGTCCTTAGCTGTAACATTAACAAAATATGTTTAGGAATGATAAGCAATATACTATAAAACTTTGATAAATCAAATTAAAGTTTTAAATAAATGGATAAATGTTCATGTTTATGGTTTGGAACATTCAATATTGTTAAGATCTCAACTCTTCCAAATTTGATAAATAGATAAACTACTTTGTAGTTGTTAACAAGCAAATTTTACAGCTTATGTGAAAAGCCACAAGATCTAGGATTGCCAGTTGAGTACAGAAGAAGGAAAAAAATTGGACTCAAGATAGTATTAGCAAAAGAATAAACATATGGATCAATGGAAATGAATAGACAGCTAGCTAGAATCATACAGATATAGTCCTTGAAAATGAAACAAAAGCAATACAATGGAAAAGTACAATCTTTTTTTAACAACAGTGATCAAACCTATGTTCATAGGCAAAGCAACAGCAGCAGCCACCACCACCACCAGCTAAAAATAGCTTAAACACAGACATTAGAGTGTATCTTTCCCCCAAATTAATTTAAAATGAATCATAAAGCTAAATGTATATTGTGATATGGTAAAATTTCGAGAGGAAATTATCTGACCCAAATTACCTTGGATTAGGTTACGAGTTTTTAGAGAGAACACAAAAAGCACAATAGAAGAAAGGAAAAATTCACAAGTTGAACTTTCTAAATTAAGAAAACACAAGTTAGTGACAGGGAGAAAGTATTTACAAAACAATGTCTGATGAAGGATTTGTATCCAAAACCTACAAAGAACTCTTAAAATTCAACAATAAAATACAAGCAACCCAACTGAAAGTAGGCAAAAGCCTCCCACAAACAAAACCCTGAGACTAGATGGTTTCACTGGTGAATTCTACCCAACATTGCAGGAGGAACTAATGACAATCCTTCTCAATATCTTCCAAATAGTAGAAGAGGAGGAAATACTTTCCAAATTAATTTTATGAGGCCAAAACCAGACAAGTGAAGTAAAATAAATATAACAGTATTCTATTATAGTAGCAGCAGATTATAAGTCAAAGTATGAAATAAATATTCTTGAGTCTGTACTAATAGACATAATAGACACAAATGATTGAACAAATAAGCGTGGGAGGATACATCTCATACATAAGAATTCCCAGGGCTTCCCTGCCTTGTGGCTCAGATGGTAAAGAATAAACTGGAAATACAGGAGACCTGGGTTCTATCCCTGGGTCAGGAAGATCCCCTGGAGAAAGAAATGGCAACCCACTCCAGCATTCTTTCCAGGGAAATTCCATAGACAGAGGGGCCTAGCGGGCTACAGTCCTTGGGGTCACAAAATAGTCATGAGCTAAAACAAACTATTTTTCATATGGTCAAATCAATGTGTTAAGTGTTAGTTCCCCAACTAATGATCAAACCGGTATCATTAAGTGGATTCTTAACCACTGGACCACCAGGAAGTCCCAAAGCCTAGTGTTTTGTTTTTCTCTCTAGTACTTCCAGGGGCAATTAAAAGAAAATTAAAGTTCTTACTATATCCCACTAATTTTGCAAAATAGCTTCTGTAGTAAATTCTTTTAAAACATTTTTAGAATATGGCATACTACGTTATAATTTTGGTCTGTAGAGAAAAGAAAGCCCAAGCTTTTTTAGTTATCTGTGTAGAATCAGTTTTGACATCATGTTTACATAGCAAACAATAGGGCAAAATACTTAGGACTCTTTTCTGAATGGTCTAAGCCAAGATGTAATTTAATCCATATGGTTTTCACAAATGGTTCATCAATTATTGATTAGGCTTAATGAGTATGCTAATAAGCAGAACTCGAGTGGCTTCTTTAGGCCTTCTGTGCTTTCCAGGTCCTCATAAATTTTTGAAATGGTGGCTGCTGGAAATAGATTATGGATTGGTGCCAGGAAGCCATAATGCAGCCCACATATGGTGTTCAAGGGCTGATGTTTGTCCTTTCAGGATCATATCAAAATGTACTTTGCATGACATTTGTTCTCAGTGTAAATTAATTGATAAAGTTTCCCCTGTGTGCTTGCTATTCACAGTGCTTCATGTGCACAGGAGATATTAAAACACAGATTTTGCTTATTTTAAAGGTTAAATTGTGGAGGATCACTTCCAAGTCATGTTGTCTGTAGAGATACTAGTGGAAACCTAGATTTCAAACCAAAACTTCTAGATTTATCTTCACAGTCAGAGGTCTTACTATTATCAAAATACTGAAACTAATTTTCTGAACCTGACTCATTAATTTCCATTCTCTAAATGTCTAAATGACATTGCACTTAGTGATCTATGCTTTTAAATATGTTAATGAATTCTGATTATTATTTCATCAGAAAGGGAGAGTTAAAGTGTAATTGCTTTCTTGGTCTAGTAAAGAGCAACATGAAATATGTTTAGAGCATAATTGAAGTGTAATTTTTGCTTGAGACAACGAGCTCCCAACTGTTGTATTTACATATAACCAACCTTGGATAAAGTGATCTGGAAATAATATGAATGAACAGCCATTAAGATAGTTTATTGGAAACAATTACTTGAATTTTGCTTCAGACATATCCAATTAGCATTCTAGTTAACTAAATAATCTCTGGATGAATATTATAATAGTAGTTTATTAAAAATATTGAACATATCTTGAAAACTCTCATTCAACATAATAGATGCTATTGTTGTATTATAAAAGATTTAGAATTCTTCCTTTTATAACTTCACTTCTTTCTCAAAATCTTGTTGCTCAAAAATATCCAGGGGAGTAAATGAGATAATGACATAGAGCCACAGTGATATAGTTCATCAGAATAATGCATCCTTTGTTTTAGATTCAGGTTAGGAACCATTACATAAATGGCAATGCTAACTGTATCCCTAACAACCCATGTAAAGAAAATGATGCAATAAAATATGATACTAGCCAGTGCTGAAATAAACGCAGGTGTTTTGTTTTGCTGCTTTGTTTTTTCCCCCCAGTGACTGTAATCTGTACTATTTCTGGGTTATTATGCATCAAAATATTATTTCTTCTAAATAACTTTAATTCAGGTAACACCTTTAATACTTTCATTTGGAATTTAGTAGAATGATAAAATGTCTAATTATTTATTTCTCTTGTTTCCTAAAGTTCAGATTGTCATTCTTGACATGTTACCATATCAAAGCTGTGATAAAAGAGTAAAATCAGATTCAAATTAAAGAATATAAATATATGAAATAAATTAATAGGGATGACAGAACAGTAGTTTAGAATGATGAGTTAAAGGTTGATCAATTATACAGGTATTTCCTTAAAAAGGAATAAGTAATGATTTTACTAACCACTGAACCAAAAGTGTTTTTCTAGGTATCTTGTCCTTTGGTCAATGCAGTTTGAACTAGTCTTTACTAGCTAATACGAATGTTATTCCTTTTACGACCTTTTTTTGTTGTTGTTGTTAAATAAACTGAGAAACCGATATTCTCTCTCCAAAAAATTACAGCCACCCGAATGATATCACTTTTCTCAAAATTGTATTCAATGTCACTACTTAATGTGGCAGACAAGTCTCACAAAGAAAAAGATTTAATGATTAAATTATGACATAATTAAAATGGTGACCAAGAGCTAGCATGCTTTTTAACTTCAAATGATGTTTGCGATGTTACAGCAGTCTCTCCAGGTCAAATGATTTCTGGAAGTTATCAGTTTTAGTTTAAAGATATTTTACTTTCAAAAACATTAATCCCTTCACCCTTAAAAAATAAAACTTTACCAGAAAACCATAAATAATCATAGAAATATGTAGCAGGGTTCTAATTTACATTTAACCTTTGTTTTAAATGATTAATGGACACTATTTATGTAAACTATTTCTACAATGCAGCATGAAATGAAATTTAAATTGCAGATTTTACAGTGGTGTATTTTAGTTAGTGACCCTATCCCTATGAAGAAAAAGAAAAGAAAACCAATTACGTTTGTAATAAAGATGCTAATGCATTTCTTGTTTTAAAGTTAAAGTTGTGACTGTGTAAGAAACTTTTCTTTCTGATGAATGAGGAAATTCTTCTCTGCTTTGTGGAACTGTATAAAAATGACTTGGTTGATTGTCTGCTATTAATATCAACAGCAACAAACTTCCCTCTTTGGACCAGCTACTGCTGGGGTCAGCAGGTTGGTGGAATCAGGCCCGGGATACTCCCTGCCTCCAGACTGAGGGGAAGCTATGGGTTGGGTCTCCTCAGTGGAGAGGCTGGCCACGTGGTCAGCTTGCTATAATGTGGGGATGAGAACCCAGGGTACTCAAGGGAGATCTCAGTTCACAGAGATCTGTAGACCTTTCAGTAGAAAGGTTGACATCAGGCCCTTTGAAAGTACCTTGTCCCTCTGGTCCCAAACATCCAAGGGGAGCTAAAAAGGTGAGCTGTTTTCTCTACTTGCAAAATTTAGAGACGGAAAACAGCCTCCCCCTGCTGGTATAGGAGGCTGAATGCTGGTCAGTTACTTAAAGTCATGCACGCTGCAGAGAATGCTTTTCTTAACATCACTCACAGATCTATTAAACCTTGTGGTTTACACCTAGAATTTGATCTCAAAAATAGACAAAGAAATAATAGAACACCTGAAGTGAAATAGGTGTAAAAGATAATTCTAGCTAGTGCTGAGTAAAAGAGAATTCAATCAAATAGAGTAAAAGAGAATTCAATCAAATAGAGCTACTTAAACATTTTTTGAAAAAAAGACAAATGAGATCATTTTTTAAAAATGAGACAAAATGCAATATAGGCCAGCCACTGCATAGTTGGTAGATTGGAAAAATGATATTTTTACTCTGCAACGCTTCTCTAGTTGCAGAGTAAAAATACAAAACTACAAAACTATGAAAATCATGAAAGTCTTGGGGTAGCTCCTTTTGATTGAAGTCCAGAATAATAAAAAAAAGTAGATGGCAGAAAGGAAACGATGAACAAATAATAGAAGAACATTTATTTGAGTTGAGGAAAAAGTAAGTCAGTATTTGTTTTATATTTACCCCAGATGTCATTCATTTCTATAGATAAATGAGTGATATTTTTGAATAGGATAGAAGTGAGCTACATTATCACTCATATCTGAGAAAATACTAAAGCAAAGACTCAGACCAAATAATAAATCAACCAGTAAAAACCACAGATTGAGAAAAAAATAAAGCTGAGAAGCAAGTAACAATATATCTGTGTATGTATATAGGAAAATGATAAATGAGATAAGCATTCAATTGCACAAAATCAGAATTTGCGTTACTGTAACATTAATTAAAAGTAATATTTTTCAGTCTACTACTTTTATAAGCAAAAAATGTGCTACTAGAAAATGGAATAAATATAAATCTACTAAGGAATTGCAATCGAGCTCAGATTTGGAGAAAGTCAATAGGAATGATAAGGACAGCACATTTAGTTAGATATAGATACATTTCAAATTAAAAGAGATATATTATTTTATGATAATGAAGTTTCTTCCAAAATCAATTACATACTTGACCACAAATATAATTAAATCACTTTAATAAGTAAAGATATGAACCTCTATAATCATAATCCAATAAAGATCAGAAAAATAAAATTGAAAGTTAGCCAAAAATTAAATTATATTTGGAAATTTTAAATAATCCCTAGGTAATATTGCATCAAAGAAAAAGCCTAGAGTCAAATTGTATAATCTCTAAATAGTGTGTATATAAAATCTGAGAGACACATAAGAACAAAAAGGCCCTAAACCTGCATATCTTCATTATTAAGAAAGAAAATTCTTTATTGACCCTCTCAAGAAATGTAACCTGAAGTTCATATTAGGAGAGAGAATAACAAAATAACCAAAAGAATGGTGGAAAAGAAAGTCAGTCGATATACAATCTAAGATAAATAAAGCAGAAAACTAAGATATAGTAGGAAGAAGGTAAAATGGTTTCTTTGGAAATGCCAAATTAATAGTTAAGTAATTTTTTAGACTGCCACTGAAGGAGAGTCTAGGTATATAAGATGAGTCATAACAATATGTACAGTCACAGATATAAAAGAAATTAAGCAAATATTAGGTATAACTCTAACAATTGAAGACCTTGAAGGGCTAATAAGATTCCCCAAAGAGCACTGACATATAAATACCACCATGTGTAAAGTAAGTAGCCAGTGGGAAGATGCTGCATAACACAGGGAGCTCAACCTGTTCTCTGTGATGACCTAGAGGGGTGGGCTGGGCTGGGGGCTGGGAGGGAGGTCAAGATAGAGGAGACATGAATATACTTATGGCTGATTCGCCTTGTTGTATGGCAGAGACCAACCCAACACTGTAAAACAATTTTCCTCCAATTAAAAATAAAAATAAAAAAGATTCCCCAAAGACAGTAACTTCAACCACTGAGTGTCCTGATTCCATCCTGGCAGACGGTGTCGCAGTTCACTTTGGATAGGTAGATCCTTCAAAGTCTGAAGGTGACAAGGGTGGGGAGGGGAGGGGAAGAAGTCAGGTTCCCCAGCACCACTGCTGTCAAATCCCCTAGAGGACAAGCTGGCTGTCCTCATGATGCGCTGTGATCAGGCCATCGTTTTTGGATAGTACGACTTCCTTGAAGGAAGGACACTCCAAAAGCTGTTCTTTATCTTAGTAAACATAACAATAAAATTAGCTCCCAGATGTACCTGCTCCTTTCATCCTTATATCAGTGTTTATGTGTTGTCACTATGGTCCTAGCTTATTTTCAACCCTTCCCACTTCTATTAATTCATTCTTGTTTTTCCTTTACTATATCTGATTCCTGTCGAGTATTGGCCCATCATGGTTCAATTCCCATTGTGTGTCACAAGCTACATTGAGTGAAATAGTCTCAATGAAGTCTTCACTATAAACCTGATTTTTGCCTCTGTTATCTGTGATAGCTTTTTGCTGCTGCTGCTGCTAAGCCACTTCAGTCGTGTCTGACTCTGTGTGACCCCATAGACGGCAGCCCACCAGGCTCCCTCATCCCTGGGATTCTCCAGGCAAGACCACTAGAGTGGGTTGCCTTTTCCTTCTCCAATGCATGAAAGTGAAAAGTGAAGTCGCTCAGTCATGTCCGACCTTCAGCGACCCCATGGACTGCAGCCCACCAGGCTCCTCCGTCCATGGGATTTTCAAGGCAGAAGTACTGGAGTGGGGTGCCATTGCCTTCTCCAAGCTTTTTGCTAACATACATTGATAAAGAAGATGATATGTTTAAATGACAACCATGTCCCAGTGACAGATGGCATAAGCTGAACTTTAAGACTTTATATATACTTTATATGTATATATTGTATATACATAATCATTATATCTTTATATAATTCAGATTGGATATATATAATTGTATACCTATAATATATATCTACATAGTGTATAGAAAGCATGTGCTAATAAGTGTTGCCAATCTGAATTACAACAATTGGAGTGCTCCTGGGAGAATAGTATATCAAAAGTCTTTTTAGGAGCTTTAACAGTTTGTGGAAAGCTAAAAAGTATATATTAAAACTACTAACATACCAATATCTATAAATAAATAATTGTATTTAAAATTTTTATTTGCAATGTGAAATTAAAAGCATATTCCTATCACAAAGATTTTATTTGCTATATTCATATAAGACTAATAGTTTAGTCTTATATGTTTAGTCTTAATAGTTTACTGAGGCTTGTATTAAAATAGTAAATTAGGCTAATTTCTGTTTCTCTGGCAACTACCACATTTTCTCAGTCTTATCTGGTGTAGAATAAGCATGAAATAAAATTTCACTGGATTTCCCTGGTGGCTCAGCAGTGAAGAATCTGCCTGCCAATGCAAGAGATATGAGTTCGATCCCTGAGTTGGGATGATCCCCTGGAGAAGGAAATGGCAACCCACTCTAGTATTCTTCCTGGCAAATCCTATGGACAGAGGAGCCTAGTGGGCTATAGTCCATGGGGTCACAAAGAGTTGGACATGACAGTGACTCAACAACAACAAATTCTCCCTACTTGCCATTTTGTGACTGTAGTGTCTTCATGTCCCCCTGTACCCTTTTTGTACTGTTCTTCCTTGTAGGTGCTTCTATTATACCGTCAAATCACAGGTAACTTGAATTGTCTTTTTAAAATCCATATCCCTAGGATTTAAATGACTGTATGAGACAAAAACAAGGACTCTGAGTGGGTGAATAAAACGGTACTTCTTGTGTCATCATATTGAGTGCACTGAGTGAATGATTCATCTAACAATCAATTTAACTTAAAAAAAAACTTGGTGTGTGTCCTATTAATTAATGACATTTTAAACTAAATTTTTCTAGAGGTGTTTTTCAAAAATTTCATTCACTTTTGTAGTCAAACTTTTACAACTGAAATAGAATGGAGGCATAGTGTTGTGATATTTAGTCTCCTACCCGATGAAGCCGGGACCCGGGTTTTGTAGAAAGAAACTGGGTGTGAAATTTAATAAAGAACCAGACTGGACACAGATAAGCATTATGACTTTTCTAAGCAGATGCAGAATTTGATGAAACAGAATCCAAACTGGAATTCTGACTTGTTCCTCAAGTTACAGTTGAATTATAGGAATAGTAGCCGTGGGTGGAAGAATTTATTATACCATAAACGAGGCAATATTTCTTAGATATTATAACTTCCTGGGGGGGAAGAGATGCTGCAAAAGGTGTTCTTTTATATTAGAAAACATAACAATAAAATTAGCCATGAAAGTACCTGTCAGATATATGTGCTTCTTTGATATCAGTGTTTGTGTATTGTCACTGTTGGCGTCCTAGCTCATTTCAGTCCTCCCACTTCTACTGAATTTGCTCTTACTTTTCTTTTACCAAGTCAGGAAACCCTGGGTATCAATCCTTTATCTCCAACACACACACTCACACACACACACGCATTCCCACAACCTTTATATACTTTACTCTCTTGCTGGTGAAACACACATTCAACTAAATTTTTTCAAAATAATTTTGTACATATTTCTAGCATGGAAATAATAAATAAACTAGTAAAATTATTATAAGCAAATACATTTTGCTTTATTTTGATCCCTGTGTGTGCTCAGTTGCAAAGTTGTGTCCAACTTTTGCAACCCAATAGACAGTAGCCTGCCAGGCTCCTCTGTCCATGGATTTCCCAAGTAAGAATACTGGGGTGGGTTGCCATTGCCTCCTCCAGGGCCTTTTCCCCGGAGATGCAGGTTTGATTCCTGGGGTCTCTTTTATTGGCAGGTGGATTCTTTACACTGAGCCACTGGGAAGCAATTTTGATCCTTGGGTCAGGAAGAGCCCCCAGAGTAGGAAATGTTAACCCATTCCAGTATTCTTGCCTGGAAAATTCCATGGACAGAGGAGCCTCATGGGCTACAATTCAGGAGGTTGCAAGGAGTTGTACATGACTGAGCACACATACACTTATTTCGATCCCCACATGGCTCAAAATTGGAGAAATGGGATATTATTTTATCTACATGAATTTAAGACTTCTTAAATTTGGTTCCAGGGTTACTCAAGAAACTTTGTCTATACTTAGAGTTATAGGGGTAAGTATTCATTGATTACATTGCATTCTTTCTCATTTCCACAATTTGATAAGTATGAGAGAGATTTTCTAGAACTATAAAAGAAGTGATTAAGATGGCTTATGAACATATAATAGACGTTCCCCTTGTACAAAATCTAGAATTGCTGGATAAAGCACAACCACTAAATTTAACTTAATTAGTTTATTTAAATATTTGTTTATTTGTTTTCGGCTGCAAGAATCTTAGTTGCAACACACAGGCTCAGTAGTTGTGGCCTTAATTGCTCCATAGGCTTAGTTGCCCTGTGGCATATGGGATCTTAGTTGCCTGATCAGGAATTGAGCTCTTATCCCCTGAACTGGAAGGTAGACTCCCAACCACTGGATCACTAGGGAAGTCCCATAGCCACTGTATTTTAAAATAAAAATCTCTGTATAGCCACAACATGGAAAGGAAATTCATGGATGTGAAAACGTATGACAAAGAAGCACAGGGAGGAAGGAAGAAAGAAAGGGAAAAGAGAGATAAAGGAAGGAAGGAAGAAAAAGAGAGAGAAGGAGGGATGGAGGGGGAGAGGGAAAGAAAAGAAGGAAATTTCAGTTTGCACAGTGCTTGTTCAGGAAGCACTGAATCTGAAATGACCTAGCGTGTTGTGCAGATACCAGACTGTACTATCCTCATGGAAAATAGAAGACTTCGCCATGAGCCTGAGTAAGGCAGGAGATGATATTTATCCTTTCACAGACACAAAATTAAGACCTTAATAAACATCAGGGAAAGAGTTTCACTGTTAAGCAAATGTCTCCTGCCTATAGTAAAAATATCAACAAGAAAAACGATATATTGTCTACATGTGGAAATTGGAAAATAAGTTTCCTTCTCAATCATTTTTAAGCCAATTTGGGGAACTCCAAGTAGAAACATTCAGAAAAACCTGGAATCAGTTTGATGGTTCCTTGTTCTCCAGGACACTTAGGAAAAGCCAAGTCCTTTTCTGGAGAGCCACATTTCCCAGCCAGGTCATTTATGGTTTTGGCTGTTTAAAATCAGCAGGTTATGAGCTCACAATCTCAATTTAACTTTAAAAAGAAAGAAAGTGAGCTACCACGAGAGTCACAAGGAGCAACAAAAGAAGATGCAGAACTCTAACATTTTCATAAAAATAATTTTTAAATTAATTTTGAATTATTTTTGATTCACATCAAAAAATAAATAAAAATAAACAAATTAAATGAATTTTCTTTGCTTATAAAGGGGGAAGAGACAGCTGCCTTTTCTTTCTCTCTTGAGTCTTCTTGAAAACTTAACCTTTTCAGAATGTAAATTGTTTTCTCTGGGTATTGTGCAATCTCAGTCTCCTGTTTATAATGATCACAGACCCCATAACCCCAGGAAATGTAAACACATATTTCCAGAGTTGACATAGAGACCTGTCTTACAATTTGATCATTTGTCTCTTGACGAGACAAGAGTAATTTTGTTAAAATTTCTTTTACTTTGGGGGTATAAATAATGTGAAATGTCATTGCGACTCATAGACTCTTGAGGCTACCAATACGCACATATTCTGTTGTGCTTAATAATAAAAGTGGATGAAAAGGAAGTAGGGGGTGATTCGTCATGGACCAGGTATGACTTGACCTGATCACCCCTGATCTGGCTGATGAACTGGATGCTGACTCGCTCAGAGAGTCCCTCAATCCCTGCAACCCCCCTGAAGCTGCCAGCCAGCTACAAGACCCAGTCATTTTAAAACTAGGATAGAAAGTAATAGTATGGGCCTCCTGGTGGCTCAGTGGTAAAGAATCGGCCTGTAGTGCAGTAGACTGAGCAAACATGGATCCATCCCTGGGTCAGGAAAATCCCCTGGAGGAGGAAATGGCAACTCACTCCAGTATTCTTGCCTGAGAAATCCCATGGACAGAGGACCCTGGGTGGGCTACAGTTTATGGAGTCACAAAGAGTCAGACACACTTAGTGATTAAGGAACAACAACAGAAATAATGGTAGACAATAGTAGACAAGATACTTAGCAAAGGCCAGATTGAAATTGGACTTTAAAATATTACCCTAGGATGCCCAGTGTTTTCCAAAGACTGGTCTATTTGTGGGTATAGATACTTGGCCTCATTGGCCCAACTCTGGCCCCTCTGAAGGCCAGTCTCGCCCTCAGAGCTCCCTTTGGGGTTGACCGTCCCCTTAGTGTGACTGCCTTGCAGTCCAACTTTTCCCTTTGTCCAATCCTGTTTTCTTTCCTTCCCTGTAAAGGTGTTGATCCTGAGAGCACTCCCAAATAAATATACATACTACATGAAAATATTAAAAAAAATTTAAACATTTGAAAATTAGTGTATGAAATTGTTAATACACATACACACATATATTTAATTAGACTCTTCCTTAGGCAAGTTTTAAGATTGAGAATGCATTAAAAGTAATGAGGAAACTCTAGTCAATACTCTTTAACAATCTATATGGGAAAAGAATCTGAAGAAAATGAGTATATGCATATGTATAATGGAATCACTTTGTTGTACGCCTGAAACTAACACAACATTGTAAACTAACCATACTCTAATAATTTTTTTAAAGTCATGATAGAGGTTGAAATAATCCAAAACAAAACAAACCTTGTATAGAAGATTAAAGGCATCATCTATAAAGTTAATGAATGAAAAAATAAACTTGGAGACATTATTTGCAGCATATAAGATCAATAAAGGTTAATAATAACAGTATAGAAATAGATCTTAAAATGATTAACATTTTATATACAAATAATTAATCTCAAACTTGATATTGATCATCAGTGAAAAAATTGTATCAGTTTTCTATTGCTGTGATGACAAAATTAACTTAAATGTAACGGCTTACAAGGCCCCCAAATTTATTGTCTTACAGTTTCTGAGATAAAAAATGCAATACCTTTAGATTTCATTGAACTAAAATCAAGATGTTGGCAAGATACATTCCTTTCTGGAGGCTTTCAGAGAGAGGAAACCTGTTCCTAATAGAAGAGAATTCACTTCCTATGGTTATTGGTAGGATTCAGTTCCTTGTGTGTATAGATCTGAGGTCCCTGTTTTCTTTCTGGTGGCAAGCTGAGGGTTATCCCAGTTGCTAGTGGCCACCATTCCTTGTTTTATGACTCCTTTCTTTCATCTTCAAGCCAGCAGTACAGAGGATCCTCTTCACACTGCATGCCTATGACCCACCTCTCTGCCCACCTTCTCCACTCTTGAGGATGCATGTGATTAGATCGAGCCAATCTGGATAATCCATGTAATTTGCTCATCCAATATTCTTAACCATGAAAATACCTGTGAAGTTTAATTTGAACCATAATGTAATACACTCATAAATTTTAGGAATTAGGAAATGAACATTTCAAGGGAGGTCATTTTTCTTCCTACCACATCATCATATATAATTGGAAGATTTTGTAAATTCATACTCTGGGATAAAAAGCACTGCACTGTTTAACATTTCTCATTGCCATCAAGAAATCTGATCTCTATATGATTCTTACTTTCATGGAGCTGATTTGTTTTTACTTTCTGAAAAAGTTAGTAGTTCTTTCTCTTTATTTAACATCTTTAAATTTTATCACAGTGTGTGTATGTGTATATGTATCTCTCTGTGTTTTCCTTTGTTATCCTGCTGCAAATGCACTTTCAATCCAAAATTTTATATCTTCTGTAATTCTAGTTTATGGTAATTAAAAAAAACACATTATTTCCTCTATATTCCTTTTTATCCTTCTGGGTTTATTTCTAGATTAATATTGATATTGATATTTATATTTCTACCCTCCAAATCTCCTAAATTTTCTCATAATCTTAATTTGTCTTTGTTCCTATTTGATAACCTGTTCTAGAACTCAATATCTTGAATCTCCTATTTACAAATTAGTCTTTATTAGTATTTTCTGCTATTTAAAGCAAACAAATACTACTTCAACATTTGTATATTTTATATCAAATATTACCAGTTGTTCTTTCTATTACTACATATTTCTGATTCATGTTTCAAATACCCTTCCTCAGGACTTTGAGAGTTGTTTTGCTTAATTTCAGTTCTTATCCTGAGATCCCACTTCTAAGATATAAAAAAACTAGGAATATAATTTTATCTATCCTAAGAGAGAAAGCTGGATAAATTAAAAAATAATAACTTGAACCCATTGGAGAGCTTAGGTTGCTGGGCAAATAGCCTGAAACTTAATAAGGGTCTCCTTTCTCCCAGAGACAAGACATATAGACTTTTTCAACTGTAAGAGATAAAAGTAAAGATGTGTCTAACATACAGAGGCAAGAATAATTTGGCAACATCTTAAATAATTGCTCAATTCAGTTGTGGAGTAGCATAATAGCATAGCAGCCATGGGAGACACAGACATAATGAAATATCTACCTTTTAGTAAATTCTCTTCTAAGAACTTCTATTTGGTTCCCATGAGAAAGATTGGAGGTAGGAAGGAGGCTGAAGGCATAGAGAAGTCAAAAGAGAACTTAGAAAATATTTTGAATAGAATGAAAATAAAAATACAACCTAAGAAAATATGTGGGATACAGTGCTTAGAAGGAATTGATAACATTAAATGCTTATATTAGAAAAATGGAATAGACTTAAATTGATGATTCAGGATTCCATCTGAAGAAAAAATAAAATTGAGCTAAGTAATCTTTTAAATTAAGCTAATTAAACCAAGAGAAATTGAAGGAAAGAAATAATGAATCACACACCTAAATACATATCCAGATCAAAAGTTCAGATCAAAAAGCTGTACACAACAGAGTTAAATATAATATTACTAATATGGGAACAACCTAACTGTTCACCAGCTAAATATGCAATAATTAGGTTGTAAGGTAATCACATGATGGAATACCAAGTAGTAGTGAAAATAAATTACTGTTTTATGTGTTAACCTGAATAAGTCAAATGGGTGTAATATCGAATGAAAGAAACCAGACACGGGGTGTATTCTGCATCATTTCGTCAGCACAAACTCCAAACACTGGCAAAACTCATCTTGGTAGGGATTAGGCTTTGAGATATGAGGAGTGATGGTTGGGAGGAGAAAAGAAGGTGACCTGTAATGTACTCTTGGTAATGCATTTTTTGACCTACGTTACCATTAGGAGTGGGGTTACGGGATAATGTGAGCTTCCCTGGTGGCTCAGATGGTAAAGAATCTGCCTGCAATGTAGGAGAACTGGGTTCTATCCATGGGTTTGGAAGATCCCCCGGAGAAGGGCATGGCTATCCACTCCAATATTCTTGCCTGGAGCGTGCCATGGAGTTCATGGGGGCACAAGGAGTCAGACACAATTGAGCAACAAACACTTTGACTTTCAACAAGTACTGGATAATAATAAAAAAGTTTTTCAAAGTGATTGTATAAATTTATCTTCACAACAGGAATGTGTAGGAGATCTAATTTTTTATTTGTGTATATTCTTGGTAATAATTGCTGTCAGCCTTACTGACTTAAGTCATTTAGTGTGGTTGCTATATTATTTCATTGTTATCATAATTTGATTTTTTCCTGATGTCTAATGTGATTGAACACCTTTTCATATGTTTACTGGCCGTGTGAATATCATTCATTTAAGTTTGCCTATCTGTATCTCTTTCTGTTGTTATTTTTTTTGTTGTTTTTTTGGGGGGGGAGGGGGGCAGATAAGATTCTTTGTTTGTGTGTGTGTGTTAGATGCTCAGTTGTGTCCAATTCTTTGTGACCCCATAGACTGAAGCCTACCAGACTCCTCTGTCCATGGGATTTCCTAGGCAAGAATACCAGAGTAGGTAGCTATTCCCTTCTCCAGGGGATATTTCCAACCCAGGAATCAAACCTGGGACTCCTGCATCACAGGCAGATTCTTTACTGTCTGAGTCACCAGGGAAGCCCCGTTCTATGTATATGTTCTGATTATTAAGCATTTTTCAATAACATATGTTGCAAATACCTCCTCAAACTGTGCTGTTTGTTCATTCTGAAGATTATTTTCTGAAATGTTAATTTTCTTGTGGTTCATGTTATCATTGTTTATTTTATTTATTTAGCTACACTAGGTCTGAGTTGTGGCATGTGGGCTCTAGTTCCCTCACCAGGGATCGAACCTTGGCCCCCTGTATTGGGAGCATGGAGTCTTCGCCACTGGACCATCAGGGAAATTCCATTAAGAACTTGGATTTGTAGTTTGAACCCAAGTATTCAAACTAAGGAAGAACGGGCAATAATTATCACCAGGGATCCAACAATCTTGGGTAGTTATTTTTGTCTTTGTTATTTTAACCTGGATCACAAGTGTATTGGGTTTGAAGAAATAATGAAAGAAAGCCAATCCTTACACTGGATATATGGTAATTTTGTTCTCTGTGAAGTGTACCCTTGAGGAGGGATTGGTTTATGTGCAGAGGCACCCAACTGACTCCAGTTTAAGTGATGTCAAACAGTAAGCTCAAATCACAGAAGCCAGTATTCTATAGAAATTTACATACCCCCTGCTTGTCCTGCCAGCTCAAGCTGACAATGGGAATTGACTGACCCTCCCAGGTATCTGGGCTCTCCAGCTTTAAGAGCGCTTCAAGACACTGATGGCAAATTTGCCATCTCTTGTGCATTTTGCTAATTTACCAATTCTTAGGATATTGTGTGAAGTGTGCTAGGGTCCTTTCTGAAGAGGTTTAGCAGAGGTCTGCAGTTTGCAGAACTAAGCCTTTAATTTCAATGAAGTTGACTGCTTTCAGAAGTAGGGATTTATTTAATGCTCTTTACTCCATTAGCAAGCTTTATCAATTGTTTAATGGCAGAAGAGAAATGCTCAAACAGGTGATGTTTTTCCAAAGAAAAACAAATTGTTGATTCTGTTCTGTGTATATTAAAGGATACAGAATTGCAAAAACAAACAAAAAACTTTAACAGAAATTTTTAATTTAACATGGACTGATTTGTCTATCTTTTCTTTTTTTTTTTTCTTTTTGGTTAGTGCTTCCTATTTCCTATTTAGTAAAGTTTCCTCAGCACAAAGCTAATAGATATTTTCATATAGTATCCTCTACTGCCAAGGTTGATGAAGACTTTCCTTAGAGATTCAGGTAGTAAATATTTTTGGCTTTGCAGGCTAAATGATCTTTCTGTAACCTGCTCACCATTACTGTTGCAGCACAAAATTAACCATAAACTATACTTTAACTAATGGGTAGGAATATGTTCCAAGAAGTGTTTATAAAAACTAAAACTTGAATTTTATGTAATTTTCCCATATCAGAAAATGTGGTTTTTGTTTCCTATTTTAAAAAAGAGAAAGATAAAATTCATTGTTAGCTCACAGGCCATACAAACAGATGTTATGAGCTGGGTTTGCCCTATAGGTCATAGCTTGGCATCCCTTACTGTAATGGCTTAAGTCATTTTCCTTACATGTTTATATTGAGAATCTACTTGTAATTGATTTTTGTATATGATTTGAGGGCTTCCCTGGTGGCTCAGATGGTGAAGAATCTTCCTGAAATGCAGGGACCCAGGTTTGATCCCTGGGTCTCAAAGATCCCCTGGAGAAGGGAACGGATATGATTGGAAGTTGTTGTTTTTCAGTAACTAAAGTCATGCACAACTCTTTGTGACCCCATGGACTGCAGGCTTCCCTATCCTTCACTGTCTCCTAAAGTTTGCCCAGATTCATGTCCTTTTAGTCAGGGATACTATGGAACAATTTCATCTTCTGCCACTCCCTTCTACTTTTGCCTTCACTATTTCCCAGCATCAGGGTCTTTTCCAAACAGCTCTTCTCATCAGATGGCCAAAGTATTAGAACTTCAGCTTTAGCACCAGTCTTTTCAATGTATATTTAGGGTTGATCTCCTTTAGGATGGACTGGTGTGCTCTCCTTGCTGTCTAAGGGACTCTGAAGAGTCTTCTCTAGCACCACAGTTCAAAGGCATCAATTCTTTGGCACTTAGCCTTCTTTATGGTCCAGCTCTCACATCTGTCCATGACTACTGGAAAAACCATAATTTGATTATATGGACCTTTGTCAGCAAAGTGACATCTCTGCTTTTTAATATGCTGTCTTAAATATATTGTCATTCAGTCGTGTCCGACTCTTTGTGGACTCTTTATGTGTCCAACTCTTTATGTTTAATATGTTGTCATTCAGTTGTGTCTGACTTTTTGGCCCCATGGACCATAGCCCAGCAGGCTCCTCTTTCCATGGAATTCTCCAGGCAAGAATTCTAGAATGGGTTGCCATTTCCTAATCCACGGGATCTTCCTGACCCAGGGCTGAACCCATGTCTCTTGTGTATTCTGTATATGCAAGTAGATTCTTAACCACTAGCATCACCTGGGAAGCACACGATTTGAAGTAGAGGAGTCAAGGTTAGAGAGGACACTTGCATCCAGTAGCCCTAGGTATCAGTTAGTTCAGTTAAGTCACTCAGTGGTGTCCGACTCTTTGCAACCCCATGAATTGCAGCACGCCAGGCCTCCCTGTCCATCACCAACTCCCGGAGTTCACTCAAACTCACGTCCATTGAGTCGGTGATGCCATCCATCCATCTCATCCTCTGTCGTCCCCTTCTCCTCCTGCCCCCAATCCCTCCCAGCATCAGAGTCTTTTCCAATGAGTCAACTCTTCACATCAGGTGGCCAAAGTATTGGAGTTTCAGCTTCAGCATCAGTCCTTCCAATGAACACCCAGGACTGGTCTCCTTTAGAATGGACTGGTTGGATCTCCTTGCAGTCCAAGGGACTCTCAAGAGTCTTCTCCAACAACACAGTTCAAAAGCATCAATTCTTCAGCACTCAGCCCTCTTCACAGTCCAACTCTCACATCCATACATGACCACAGGAAAAACCATAGCCTTGACTAGACAGACCTTTGTTGGCAAAGTAATGTCTCTGCTTTTGAATATGCTATCTAGGTTGGTCATAACTTTCCTTCCAAGGAGTAAGCGTCTTTTCATTTCGTGGCTGCAGTCACCATCTGCAGTGATTTGGGGTATAGGTACTGATAATCAATTTGCCAATGCTCTAGTGCACCTTTTTTTCAAAATCAGTTGTCAGTGTGTATGTTGTTCTCTACTTGTTCCTTTTTCCTATGTGTCTATGCTTGCAATCAACCTACATTTTCTAAATTGTGTATAAAGAGCCGTAGCCGTCAAGGAGAGAGTAATATATCATTTTTCCCTTCTTCTTTGAGATTATCTTAGCTATCCTTGCCCTGTGTACTCCAGAAATTATCTTTTTCTGAATATTTATTCTGAAATGATTGTTGGAATTATTTGACTAAAGCTGCATTTGGGAACTGAGCTTTCAAACCTACAAACATAATACATACCACTATCTCTTTAGGTCCTCTTCAATTCTACTAATTAGATTTATTATTTTGTTATAAAGAACTTGTATGTTTTTACATGATTTGACCTTAAATTTTGAGCTTTAATGCTACTGTAAATTTAATATTAACTTTTGAAATGGTCTTGGAAGATTAAATATATCATATTTATCTATGTTTTGAGATCAGTTTAGTTATAAGTCATATCAGTAGTTTACTTTTGATTGTTTATATACACTATTAAGTCACCTGAAAGTAATGACAATTTTATTTTTTTCTGATACTTGTATCTTTTATCAATTTTATTTACTTGCACTTTTGCACTAATGAGGAGTTCCACTATAATACTGCATTTATTTATTTTTTTTTCAGTTTACTTAACAGCACTTTATTTCCATCAACCTGAAGTTTTTTTTTTATTTAATTTTATTTTTAAACTTTACAATATTGTATTAGTTTTGCCAAGTATTGAAATGAATCCGCCACAGGTATACCCACGTTCCCCATCGTGAACCCTCCTCCCACCTCCCTCCCCTACCCTTCCTCTGGGTCATCCCAGTGCACCAGCCCCAAGCATCCAGTACCGTGCATCGAACCTGGACTGGCGACTCGTTTCATACATGATATTATACATGTTTCAATGCTATTCTCCCAAATCTCCCCACCCTCTCCCTCTCCCACAGAGTCCATAAGATTGATCTATACATCGGTGTCTCTTTTGCTGTCTCGTACACAGGGTTATTGTTACCATCTTTCTAAATTCCATATATATGCGTTAGTATACTATATTGGTGTTTTTCTTTCTGGCTTACTTCACTCTGTATAATAAAGTGTGATAATAGACATCTTTGTTCTTCCTGTAAAACTTTAAACATTTCACATGTACAATAGTTGGTTGCTGTTGTTGTTATTGTTCAGTCATTCAGTTGCTCAGTCATGTCCAACTCTTTGCGATCCCATGGATTGCAGCATGCCAGGCTTCCTTCTCTTTCACTAATTCCCAGAGCTTGCTCAAACTCTGTCCATTGAGTCGGTGATGCCATCCAAACTTCTCATCCTCTGTAGTCCTCTTGTCCTTCTTTCTTCAATGTTTCCCAGCATCATAGTCTTTTCTAATGAGTTGGCTCTCTGCATCACATGGCCAAAGTATTGGAGTTTCAGCTTCAGCATCAGTCCTTCCAATAAATATTCAAGATTGATTTATTTTGGGATTGACTTGTTTGATCTCCTTGGTGACCAGGAGATTTTCAAAAGTCTTCTCCAACACCAAGGCTCAAAAGCATCAATTTTTTGCATTTAGACTTCTTTATGTTCCAACTCTCAACTCCATACATGCCTACTGGAAAAATCATAGCCTTGAGTGTCCAGAACTTTATTGGCAAAGTGATGTCTTTGCTTTTTAATATACTGTCTAGGTTTGTCATAGCTTTTCTTCCAAGGAGCAAGTGTCTTTAATTTCATGGCTGCAGTCACCATCTGCAGTGATTTTGGAGGCCAAGAAAATAAAGTCTATCATTGTTTCCATTGTTTCCCCATTTATCTGCCATGAAGTGATGGAACTGGATTCCATGATCTTAGTTTTCTGAATGTTGAGTTTTAAGCCAGCTTTTCACTATCCTCTTTCACCTTCATCAAGATGCTCTTTAGTTCCTTTTGGCTTTCTGCCATAAAGGTGGTGTCATCTGCATATCTGATGTTATTGATATTTCTCCTGGCAATCTTGATTCCAGCTTGTGCTTCATCCAGCCTGGCATTTCACATGAGACACTCTGCAAAATAAGCAGAGTGACAGTATACAGCCTTGACGTACTCCTTTCCCAATTTTGAACAAGTTAATTGTTCCATGTCTGGTTCTAACTGTTTCTTCTTGACCTGAATAGAGATTTCTCAGGAGGCAGATTAGGTGGTCTGGTATTCCACCTCTTTAAGAATTTTTCATAGTGTTGTGATCCACACAGTCAAAGTGAAAGTGAAAGTCGCTCAGTCAGGCCCAACTCTTTGTGACCCCATGGACTTAGTCCATGAAATTCTCCAGGCCAGAATACTGGAGTGGGTAGCTTTTCCCTTCTCCAGGGGATCTTTCTAACCCAGGGATTGAACCCAGGTCTCCCACATTGCAGGTAGATTCTTACCAGCTGTGCAACAAGGGATGCCCAAGAATACTGGAGTGGGTAGCCTATCCCTTCTCCAGCAGATCTTCTCGACACAGTCAAAGTCTTTAGGGTAATCAATAAAGCAGAAATAGATGTTTTTCTGGAATTATCTTGCCTTTTCTGTGATCCAACGGATGTTGGCAATTTGATCTCTGGTTCCTCTGCCTTTTCTAAATCCAGCTTGAACATCAGGAAGTTCTCGGTATACGTACTGTTGAAACCTTGGTTGGAGAATTTTGAGCATTACTTTGCTAGCGTGTGAGATGAATGCAATTGTGTGGTAGTTTGAGCATTCTTTGGCATTGCCTTTCTTGGGATTGGAATGAAAACTGACCTTTTCCAGTCCTGTGGCCACTGCTAAATTTTCCAAATTTGCTGGCATAATGAGTGCAGCACTTTCACAGCATAATCTTTTAGGAATTGAAATAGCTCGACTGGAATTCTATCACTCCTGCTAGCTTTGTTCATAGTGGTGTTTGCTAAGGCCCACTTGACTTCACATTCCAGGATGTCTGGCTCTAGGTGAGTGATCACACCATCGTGGTTATCTGGGTCATTCAGATCTTTTTGTATAGTTCTTCTGTGTATTCTTGCCACCTCTTCTTAATATCTTCTGCTTCAGTTAGTTCCATACTCTTTCTGTCCTTTATTGAGCCCATCTTTGCATAAAATGTTTCCTTGATGCTGCTGCTTCTGCTAAGTCTCTTTAGTCTTGTCCGACTCTGTACGACCCCATAGACGGCAGCCCATTAGGCTCCTCTGTCCCTGGGATTCTCCAGGCAAGAACACTGGAGTGGGTTGCCATTTCCTTCTCCAATGCATGAAGGTGAAAAGTGAAAGTGAAGTCGCTCAGTCGTGCCCAATTCTTAGTGACCCCATGGACTGTAGCCTACCAGGCTCCTCCGTCCATGGGATTTTCCAGGCAAGAGTACTGGAGTGGGTTGCCATTGCCTTCTCCAATGTTCCCTTGGTATCTCTAATTTTCTTGAAGAGATCTCTAGTCTTTCCCATTCTTTGTTTTCCTCTATCTCTTTGCATTGTTCACTTAGGAAGGCTTTCTTATCTCTCCTTGCTGTTCTTTGGAACTCTGCATTCAGATGGGTGTATCTTTCCTTTTCTCCTTTGCCTTTAGCTTCTGGTTTTTTCTCAGCTATTTGTAAGGCCTCCTCAGACTGCCATTTTGCCATTTTGCATTTCTTTTTCTTGGAAATGGTTTTCATCACCATCTCCTATACAATGTCACAAACCTCCATCCATAGTTCTTCAGACACTCTATCAGATCTAATCCCTTGAATCTATTTGTCACTTCCACTGTATAATTAAGGTGGATACTCTTAATTAGATAAAGTATGTTTCTAGTCTTATTTTGCTTAAAAATTTATCCTAAGGAATTTGTGTTAAATTTTATCAACTTTTTTTACATGTATTGTGATGATTGCTTTATTTTCTCCTTGTTCCTATAACCATGATGACTCACAACTGATCTTTGAATGATAACTAAAATTTAATTCCTAGAGTTAACCCTAGGTCTCCTGGTAGCTTAACTGGTAAAGAATTTGCCTGCAAATGAGGAGACTTGGGTTTGATCCTGGGTTAGGAAGATCTGCTAGGAAAGGAATGGCAAGCCACTCCAGTTTTTGCCTGCAGAATTCCTTGGATAGAGGAGCCTGGTGAGCTACTGTCCATGGGATCACAAAGAGTCTGACATGACTGAGTGACTAACACACACACACATAGAAAATCCAACATGATTTTTATGTACTATATTTCTTTCCCTCAAATCTCTAGATCCATTTTACTGAATTTCGTTTAGGATGCACCATCCATGTTCATGAAAGATACTGGTTTGAAAATTTTCTTTGTTGGAATATCCTTGTCAGGTTTTGGTATCAAGGTTGTGTTGATTTAACAAAAAGAGTTGTGAAGTGAGCCTGATCTTTAATTCTCTGATTAATGTGTGCAATATTAGTGCTGTTCTTTAAAATTCTAGAATCATTTACCTGTAAAGCCATCCAGGACTGAAGGTTTCTTTGTAGGAAGAGATTAAGGACTGACCGTAATTTTTAGAAGAGAATTATTCATTGATATAGGATATTCTTTGATATGGCATTCTTCATACTATTTTTTTATATCTTATTTTTAGTAACTCTAGTCTTTGTAGATTGGAGATGGAAATGGCAATCCATTCCAGTATTCTTGCCTGGAAAATTCCATGGACAGGGGGACTTCAGTCCATGGAGTCACAAAGAGTCGGATATGACTGACCACACAGTACAGTCTTTGAAGATATTTTTTCTGTCATATAGGATTTCAAGTTCATGGGCAATATTTCTTTCACAATGACCTCTTACAACCTAATATCTGCTCTCCAGCAATGTCTTCTTTTTCACTTCTCATTTTAGAAAATTAAAAAAAAATTTCTTAGACATATTTATTGCCAGTCATTTATCAACTTTATTAGAGTTTTTCCGTCATCAGGTTTGGCTTAGTTCATTTGCTTTATGTATACTTTCTATTTTAGTTGATTTATTTTAAGTTGTTTACTTTCTACTTTAACTGGTTTTAATTTTTGGTTATTTTTTCTAATATTTTGAAATGAATTCCTAGATTCCTTATTTTGAACATTTCTCTTTTTAGTATATACTTTTAATACTCTAAAGTATCCTCTAAGTTTGGTATACCTACAGCCAACAAAGCTTGTTATGTATATTAATGTTCCTTTTGTATTGTGTATCTTTATTTTTCCTTTGGGTGCTCTAATCTGTATTTTTTTTAAGCATGATATTATTGACAGTTATTCCCTGTGCTGTACATTACATCCCTGTGATTTATTTATTTTATAGCTAGAAGTTTGTACCTCTTAATCCCTTTCAACTACGTCATCCATTCCTCTGTCTCCCTCCTGCCTGCAGCCCATTCGTCTGTTTTCTGTATTTGTTACTCTACTTCTGTTCTATTTGTTAGTTTACTCTGGTTTTATCTTTAGATTCCACATACAAGTGAACAAATGCAATTAGTGTCTTTCTCAGTTTGACTTATTCACCAAGCATAATACTGTTAGATCTGTCCATGTTTTTGCAAATGTCAAAATTCCCTTCTTTGTAATGGCTGAGTAACATTCCGCGAGTCTTACTGTTCATCAGTTCACTTGTCAGTGCGCACTTAGGTTGCTTCCATATCTCAGTCATTGTAAATAATGCTACTATGAACATGGGGTGCATATATCTTTTTGAATTAATGTTTTTGCTTTATTTGGATAAATACCCAGAAGTGAAATTGCTAGATCATATGGTATTCCTATTTTTAATTTTTTGAGGAGCATCCATGGTGTTTTCTACAGTGACTATATGAATTTACATTCCTACCAGTGGTACAAGAGGTTTTTCTTTTTTCCACATCTTCATCATTACTTATTATTTGTTGCCTTTTGATTATATTCTGACAGGTGTGAGGTAGTATCTCATGTGTTTTTTATTTTTTATTTTCCTGATGATTAGTTATGCTTATCATAATTTCAATTTTTAAAAATTTATTGATAGTTTTGTTTGTTTTTTCAGCCTACTATGTGATCTATCCTAGAGAATGTGCATTTGAAAAGTATGTATATTTTACTGGTTGCAGATAGAATGTTGTACAGGTATCCATTTAGTCCATCTGATCTAATGGATCATTTAAGGCCAATGTTTTCTTACTGATTTTTCTGTCTATCCATGATCTACCCATTGATGGAAACAGACAGTTTGTATATTTTTTATTTACCCACTTTCCATGTTACTAATCCCTGTGACAGGCAATAATATGAAGTGGTAAGATTGTCTAGCCAAATAGATGATATGCCTAATTAAATATGTGGATTTTCAAGCACTTAAATTAATTAATAGTAGTACTTAGGATATAGTTGTAATGTCATAGATTTATATTAATACCTTCCTTTGAAGTAGACTTGTGCTTTACTTATGACGTATTCAAAATAAAAGTACAAAACTATAAAACTTTAATATTTTATGCAAAAGTTACAGTGCTCAAGCTACATAACCACTTTGAAGAGAAAATATCCTAAGATTTCATAATGGGTTTATTTTTAGTGTAAGATAAAATGAAATATGCAAGCAAGTATGATGTGCTACTTTAGAGCAAACTCAGAAAACTTCTGAAAATTGTTTTCTCATTACAATTCTGACAGGTTTTTTCCTAAATGCAGTATTGCAGTTGCCAATACAATTATGCACACATTGACTTAACTGAGTACTTATGATGATGGGTAAAATCCATTTCAAATGCAGGTGCAATTTTATGACTCAGACTTAAATAAAAGCTCTATAAGATTTCACAGAACATGATTTGATTTTATAATCTTATACACAGGATTCTTTCAATATAATCAGCAGTGGTTTTGTGTGTGAACAGTATACATGCTCAGTGAAGATTTTAAAGCAATATCATGAATTTTGGGGGGTTGTTGAAATGATAGCTTTGCATTTCTCTATTTCTTGACCAGAAATATGCAGGGAATAGCATGTACAAATCCATCTGGATTCTTGCAATTTGCTTTTAGATCTTTTAGTTAAACAAATGTTTACCTATTTAGATTATTTATGTATTATATTTATATGACATGTATTTAGAAGAGGAAAAAGACAGGGTCTTTGAGAAGGCAAAATTTTATGCACAGATATTCCATACATATAAGGGAAATAAAACACATCAAAGCAAGTGATCATAATTTTTTGGTATTTTTTCCTTTAGCAAACCAAGATTGATAGAACACTGAAAAAATGAAGTTAATAATGTACATGAAAATCAATTGTTTTCATATTATTACCATGTCATTTTCAAATTCAAATCGAGAAGTATAATGCCATATATGACACAAAATTCTATATAACCCTCAATTAGCTGCATTTGGCTTTTTTACATTGTAATTTTGATTTTCACTCCATTTTTCTAAGTTAGGTTTTTTAAAAATATATTTACGTAGTGTGTAGGAGTCATTGTATGAGATGTAATACTTTAATCATACTTGTTAGACTTGTTAAATGTATTTCTATCATGGGGGAAGAAGTCCAGATTCTGGGCGGGGATGGGGGGGTGGATTTGTTCTATTTTGTTTTTCTTAGTTTCCCTGAAAAAAATTCTTTTGAGAATTGCAATACAGTTAAGTACATGTTGATAAATTAACATTCATTGAATTGAAGTAGGGCTTCCCAGATGGTTCGGTGGTAAAGAATCCCCCTGCCAATGTAGGAGACATAAGGGACATCAGTTCGATCCCTGAGTCAGGGAGATCCCCTGGAGGAGGAAATGACAACCCGCTCCAGTATTCTTGCCTAGAATCCCATGAACAGAAACCTGGAAGCCATAGTCCACAGAGTTGCAGATAGTCGGACATGACTAAGCATTTTGAAGTATGGTTCGATTTATAACGTTTTGCTTTTTCTATGTGGCTTCTACCATGTGGTTCACACCATGTTGCCAGGTTATGTAGAAGAATCCTGCATAAAATCGAGGCAGAGAGGATGAGTTTGGCTGCATACACTGTCAGTCTAAGTCGCAATGTCTGCCAGGTCAGAAGACAGGCTAGTTTCGATGAGCCTAGAAAGTTTATGACATCTTACCTGACTATGAATAAAACTTACAGTCTGATCAAAATTATTTTCTATGTCAGGAAGGGATTTCCCTTCATTTTCACTTTCAAGGTATATATTAGTACTCAATCAAATGTAAAGAAATACTCAAATATCAGAGTGTACTTTATGTGGGAAAGGGATGGTTCATAGGATTTCACCATAATTTGGATAATAATTACAATAACCATTAGCACCCTGCTTATTTAACTTATATGCATCATGAGAAATGCTGGGCTGGAAGAAGCACAAGCTGGAATCAAGATTGCTGGGAGAAATATCAATAACCTCAGATATGCAGATGACACCACCCTTATGGCAGAAAGTGAAGAGGAACTAAAAAGCCTCTTGATAAAGGTGAAAGAGGAGAGTGAAAAAGCTTAAATGTTCAATATTCAAAAAATGAAAATCATGGCATCTGGTCCCATCACTTCATGGGAAATAGATGGGAAAACAGTGGAAACAGTGTCAGACTTTATTTTTTTGGGCTCCAAAATCATTGCAGATGGTGACTGCAGCCATGAAATTAAAAGATGCTTACTCCTTGGAAGGAAAGTTATGACAAAACTAGATAGCATATTGAAAAGCAGAGACATTACTTTGCCAACAAAGGTCCATCTAGTCAAGGCTATGGTTTTTCCAGTGGTCATGTATGGATGTGAGAGTTGGACTGTGAAGAAAGCTGAGCGCCGAAGAATTGATGCTTTTGAACTGTGGTGTTGGAGAACTCTTGAGAGTCCCTTAGACTGCAGGGACATCCAATCAGTCCATTCTTAAGGAGATCAGCCCTGGGATTTCTTTGGAAAGGATGATGCTAAAGCTGAAACTCCAGTACTTTGGCCACCTCATGCAAAGAGTTGACTCATTGGAAAAGACTCTGATGCTGGGAGGGATTGGGGGCAGGAGGAGAAAGGGACGACAGAGGATGAGATGGCTGGATGGTATCACTGACTCGATGGACGTGAGTCTCAGTGAACTCCGGGAGTTGGTGATGGACTGGGAGGCCTGGGGTGCTGATATTCATGGGGTGGCAAAGAGTTGGACACAATGGAATGACTGAACTGAACCATTAGCATTTCTTACACTCTTTATGAGGCCTAGAACTTTTCCTGGCACTTTAAACTTAATTGAATTAGTTAACAACAAGCCTATGATATGGTTACCATTACTATTTTCATTAAATCGATGAGCATATGGCACATATAAGCAAGTTATTATTTGCTCATCTAGTAATACCTAGGTGACATGTCCCTCAAGATTATGGATCCCCTTTTCCTAGTAGACAAAGAGCTCTATAGAAGCAGAATTTAGAATTTTACTTCCACCCTACCCTTTCCTCTCATCTCTATGCTCATGACTGTAAATGCCTTAAAAAATAAAAGAAAGAAAAAAGAAAAAAAAAACCTAGGCTCACCCCTGCCCACACTTTTCCATGGCTTTGAATCTCGTGTCTTAGTTTCCCTGATGTCTTCTGTCCTATTGCTTCATACCCTGTTTGCTTCCTCTCAACTACTCTTTTCTGCTTGATGTTTTTTGTTAGATGGTCTTGTAATTTTATGCTTTTGATTTCACCACAAGCCTCTCCTGTCAGAATTTCAGCTTCACAAACCACCTACCTGTTGTTCAGATTGGATAGAGAATCAAAGTAAGCCAAAAACGGGAAAGAAAAGAAAGACTTTTTTTCCAACTAAATACCTTGCTGGAATTGAAGGAGAAGGGGAAGAAGGGGAAGAAGAAAAAGAGGAAGAAGGGGAGAAAGGGGAGGAAGGGGAAAAAGAAGGGGAAGAGAAAAGGAGAGGAGGAGCAGGAGAACTGGGATGTAAATAAACTGAAAGAGTTGGAGAAAGCATTCAGAGATTCTCATATTTGAAATTTAGGATTCTAGAGCAGGAATAATCATGGATGATAATATAATCCAGGGGATAGAATTAGAAGGTAATGGATAGGATGGGGTTAGAATTTAGGGGCTATATTATTGCATCTTAAAAATATACACTGGTGTAACATAATATTAGCTAGCATTCAGAGTTTGAAGAAGTCACGTGATCTAGATACTAAATTCTTAGAAGAGTGGGAAGAATTCACCAAATCGTTGGTGTATGGTAGGAATGAGAGGGAAAGGTGAAATAGCACTCAAAGAATGAGTATCTTGTTCTACTTTATTGTAGCGAGCATGTTTGCAGCGTTTAACAAAAAATATCAAAATTTCTGGAGCCAGTTCATTAAAATACTCTCTGGTTGGTAGCCCTCATAACAGGTTCAGTTAACTAAGATACTCATGAACTGTCTTACTTTGAACATTTGAAGCACCCAGAGCAGAAGGACTGCATATCATATGTCTGAATATGTAAAAGTCATAAATCAAACGATATCCAAAGTCCAACTTCTGCAGCTTGTTCCCTGGGAAAGTTTTTTGTCATATGGAAGCCCAGGGAAATGTACTCAGCTCCAGGCAAGCCCTGCCCCTGGTGACCTCATTTGGGCAGAGTTCTTTTGGGAGGGGCCCAAGCAAGGAACTCCGGCTCCCCACTGAGCCAGGTCAGACAGCCTCCTTGTTCCCCCAGCCCCACCTCACTTCATTCCTCTGTCTGGAGATCACCCAGATAGTTCCAAGTACCTCCTAAAACACACCAATGAGGAGATGACAGGAGGGAGTACGGTTGTCTGTGGACCCAGTCTGTCTAGGCTTCTACTTTCAGTGATTTGTGGTGGTGTGTTTTAAAGGAAAAAACAAATCCATTTTCCCATCTTTTCTTTTTCCCCCCTCCACTCATAATAAGGTGCTTTTAACCCTACTTGATCTGGTCTGCTGATGAGGGACAAAGAAAGTGGGGCAGAAGTGACCTGTTCAAATGAACACTTTCTCTTTCATAATTCCCATAAACTCTACTCTTTACGGAACTTTCAGATATCATTTTTTTTTTTTTTTTACACTGAACAAGGATCTAAAGCAGGAATGCCTATTGCCCTGGTCTTAGGGCAGTATTATCTATAAAGACTCTGCCTGCAATGTGGGAGACCTGAGTTCAATCCCTGGGTTGGGAAGATCCCCTGGAGAAGGGAAAGGCTACCCACTCCAGTATTCTGCTTGGAGAATTCCTTGGACTGTATAGTCCATGGGGTTGCAAAGAGTTGGACACGACTGAGCGACTTTCACTCACTCATCCATGAAGACCAAAAAAAAATAAAGGCTTGATTTTGTTTTTATTTGCTAAGTCATGTCCAATTCTTTGTTACCTCATGGACCATAGCTCACCAGGCTCCTCTGTCCATGGGATTTTCCAGGCAAGAATACTGAAGTGGGGTTGCCATTTCCTTCTCCAGGGGTCTTCCTGACCCAGGGATTGAACCCTCATCCCCGCATCTCTTGCTTTGGTAGGTGTATTCTTTACCACTGGGCCACTCTGCATGCTAAGTTGCTTCAGTCATGTCTGAGTCTATATGACCTGATGGACTATGGCCCTCCAGGCTCCACTGTCCATGGGATTCTTAGGCAAGAATACTGGAGTGGGTTGCCATGCCCTCCTCCAGGGGATCTTCCCGACCCAGGGAGTGAGCCTGCATCTCACTTGCATCTCACTATGTCTCTTGCATTGGCTGCTGCTGTTGCTGCTGCTGCTAAGTCGCTTCAGTTGTGTCCGACTCTGTGCAACCCCATAGACGGCAGCTCACCAGGCTCCCCCGTCCCTGGGATTCTCCAGGCAAGAACACTGGAGTGGGTTGCCATTTCCTTCTCCAATGTATGAAGGTGGAAAGTGAAAGTGAAGTCGCTCAGTTGTGTCCGACTCTTAGTGATCCCATGGACTGCAGCCCAACAGGATCCTCCATCCATGGGGTTTTCCAGGCAAGAGTACTGGAGTGGGGTGCCATTGCCTTCTCCGCTTGCATTGGCAGGCAGGTTCTTTAACACAGCACCACCTGGGAAGCCTGAGCCACCAGGAAAGTCCAAATTAAAGGGTTAATAACATCTGAAGCTACAAGAAACTAAGGAAAATGAATTGAATACTGTTCTGCTAGAGCAGTTAAATGTGAAAATATGATGGAGAAAGTCTGATGAGTTTTACAGGAAAAATTATAGTGACAATAATTTTATATTCAGCTAATGTGTATTTTATATGTGAATATAAAAGTAAGAAATATTCTATTCCTGTGAGTTTCTGTTAAAAATCAGAAGGTTGGCTTCTACCAGGTAACAGATGAAATTAGGTTTTAAAATGGCATGCCTTATTAAAAGATCCATAATGAGGTAAAAAATTGTAAAGTAGTCATCCTTCAATTAAACAAAATTTAAAAACCAGTTAAAATAAAATTCCAAATATTAAATGTAGAATTTTTTTGTGTGAAATACTTGAAGATATCAGTGTAATAATTCCCATAGCAAACATTACATTTTTATTTACTAAACATATTCACCAAAATGAGGGAGTAGAGAAATGTGGAATGGAGGGCATGAAATGCTAGAGGCATAAGATTGCAATTTCATTTTTACTTCATTATTTTGAGAAATACAAGTTAAATAATGCTTTCAAACTTCATAAGTTTTACTGCATGTAGAACTAAAATTTGTAGAAGAATTCCAGTTAAAAATGGCCATACACTACTACATTTCTCCATTTCTAAAACCTCTGTTTAAAACTAGGCAATTTTTAAAAAACATAAAACCATAATTACTCAAAAACAAGAATGGAAAGAACAGCAGATGTTTTTGGAAAAAAAAAGATCATCATAAAGCGAATGAATGACTGATAAATGCTTTAACAACTGTGCAGAAGTTGAGCTATAAACAATAGTGAGATAAAGAATTAGCTTTATATCCACCACAGAATTCTCACAGTACACAGCAACTGGCAACTTCCAGTTGTCCCTAGACAACCAGGATTAATACAGAGAGGAATGCATTGAAACTCACTGAAAAGTATTTAGATTCTTGATTCGCCTATTACCATGGAAATTTTCTGCCAAAAAATTTAACCTAATCACCATGTAGTTAATTTAAATGACACAAGATCCTCAAAACTTCCAATAACCATTTTTTTAAATATTAAACATTAGCAGACAATGAAAATTAACAGACTCCTGCAGAAAATCCCTCGTAAGAAAAAGATAAATGAATAAGTAAAAGTAACTTTGAGAAAACAGAGCTCTTGTTCTGTAGGAGGAGAAAACATCAAACAATTTTGCATAATAGCTTCACATAAATAAGTAAAGATGCTGCATTATTTAAACAAGTACAAAATGTAAAAAACAAAACAAAACAAAACATAGAACAAAAGTGAACTCATGGAAACTGCAACAGGGAAAGTAGAAATGTAAAACACAGGATGTTTGGAAGGTAAATTTGAGGGAAACTTACAGAAAGGAGAACAAAGCAATGGAGACAGGCAAACTACAATCAACAACAAGAAAGCTGAAAGAGGAGGTCAATAGCCAGAGAATAAAAATTCTCTAACTTTAATGGGAAAATGGAGTTGAGAAAATCATTAAGGAAATATCTTACAAAAATCATGCAGAATTGAAGATATGAATGGCCAGGTTATGAAAAAATGGTTTATGGATGAAAATAGAACCCACCAAGTGAAACTTTGTCAGAATCATGTGGACAAAGAAGAGACTCCACAAGCTTTTGTTTAATTTTGATAATATTTTAATTGAGATATAGTGCACATGAAACATTGTATAAGTTTAAAGTGTGTGATGTATTGATTTGATACATTTGTGTATGCAATATGATCACTACCATATTACTGTTTGCTAACATCTCTAACATGTCATACAACTATCATTAAGATCTAGTGTCTTAACAGTTTTTAAGTATATCATACAGTACTGTTGACTATAATAACTGAGCTATGTTAGGTCTCTAGAAGTTTTGTAACTGGATGTATACACATTTTAACAATATCTCTTCAGTTTCCTTACCACCCAGGCCCTGGTAACTACTGTCCTACTCGTTTCTGTAAGTTCAACCTATTTAGATGCCACATATAAACGATATCATACAGTATTTGTCTTTGTCTGGCTTATTTCATTAGCATGCTGGCCTCATGGTTCATCCACATTATTACAAATGACAAATTTCCTTTTTCTTTCATTGGTTGAATAATATTCCACTGTGTGTATGTGCATGAAGACATGATAACTTCTTTATTAATTAGTATATAGACTTTTAGATTGTTTCCATATGTTAGCTATTGTGTATCGGAGAAGGCAATGGCACCCCACTCCAGTACTCTTGCCTGGAAAATCCCATGGACGGAGGAGCCTGGTAGGCTGCAGTCCATGGGGTCGCTAAGAGTCCGACACGACTGAGCGACTTGACTTTCACTTTTCACTTTCATGCATTGAAGAAGGAAATGGCAACCCACTCCAGTGTTCTTGCCTGGAGAATCCCAGGGACGGGGGAGCCTGGTGGGCTGCTGTCTATGGGGTCGCAGAGTGGGACACGACTGAAGCGACTTAGCAGCAGCAGCTATTGTGTATAATGCTTCAGTAAACATGAGAGTGCAAATGTATTTTTAATACCCTATTTTCCTTTTCTTTGGATATATTCCCAGACATAGGATTAAATACCAAAGAATGTTCAAACAACCATACAGTTGTGCTCATTTCACGTCAACAAGGTAATGCTCAAAATCCTTCAAGCTAGGCTTCAATAGTGTATGAACTGAGAACTTCCAGATGTTTGAGCTGGATTTAGAAAAGGCAGGGGAACCAGAAATTAAATTGCCAACATCCGTTGGTTGTAGAGAAAGCAAGGGAATTTCAGAAGAACATCTGCTCCTGCTTCATTGACTACACCAAAGCCTTTGACTGTGTGGATCACAGAAAAACTGGAAAATTCTTAAATAGACGGGAATACCAAACCACCTTACCTGTCTCTTGAGAAATCTATATGCAAGTCAAGAAGAAATAGTTAGAACTAGATATGGAACAACAGACTGGTTCAAAATTGGGAAAGGAGTGTGTCAAGATGTATATTGTCACCCTGCTTATTTAACTTCTATGCAGAGTGCATCATGTGAAATGCTGGGCTGGATAATCACAATCTGGAATCAAGATTTCCACGAAAAATATCAACAACCTCAGAAATGCAGATGACTCTACCCTAATGGCAGAAAGCGAAGAAGAAATAAAGAGACTCTTGATGAGGGTGAAAAGAGGAGAGTGGAAAAGCTGGCTTAAAATTCAACGTTTCCAAAATGAAGATCATGGCATCCAGTTCCATCACTTCATGGCAAGTAGATGGGAAAACAATGGAAACAGTGACAGACTTTATTTTCTTGGGCTCCAAAATCACTGTGGATGGTGACTGCAGCCTTAAAATTAAAAAATGCTTACTCCTTGGAAGAATACCTATGACAACCTAAACAGTGTGTTAAAAAGGAGAGACATTACTTTGCCAACAAAGGTCCGTCAAGTCAAAGCTATGGTTTTTCCAGTAGTCATGTACAGATGTGAGAGTTGAACCATTTAGAAGTCTGAATGTTGAAGAATTGATGCTTTCAAACTGTGGTGCTGGAGAAAACTCTTGGACAGCAAGGAGATCAAACCAGTTAATCCTAAAGGAAATCAATCTTGAATATTCATTGGAAGAGCTGACGCTGAAGCTGAAACTCCAGTACTTTAGCCACCTGATATGAAGTGCTGACTCATTGGAATGACAAGGATGCTGGGAAAGATTGAGGGCAAGAGGAGAAGGAGACCACAGAGAATGAGATGGTTGCATAGTATCACCAATTCAATGGACGTGAGTTTGAGTAAACACTGGGAGATAGTGAAGGACAGGAAAGCCTGGCCTGCTGCAATCTGTGGGGTCACAAAAAGTTCTTTTAATTTGGGGGGGGCACCTCCATGTTGTCTTCCATAGTGGTTGAACCAATTTACGTTCACACAAACGGTACAGAGTTCCTTTTTCTCCACCTCCTCTCTGACACTTTTTAGCTCCTATCTTTGCAGTGATAGCTGTTCTACTGGATGAGAGGTAATATATCTTGTTGCGGTTTTGAGTTGTATTTTCCTAATGATTTGTGATATTATGCATCTTTTCATGTGTTTATTGGTCATTGGATGTCTTCTTTGGAAAGATGTCTTTTTAGTTTCTCTGCCGATTTTAAAATCAGATTGTTGTTATTATTGTTGATACTAACATGAATTCTCTATCTATCTTGGATACTAATACTTTATCTGATATACGATTTGAAAATATTTTCTCGGAACCATGGTCCCAGTTGCTCTGTCTTGATCTTTGTTTTTCATATATCCTATCAGTGATCAAATCCCAACAGCTTTCCTTTTGAAACAGACTCAGATTTCAACCACTTCTCACCATCTTGTCTGCTAACGCATTGGTCCAATTTATCATCCATCTCACCTGGGTTAATGTAAGTATCTTCACAAATGACCTTGCTGCCCCTCTCCCACCCCCATGGGGCAGTCCAGGTAACCTTCAGTATGCCAGTGTATTCCATTCCTCTCTGCCTTGGAGCTTCTGTCTTACCCCAAGGAAGTTCTCAAGTTAATGCTCTGTGTGAACCCCATAGCTCTTCTGACCTCTCCTACTTCTTCTCTTATATGCTCTATCCTCCCCATTCTGGCCTCTTTGGTTGTGTAGGAAGTCTGCCCTCATCTGCAACCTTGGCCTGGAGGACTCTTTCAGCAGATAGTTAGAAGGTTCCTCCTCTACTTCCCATGAGGCTCTTTTCCAGTGGTGTCCTGTGTGAGATGCACACCTTTTCTCTACCCTATTTATGTTTCTTCATAGCAGTTGTAAAGAAAGAAAAGAAAGATAGTGTTAAGTCGTGTCCAACTCTTGCGATCCCATGAACTGTGGTCTGCCAGGCTCCTCTGTCCATGGACTTCTCCAGGCAAGAATACTGGAGTGGGTTGCCATTTCCAGTTATAGAAACCCAAAATATTATTGATACCAAAATAATCTTCAAATATTTTTTGTTTATTATCTGCTTCTTCTCACTAGAACATTAACTCCATGAGGGAAGGGACTTTGTTTTATTCATGATGTATCCCAAGCTACTGAAACAGTGGTTGACACGGAAAGAATATTCTTTTTGTTTAGTGAATGAGCATTAAAAGGCAAAACATGCAGACCATATTAGTAATAAATTCAGTTTAAAAAAAGTTTCTGAAGTCAATTTACACACACAAAAAATGTTAAAGTCATGTAGGGGAAAAGCCTAACGGTGAAATGCATCCTAAAAACAAAACAAAACAAAAAAACACAGAGGCTCTAAGAGCACTGTTATAAAAGAGACAATTTTAAATAGAAGTGATAAAGAGATAGAAAAAGAAGAGTGTACATATAGAAGTACAGTTCTCAATTATGACATCATTGATTGGGAGGTTAGGATTGACATATGTACACTACAATGTGTAAAATAAGATAGCTAGGAGGAATCAGAAATAATCACAGGGAACTCAGCTTGGTGCTCTGTGATGACCTAAAGGGTGGGGAGGGAGGTCCACGAGGGAGGGAGTATATCTATACATATAGCTGTCACTTCATTGTATAGCAGAAACTAGCACAGCATTGTAAAGCAATTATACTCAAATGAAAAAAGTTTGCATATGGAAGTACAGTTCTCAATTATGACATCATTATCATGAAATGTCATGACTGTTTTGCACTAAATATAGTCTTGATTCCAATATATGTACATATTCAGTTAAAGCTGTAAGAAATTAAAAGAAAACTAAATTTTCACAAGAGATCTTGAGTAGGAGTGTTATGGTTTTTCTAACATCAATTTCTCTCCTGTTTCTTAGCAACTGATTTTCTTGTGTGTGTGTGTGTGTGTGTGTGTGTGTGTATGTTAAGTGAAGATTTTTCTCAGGTGGAATGATTTAGAGAAAATCCTCCTTGGAATTTTAGAAAATTTATAGCTCTTGTGTCATGTATTCCGACAGTACCTGTTGTCACTAGTAATAAATGTTGTGTTTGGGGTTAGGGAAAGTTTACTTACCTGAGAAATATGATTTCTGCCTCTTCCTCTTCTCCTTCTGGCCAGCCACTTTTTGTATCTTATATATTTTGCTAGGTGTAGCACAGGGCCAATTTAAATACAATAATAAAATCAATCATTCTGCTTTTATTTTTATTCTTCTAAAATGGTACAGAAATAAAATCACATTCAGAATTACCTTTCTTGTATCTTACAGTGAGTGAAACACTGGACCATTATATGAGTTTTGTTGCTCACTTGCATATTTTTTTTTTTCTACTCATCATTTCATTCTTTTCCCTCCAGTTGTCGCACATAAGTGATATACCATTATAAAGCACTGTGTGGCTGGGCTATTGTCCTTTTTCTTTTCCTCAAGGCTAATTTATAATTATGTTTTTTCTAGAAACTATCTTTCCTTTTAATCATCTTCAACTAGTCCTTACACTTCTATTATGTAATTTGATAATATTTGATATATTCCTGTAATTATTTTAAGAGTGAAACCAAATTATTATATGACTATTGTCTCAGAAATATCCCCATGTGATGAAATGGAGCTAAAGCCTGTGTTATAATTAAGGGCTTCAGGGGAAAAAGCTTAGATATGCAATTAATGGGCTTAAAGGTGTAAAGAAAACCTCTCTAGTTTGAAAAGGGAGATTTGGGAGACTTTATTTTGATTTTCCTTCTGATCATGTTAAAAGTGACCTTGAGAAGTACTTTCTCATAGGAAATTTTGGTTTTATGTTCTTGTTGCAGATGTTATCACAACACCTTTGAGTTAAAAGTTCCTTGAAAATTTGAAGTGTTCTTAAAAAGTAATTCCTGATATTTTTATGTAAACCAAAAAAAAAAAAAAAGAAGTAAGCCAAATAATTACTAAGATAATAATTTGTGATCTGTCACACTAAAATGGGAGTCGATCTTTCAGAAACCAAACACATCATAATTTGATCAAGTTAGCAATTCTTCATTTCCAATCCAATGTAAAACAAGAATTCCCTTAGGCCTACACTATCTAATACCTAGTAAGGTGTGAATATGCTTTAAACCATCACACATGTGGCTTTCCTCCTACCTCTGTTCTTTCTGTTCTGTTACTTTCCTGTTTCCTATATTATTTCAGCATCTCAGCTTGGCTCTCTGCACATTTATCTCTCTGCAACTTTCCTAATATAATTATCCATATTTGTAAAATCTATCAGACCTGTTTTTATTGTGTTATTTTATTATTTTTCACAGTCAAACTATGAATAACAATGAGGTTTTATTTTGTGGACAAATTGCCTTTGACAGAAAAATTGTCTGCATTGCTCACTAAGTAGAGAAAGATTCTAGGGTTTGTCTGAACTCTTGCCTGGAAAATCCCATGGACGGAGGAGCCTGGTAGGCTGCAGTCCATGGGGTCGCTGAGGATTGGACATGACTGAGAGACTTGACTTTCACTTTTCACTTTCATGCATTGGAGAAGGAAATGGCAACCCACTCCAGTGTTCTTGCCTGGAGAATCCCAGGGACGGGGGAGCCTAGTGGGCTGCCGTCTATGGAATCGCACAGAGTTGGACATGACTGAAGGGATTTAGCAGAATGAAAGAAAACCATGATTGATTCATGACAGGAGTGGAATAAAGCAACATGTGTAACAGGCAATCCTCTGTTTACACTTCTACCTCCCCCCATAGTAGGATAAATGAGCATTGTTACATGTCTAAAATTATATATCCTGGTCTCTTCTGCATCTTCATCCTGAAGTTTCTTTAACTGGCATTTCTGCTGCTGGCATAAATTTCCTGACTGATCACTTCTCCACCACCCACCATACAGTCACTATTCTAGGAATATCTCCCACTTTGCATACTACATTAACTCAAAAATCCCTACCCATGGCTATTAGCAAAAGGATAACAAATAACAAGTGTTGTTGAGGTTGTGGTGAAAAAGGAATCCCTGTACACTGTTGAGAGTGTAAAGTGGTACAGTCACTATGGAAAACATTATGAAGACTCTTCAAAAAATTAAAAACAGAACTATCATATGATCCAGCAATTCCTCTTCTAGGTATTTATCCAAAGGAAATGTAAACACCAATTCAAAAAGATATATGCATCATTGCAACATTATTTACAATAGCCAAGACACAGAAGCAACCTAAAAGTTCAACAGATGAATGGATAAGGGAGATGTGGTATATATATACACATTGTTCATGGGATTGGGCTATAAAGAAAGCTAAGCGCCAAAGAACTGATGGTTTTGAACTGTGGTGTTGGAGAAGACTCTTGAGAGTCCCTTGGACTGCAAGGAGATCCAACCAGTCAATCCTAACAGAAATCAGTCCTGAATATTCATTGGAAGGACTGATGCTGAAGCAGAAACTCCAATACTTTGGCCACCTGATGCAAAGAACTGACTCATTGGAAAAGACCCTGATGCTGGGAAAGATTGAAGGCAGGAGGACAAGGGGATGATAGAGGATGAGATGGTTGGATGGCATCACCAACTCAATGAACAAGAGTTTGAGCAAGCTCTGGGAGTTGGTGATGGACAGGGAAGTCTGGCACGCTGCAGTCCAAGGGGTCGCAAAGAGTTGGACATGACTGAGTGACTGAACTGAACTGATATATATACACAATGGAATACTCCAGTTCAGTTCAGTTGCTCAGTAATAGAATACTGCTCAGTCATAAAAAGAGATCTTGCTATTTGCAACAGTGTGAATAGTCTAGGGGGTATAATGCTAAATGAAATGTTAGATAGAAAAGTGCAAATATTAATACCATATGATTGCACTTAGAATCTAAAAACAAATTAAGTGAGCAAACATAAAATAGAAGCAGACTCACGCATTCAGAGAAAAACCTGGTTATTTCCATATTGCAGAGGTGGGAAGATTGACATAGTAAGTGAAGGGAATTAAGAGGTATAAACTTCCAGACATAAAATAAATCATGGGGATACAACTTATACTGTAGAGAATATAATCAACAATACTGTAATAACTTTGTATGGTGATAGATGGTTACTAGACTTATCATGGTGATCATTTCATAAATTTGAACTACTATGCTGTATACCTGAGATAGGTATTGTATGTCAACTATTAGTTAAAAGAACTTTTACCCCGTTTGTTCTCTATAGTTGGCAACACCAATGCCAACAGAATTCTTAGGACTGCGAACCTCCTATAGACATTTTGGCATCTACACACCATACCAGCTCTGCACTTCCTTTATGTTTCTATTGTTGATCATAGAACTCACTGCATACTCTGGAATATAGATGCTCAGTTGTACTGAGATTTCCCTCCACATGTTGTCCTGGCAGCTGTTTATTCATTCTCATATTTATTATTCATTTTCAGAAGAGTAAGTTGTGAAAGCTTGGTCCTCATTCTTCTTGGAGGAGGCATTTTTTTTTCTCTCAGTTCAGTTCAGTTGCTCAGTCATGTCTGACTCTTTGTGACCCCATGGACTGCAGCACGCCAGGCTTCCCTGTCATCACCAACTCCCAGAGCTTGCCCAAACTCATGTCCATTGAGTTGGTGATGCCATCCAACTATCTCATCCTCTGTTGTTCCCTTCTCCTCTCACCCTCAAACTTTCCCACCATCAGGGTTTTTCGAAGGAGTCAGTACTTCGCATCAGGTAGCCAAGTATTGGAGTTTCAGCTTCAGCATCAGTCCTTCCAATGAATATTCAGGACTGGTTTCCTTTAGGATTAACTGATTTGATCTCCGTGCAGTCCAAGGGACTCTCAAGAGTCTTCTCCAATAACACAATTCAAAAGCATCAAAAGCATTTTCTCTCAGAGAATTTACCTATTCCAGTGTCTTTAATGATGACTTCTATAGATTTGACTGCCAATTCTATAGAATTTATCCCTCATAATAAATAAGAATTCCCTAGTGTGGCACTTGCATTCCTTGTGATCAGGCCCTAACCTGCATGGGTAATACTCCCCCCCCCCCCCCTATTTTCCAATTACATGTCCCTCAGCCACTGTAACATACACACACACACACATTCATATTCATTTGAATGTGAGTGTCACATTCTAAACTCCAGCCCACAATAGGCAATTTCACTCAAAATCTTAGATATAAATTTATTCCTTTCATTCTGACCATAGACATCCCTCAAAACTACTACTATCTTTAATGTGACCTCTTAGACATTTGATATTCTTGATCATCTATGTTCTACCTTTCTCTATTTCTCTTGTTGCTACTTACCATAGGCTTTTACATATTACAGGTCATCAGCCTCTGGTTCTTCTTTTCCTCCGTTTCTTTGACCTCCTTCATGGTAAGAACCAAAGAGAGACATGAGAATGAATGAGCGAGGTGGAGAGGGTATTGACGAGAAGATGAAATGCCTTGTTAACTAGATTGCCTTTGATCTTGCCCATCTGACCTCAGCTGTCCAGCCTCTGGGAACCTCTGACCTGCTCACTTCCCTTTATTTAACTCAGTTTCTGCTTTATTCACCTATGCAAAATTTCCGTAGTTTGTTTCTGATATAAAGACTTGATTATGATTCCCATCCTACAGAAAAAGGAGATTGAGTTGAATTTGAAGAACTGAAATTCAGTTTATGCAGTTTGATTTTAGAGTTCAAACTCTTAGTACATAACTTATTTTATTCTTTCTCAGAGAAGCATAAATACAATTAGTTGGAAAGTCTCTTACTTCCTGGATTATTCTCATTCTATTATTTTTTTCTGCTTGCAAGGCAGATGTATTTTGCATAATCACACACAGTTGGCACCCGATCTCCTATGCCTCATTTCTATCCCCAGAAAGCGATGTCTTCCTCTTTGCCAGCAGCAACAAATGAGTAGCGGTTTTTGTGCTCCTGTTCTTCTGCAGTTCCTTCAGTCTGGCAATCAGCTGCTTCTACTTCAACTTCTTATTTTCTATTTTTATTCATTAAAATAAAAATTCCTGGGTTATAGAGTACAGTTCCTGGGTTATAGAGTAAACGTATCCTTAAAATGATAAGAAAATGCCTAATAGTGTTTTAGGGCTTCCTCAGTGGCTCAGTGGGTCAAGAATTCACCCTCAATGCATTAGATGCAGGAGACGTGGGTTTAATTCCTGGATCATGAAGATCTCCTCAAGAAGAGAATAGCAACCCACTCCAATATTCTTGCCTGAAGAATTCCATGGACAGAGGAGCCTCATGGGCTACACTCCATGGGGTTGCAAAGAGTCAGACATGATTGAGCGAATAACACTTTCACTTTCATGGTAGCTTTTAGTTATTATTATCTTTTTAATAATGAACCTCAATACTGTTTTTCATAATGGCTGCACCAAGTTACATTCCCACCAGCAGTGTTGGAGGGTTTCCTTTTCTCTACACCTTCTTAACTTCTTCTCCTATACGAAAAAACTTCCTCCAGTCCTCCCTCTGCTGTGAGATGTTTCACGGCCTTCACTGACAAGAATTTAATGTGATCTCTTCTCTAGCTGTCATTGTTAAATCCCTCAATTCTTAATCACTTAACTAAGCCATAGAAATCTGACTTCCCCCTAACATTATTCAATATAAATTGTTCTGGAAACATCCTTAATGACTGCATGATGGACAGGTTTTAGAGGCACACATCAGTGTTTATTTACTGACATTTTACGAATCACTGGGCTTCCCTGGTAGCTCAGCTGGTAAAGAATCTGCCTGTAATGGGGAGAGACCTGGGTTGGGAAGATCCCCTTGAGAAGGGAACGGCTACTCACTCCAGCATTCTGAACGGGAGAATTCCAGGGACTTTATAGTCCATGGGGTCACAGTGAGTCGGACACAGCTGAGCGACTTTCACTTCAGTTCTGAATCACTGGACATTGTTGGTCTTTCCTTAAAACTTTCCTCCCTTTTGTGTATTAAACCCATCTGTCTGCTTCTTTAAATTTCTCCGAATACTTTAAATTGGTATGTGTGATCTCTTTACTCCCTCTTAAAATCTCTGTTTCCTCAGCTACAGTCCTGATTTCTCATGTTATTCTCTAGACTGGTGATTCTCAAATTTTAATGAGCATACAGGTCACTGGTAGAACTTCTTAAACTACAGTTGTCATCCAGGAGATCAGTTTCTGCTTTTCTGTTCTGAGTGATATGAATGCTGGTAAACAAAGGACCTCGTGTTAAGTAGTGAGAAGGGAGACATGGTACCTCTGTGTTCATTCTCCTCTCTGTACATTCTGATAACTACCAGCTCTGTCTGTGTCTTGGGGTTGTTTCCCAAGAACAGTACCATGTCCCCACCGACCTGACTTCTCAAACTGGATACTGTTCAGTATCTGATTCAAAATGGATGACACTCTGCTCACAGCAAGCGTGCTTCCCTTATGTGATGTATGCGTGAGCGCCAGTACCAGTATCTAGAATTATCCAAGCTGTCAACTCCGGATTCCTGTTTTACCCTTTGATTACCTTTTGTTTTAGTCATCAGATCTGTAAATTCTAGAAATAAAGGAAGAATAAAATATGCTTTCTCATGCAAGCATTAGCATATGATGCCTTTATGTCTAATCTCTTGATTATATTTTCTTTAGATGTTCCTCTCCTGGTCCTATAAATGTAGTAACTGCATTTGTATAGTTTTCAATTTTGTAGTTATACATTGCCAACATTTTTTTTTTAATTTAAAGTTGGGAACACATGTATACCTGTGGTGGATTCATTTTGATATTTGGCAAAACTAATACAATTATGTAAAGTTTAAAAATAAAATAAAATTAATTAAAAAAAATAAATAAATATAAAAAAAAAAAGTTTCCCTATCCAAACTCCCCTGTCACTCCAATATTAATTATATTTTATTAGTTTTTCTATATCATGTTTTTCATTTTGGATTTTAAGCATCCTATTTGTCTAACTTGCTATATCAGAACTTTTCAAATGCCTTTCCTGATTACTATGTAATAATATGTATATATTGATATTTTAAAAATTTTATTTTATTGAAGGATAGTTGATTTATAATATGTAAATTTCTACTGTACAGGAAAGTGATTCAATGATACATATATATAGACGTTCTTTTTCATATTCCTTTCTATATGATTTATAGCAGGATATTCAATATAGTTCCCTTAGCTATACAGTAGGACCTATACTGAGTTTTTATAAGCCATATAATTTTTTTTTTTTTGCTTTTTCTCTTCTAAACCATATTCTGTCTGTTTTTGTATCTCGCTTCTCGGCCTTTTGGCTAAGATCAAGCCATATAATTTAATCTTAAATTTAAAAATCTCATCTATATCTAATAAAAATATTTCACTAAAAATTGTTCAGTGTTTTTATCCATATATGAAATAATTTAAATTATAATCATTATAATATACATAATTGCTCTCTATGTTGTACATATTTTTTCATAAATTTGTCACACATTTAGAATGTAATTTAATGTTTTTATATATACATAAACCTATGTTTCTTATTCAAATTAAACTACAAACAATTTTACATTATTCCAAGGATAATGAAACGAACAGTATAATACCAATCAATATTAATTTAAATTTTCATCAGACAGTTTTGGGTGCAACTGAATATGTTAGTCTAAAACAAATCCTTAGTTTCCAAAGTTTCTCTTTTTTGTCACTTGAATACTGAATTGTACTAAGCATAGGAAAGAGAGATTTTGTCAGCAATCTAAAAATATATTCCTGAGAAAATTGCTTAGAGATGCATACCAAATATAAATATACTTAAGACAAAAACTAAATTGCAAGTGGGTGTTTTAGGTTTTATAAATGAGATCTGTGAAGAGGGTTATAAGAATGACATGTTGTTTATACCTTTCTCTAGGCCTCTGATATTTATTTTTAGCCTCTTTACTTAGGATAAGATCAGGATAAATGAAGCAGGAAGGCCACAGTTATTGATGGTCCATTGAGTACATGTGTTTACAGAGAATTTCCCTTTTCTAAGGTGTCTCATAAATCAATATCAAAGTTTATTTTATCATCCCTAAGTAAACTTTATTTTAGTGAGCTGATGATCATTCATTGTAGAGCTCTTTTAATTGGTCAAGTTGACACAAAATATACACTGCTCTTTGGTTCAACATGAATAGATGCCTACCCTTCTTTGTATAAAAAAGGACTATAAATATCTACAGGTGCTAGTGTGGTTTAAAAACCAATTCTTTGCTGTTTCTCCACAAATAGAGTTCAGGTTAGAGATTCTCAGCTCTTCACTGGAAAAATATCCCGAATGACTATTTTCAGATACTTTATTCAAATCTCTGGTTTCTCTTGTCCTTTCAGGCTTTATTTGCAGGGAACAGATAATGACTCAAGTCAGTTTCCCCCAGTTTCAGCTATAAAAGTGTATAATTTATCCAAATTTATAATAACCCCTTCCCCATGTAAATACTTCAAAGAGTGTATAATCATGTTTTACATCACAAACAAATAACAAGAAGATTAGAGGGAAGAAATGATTGAATGATAAACAGGGTTGAATTGCTGAATCAGTGTGACTGATATTTGCTTTCTGTAATAGTTTTGGTCAAACTCTATAAATGGTATCTCAATTTCTCTCCTGCTTTTAAATATACCAGTGCTTCTTTACGGCAACCAATTCTCCTACTTGAATGAATAACATCTTGTAACTCTTTGCCATCCTTATTTCTTTATTTCACAAATATTTATCATATGCCTATTATTTGTTAGAAGCCATGCCCTAAGAGAGAAAAGTCTCTGATTTCATGATTGCATTCTATCCAGGGAAGGTGGGTATTTAACAAATAAGCAAACAAAATTATTAATTTTGATTAGTGAAAGTTGCTCTAAAGAGTATAAAATATAATAATGGGAGCAGGGCAATGATATGTGAACTTCAGGGGCCAAATGTCTCTGGAAGATGATATCTGGACTTTGAAGAACAAGGGAAATGGTATTTCAGGCAGAAAAAACCATAAATGCAAAGGCCCTGAGGCAGAACCTGAAGATTCATGTTTCACGGGTCTGGAGCCAGGTGAACAAGAGGAGACGGTATAGGATGAGTTGAAGTAATTAGGAGAAGGCATGTTGGATTTTGTTTTCTTTTGCTTTTGCTGAAAACAAAATCCAACATGCCTCCTGGTCATCTGATGTGAACAGATGACCTTTGGAAAAGTCCGTGATGCTGGGCAAATTGAGGGCTGAAGGAGAAGAGGGCATCAGAGGATGAGATGGCTGGATGGCATCACTGATGCAATGAACATGAACCTGGGCAAAATCCAGGAAATGGTGAGGGACAGGGAGGCCTGGCATGCTGTAGCCCATGGAGTTGCAATGAGTCTGGCATGACGTGGCGACTGGACAACAAATGTTGGATTTTGTTAGCCAGAGTAAGGGGCAAGATTTTGTGCTAAAAACAATGAGAGAACGTTGAAAGGTTATAGGTTGAAGGTGATGTAATCTGGTTTATGTTTGGAAGACTGCTCTCTGGCAGTCAGCTTGGATGCTAATGCCCGGGTTCGGGTGAGATATGAGAGTTCTTCATGCCAGACTTGTCAGGGTGATGACCCTGAACAACTGTTCAATGAAGTACATACATTCACGGTAAAGCTGATGTGACTTGTGGACTTACTGAATATAGAGCATGAAGTTGCACACATGTCACAAGCAGTAATCACAGGTAACACAATAAAACTAACATAGCCTTAGTTTATTGCAATGGCACCCCACTCCAGTACTCTTGCCTGGAAAATCCCATGGACGGAGGAGCCTGGTGGGCTGCAGTCCGTGAGGTCGCTAGGAGTCAGACACGACTGAGCGGCTTCACTTTCACTTTTCACTTTCACGCATTGGAGAAGGAGGTGGCAACCCACTCCAGTGTTCTTGCCTGGAGAATCCCAGGGACGGGGGAGCCTGGTGGACTGCCGTCTCTGGGGTCGCACAGAGTCGGACACGACTGAAGTGACTTAGCAGCAGCAGCAGTGTATGTGTAAATGGTTAGAAGGCTGGTAAGGTTGTAGGAGCATGAAGGCTCAGGTAAGCAAAGGCTTCCAGACATGAGGTGCACTTTGGGTTATCAGGGCTCATGGAGTTAGAATTTTAGTCAAATATACTCAGATCTCTATAAGACCAGAGATTTTCAGCTCATAAAATTATATATACATAAATTCTTTTGAAAGGGTATGGTTCTCTTGCTAAGGAGGAAAAAAAAAGATATAATGAGTACATAAATGCATAGCCAATAAACCCCAGAGTTCTGCTTCATGTGGCTATTCTGTGAGTATATTTTACATACATTGGTGAGACTTGCATTCTCTTTTGTCCCTCAAGTTCTTATTTCTGATACAGTACTAGGCATATAAAAGGTGCTAGGTAAGTATTTACTGAATAAATCCTAAAATGTTTTAATGAGTAAGATATACATGGAGAAACAATTTATATCTCTTAAATATTTCTCAAAAATTATCTTAAGTGACTTCCTGGTGGTCCAGTGGTTAAGAATCTGTCTGCCAATGTAGGGAATAGTGGTTTGATCCGTGGTCCAGGAAGATCCCACATGCCTTGCAGCAACTAAGCCCGTGTGCCCCAGCGACTGAGCCCATGCTCTAGAGCCTGGAAGGTGCAGCTATGAAGCCAGCATGCCGAGAGTCCTTGCTCTGCAACACAAGAAGCTACTCCAAGGAGAAGCCCGTGCACCACAACAAAGAGTAATCCCTGCTTGCTGCAACTGGAGAATGTCCATGCACAGCAACGAAGACCCAGTCTGGCAAAAAATTTTTTGAAAAAAGATTACTAGGATTGCAATATGGTTAAATGATAAGAAAATTTAACCTGAAAGTCACTAAAATAACCTGTTAAATCAATTTATTGGCAAGTCTTTTTTTTTTTTATTTTATTTTTAAACCTTACATAATTGTATTAGTTTTGCCAAATATCAAAATGAATCCACCACAGGCAAGTCTTTTGTAATAAAAGAAAATAAGGCTTTCATGCGTGAAGCCATTACTATTTCCTTTACATAAACCTTAAGGAAAGAGAAGATTAAAAATCTATAAAAATACTGCCTCAATTAACCAATTGAAGATAGAATTTTTAAAAGAAACAGAATTAAAATTTATGCATAAGAATGCTTTGCAAATTGCAATGATGTTCTTCACTGAAATAGAAAAAGCAATCCTAAAATTCATATGGAACCACGAAAGACCTCAAATAGTCCAAGCAATTTTGAGAAAGAAGAAAAATACCGGAGGCGTTACAGTTCCTGATTTCAAACCATGTATTACAAAGCTGTTGGAAGAACTTCAACTGATGCTGAAGTGGAAATTCCAGTACTTCACCCACCTGATGCAAAGAACTGACTCATTGAAAAATACCCTGATGCTGGGAAAGATTGAGGGCAGGAGAAGGGGACGATAGAGGATGAGATGGCTGGATGGCATCAGCAACTCAGTGAACATGAGTTTGAGTAAGCTCTGGGAGTTGGTGAAGGACAGGGGAGTCTGGTGTGCTGCAGTCCATGGGGTCGCAGAGTCAGACATGACTGAGCAAATGAAGTGAACTGATGACAAAGCTGTAGTATTCAAACAGTATGATACTGGTATAAAATTGGATGTAAGGACCAAAAGAGCAGAATGGAAAACCCAGAAATAAATCCATGTATATACAGTCAACAAATCTTTGATAGGGCACCAAAAGCACTCAGTGGGGAGAAAAATAGTCTCTTCAATAAATGGTGTTGAGAATACTGGATATCCACACGCAAAAGAATTTATCTGGACAGCTGTCTTATACCACTCAAAAAAAAATTAACTCAAAGTGGATTAAAGACTTAAATGTAAGACCTAAACCCATAACACTTTTAGATGAAAACCTAAGGGGAAAAAAATTTCCTTGAAAACATTTTTTGTATATAATACACCAAACACACAGACAGCTAAAGCAAAAATCAACATGTGGGACTATGTCAAAATTGAGAAGCTTCTGCATAGCAAAGGAAACAACAAAATGAAAAGGCAGTCTGTGGAATAGGAGAAAATGTTTACAAAGCATATATCTGATAAAGAAATAATATGACTCAACAATAGTAACAACAATTCTAATCTTAAAATAAGCAGAGGACTTGAATAGACATTTTTCCAAAGAAAATATACAAATGGCCAACAGATACATGAAGATGTGCTCTATCATTAATAATCAGGGAAATGAAAATCAAAATCACAATGAGACATCACCTCTCACCAGCTAATGAAAGGATCACAGAAATGTAGTGTAGTATATAAAGGTATATTATTCACTCATGAAAAAGCTTCAGATACTCTTTGCTGGTTGTCCTCAGATGTCCAAGAAAATTGTTTTGAGCCAGATCATGCCTCCCCAAAATTCGAATGTTGAAACCCTGACCACAGTATCTCAATGTGACTGCCTTTGGAGATAAGACCTTTAAAAGAGCTGATTAAGTTAAGATGAGACCATTAGGATGGGCCCTAATCCAATCTGGCTAGTGTCCTTATAAGAGGAGATGAGAACAATGAAAGAGGCACCAGGGATGCAGGCACACAGAGAAAAGGCCACGTGGGGACACAGCAAGGAGTTGGTCATCTGCAAGCCAAGGAGAGAGGCCCCAGGAGAAATCAAACAGCAACACCTTGCTCTTAGGCTTCCAGGCTCCAGTAATGTGGGGAATAAATTTCTACTATTTAAGTCATCCAGTCTGTGGGATTTTGTTATGGCAGCCCTAGAAAGCTAACACAGTAAAAATGGGGAAATGCAGAGGAATTTCCTTCCCTTTTTTTTTTTTTTTTGGCAAAAACAATGGGACCCATAGTGGTGGAGACCAAGTAGCACCAGAAGGTGGCAGGAGGTAGTGACATGGTAGCTGCATCCACCATAATAAACCACAGAAACAAAGCCGTGATCAGATGGTTCTTCCCACAGAATCATGGTGGCAAATCGATCATGGTATCCTTTGAAAGAAAATAGGTAGCACTCTAAAGTACCACTTGACCTAACTAAGTTGTAAAATTCTAGGTCAGCGAGGCAGAGATTGATTCAAGAAACTATAATAGGGATTTACTGCCTCTTACCCAGGTCTCAGAGCCCCTTGATTGACACAGAGGCTAGAGCCTTTTAAGAAAGGTCCCCGCAAGCGTAGCCACAAATAAATCTTGCTCCAAGACTTTAGGGAGGAGACTTATTTTAACTATGACTAAGGGAGGTGAAAATGCTCCAAAGTTTTAGGAGTTATTAAATACCAGCCTGGAACTGACAAAAATGCCACCAGAGTGCACAGGTCAAAGTGGGGCCTGTGAAAGTCAGTTGATCGTAGGGGAGTCTTGACTCACATCATTCTCATAGTGGGCCCAGCATGACTGTCGATCCATTCTGTGGCTATTTCCCAAGTCCAGCATTTATAGGAGACTGTTTTTGTTTTTTTTAAATGGTTGTATATTTAAAAAGTTTATTCATAAATTTCTCTCCTTTTATTTTGATTATATAACATAATTTGAGGCTGTGTTGCTAAGTGTGTTCATGTTTATTAGATAAGAGCTAGTACTTAGGAAGGACCAAGTAAAAGAAGGTGTTATCAGTGGAAAAGAATCCACCTGCCAAAGCAAGAGATGCAGGTTTGATCCCTGGGTCTGGAAGATCCCCTGGAGAAGGGAATGGTTACCCACTGCAGTATTCTTGCCTGGAAAATTCCATGGATATAGGAGCATGGCAGGTTACAGTCCATGGTGTTGCAAAGAGCTGGACGTGTCTGAGCACACATGCATACATATGCATAAATAAAAGAAACCTTTGGAATGCCTCTTCCCTATGCCCTAACTAAAATTGTACATCATAGCAACCCACATCTTTGGGGGAATTGCAGAGCTTAGTGCCACTGCCAAAGAGCTGAAAGATAAAGGATGTTGACTCCTCCCCATCTGAATTCACCTGCCTGTTTGAACAGATATTGCTGTAGTGTGGAACAAGCAATTGTGTTGTTATTTGCTTAATAACCAGAGCAGGCTGCTGCTGTGCAAGCTAGCTTTCTTTGCTAATCACACAGACATAGGCCCAGGCCCTCACTGCTCTTTAGCAGATCATTTTTAAATTTTATGTTCATTAATTAATGTATCTGGCTGCACCAGATCTTAGCGGTGGCATGTGGAGTCTTTTTATTAGTGGCCTGCAAACACTTCGTTGTGTCATGTGAGATCTAGTTCCCTGATCAGGGATCAAACCCAGGCCCCCTGCATTGGGAGCATGGAGTCTTAGCCACTGGGGAAGTCCCTCTCACTGCTCATTATAAGGTTTCATTGCACCTTGAGGATACCTGGAACTGCTCCCATCTTCTTTGAAGCTTGCTGGTGTCCACGTTTTGGACCCTGCTTCTCTCTTTGTCAGTCAGAACCTATTTGCTTTCCTTCTTTAAAGTTCCTCAAAGGTTATATTTTACTTTTACTTACTTTTCATGGCAATTATGGATTTATTAATTCTTGGTCAGTTCTGGGTACTTGGAATAGAAAGGTAAGTTGGAAACAAAAGCTCTGTCTGTCCCTGATTAGGAAATTTCTCCCTCATTTTTTTCTTTATCTAATGCATAGATTTATGCATAATTTAGGTCCCATGTGCATTGTATTATGAGTATTTTCTTCATAACATTAATTTTGAATGATAGAATAGCAAATATTTAAATAGGCACACCAGTGCATTTAACTGTAATGTTGTCACTGGAAATTTAGATTGTATTTAAATCTTTACTATTTTAATGTTTCTAAAATGAACAATTTTCTTTAAAATGATTTCTCACATTTATGATTATTTCTTTAGGATTCTTATAAGAGAAATTATTTTAGCAAACTCTCTGAATGTTTTAAGACTCTTGTTACATATTGCCAAATTGATTTCCAAAAAGTGTGACTCCAGACTTCTGATGAGCTAGCTGTATATACAAACATCCATCTACATTTCTTGCTAGCATTTGGGATTATGCTAGAATTTTTTTAAAAAAATGAAACAGATGGAGTTTTAAAAATACATTCTTTATTCTTTTAATGACTCTATGATGAGCAGCTATTATCAAACAGACTGTGTTCTAAGTGTAGGGGATACAGTGAGGAACAAGGTAGACAATGTCTGTGCCCCTAAGCTCTCATAGAATTTGCTTTTTGGGCACAAAAGAGGGAGAGGAAGGAGTATAGACAAAGAAAATAATAAGTAAGTTAGGAATATAACTTAGGCGTGATCCCACCATATGTTGAAAAATAAAAGGAGAAATGGAATGGAAGTGCAGTTGTCATTATTGCTACTCATCAAATACTTTTAAACTTCTAATTCTCGAGGCATGTACTTGGCTGGAGCCATTTGAACAGTTCTGCTCAGTAAGTTTTGAATCAAAGCGACCTGTATCATTTTCAAGCTAGAGCATATAATAGTCAATGAGAGCCACTTGGTTTTGAATCACGTTAGGTCTGGTCTGATTAGACCAAGAATGCTAAGCAGAGCCTTCACCTGAACTATGAATGACATACAGTAAGAATAAAAACCATCATGGTTTTAAGCGTCTGAGATTTTAGGGTTGTTTTAACATAAAAGCAGTGTAATATATTTTGCTGCTTTTTAAAAATTGCATTTATTGACTATTACTGACAATGAGCATTTTTTTTTATCAGTTACCAACCTGTGTTTCCTCTTCTAGAAATTGTCTGTTCACATCCTTTGCTCACTAATTTCTTTCTCATGAGCACTGGTATTTTTCTTATAAATATAACAGCAATTTATAGATCAAAGATTTCAACTCTTTGTAACATGTATTATACATAGTTTTCAAGTTTATTGCCTTTCTATTAATTTTGCTTAATTGCCATAGTTTTATAATAGGGATTTTATAGTCCTGAAAATATTCTTAGCAATTCCCATTAATTTTGGATATATACAGTGACATGTATAGCACATACAGCTGGATTTGAAATCTCAGATAAGACATTTCCACAGGGACTAAAGTAACGAGAAGCTTGTGAAAAGTAAACATGATGTGAAAGGCTCAGCTCTCATACAAACAAGAGAAAACCACTCTCTGATGGAAATGGACTCACTCGCAATCACTCAGCATGAGCCCAAAGCCTCAGAGAATTCTCTGTCGGTGGTAAGAGCCGTGATATCATCTGTTTCCTCATGCCCCTGAGATAAATCTGCTGACCATCAGCAGCTCAGCTGAATACAGTTTCTTTCTGTGGCTGTGCATTGATTTAGATAATTTTTAAGGGATAACTTCCCTCTGCCTCCTGCCATTCCTAGATTTTGAGGGAGAAAAAGTAATGGGCTTGAGTAGTTTTGTTGCCTGGCATCAAATTTTGTCTATGAAAAGAAATGAAATGAGACATTGAGATCAATATATGTTCTTATTGTGGCTCAGTCACTAAGTGGTGTCTAACTTTTTGCAACCCCATGGACTGCAGCATGCCAGGCTTACCGGTCCTTCACTATCTATCCCCCAGAGTTTGCTCAGACTCACGTCTATTGATGCTATCACATTGATGTCTGGTGGTGCCATCCAACTATCTCATCCTCTGTTGCCCCCTTCTCCCCCTGCCCTTAATCTTTCCCAGCATCAGAGTCTCTTCCAGTGAGCTGGCTCTTTGCATCAGGTGGCCAAAATATTGGAGTTTCAGCTTCAGCATCAGTGTTTCCAATAAAAATTCAGGGTTGATTTCCCTTAGGATTGACTGGTTTGATCTCCTAACTTGTCAGTGGGAAAGTAAACCCAAATTAATAGCTAAAAACTTAAATACAACCACACGACAGGCAAGGGAGACTATAGTGAAGTAATTGTGTGTAGGTAATATAGAAACACAATACCATTTTATTCCCAATTTTAAATATTGGTTTTATTTATTTATGTTAGTTTTCACAAAGTGATCTATCAAGCATGGAGTCAATTTTCTCATATTTGGCAATTGCTTAAAATACCTAAACATCTTACATCATTGTTCTTTGGCCATTTGACAGGATTACTCACTACCACTTCATACCATGCTGTTCTTATAGTCAGGAAAGAAAATTGAGCCATCAAGCACATGATCTACTCCAGGACAGCAGGGATTCTATCTGTGGTGCGTGTGGGTTCATGTGTCTCTTTTATCATAGTCTATGAAGCATAAGTCCTTCACTCAAAGTAGGAGTTCAATACATGCTTATTAAGTTAATAAGAAAACAATGTAAAGTGGAAATTTGATTTTGAGAATTTTTTCTAAGGATAAGAATGTCTCCAATGTATTTTGTCTTAGAATCACTAACCTCTACCCTGAATACCCTTCTAAATGGAAATGAAATCAATGAAACAAACTTAATTCACTGATAGTTCTTGAAGAGTCCCTGAACAAGAAACCACCCTGTGCAGAGTGGTGACAGGCACTGTGGCTGCTAAGTCACTTCAGTCGTGTCTGACTCTGTGCGACCCCATAGACGGTGGCCCACCAGGCTCCCCATCCCTGGGATTCTCCAGGCAAGAACACTGGAGTGGGTTGCCATTTCCTTCTCCAATGCATGAAAGTGAAAAGTGAAAGTGAAGTCGCTGAGTCGTGCCCGACTCTTAGCAACCCCATGGACTGCAGCCTACCAGGCTCCTCCATCCATGGGATTTTCCAGGCAAGAGTGCTGGAGTGGGGTGCCATTGCCTTCTCCGGGTGACAGGCACACATACATGCAAACACACTGTATCCCTGCTCAGAAAGAGATTCGGACTTCTTTAAGTGTAACAGCCGTCAGCAGTGTTATATTCAGTACTATAATTCCAGTGTCTACATCCTTGCTGGGTTGTAGGTGCTGGCCAGTTGTTGATGAGGAAAGAAAAGAATGAATGCATGCATGTGGAAATCAAAGTAATGAATTAATCCTACTCAGAACTGTGCATTTTATGTGGGTGTGTGTTTGTGGGAAAAAAAAGAGAGAGACAGAGAGAAAATGAATGAGATACTCATACGATAAGGAGTGTAGTTTCCTCTAATAGTGTATGAATTACACTTCTTTGACAAAATAGAGAAAGCCTGACTTTCCCCTTCATAAGAGGAAAGACAGAAATTTAGGCATAACATTTCTTTTATTCTTTCTTGAATATATTAATTGGGATAGGTGAGGGGGATGTTCATAAAATAAGTTTGAATCTTGATAGCTAGCAGTTAGGTGTTCAGATAACATTGCCATAAAAAGAAGAAAATCCTCTTTCAAGAAGCGTATTTGCAATTTGCAAATTCTCTCTAGTTTCCCATTCCGTGCACGTGGAGTTAATATAAGTTCACACCATTCATTTTCAATAACAAGTTGTATTAGTTAAAAAAAAAAGTTATGAGTTAAAGAATCTGTACTCTTTTTTTTTTTCATATAGTCTATTTTATCTTACTTTCTCTCTCTGTCTGCTCCAGGTCATTCTGAAATTTATCTTTCACATTTGCTGAGAAAGAAAAAAAAATGCATGGACTCATAAAGTCTTCCAAAATTATGCATAAATTTTATATTTTCTATGAACCAACACCTACAGCTTGAAAAAGAAAATCATAGACTTCAAGAACATGGCATGCAATGTCAGAAACTAAGTTTAAAAATAATTATTTTTTTCACCTGATGCATGCTGAACTAGTCCAATCTGTTTATTGCCTACAAAACTTCTTGAAAAGGGGAAAAAACTAAATTCTGCTTGAAGAGATGCATGCACTTAGTTGTATATATGATATAATCCAACAGGAAGTACCCAAAGAGCTTCTCAAGAAAGTTCCTTTAAATGTTAGAAACTCACTTGTTCCCACTTTCCAGATTATGTCTTTAAAAGTCTTTATTCCTGGAATGAACCATGGGGTTTAATTTAGAAGTCTCTGTTCAGATTGTTCAATTAATGAACTAATTGCTTACATTTACTGGAGTAGGAAATGGTAACCCCTTCCAGTATTCTTGGAAAACTCCATGGACAGAGGAGCCTGGCAGGGTACAGCCCATTGGGTTGCAAAGAGTCAGATAGGGCTCTTTGTGCATTTTATGTGTGTATGTGTGTGTGTTTGTGGGGAAAAAAAAAGAGAGAGAGAGAGAAAATGAATGAGATACTCAGATGATAAGGGAACTATACCTATCTGATTTTACTGCAAAAATGGAAAAGTAGGCTTTGGTTTCCTCTCTTCTGTTTGCTAACAGCCCATGTTTTTTCAAAGTAAGGTACTTACCTTCTTGTTACCTTGACATAATTTCTTTTTCCAAGTCAATTCAATGAAAAACAAATGACAACAAATCAAAAACAGAAGAAGGAGGAAAAGGGGGAAGGAAGGGAAATAGATAGAGGAAAAAGAAGAAATTCTTAGAAATACATCCTTAAGTGGATTTTCTTGTCTTTGTAATTTCTGTCATCTATAAGGGCTTGATATAAGTGCCTTTCAAACTGTACCCCTGAAGAAGCAGGCATTCTCAGATATTCACATTGTATGGAATGTTCTATTTTATTATAAAACTTATTGGACTGAAAATGGGGACAAGGAACACTCGATACTACGTTTTTTGAATTTGGTGACATTTTATGGAAAAGAAGTTAAATCTTTACAGTTAACCAGAAAAATGGCAAGTATATGACAATTCTGAGATGAGATATCTACTGTTTTTTAGAATGAAAACTATGAAAAGCATTCATGATTCTATCTTACTTTTCCCACTGATATAGTTCCAAAATATCTTCTGTCTTGATTGATACATGTGACCTCAGCTATCTAAGTAGCCAATTACATGGGGCATGTAACTATTGCTGTTAGAAATCTGTACACGTTACATTAAATGGCATTTGGGTTATCCATTAAAAAGAGCTCTAAAAGCCAGAAAATGTTTCCAGTAAATCTCTCTTAAGCTTCTCTATAGGTAACTTTCTAAGCTGGATTTTTTTGGCCCAGACTAGGGATAAAATTCTTTAGTTATTTCTAACCTGTCTGTCTGCTTGTCAATCAGGATATAATATGCCTAAATTCAAAACACAAAACCCACAGTTTTGCTTTGTGATATGGGTGGTTAATCATATTTCAAAGAACATAATACAAATTCAATAGTGGGAAAAGGAGAATAAATTTAACTACAGCAGGATAGCTTCTTAAATACATAAACAGTAAGAGTTATTTTAAAATGTAAGTGTCTTTATTCTATCATTCAGATGTGGCTAATGAGATGGCTTACATGTGTGTGCTCAGTTGTGTCCAGCTCTTTGCAACCCCATGGACTGTAGCCCACCAGCCTCCTCCTCCAGCAAGAATACTGGAGTGGGTTGCCATTTCCTACTTCAGGGGATCATCCCGACCTGACCCAAGGATTGAATCCACGCCTCTTGCACATCCTGCATTGGCAGGCAGATTCCTTCCCACTAGCTGCACCTGGGAAGGCCAGTGAGATAGCTTGTGTTAGCCATATATTAAGTAGTTTAAGATACTAACAAGGTCATGCCTGAGCCAAATGGAAAAAAAAGAAAAAGGGCTCCCCTGTACGCACTTATCCAAATATCCTCTCATATTTTGAACCGAGTGGTAAAAATTAATAAATATTTCCAATAAAACTAAAACTATATATATAAACCAAATAGTTGCCCACTGTGTTTGCATGTCATTGTCAAGCCTCAAATCCTCCCCAGGAGGGTCTGAGGGGACATGGAAGATGGAGGGGTTCTGGGCCCAGGAAAAAAATGCTTTTGTTACATAGTGACGCTGGGTCAGAAAACAAGCAACAACAATGCAGTGTATTTAAAGTTTTGATATTTGGTTCCTCTTGGATTTTTCTGCATTATTTTTGATTTTTTGAAATATTGTGTTAGGTATTATCTATCTTGATTACTGTTTTTTATTTTTTTCATCACAACCTTAATTTCTTTCCTGAGATAAATGCCTCGTTCACTTTACCCTCATTCCAGCTCCCCAAAATGCTAAAGCTCAAGCCATAATTGCATCCCTAAAAAGCCTTAAAGAATTTGATTAAATAGAAGAGCTATCAGACAACACGAAAAAAATATTTAGGGGCCAACACCCATTGCTGTTGTTGGTACAACGGGGCCATCTTCTCACTGGTGATTTAACCAGGAGAGTTTCTAAAATGCTTGAGCAGATCAAGGACTGCCATTAATTTGTCAATCAGTCCCCACACACTCCCCAAAGTCCTGAATTTCGGCATTCAGTTTTCTGCTGCTAAAGGAAACTTGGCTGTAAAGGAGCATTGCTCTACCATGAGATCCTGCACTTAAATATTTTCTAAAGTTAACTGACTGATGAGAATGCTTAATCTCATCCTCTATGGATCCCCATGATAAAGGATTCAATTTAATCTTGCCTAAAGGATAGAGGCTGTTTGTTTAACTCTCTTTTCTCAAGTGGGAGGAATTAAAGCTTTAATCTCAATGCAGAACCAAATTAGCAGGAATGCATCCCCGAATTCCGTCCCTTATTCGCTCCGATAGCTCCCTGAGCACACAGTCACTTGTCCTCTAAGTCATCTCACTGTTCCCCTCTTGCACTGTGTGTTCAAATAAACCTGCAAAGGGGCAAGAGGGATGCTGGTATCTTTTCCTCTGATAATGGATAATTGAGCTCAATATCATTTTATCACCAGCCTCTGTGATTTCCAAATAGCCTTAACAGGTTGCACTGTATAAAATCAAGCTAGGGAATGATTCTTTTGAAAATTAGCATGTTCAATCAAAATCCAGCCGGCTTTCCTTTTTCAAAGCATCTGTTGTCATTTCAAATTCATGAACCACTTTAGCACTGTCTGTGACATCAATTGTCTTTTGAGCTATAAGTTCCTAGTATATTCAGCAATGTATTTTCTACTGAATGTTAGTAAAAGGCAGTAATGGTCTTTGATGGCTTATCAAAGTGTTTTAATTAAGCTTTTTTTTCAGAATCATTTTTTTTTTTTTGGTGGTAAGCTTTGGCATTTCAGCCTATAGACATGGGAGAATATATTTCGTAACAACTTACAGAAAAACCCGAACAAACTTTTTGGCCAATGCGTAGTTAGGTAGATATAAGCCTTACAGCTTTATTCTGCCCTCTAATTAATAAGTTACCCTTAAGGTTTAAGAAGACTATGGAGTAAAGGGCCAATGTCTTGGCCAGTTGTGTTTGTGTATGCTCCTCAACAGATCTAGTTTTGCAGTTAAAAATTCATGGATAGAAATTCTTCATATGTAAATAGTCAGTTAAGAAATTAAAAATTAATTTAAACTATAGAAGTAATATCTTTTTGCTTTTTTAGTTTATGATTTTTCTTTTTTACCTAGAAAGGGAGTACCTCCTATAAAATAGATGAGGGCCTCTCACACTGTAGAATATTTAACAAATACCACATCTGCTTGTTAAAAATACAGACTTCCCAGCCTCATCCCTCAGAGCTTTTGATTCTTTTTCAGTAGACTTAGACTCAGCCTTGGAACATGCATCTCAGCTGATTATGATACAATTAGTCCAAGGATTTCAATTCGAAAATAAATCATACCCATTTTGATAATGACACTTAGCATACAGAAGAACTCAGCACCCTATTAAGTCTTTTTCTGCCTTTTCTTTATTTCAGTTTTCAGTTGAGCTACCTTTAAGGAAACTAAATGCTAAAATGAATAAGCCCAGAATTCTAATTTGAAATTATTCATAGAAATTATTTTTTTTTCAGGGAAAGAAACACATTTTTATTTTTTTTGCAAAGACTAAGTTTGATTTGACTTTTCTTGTGGAAATATTTTGCTTTACAGTCTTCAAGTTACAAATGAATGTCAAGAGGAAAATAAAATGCAAGTGTTACAAAAAATTATTTCCAGCAACTATCTTTCTAGAATGTGTCTATTCCCTAGAGTGAACAATACCTATAGTAGAAAATCAATTTCTATTCTTACAGAGATAGTATAAATTGGTAAATGCTCATAAAACCTGAGCCTGGAATAAATTAAGCTTAAAGAAATTGAGTTATAGTCAAAAAAGGATTTAGTTAATTCTTTAAAAGACTTGCTTAAAAAATAAACTGATTCTGTATTTTTTCCCAATCATGCTATATGCAATTAATATGAACCCCCTTTGTGACATAGTTAAAAATGAGAATTGCTGATTTAAATAAAAACAATATTTAACAAATAAATAAAATAAAGTTTAATTTATAATAAATTTATTTAATAAATAACAAAATAAGATTTAATTTGAAATCCATATGCATTTATTTTAGTCTCAAAATGTCAGGAAAGAATACACTTTGCTAAAGTATTTTTTGTTGATATTTCTTCCAAATTTTTTCAGTAAGTAAAGAACCATGTTCTCTGTGTTAGGGAAAATTATGTTTTTATAATAATGCATGTAAAATACTCCCACGTTATCAATATAATCTGTGCATGTTATATATGGTCTAATCAAGAAATCTCTGCCTGGAAGTGACCCTTACTATATTTATTGTTAACACAGTGTCCCCTTGTACCTGTCGTATGGGTGATTTCTGTTGATTTTGAAATATCTTTATAAAGCATTGTTGCTGCTGCTGCTAAGTCACTTCAGTCGTGTCTGACTCTGTGTGACCCCATAGACGGCAGCCCACCAGGCTCCCTTGTCTCTGGGATTCTCCAGGCAAGAACACTGGAGTGGGTTGCCATTTCCTTCTCCAATGCATAAAAGTGAAAAGTGAAAGTTGTGGAATATTTTAAACATGGCTATAGATTTTCAGTCCTGCTCAGGATTTACAACTTTGGAATCCTGGGCCTAACAAAGGAGCCCATATTATGTGTGCAGTTTAGATAGATATGCTTTGGGACACCAGCTTGCTTTTGTTTGTTTGTTTGTTTTTAAGGGCAAAATATAAATGCCACTAGAAATAACAAATATTTCATGTTATAAATGACTTAATCTGATTTAGGATTTAAGATGTTTCTTTTTTCCCAAGAGCAGTTTTCCATAGGTGAGTTGAAAAAGCATTTGAAATTGACATCTCTTGTGAGATGTGTCTATACACATGTGTGTGTCCGTGTGTGCATGAGTGGGCAAGTGTAGATTTGGAAATGACTTGCCAAAAAGAATGGGTAGGCTGGAGAACATTATAATCACATTGCATTTTATTACTTAATAATTTAGTGTGGGATTTGCAGTGAATATTATGTGTGTGTGTGCTAAATCACCTAAGTCATGTCTGACTCTTTGCAATCCTATGGACGGTAGTCTACCAGGCTCCTCTGTCCATGGGATTCTCCAGGCAAGAATACCGGAGTGGGTTGCCATGCCCTCCTCCAGGGGATCTTCCTGACCCAGGGATTGAACCAGCATCTCTTAAATCTCCTACATTGACAGTCAGATTCTTTACCACTAGCGCCATCTGGAAAGCCTGAATATTATGTGCACTTTTTGCTTATTATGAGACTGACAGTTAGAAGCATCCTATCTAAAAAGCATAATGTTTGCCAACTGACTTGGTTAACACCCTGTCACTGACTTGTAATGCAGAGAAATTATTTTAATAAAATGCTTTTATAGGCAAGGAGCACTCTGTCTCTCTCCGGTGAGGGGTAGTGGCGCTCTGTTTGATTCACCTGCAAACTGGTTTTCTCCAGTGGGCATGCTATGTCCATAGATCATTGAGTAAACTCACTAGTAACAGGCTCTTTCTGCCATCACTTGGGAGTATAAATGCCTGTTGTGTAACTGAAAAATTTAATTTTTGATGCCATTAGCCATTTCCTATTTCTTTATTTCATTTCAGCAAAATTGACAAATACAACACAGAGTTTCATTCTTCCAGTAAAGTGTATATACAGAAAAATAAAAATAATATTTTCAGATTTTATTTATTTGTGATTTTTAACAGGCTTTCCCGGTGGCTCAGTTGTAAAGAATCCTCCTGCAACGCAGGAGATGTGGCAGGAGTCACAGGTTCCATCCCTGGTTCGAGAAGATCCTCTGGAGAAGGAAATGGCATCCCTCTTCAGTATTCTTGCCTGGGAAATCCCATGGACAGAGGAGCCTACAGTGGGGTTGCACAAAGAGTCAGACATAACGTAGGCACTAAGCAACAACAACAAATTTACCTTTTTTGAATTTTATTTAAAATGATTCTAAAACATTTTGCAGTAAGAAAGAAGTGTCATTATTGACAAAGATGGGCAATGACATCGAAGGCCCAGAGGAGCGAGAAAAAAAGATTACTAAGGTGAGGAACATCTACTTCTGCTTTATTGACTATGCCAAAGCCTTTGACTTTGTGGATCACAACAAACTGGGAAATTCTTCAAGAGATGGGAATACCAGACCACCTGACCTGCCTCCTGAGAAATCTGTATTCAGGTCAGGAAGCAACAGTTAGAACTGGGTATGGAACAACAGACTGGTTCCAAATCAGGAAAGGAGTACATTAAAGCTGTATATTGTCACGCTGCTTAACTTATATGCAGAGTACATCATGCGAAATGCAGGGCTGGATGGAACACAAGCTGGAATCAAGATTGCTGGGAGAAATATCAATGACCTCAGATATGCAGACGATACCGCCCTTATGGCAGAAAGTGAAGAGGAACTCAAAAGCCTCTTGATGAAGGTGAAAGTGGAGAGTGAAAAAGTTGGCTTAAAGCTCAACATTCAGAAAACTAAGATCATGGCATCTGGTCCCATCACTTCATGGGAAATAGATGGGGAAACAGTGGAACAGTGACAGACTTTATTTTTTTGGGCTCCAAAATCACTGCAGATGGTGACTGCAGCCATGAAATTAAAAGATGCTTGCTCCTTGGAAGAAAAGCTATGACCAAACTAGACAACATATTAAAAAGCAGAGATGTTACTTTGTCAACAAAGGCCCATCTAGTCAAAGCTATGGTTTTTCCAGTAGTATGTATGGATGTAAGAGTTGGACTGTAAAGAAAGCTGAGTGCCGAAGAATTGATGCTTTTGAACTGTGGTGTTGGAGATGACTATTGAAAATCCCTTGGAGATCCAACCAGTCCATCCTAAAGGAAATCAGTCCTGAATATTCACTGGAAGGACTGATGCTGAGGCTGAAACTCCCAATACTTTGGCCACCTGATGCAAAGAACTGACTCACTTGAAAAGACCCTGATGCTGGGAAAGATTGAAGGCAGGAGGACCAAGGGACAACAGAGGATGAGATGGTTTAATGTCTTCACCGACTTGATGGATATGAGTTTGAGTAAGCTCTGGGAGTTGGTGATGGACAGGGAAGCCTGGCATACTGCAGTCTGTGGGGTTGCAAAGATTCGGGCTTGACTGAGTGAGTGAACTGAACTGAAGGTGAGATAGAGTAGCCCAGAATACATGGCCTCTTGTTTTTCGTCTCTTTTTCTCTCTTTTAATTTTATTTTTGTCTTGAGTATCATACCTGCAAGGAAAATGTTTGGCTGTTTAAAAGGTTCTTTTAAATATTCAGGATTTCCATTTACCTATTTTTATATAGATTGCTCACACAGTGGTGAAATAAAAATATTCAGGTGTCAGATGACAGGTGCAAATCCTATGCATGAGGCAGGGCAAGCCCTGGAAGAATGGCAGAGTTGGGTTCAGGAAAGCTTCCTGGCCAAACATCACAACAGATTCTTCTCAACCTGAACTTGGCAGACTTTCACATGCAGACTTTCCTTGGCCCATTTGCTTGGTGAGGCCATTGTTTAGTTTTGTTTACATATCAGTTATTCTTGGAAAAATGAGTATGTGTGTGTGTGTGTGTGTGTGTGTGTGTATGTGTGTGTCTCTCACCTTTTCCCCTAAATCTGGAATCTTCACCCATATTGCTACTAGATTGCTATTTTACTGTGACATTCATTTATTCTAAAATTGTTTTTACATTAACCCATCCTAACATGCCTATGATGTGCTTACACTGTTAAAAAGAAGATTTAAGGTAAGGGAAAAATTATTCCTTAGAAATGATTGGCAGATGACATTTTTCTAGATCATTAGCATCTAGTGCTATGAGTCAGGGGCTCATGGGCCACTGGAAAATGTATTTAATTCAAATGAGGTAATGTTTTGTGGTGTTTAAGAATGGAGGCTCTGGAGCAAGAATACCAACTTCAGATCACTTAGGATCATGTCTTCATGATCTTTGACAAGTTACCTGACTTTTCCATGTGTCCACCTTTTTTCTAACCCTCACAAAAAGAGAATAATAGTAATACATAAGTTATAATATTGTTTTAAAAACTAAATGAATAGATACATGCGTATGTATAACTGAATTACTTTGCTATACATCTGAAACTAGTGCAACACTATTAATCATTTCCACTCCAATATAAATTAAAAATTAAATAAACAAGAAAACTAAATGATATAATACCTATAAAATATTTAGATGAGTGCTTATATATTAGATTTCTTCTATTGCTGTAACAAATTACCACAAAGTTAGTGACTTAAAGCAATATAAACAAATTTATTATCTCAGAGTTCTGTAGTTCAGAAGGTGGAAATATGTCTTTCCTTTGGATTGTAAGATCAAACTAGTCAATCCTAAAGTAAATCAACCATGGATATTCATTGGAAGGACTGCCACTGAAGCTGAAGCTTTCGTACTTTGGCCACCTGATGCAAAGAACTGATTCATCGGAAAAGACCCTGATCTTGGGAAAGATGAGGGCAGGAGGAGAAGGGGATGGCAGAGGATAAGATGGTTGGATGGCATCACTGACTCAATGGACATGAGTTTGAGCAAACTCTGACAGATAGTTAAGAACAGGGAAGCCTGGTGTGCTGCAGTCCGTGGGTTTGCAAAGACTTAGACACAACTTAGCAACTGAACTGCAACAACAAAGCTAAAACCAAGTGACCACAGGGCTGAATATTCCTTTCTGAAACTCTGGAAGAACCTGCTTCCTTGCCATATTTTAGCTTCTAGAGGCTACCAGCATCTCATGGCTCCTGGCCCCTTCCATCTTCAAAACTGGCTGTGGCTGGTTTCATCTGTCTCATATTATACCACTGTCTCTTCTGCCTTCCTCTTTCAGATTTATAAGACCCATGTGACTGCATTGGGCCTAACCAGTTAATCCAGGATTATCCTTTAATTCTAAAAGATAGCTGATTAACAACCTTAATGCCATCTTCAACTTTAATTCTTTATTGCTACATAGCCTGATATATTCAAAACGCCAAGGATTAGGACATGGGCATCTTTGGAGTAGCCGTTATTATTCTGCCTAACAGAGTTTGATACATAGTAAGAATTTTAATACATCAACCATTGTTACAACACTTTTGAGAATAAACATATGTGGATTTTTCTATAGAGGCTGATAGCTTTAATAAACACCACCAGTTCAAAAATGAATAAAGAAATCATTATTTATAGAATAAAAATACATGAGTTAGAAAGTAATGTGTATGCATTGAGATCAATACTAAAGACGGAATAATCAAAGTAAATCTCTATATGTTATGTATGACTTTACTGCATCCAAAGTGACTTTTTTTTCCTCTAGGAAAAGTACTTTTTTAATTGAAAAAATTCAATGCATTTGTTTTTTATCCTTCTAAACATGCTATCATATACACAAATAATGAGAAGTTGATAAAAATTATTGAGCTCTATGCAGAAATACATCCATCTGCTTTGCTAAATTTCAGGAGAAAAAGATCACTCACATTAAATGAGTGAGAGGAGCTGATCCAGGGGTCAGTTCTGGACATGGTGCCAAGTGCTCTCTTTGCTTCTTCATTTTTGGCAAAAGTCACCTGTGGTTAAGAAGTGGTTGTCTCACTTTATAGATGAGAAATCTGAGGTGTAGAATGGTGAATACCTTGATGAAAGATACACAGTTAATATGATATTGATCAGTTTTCCTAACTTGAAGATCTTGCCTTTCTCTCTACCTCCGCTTCTTCTCTAAAATGCAGCATATGCTGATTTTTCTATCTGTTCCACTGAATTTCTCATAAGGCACTGCCTAGTCTCCACATAATGAGCATGTACAGCTTCTATAACATAACCACACAATCTATAAGACAATATTTTAAATGATAGTGGCATTATTTCCTAATGCCCTATTAAGTGAGCCAAAACGACTATTTTAAGGGCAAATAATGTTTTCTATTTAGTAATCAGCATATTCATAATTTTCAGTCAATGCATGTTTTCAATTTCACACCATGTGATTCTCAACTAACAATTTCAAGACAGGGATATTTGTCTTTGTCTCCTTCTTAATGAACTGAATATTTCTAAAAAAAAATTATAATGTAATTGTGTTGCTAAGATGGATAAAATTGTTTTCTTTGCAGAAAGTATTCTTACCATCCTAAAAGATTGGAATTAGTTCAGGGTGACCCACAAGAGTAATTAGTTTGGTCAAACTTTGGTAACTGGTTCTCCTCAAGCATAACAATTCCACTGAAGATTCTTTTTCCTTTTATTTCCTGTACCTTGCACTTATTTGTATTGTGTCTAAAATAATCATTCTCTAATAACTGTAAGAGTTTTTAAATAGGCTGTGAGCTCCTTGAAGGCAAAGCTTATAATTTTCTTTTATTCCTATGTGTATTCTCATGTTATGGAACATAGTAGTATTCTATTCTTCAGGTAGCAGTTAACAGGTACGTTTTAAAGGACTTTAGCTGGGATATTTACCCAATCCCCTCTCCTCATAAAATCTTTTGTAGTCATAACAATGTGGTAGAATTGAATGTTTTGTCTGTCCCAAATTAATGTGTTAAAAACCTCATCCCAGAAAATCTGTTGTTTTTTCACTTCCCAGTTGATGATATTGGCCTGGCCAAAAAGTTTGTTCAGGTTTTTACCTAACATCTTATGGGAAGATCTGAATGGACTTTCTGGCCAATGCAATATTTTTGTTATAGCCACATGGATGGACTAAGACAGGCGGATACCATAATACAGAAATAACAAAGCTTGATAGCAGCTGCGGCATCTAGAACATTCTTCAGCTCTCTGCCTGTGAGCCTATTCTCCATACATCCCCAGCTCCCTTTCAGAAGCACCAAGGGAAACAAAGTAGCTTGAAATGTAAAGTACTCCTCTAGAGCTTGGAATTATGGTAAGAAAAAATGTGTCTGGGAAAGCTTCAAGTTATTGCATAAATAATTTGTAGACAAATTAACAAAGTTTATAAATGGTTCAGTGGAAGAGTGGTACACACAGAGATAGATTTTGAAGGAACAGGAGTGTGTCTTATCTTTATTGGCAGTGATATTTCCTAACTGTGAAGTGGATTTATGGAACTACAAGAGACAGAAATCTGCCTTGTCCACAGTTCCACCAAAATACATTTTGGAATTAGTATGCAATTGACTTAAATGGTAAAGACAAGGAATAGTTTGTTCTATTCTGTGGTTGGTTTTAGGGGTCGTGATTTCTTACTGAGTTCATAATATAGGAAGTTATTTGTTTCATATATTCAGAGAAAAGCAGAATATTATCAACATGAGAGGATGTTTTAACAACAGTAATGACCCTGCTGAAATTCTCTCTAAATGAGGATTTGTATAGAGAAAGGAAAGAAATGCAAATGAAACGCTAAAGTTCTGTAATCAAGTTGGAGTATATTTGAGCTTCATTAATTAAGCATTGGGATTCTGAAATCAAAAGAGTTGTTGTTTTTAATAATTTGTCTTTACTGTTATCCTAGACTACTGTATCTTCTGCTTGTTTATCAGACAGAAACTGAACTGCAGTTATTTCCTCTTTCATTATTTCATTGTTTTCTTGTTTGCTAGCTGAATCTCTATAACTTTGGGTTTTTGCCAAAATATCAATGGTGACTAGAGGAATGATTCAAGTAACAGGCTACCTATTTTCTCTGGCATATATCTTAGTCCCTGTGTTCATTTTAGAGTTTAGTTGGAAGCATCTCTACTTAGTCCCCAGGTTGTAAGACACGTTATCACAGAATCACTCACTCACATCTCCTTAGCTTCTGCAAGACACACCAGACATCCCCAAAAATGATGTCCTGACCTTTTCCTTGATACAGAAGCTATCCTGTAGTCAAAGAGGAGCTGAAGAATTTGCTCTCTCCCCATCATATGTTAACACTTATTATCTTCTCTAAAAGGCATCCTACTCATTTTCTATTTATTTTCTTAGTCATAAATTCCTTAAAAAAGATTGCTGTTAAACAAGTTTCCAAATACACCAGAGCTGATTTTACACTTTTGTTCTCTTGACATTGTGGCTGTTTCTTATAATCATACCTGACCTTATAGCCCTCTTTTCAACATTTGTATAGCTCATTAAGAATTCTGAGTTCATCATAAAGCTCCTTTTCATTTGCATTAATTTGTGTCTTCTTTTTTACTCCTCACTGGAATAATGCGTGATTATATTAGCATAACTCTTCCAGTCTTTACGAAGTCTTCTTGAGTTATCAATATTCTTAAGTCTCAAGATTTACAGGGCCATAAAAGAGTTTCCTGGAATGTTTTGTTTGTTTATTTTAAAACCATGTATTGGTTATTATTAGCTGTGTTATACATGGGATTTATGAATTTATAGATACAAGTCAAGTAAGGCTATAGTCAATGGACTACAGGTAAATGTTTAGCAACATGCTTTTCAAAGAGGTTGTGTTTGTTGGGGGTGAGGTGGAAACAAAGATGGGTAGTAGTCCCTGAATTCTCCAGTGGAAATACTCACTCCAGGGCCAATTTCCAGTCAGTAGCATTAGGGGTAGAAAAGAGATGAGAACAGCTAGTTCCAGGGAAACTGGTGTGAGATGGCTCCAGGGTCAGTTCAGTTCAGTTCAGTCGCTCAGTCGTGTCTGACTCTTTGCGACCCCGTGAATCGCAGCACGCCAGGCCTCCCTGTCCATCACCAGCTCCCAGACTTCACTCAGACTCATGTCCATTGGGTCAGTGATGCCGTCCAGCCATCTCATCCTCTGTCGTGCCCTTCTCTTCCTGCCCCTAATCCCTCCCAGCATCAGAGCCTTTTCTAATGAGTCAACTCTTCGCACGAGGTGGCCAAAGTACTGGAGTTTCAGCTTTAGCATCATGTAGCTCTGATTAAATTAACAGTGATTTCATACCTAGTCCTAGTCCTCCTCCCCACCTCCTCATTCCCCTGAGTCCACTAACCAGAAGTGACAAGTTTGGGCTCTTTTAATTGAATTCTCTAACACTGCCATTTTGCTTTCTGTACTCCTTTCTTTCAATACTGTTGAGCAACAATTTCTATTTGTCAATGTTAAGTTTATTTTACTGTTTATGAATATATAGTTTTATATGTATGAATATATAATTCACACATTGTTTCCTTATTATTACTTTTCATTTCCTGTGTTTTCCATAGCTTTACTTTTACATTTTAAAATATTACTTTAAAAAAGTAATCTACATATATAGATTACTTTTTTTAAAAAATCACATAATTTTCATTGTGCTAATGGCTAATTTTTTCTACCTCTTCAAATACCTTCAGAGTACTTTCAAAAGATCAATCATAGCATGTGATCTGACAATTCCACCGTTTTCTTGGAATCACTTCTCCTAGAGACTTCTTTTTCCATCTGGACTGTCCACTCTCTAGTCTTAATGAATCACTCCTGTTCGGGGACTTTGCTTGCTGTTGCTGTCCTAAGAACTTTCCTTGCTTTTCTCCTAGTTGGCCTCTCTCTGCTTATTTATTTGATGGATCTTATTTGTCTTTCTAAATTCTCTCCTCTCACTTGTAGCATCATCAAAACAAAAAGACAGCAAAATAGCAGTGAACATGATATTGATGGCTGCAGTATTTTTGCCTGTGTTTACCTTGAGTTTCACTGCTTCACACCAGGTTGTCTGCTTAGTACTACCTGTCATTCTGCGATCTCCTTTTCTCACCTTCCTCAAGGAGGATACTTCAGTTTCTTTTCATAGTTTGTTCTATTTTCTGATTACCCATGATCTTACTCTATTGGTTTACTTTTTCTCTTTTTTTTTTCTGGAGTATATCTTCGAAAAATTTCCAGAGAAAAAGAAATAAATATTTTGAGCTCATGCATATCTGAAAATGTTGTTATTTTACTCTCTCATTCAACTTACCATTTGTCTGGACATAAAGTTCTAGACTGGAAGTGATTCTTCATATTTTGGAACATTTGCTATTAAAAATTTGAAGCCATTCTGATTTCTTTCCCTTCTATTTGATCATTTCCCTAGTCTGGTTCTTTGTAGCACACACAAAACTACACCTTTGGTCTAAAATATTAAAACAATTTGCTTTAATGTGAGGTGGCCTTTCCTTATGCTAGGATCTCAATAGAATTTCTCAGTCTAGCAACCTTGTTTGAGATCAGAGAAATTTTTCTGAATTAATGTGTTTTACATTTTACATTTTCCTAAGTGCTTTTCATGGCAACCAACTCCAGTACTCTTGCCTGGAAAATCACATGGACGGAGGAGCCTGGTAGGCTACAGTCCATGGGGTTTCGAAGAGTCTGACATGACTGAGCAACTTCACTTTCACTTTTCACTTTCATGCATTGGAGGAGGAAATGGCAACCCACTCCAGTGTTCTTGCCTGGAGAATCCCAGGGACGGGGGAGCCTGGTGGGCTGCCATCTATGGGGTCGCACAGAGCCGGACACGACTGAAGTGACTTAAGCAGCAGCAGCAAGTGCTTTTCAAGTTTTCTTATCGTTTTCTCCCTGTTTTTATCATTTTTTGAAAAACTTCCTCAACTTTATTCTCTAATTCTTCTATTCAATTTTTGTTTATTTTCTCATATTTTTATTTCCAGAAGTTTTTTTTCTCCAAATGATCATTTCAAATATCCACTTCTTTCTTAGACAAAACATCTTTACTTCTATGAGATTATTAATAGCATAGTTTTAAAGTTTTTTTCTTCCCCCGTGGTGTCTTTTTCTCTTCAGATTCTTCATGGTTTCATTTCTTTGGGTTTCTGTACCTCACGTTAAGAGGCTTTTCTCAGAAGCCTAGTAATCCTTGATTGTCTTCTCCTGTTAAAGAGTGAGGTACTGTAAAGCTGGCTGGCAACTTTAAGGCCGTGAGTGGTGCTTGTAATTACAGAAGTCACTGTGGGCCATTAGTTGGAGATGCCCAAGGTAGGTGTGATTCAGCAGGTCTTCTTGAACTTGTTCGATAGATTCTCACAGAAAAGAATCTTATCTTATCCTTGTGGGGCAACAGCCAGTCAATATTTTTGGAGACCACTAAGGGAAAAGCGGGGTGTGGGTGAGAGTGGAAGCAATCTGATCATTCAGTGTCTAGTCTGCATGTCTGTACTTTATTTTCTGTTTTGGAACCGTGTCCCTACCTCAGTCTTAGGCGGCTATTGCAGCCTGTAGAACCTCAGTTTGGATTATTCCAAAGAACGAAGCTTCTGCGTCTGTTGAGATATGGGCAGATGATCAGTCAGGTATTGGAATGGATTCCAAGAGTCTAGTTTCTTTCTTTTTTTTTTTTTGTTGCTGGCTTTTGTTGTTTTTATTTATTTATTATTTTATTTTTTAATTAATTTATTTTAATTGGAAGAGAATTACTTTGCAATATTGTGCTGGTTTTTGCCATACATTGACATGAATCAGCCATGGGTGCACATGTGTTCCCCACCCTGAATCCCTCTCCCACCACCTCCCCACCGCCTCTCTCTGGGTTGTCCCAGAGCACCAGCTATGAGTGCCCTGCTTCATGCATTGAACTTGCACTGGTCATCTATTTATATATATATGATAATATACATGTTTGATGCTATTTTCTCAAATCATCCTACCCTCGCCTTCTCCCACATGGTCCAAAAGTCTGTTCTTTACATCTGTGTCTCTTTTGCTGTCTTGCATATAGGATCGTCATTACCATCTTTTAAAATTCCATATATATGTGTTAATATACAACGTTGATAGTTCTCTGACTGTATAATAGGCTCCAGTTTCATCCACCTCTTTAGAACTGACTGAAACGCGTTCTTTTTTATAACTGAGCGCTGAAGAATTGCTGCTTTTGAAATGTGGTGTTGGAGAAGACTCTTGAGAGTCCCTTGGACTGCAAGGAGATCCAACCAGTCCATTCTAAAGGACATCAGTCCTGGGTGTTCATTGGAAGAACTGATGCTGAAGCTGAAACTCCAATACTTTGGCCACCTCATGCAAAGAGTTGACTCATTGAAAAAGACTCTGATGCTGGGAGGGAATGGGGGCAGGAGGAGAAGGGGATGACAGAGGATGAGATGGCTGGATGCACATGAGTTTGGGTGAAGTCCGGGAGTTGGTGATGGACAGGGAGGCCTGGCTTGTTGCAGTCCATGGTGTCGCAGAGTTGGACATGACTGAGCGACTGAACTGAATATTCCACTGTGTATATGTACCACAACTTCCTTATCCATTCAGCTGCTGATGGAAATCTAGGTTGCTTTCATGTCCTAATTATTGTAAACAGTGTTGCAGTGAACATCGGAGTACACGTGTTTCTTTAAATTCTGGTTTCCTCAGTGTGTGTGCCCAGCAGTGGATTGCTGGGTCGTATGGCAGTTCTATTTCCAGGTTTTTAAGGAATCTCCACACTGTTCTCCATAGTGGCTGTACCAGTTTGTGTTCCCACCAACAGTGTAAGAGGCTTCCCTTTTCTCCTCACCCTCTCCAGCATTTATTGTTTGTAGACGTTCTGATGGCAGCCATTCTGACCGATGTGAGATGCTACCTCATTGTTTTGATTTGCATTTCTCTAATACTGTGTGATGTTGAGCATCTTTTCATGTTTATTAGCCATCTGTGTGTCTACTTGTTTCTTAAATAGCTTTCTCTCAATCCTCAGTAGTTCAACTCTCCTCCCAGGTGTCCTGTGATTCCCAGTTTCTAAGCCACCTGAACATTTTCGTGCAGATTGGGTATCTCTCTGCTTTTCCCACTGCTGATTTAGGGTTTAGCTCTTTAGTTTGATTTTGTTTTGTTTTGTTTTTCCTGCCAGGTCAGTTCAGACCTCTTCATCTTCTTTTCAGCTTCTAGAAGTTTACAGCTGTGGCCTCCTCTCTATTTCCTCCATTCTTGTGGGTTCATGTCTAGTTCAAAAAAATACATTTACTGTAGCTTGTGTGGGGTTTGTGGAGGGAACAGATCAGATGCACAGTTAAACCCGCTGCCTGTATTCAGACGCCCTTTCTCTGAACCTTTTGAAACCTGCTTTTCTAAAGCCCAGAGCTCATTTCTGGTGAGACCCAGGTCTCCCATCTGATGATTATAGCCTCTCTGAGTGCATGTTCATCACATCCCCGAGTTCCTGTCATTTCCACTTCACCAAATCAGTTATCTGTGTTTGCTTGTCATTGTATCCATGGTTACGGTTCCCCTCGTTACTTACTCAGACTTCAGAGAGAGAAAATAAAAAAGAAGTTTGAGGATGTTTGTGCAAAATATGCCTCCTTTTCTGGACAAAGGCCTGCTGCAGAGGAGGAGATGGTAGTGATTCAGTGGGAGGATGAAAGGATGCAAGAGTGGAATTGATGAGAATTACAGGAAGTGTCAGGAGCCCCCTACACCCACCATAGCTTTGCTGGTGAGAGCTTGCTAATGAGTCTCTTGGAGGCTTAATCTCAAAAAATATTTCTCACTGTCTAGAACTGATTAATATATATTTGGACAATTTTAAAGATAAATGGGTGCACTTTTATCCAGATTATACTAGAAGTGGAACAGAAATCCTCCAATAATTCTGAAGACTTTAATAAACATACAGAACATTATTTCCTCATGCCTTACAAAGGAGGACAACTTCAAACAATGCAAAATCACATTTTTCCGACTACAATGCTTCTGTAACCTTCCCTTCCCGCCACTATGGACCATGAGGTCCAGAGAAACTTGGACAAGGCATGTGACTCCTTTCTGTTGAGTCAATATCAAAAACACATCCTGGTCAACCCTCAAGGACATCGTAATATTTCTCCTTAAAGTGTCTGTTCCTCCTAATGAAAATAAATACTAGTGTGCCCTGCATTGGTATTTGTATAAAGTCTTCTTTACTTTCTTTGTAGGAAATAAGAGAATAAAACTATAATCTCCTTATGTGGTCTTGTCTATATTATTAACAGTAACTTTAGTTTTCAATGGTCAACAGTCTCTGTCCATTCACCTGTGTCTCATCAAATTCAGCTATTCCTTTGCCAGGCACCTTCTTGGGCTCCAAAATCACTGCAGATGGTGACTGTGTAGCCATGAAATTAAAAGATGTTTGCCCCTTGGAAGAGAAGCTATGACAAACCTAGACAGCATATGAAAAACAGAGACATCACTTTGCCAACAAAGGTCTGTAGTCAAAGCTATGGTTTTTCCAGTAGTTGTGTGTGGATGTGAGAGTCGGACCATAGAGAAGGCTGAGTGCCAAATAATTGATGCTTTTCAACTGTGATGTTGGGGAAGACTCTTGAGAGTCTCTTGGACTGCAAGGAGATCCAACCAGTCAATCCTAAAGAAAATCAACCCTGAATATTCATTGGAAGGACTGATGCTGAAGCTGAAGCTCTAATACTTTGGCCACCTGATGCTAAGAGCTGACCCATTGGAAAAGACCTTGATGTTGGGAAAGATTGAAGGCAGGAGGAGAAGGGGGCAACAGAGGATGAGATGGTTGGGTAGCATCACCAACTCAATGGACATGTGTTTGAGCAAGCTCCAGGACATAGTGAAGATCAGGGAAGACTGGCGCACTGCAGGTTCAAGGGATCACAGATTCAGACATGACTGAGCGACTGAGCAAAGTTGTGCTTAGGGTGCCTTCTTAGACCCTCTTATCATGGCCTCCATGCCCAGCCACTATCATCACACAGGCAAATTCACATCTCTCACCCTTTCCCATCACAAACACTCCCTCTTGTCTCAAGACCCTTCATCTTCTGTACATAAGGATCCACTAGCATCCCAGAGCTTGTTCTCTAGAAGATCACAAGGACATTGCTTAGCCCACAAGGAAGAAATCAAGCTTGTGGATACAGAGAGACAATTACTGGGTTTGAAGTCAAGATTTTAACTTTGTCCAGAAAAAACAAACCATGCCTCCTAAACATCCTGGAACAAATCACTTCTTGCCCTTGAAACTCAGTTTCTTAGTCTGTAAAAGGGGAATGATCCTTCTCTTGGTAGAAGTTTTGAGATTTAGTAATAGTATTTGTAAAACATGTAGCTCTTTAGCTAGTAAACATGGCTGGACAATTAATAGTAGCTAAGGGGCTTCCCTGATGGCTCAGTGGTGAAGAATCTTCCTGCCAATGCAGGAGACATGGGTTCAATCCTCGATTCGGGAAGATCCCATATGCTGCAGGGCAACTAATCCCATGCACCACAAATATTGAGCCCGTGCTCTAGAGCCAGGGAGCTGAAACTTACATGCCACAAGTACTGAAGACCTCATGCTCTACAGTCGGTGCTCTGCAACAAGAGAAGCCACAGCAGTGAGAAGCCAACACACCGCAGCTAGGGTAGCCCCGGCTCATGACAACTAGGGAAAAAACCTGTACACAGCAATGAAGACCCATTCCCCCCGAAAAAAGAACAAACTGCTCCTATTAAAAGACAAGTAGCTAAGAATGAATATCCTTTATAAATGCTAATATAAATTGAGAATTAATTATAACAAAATGTTTATAAATGTAAATCCCCTCCAGAGTCCTTCAATAGACTAAATAGTCAAAGGCTATATTTATTTTGTCGCCATAGGTTAAACTTGAAGTCCATATGGTACACTTCAGTCTCTGTGACCAATGTGTGGAATTGTTTGGCTTGTGACATTTGAGCATGGTTTTGAAAGTTTTTGTGCATCTGAGAACACATTCATTACTGCTAATGGAGTTCAAACTAAGGATCTTTTTAATGGTCAGGCTTGAAGCCTTTTCATTAAAAGATTTACTGTCTCATCAGTCATAGAGTGAATAGCTGTGCATTGTTTTGGAATAACTAATAATGATAAACATCTTAGAGAAAAATTTAGTCAGCCTAATGTGCCCAGTAATGAGAAAAGATAATATTAGCATTTAACTTTAAAATGACCTTTTCTTCTGTTACCAGCAGTTCATCACAGTTAAAATTCAATTCATTTCTTACCTGGCCATAATGAAAAGGTAACATAAAGACCTCTAAAATGGAAAAGCACAGTGGGGGAGTAGTAGGAAGCAAAAAAAGATAGGGGAACGTGTTGGTTTTCTAGAACATGATATTGAATATTTCCTTATGTTGTTTTCCAGGAGTTTTGTAGTTGAGAATGTTGAGTACTCTAGGAAAAGAAAACATATATCTCATTTAAGAGGGTAAAAAGCAGAGTAAGACTCAGGTGTTATGCTCAAGAACTTATTTTTTGATGAAACATATGATTATAATGCAGGTTCCCCTAGGGCTCAGCAGTAAAGTATCCCCCTGCAATGCCCGAGCAGCAGGAGACATGGGTTCCATATCTGGGTTGGGAAGATTCTCTGGAAGATGGTACGGCAATCCACTCCAGTATTCTTAGCTGGAGAATCCCATGGACAAAGGAGCCTGGCAGGCTACAGTCCATTTGGTTGCGAAGAGTCGGATGCAACTGAAGCAACTTAGCATACATGCGTGCATGATTGCAAATGCAGGGTAATAGGTGCAGTGATACAGGTGAGTTCCAGGATCTTTGGGTGCATGAGAGAGGGAGCAGTCCAGGCAGAGCACCCAGGGAAGGTTGCATAGAGATTCTGGGAGAACAACATTGAAGGAAACGATTGAATAAACTAATCTGGTAGAAATCTATGTCAAAAGTGTAAGTGGTGATGAAATACCTGTTTTAAGGATGAACATCTTGAATTGCTTTGAAACTGTTAAGCAAACCACACCGCAGCAGAGAAAGATTCAGGGATGTTGGTCACATACACGTTTGTCGATTTCCATTGACTGCTTCTTGCCAGAGGTAATGTCAAACAAAAATTTAGTTTCTATTTGGATTCATTGTTCTATCAATGCCTGCTTGGTGCTGCAAAGCAGAGCTAATGACTGAATATCAGTGAGAAAGCCACACACTGAGAGCAGCCAGACCAAAAGCTTTGGTCTTAAAGCACTGCCTTTTCTCCAAGCCTGCATTTCCTTCATGGATCAAATATGGAGCCCCTTCTCTGTTACTCTGTATGTCTCTAGCCCTATTTTTCCCCCACTATGTTTCTTTCTTTGCTACACTTCTGTATATTGATATCTGCTTCCCTCTTGTTTCTTGCCTCCAGGAGGGACAAAGTGATATCCTTCTGTAACACTCGGTTAAGTCTCCAACTATATGTTCTGGTCCTCTAGTGTGTCCTGATTTTGGCTGAGAACAGTAAGAGAAGAAAGAATACCCCAGACAAGGATCAGACTGTGGAAGGTGGGGGCAAGAGAGATGGATTTGCTTTATATAGGTGAAGATATAGTCACCCCAGAATTTCCCCGTATATTCAACTCATCTTTTTCCTTGCTTTTTTTTCCCCTTCTCTTTTAGAATCACTGTAAAACATACCTTTAAAGAAAATCAAAGTAACGTGATAGCCTTCTCACATATTGCTCTACTTTTGCAGGTCCCCTGACATTAAAGCAACTGTCAGCATCAATCTATTCTTCCTGACTCATTGATTTTTTTAATCCCATGGTCTTCCACCCACAGCTACTAATTGCAGCTGTCTGTCACCCCGGCATGGACAGGAGAGCAAGGGCTGGCATTTCAGTGAGTGGGTGTGATGATATACAAATCTGCAAAGAGGTTCCCCGATGGAACTCTGCATCTAGCTGGTTTGTCCAGAGACCAAGTATGAGTGCCACCTATTTAGCTGCAGGCCTGCCAGCTTAGCAAAAAAGAGAAGCAAAGACTGGCACACTCTTGTTTTAGAGATTCCCTCTTTTTCCCTCTGTCTTGGCCTCTGATATTCTGTTTCTCTCCAATGTTTTCAGCTCTTTTAACTCTCTAGTCCTTTTAGCCTGTGTTTTACTCAGAAGGCACAAAATAAGTCTTTTAAGCATCAGAACTATTAAACAAAGCTGTATTGAGGCGATTTTTCATTTACTGACGGCAGGGGACGATATATGCAAAGAAATAAACTGCCGCAATCAGGTAGCCTTTCCAGACACCTGCAGACATTTATAGTGCCACATTACGGAATTGCTTTAAAATGTATCATTTCTCTCAGAGGCTGCCAAATGTACGATGATGCATGTCCTCACTGAGATATACAGACAGCAAATGTCACACGCATATTCTTCTCATCGAAGACGCAATGTGTTGTAACTAATAATGATTTCTCCAAATCACAGATTAATTGGTGTGCGGTTAATTTGGCGTATCTTAAATACAGCAGAATCTCCTTCACCTGAGTTCATTTAAAATAATAAAACATTTTTTTGTGGATAATATTGCTCGAATGCCCCAATAACACCCTTCTCAATAACACCTCCAGTCTTCCGATGGACCAGATAAATGAGAAGTTAGTATTGACAGGGAAAAAAAAAGAAAGAAAAGAAATATCTCTTTATTTTTATTTCCAAATAACTGACATATTTTTATTTATTCCCTCAAATGGTTAAAATCTTGCAGTATCTCACCATATAACTTAGAAAAAAGGAAAAATAAGCCCAATGGACATGAGTCAAATGAATTATAAGTACAAAAGGTAAAATGTAGCACAGAGCATTATATAATTGTAAAAGCTTCCTAAAAGAGCTAGAACTACAAACTTTGAAAGGTCAGTGAATATTGAAGTGTTTTGACATACCATACAGATAAAGAGCTTCAAGGACAGGCAATTTGACTTGTTCAAAAAAGGTATTATTTCGCTAAAACATTCACTTTTGATATTTTCCCATATTACAGTTATCTGCAGACTAAATTATACAGGATAGGCGTGGAGGACACTTCACAAAGCTTCTTTTTAGCAAGCAAAGCTGATCTCCAAAATGAATTATCCAAGACTAAGCATTCATTTTTAGGTGCTGAAGTTTTTCCAGATATTCACAAGATGCCAAAGTATGAATGTTTGGGGAGAACAGAACAAAAATCAAATCAATGAGAGTGATTGATTTGACTCCAGGACCAGTTTATAGAGACTCAAGATTCAACAATCTAAACATGATGTGATTTTTTTAATTAAAACAATCTCAAGAAATAAGATAATTAAAGCCATCAGTTATTAGTAATGACCCAATCAACTAATGTTGAGCCACCAATGAGCAGTCATTCATGTTTACTATTGCTCCTTGTAGTTGGAAATTTCTCAGTTTGGAGAATTTGTAAAAACTCCTATCACACTCAGTATAAAACTGAGCTTACTTTAATACCTTGTAATAAATTTGTTGAATTGTTTACTCATCAAAGAGCTAGTCACCAACTCAATCTTCAGGAAAGTTAAAGAAAATTAACAGACTAATAAAGCAAGAGCAGAAAAAATTAATACTTTTCATTTGTGATGACTACAGCCCAGGACACAAGAATATGATGCCATGACTGCTATTGGTTTTCATTTCTGGGGCCTGCAGAATAGAATTCTGATCAAGACAGATCAAGAAATATAACGTGTTATATCTTTTAAAAATACTTACCATATGCTGTAAGATCCATTTATTTCAGGACAATGGATAATTGCATGAAACCTACTTCATGTAGCTTTCTGTTCACTTTTGGGTGTACTAAATGGGGACTGGAAAGATACCCAAAGACAGATTTCATGTCTTCGCAAGTGTGTATAAGTTTGATGGAGGAAAGCGAGAGTGAACCAAATAATACAGCTGCATGGCAGAGGAAGAGAAAAGATTGTTACTGAATGTGAACTGATTATAACTATTGTAACCAGGGGGGAAAAAAAAACACAAAAAGAGACTGAAATCAGAAATTTCTAGGTTTAATTATTGGCTCAGCTTCTCAGGAGCTCTGTGATCTTTGGGCTTTTTCTTAATCCCTCTGAGCCATTTATCTCATCAATACAACAGAGATAAAACTACCTTTCATTTTGTCATCATGAGGATTAATATTGACAAGAAAACGTATGTAAAAGTGCTTGACTCACAGTGAGCACACAAAATTGGAACCTCTTTCAAAGTCTGTGCTGTTCTAACAGCAGGCTCTGGTGTCATGATAAACTCTAATTCTGCTTCTGGGTTCAGTGGCAACAAAACAGACTCTGATTGGTTCCCCTTTCCTCCTTAATTGCACTCTGCTTCTTTGTGCTGGTTTAAAGGCAGAAGTCCATTACACAGATGGGTAGGAGACAGGTTAGTGGCCCGAGGAGTTTGATAAGAACTAAACAGTCCTTCACCTCTAGCTTGTCAGGGCTACTTTGGTTTTGGGCATATGATAAACGCCCAGGAGCCAGGATGGCTGAAAGGGAGCTCAGTTATAAGAAATGGGATGCAAACCTTAAGAGTCAAACCAAATGACATAATGCTGACTTTACAGATGAAGGAAGGCTCTTTAGTTTATTTCTCCCCAGATTGACTATGACAAGCCAGTGTAGGACTGAGCCTGCAAAGGCGGACAGGTGGCCCCAGCTGTGTGGAAAGGGTGTCTATGGTGACTGGGAACCAGGGAGATCCTGGCTCTGATGGAAAAGAAGATAGTCACATAAATTCATTCATATAACCAATATTTATGGACCTCTTACTGTCCTGAATATTCATTGGAAGGACTGTTGCTCAAGCTCCAATACTTTGACCATCTCCATGGACAGAGGAGCCTGGTGAGCTACAGTCCACAGGGTCTCAAAGAGTCAGGCATAACCGAAGTGACTTAGCATGTGCACATCAGCTAATAAACATAGACTGAAGGGAGGAAAGAAGACTTGAAGGAAGATAATCCAAAAGTGATGATGGAGGATAAGATTGGGGTGATAGTGTGGATGGCAGGGAATGATTGCATTCAGCTTATATTTTGAAATTATAGCATGTCACCTGTCAAAGAAAAATGGCACTGGATGAATTAAACAGACAAAGGACATGTTATTCAAGACTGTTGCAGTAGTGGAGAGAGATTGCACTCAGTTTTTCTGAAAAAGATAAAAAGGTACAAGAATTTTTAAGCACTGGAATAAGCTAGTGGAAAAGTCTCTGGGAAGGGAAGTTGATCAGTGTGATTAGGCCATCTATGTTTGGTTTTATGTTTGTTTTTTGTGTTTATGGATGCACCATACAGCTTGTGGGATCTTAGTTCCCTGACCGGGATAGAGGCCGTGGCCCCAGCACTGAGCACACTGGGTCCTAACCACTGGACTGCCAGGGAATTTCAAGGCCATCTGTGTTTATTAATTGTCACTTCCTTAAGTTATGCTTCTATCTCCCAGAGACTGGGAGATAAGCACTCTCTTATTCCATGATTATATCTCAAAGGACAGCTCTCAGCTCCCTGAGAAAGATAGACATGGCTTGCAAAAATTGGCAACAAATTCCCACTGAGTATTTTGTATATGGTAGTGTATATGTTTCTATGATACTCTCTCAACTGGGGCTCTGTAAAAACCTAGAAGGATGGGATGAAATGGGAAGTGGGAGGTAGGTTCAACGGGGAGTGGACATACGTATGTCTACCTAGGGCTGATTCATGTTGACGTATGACAGAAACCAACACAACATTGTAATTATCCTCCAATTAAAAAGATAAATTGTATATTTTAAAAAGACTAGCAAGAGGCTGGGAGAAAACCTATCTACAGTTCAGAGGGCCAGAGAAATAATTTTTAATTACAAGTTTTCTAAAGTAAATGCTCTAAAGGGTCCTAAAGTCTAGAAGAAATCTGTCTGAAGTTCATAAGGTGAGGGGGCGATTATGGCCATCTTGGTCACAGTCAAGGATGGACTCTGACTCCTGCCTCCTAACTGGTGCCCTCAGAGCAGTTACTTAACATCTTTGTGCCTTAGTTTTCTTATCTGTTAAGTGGGCATGATAAAGCAAAAACACTTGGCAGATTATGCATGGATTAAAGCAGTGAATATATACAGAGAGAGAATTCAGAACACTTTCTGGCATATAGTAGTATTAACTACAATTATTATGGTCAAGGTAACAGATTTTCTTAAGGAGTCAGAGATCAGGTATGAGACAAAGCGAGGATGTAAGATAACATCAAAGTTTGGGGTCTGAAAAGTGAAAGTGAAAGTCGTTCAGTCATGTCCAGCTCTTTGTGACCCCATAGATTATACAGTCTATGGAATTCTCCAGGCCAGAATACTGGAGTGGATTGCCTTTCCCTTCTCCAGGGGATCTTCCCAACCCAGGGATGGAAACCAGGTCTCCCTCATTGCAGGCAGATTCTATACCAGCTGAGCCATGAGGAAAGCCCAAGAATACTGGAGTGTGTAGCCTATCCCTTCTCCAGCAGGTCTTCCTGACCCAGGAATGGAACTGGGGTCTCCTGCATTGCAGGTGGATTCTTTACCAACTGAACTATTAGGGAAGCCCCAGTGGGTCTGAGCTACTACAAAAATGGAGTTGTGATTCACTGAGACAGAGAAGCCAGTAGGTACAGGTTTTATAGTGTAAGAAGTGGCTGTATGTGTGTGTTAGTTGCTCAATTGTGTCCGAGTCTTTGCGACCCCACAAACTGTAGCCTGCCTGGCTTCTCTGTCCATGAAATTCTCCAGGCAAGAATACTGGAGTGGATTGCCATTCCCTTCTCCAGAGAATCTTTCCTACCCAGGGATTGAACCCTGGTCTCCTGCATCACAGGCAGATTTTTTACCACTTGAGCTACAGTAAGTCCAGTGAAATAGCTTAGGTTTATGAGTCATCAGAGGATGGGATGAGTTAGGTAATGTAATTACCCTTTCTTAATAATTGTATATATATTATACATATATATATATATATAGTGGACTGTATTTTAAAAGTTCTGAGTGTAACATTAAGAGACTTGTTTCAATTCTTTCCTCTATGCCCCAAATTAGACATTGGTAGTTATAGGGAAAGAGATATTAGACAAAGATATTTATTATTGTAAACCTTAATTAAAAAGGTAACAATTAGAAAAAATGAGGTTGTCAACCCTAATATGTATTTATTTGTTCTGTTAAAGAATCTCCCTTAATTCAGAAAGCAAAGTATGTACTCAAGTAAGTGTTCTACCTATGAAAACTATGCCTTGTTTTGCACAGTAGTCCCAGTTCCCAGAACAATCCATGTCAAACAGAGTGTGCTCAATAAATATTTATGGAATGAATGAAACCGCATGCTGACACTTTGTGTTTAGAATAGTTGTATACACATGAATATTGCTTGGTAGTACTGTGAATTATTTGATTTGCAACATGTGCAGTTCTGCTAACCTGCAATTTACCAACTGATAGGTCAATATATTAAAATTCTCAACTTGAGGCTTGCATTAGCATTTTTAGAAAAGAATATGTCCAGCAGGGTAGTTTTTATCCAAACCTTTAATAGGATTATAATATAGTAATTGTATTTTTAATGAACACGTTGAAAACATTTACAACACAACAATTGAGATTTTTACTTCATTTAGATCAAACAGTTTACATAATGTACCAGCTTGGTTTATCTTTTGGCTAAGGATTAAATGCTACACATAATTTTGCTTAAGACTTTCTTTCATGGTATAGTCATTCCACAGTGTGTGAAAGCTAAGTCTCTTCAGTCAGTCATGTGTGACTCTTTGCGACTCCATGGACTGTAGCCTGCCAGGCTCCTCTGTCCATGGGATTCTCCAGGCAAGAACACTGGAGTGGGCTGCTATTTCCTTCTCCAGGGGATCTTCCTGAGCCAGAGATCGAACCCACATCTCTTACATCTTCTGCATTAGAAGGCAAGTTCCTTACCACCAGTGCTGCATGGGAAACCCCCATTCTACAGTATATGTTGGGAATTGGTTCCAGGATCTGCTGTAGATACCAAAATCCACAGATGCTCACATCCTGTGACTGTGGGCATTGGTATCCTGGGTTCCACAACATGGATTCAACCAACCAGGGATCATAAATAGTACAGGATCTGAGTCTGGTTAAATCTGCTGATGCTAAGCCCACAGATATGGCAAGCTGACTGTACTAAAGCTGGTCGTGAGACTTATTTTTTATTAATATTTCTCCCATCAACCTCCCTCCCTCCCTTCTTTTCTCCCTGTATTCTCTTCTCCCTCTCTTCCTAACCTTCCTTCTTTCTTCCCTTCCTTCCTCAACTGAATCTTCCTTTTTCCAAGAGAAAAATTTTGATCTCTGAAACAAGAAACAAATACACAGAGTCGGAAATAAAAGGTTTTTTTTTTTTTTCTAGATGTTCTAAAAGAGTTTTGAGTATCAGAATAATATTATTATCCTGATTCATACATTCTTAGAAGAAGCACAAATATTTTCTCAAAGAAAGAAAAGGATATTCATAGGAACCCATTGCAGATGTGTTAGTATCTGAAATATTGGGTAATTGAATTATGGTGGAATTTTTTTAATCATTTGGAACTTTGGCCGATAGTCATGGCATCCTCCATTAAAAAAAAAAAAAGAAATGATTTAGAGGAGAGAAACAGGAATGTATACAAACAAAACAGAAGTAGTATAAACAGTTACAATTCATTTAGCGTTTGCTTCCCTCAGAGATAAAGTATTGCATTTAAAGTCCTTTAAAATACCTATATACTTTATATCGTGATTGAGAGAAGAGACTGATTATTAAAGAAACAAAAGTCAAAGTTAATATTTCCTTTACAATACTAGTATAACATACTTTTGTGCCCAGTATTTTCTTTCTGATGCCAATATCAGGTCTGTTTTGTGCTCATTCCTGACTGTTCTTCAGTGGAAATATATACTCAGTGTTAAGTCCTATAGTCCTTCAGCCTCTTGTTAAGTGGTTAATGATTTGTAAACAAACATTTAAAAGCTAACTAAGGAAGCCTAAAATCCTTGTGAAAAGTTATTCCCTGGTTTGATCCAGTGTTGGTAAGTTGACTCTGGGTAACATCTAGGATGGATGGTATTTTGTTCTACAAACATCTGCACAGCATTTTCCAAGGGCCTATCAAGAAAACATCATGAAATGTTGTATTCTGATTGGGTTCTGTGGGCTTGATTCCCAAGATCCATTTTAGGTCGTAATGTCTAATAGAATTCTATTTATTAGTTTGTGTTCAAAGTATAAATTTGAGTTGAAGTCTGAACCTAGGTGGTTAAGAAAAAAAATTAGGATGGGCTATATATATCTGTCCTCTATGTGGTCTTAAAATTATTACTAAATTTTATATATTTATATTTAAGAGGTTTGATAATAAAATATATGTGACAAGCAAAAAAATTCCTTTTGTAATTCCTTAAATTTATGAAAGATATACTAATATTAGAAATAAACTTCAGTTTATGTAGAATTTTTTGAGAAGCAAACACATAATTATACCATATGTACATAGTAATTTTTATTCCATTTCCTATTATGTTCCATTAATTACTTGTTTGTCTACCAAACTGTATGCTTTAGTAGAGCATTGGGAAAGAATTAATTTTCCCCAATTTACAGTTTATTTCAATTTTCTGCATAATCTCTGTGACGTCTCATTGCAACCTAGGCATGGGTTAAATATTTAAAACTTTTATTTCTATTATTTGATAGATGAATTTATATTAACATTCATCACTCCTTCCCTACCTATTATTTATTGCATATTCTCTGATATGAATGCAATTACAGAATTTACATTAGGCTTTATTTGCTGTAGCCTTCAGTGAACTGTTGAATCTGGTGAGTTGGTTGAGAATTCTCATGAATTACCAAGTTGTTGCAGTTGTAACACACAGCACATCAATACCTGTGAGTTGATAAACTTGTCATATGAAACTCTCTATTTTCACCTGTCTTCTGATTTATTCCATGAGGCTATTGGGTGGGGGTCAGGTGGTATAAGATTGGTAACCCAATAACATTTACTTTAATTATGCTTTTTAAAGTTAAAGTTGCTTTTAAAATTACAGATTTTCTAAGGCTTTTATTGATAAAATCATATTTGAAAAATGAGAAATGATCCATCTCTATGTATAACTGTAGATGTTAAGCATACGAATACATTAAGGTAGCTTTCTGAGAAGAGACTTGCACTGCTAACATTGTAGATGTGTTTTAGAGAAGAAAGCAAGGCGACTGTGTCTTGCCATGCAAATTCAGTTGTTTGTGTCTAGTGTAGTGTGTTAAGACAGAAGTAATACTGAGTTCCATGGGTCTTAGGGAACAGGGAGACTTTGAGCAGATACCATTATATTATCATTAAAACTTAGCTAGCTACAGAGAAAAAATATTTTCTTTAAGAGGAAGATAAAATGGAAGTTTAGTGCCTAGATTTGTTGTTAGCCCAGGAGGAATATTGGTACACACATAATCAAATAGTACATGTATAGTTTTATTTCACATATTTCAGTAGCACTGCTTCTAAAAAGCAAGATGGATTATATTAAAATGTGGAAGTCTGTTATGTTTTTATCAGTTGTTTAATACAACCTATTCCTTCTTTAATATATTGGCTGAGGGGGTGGGATTGCATTAATTAACATATCTTTTATGTAACTTTTGATGTTTATGATGTAAGTTTTTCTCAATAATATTTGATTAATATGTGAGAGATCTGAAAATAGATTCCTCTTAATACTGAAATTCCTAGAGGAAGGATACAAATCAACCAATTAACCAATAAACCAAAATACTTTTGAAACATTAAAGGTACTTTTAAAAATTTCTGATTTTTGCTTGGTGTATGGGAACCAGGTAGCTCAGTGGTAGAGTCTGCCTGCCAATGCAGGAGATTCAGGTTTGATCCCTGGGTCGGGAAGATCCCTTGGAGAAGGATATGGCAATCCACTCCAATATTCTTGACTGGAGAATCCCATGGACAGAGGAACCTGGCGGGCTGCAGTCCTTGGGATCACAAAAGAGTTGGACACGACTTAGCCCGTAAACAACGGCAACAAGATTTGTATAATACAAGATTTAAACTTCAAATAATTTATGCTCAAACAATTTATGGCACAAATCCTTTGGCCACTATCTTGGCTGACTCTTTTGGCTTTTTTCAGAATGTCCAGATAGAGTGCTTTTCATAGAACTCTCAGTTTAACTGGGTTATGAACGTAAGAATTCCTGATTTGCATTGTATGCAGAATAGACCTTTCATGTCAATGGTAATTTAACACAATGCTTGTTACCACCACAAAGTTTCTATTTCTTCATATTTATGATTTCAGAGGAGGAAAATATAAATAAAATAATATCAGGTATGTAGGCAAGCATCTTAAAAACACATAATAGAACAATTATTCTAAAACATTTGTTGTTGTTTAGTCACTCAGTTGTGTCTGAGTCTTTACAACCCCATGGACCGTAGCCCACCAGGCTCCTCTGTGCATGAGATTTCCCAGGCAAGAATATTGGAGTGGGTTGCCATTTCCTTCTCCAGAGGATCTTCCCAATGCAGGAATCAAATCTGCGTCTCCTGCATTGGCAGGTGGACTCTACCACTGAGCCACCAGGGAAGCCCAGTTGATTACTTCTAGGTAAATAAAATGGATACTCTTATTCTCATTAGACACAAAAAATAAAATCAATTTTTTAAAAAAAATTACATTGTAGAGGAAATTAAAGGTATTATTCTGAAGAGAAGTTTATTTCAAATTGCTTTGAAAATACTATAATGAAGAGAAAATGATCATTTACAATATCTGGATGGGTAAAATTTTTTTTCTTTGAAGAAGTACAATAGTAATAGTAATACGACTTTGAGGAATTGGCTGTAAATCCTGGAGATTCAGTTTCCAGTGTTGGCAGCTTGAATGCAATGCACTATAACACTGTGAGTATTTTATGTATTAATATAAAGATAAAGGGAAGAGTAAGTACGCAAACCATTCAAATGAGTAAAATAACTGAACAGAATCTTAGGTTCATTCCATTTTTTAATTTCAAAAACAAAGTAAAAATATACAAAAATTCTTACATTACGTCAGCATCTATTCTAAAATTGAATAGAATTTTGAATAATTCTATTCAAAATTAATCAGCACAAAAACTTTTATTAAAATTGTGTTTTTATATGCCAGTATTAATTTTAAAATTTTGGTAGTTAACTACTTAAAGTATATGTGCAAATATATGTGCATACTATGTGTTCATGTTGGCTTTGCTTCAAAACTAGATTTTATTAAAGTATCGTTATTTTTGGATCATTTATTTTCATACCTATTTTTCCTAAAGGATGCTATTTTTATTCAAATAGTTTCCAGTTTATAAAGATATTCTTGTTAAATTGAGTTCATTTTAAGTTCTGTAAGTCTTGTATAAAAGCAGTTTATCCATTTATATATATATATATACACACACATCCATATGTCTATATATGTTTCATAAAATGCATTTTGAAGTCAGATGTAGAGGAGATCATCTTGAAAAACAAACTGAAAAGGATACAGAGCGGAGTATAATGGCTTTATTAAAAGTTGTTTAATTTTCATTCTGGTAGGGAAGGTCTATTTTTGGCAGATTCATTCTTTGAAATAGCCGTCAGTGTGATATAAATGAACTCATATATATATATGATTGTAATTACATATATTATTTTCTAACTTTGGGTTTAGTTTTCCATATTCAACTCTTTGCGACCCCATGGACAGTAGCCTGCACCAAGCTCCTTCGTCCATGGGATTTTCTAGGCAAGAGTACTGGAGTGGGTTGCCGTTTCCTTCTCCATGTAAAACAGTATACCACCTTTTATTTTTGGAATCAGTATTTTCAAATAAAATAGCAGCTGTTTAAACTTTAGGTCATTCCCTTGGTGTGGTGGTTTAGTTGATAACCATCAGGAAATTAATGCAGATTTCTATGGCAAAGAAATAAATTACTAGAAGTCCCAGGACTCCATTCTTAAGAAATCTTACCCCAGATCTCCAAATCTTTCCTTACAGTGTAGATTCTTTGCTGTGGAATTATAGGATGAACAGAGCTGTAAGAATCCTGACTTACAGAACTTTAGGGGATAAAATCAATGAAGTAATATAAAGTACCAACAATTCTATCTCAAAGGATACATTTCTTTAAGATTATTGGCCTCTGCCAGAGGCGGTATTGAAGATAAGACTTTCTACCTATTGCTCTCGAAATGCCAACTGCTTTTCATCAATTGCTTCCAGAATGAGCATTCCTTTCACATCAGTGTGCCATCTGACCGAAGTTTAAAAGGCCAAGGTGACAACTACATTGTATTCCTATTGACAATGCTCCTATTGATTAGATGGTTTGGGAATAGTATTGAATGATAAGAAGTTTCTGCATTGTCAAGCCCTAATTTGATTTACACAGTAACCATTTTGAGGACTAGAATCGTTTTTAAATTTCTTCAGTTTCCAGAAGTTAAACTCTCCTTGCTTTAGAAACACAGTATCCCAATCAGCTGAATTTTTCTCAAGCCCAAGATTTTGCTTATGTTATTTATTAACTGTTATAATTTTAAATAATGATGTCAGGCTGGGTATTTTAAGCACAGAATTAACCCTGAATTTCCTAGCAACTAGGAATGTATTAATTTGAAAGTTATTTCAGAGTAGGTTATCTGTGAAATACTAAATCAATCATTGAGGGCCCAACTGGACCATCAATGAAAAGAACTAAACTCTAGCTTCCTGTTCAAAGCTTATGTAAACATGCTGCTGCTGCTAAGTCACTTCAGTCACTTCTTCCTCTTTGCGACCCTAGGGCCTGTAGCCTGCCAGGCTCCTCTGTCCATGGGATTCTCCAGGCAAGAATACTGGAGTGGGTTGCCATTTCCTCCTCCAGGGGATCTTCCTGACCTGGGATTGAACCCACATCTCTAAAGTTTCTATTCCTGAATTGGCAGGCCGGTTCTTTACCAATAGCGCCACCTCGGAGGCCCAATGAAAGTGTGAGTTGCTCAGTCATATTCCACACTTTGTGACCCTCCAGACTGTAGCCCTCCAGACTAATCTGTCTCTGGAATTCTCCAGGCAAGAATACTGGAGTGGGTAGCCATTCCCTTCTCCAGGGGATCTCCCCATAGAACAATATAAGAACAAGCCCCACCCAATGATCTGGTACTGTTTAAGAAAACACTGGTTCTTATTCCTAGGCCTTGGGTGGGACATTCCACTGAAATGGTTCTCTGTACCCCCAAAGACATCAGATAAGAACGACAGGGCTGGCAAGACTCTCCTCCCTTGATTCAGAGAAATTTCACTAGGAATCAACCATGTGTAAGCATCTTGTTGATTGAAAATATTGGGCTAGTTCTATCAGGTTGTCTGTTTGTTATTTTTTGCCATCAGTCAATTATATTCGTTTTATGCTTTGTGCTTTATATCATAAAAGAATTTCACACTAAAGCGGATAGAAGAAATGGCAATTGTCATTGAATTTGATTCCCTAGAAAATCTGGCTTATTATTTTATCAGAGATAAAGTCCACTATTGATTTTATAAAACTAGTCATGATTAGAAATTCAAAATTTATTATGATTTAGTGATTATTACTCTAGACATTACTTGGTCAACAAAGGTCCCTCTAGTCAAGGCTATGGTTTTTCCAGTGGTCATGTATGGATATGAGAGTTGGACTATAAAGAAAGTTGAGCACCAAAGAATTGATGCTTTTGAACTGTGGTGTTGGAGAAGGCTCTTCTGAGTCCCTTGGACAGCAAGGAGATCCAACCAGTCCATCCTAAAGGAGATCAGTCCTGGGTATTCATTGTAAGGACTGATGCTGAAGCTGAAACTCCAATACTTTGGCCACCTGATGTGAAGAGCTGACTCACTTGAAAAGACCCTGATGCTGGGAAAGATTGAGGGCAGGAGGAGAAGGGGATGACAGAGGATGAGATGGTTGGATGGCATCACAGACTCAGTGGACATGGGTTTGGGTGGACTCCAGGAGTTGGTGATGGACAGGGGGGCCTAGCATGCTGCGGTTCATGGGGTCGCAAAGAGTCGGACACAAATGAGTGACTAAACTGAACTGAACTCTGGATGTGAACTATATGATATTTTATTGTAATGTTTATAGTCGTGAGCATCTTTGTGGCAGGCAGTCACTGAGAAAGGTTTCTTTGATACTTGAAGAGAATTTAGATTCACTTGGAAAACCATACTAATTTATTTGAAACTTCATATTGTAGGCAGAATGTGCTGTGCTATGCTCAGTCATGAAATGCAGAGTCGTGCGTGACTCTCTGCAACGCTATGGACTATAGTGTACCAGGCTCCTCTGTCCATGGGATTCTCCAGCTAAGAACACTGGAGTGGGTTGCCATTTCCTCCTTCAGGGGTACTTGACAACCCATAGATTGAACCTCCATCTCCTGTATTAGCAGGCAGGTTCTTGACTGCTGAGCCACCAGGGAAGGCTGATAGGCAGAACAACAACCCCCTAAAAGTCCACACTGTGAATGTATTTCCTTTATATGTCAAAAGCAAGTTTGCAGGTATGATTAAAGGTAAGGACCTTCAAATGAGAGAGTAGCCCAGATTATCCATGTGGAGCCAATCCGATCACATGACTTCTTCAAAGTAGAGCAACTTTCCCAGCTTTGGTTGGAGAGAAAGAGGTGAAAATGGAGAAGGTTCAAGGGGGTGCGGTGTGGCTGGTTTTGAAGTTGGAAGGAGGGACCACAAACCAAAGAGGGTGGGTGGCTTCAGAAGGATGCAAGAGGCAGGGAAACAGGTTTTCACTTAAAGCCTGCCGAGACAGGTAACCTGCTCCCACGACACCTTGCTTTTCGCCGTGGTGTTTTCGTTCTCCCTTCTTTTCTCCTTTTGTTGTTACCTCTACTATTCCTTTAGGCAGAAACAATTTAGAAATACAAAATCAGTGCTGCCCATGTCCAGGACCCACTGCACAGAAGCAGCACAGGTAGTCACAGTGCAGACGTGTTTCAGTGCCTGAGTTGTGCTGAGCCACGTTCTTAGCTGCCATGGTCGGTTCTGTTAGTGCCTGGATGGGAGGTGATGGCTGACGATTCACTTGGCCTCCAGGTGCAGAAAAAATGTCCTACGTGTCTAGGAATCCTTGTCTTCCCAACTTAACACTAATTCACTTAAGTCGTGTGAATTGTTTCATTTTATTTCAAAGACAGGCAAAATCATTTGACATTTGTTAGGTGAGCAGGTGTGGGTTGTGAAAGAATTCTTGAAAGTATTAACAAGGGAAGAAAAGAGTTTTTATTTACTTTCTAAGATAGGAAAGGGGCCGGACACATAGAGTGGTTTTGGCCCTGAAGGTTGGGGGCTTGAGTCTTTTACTGAGTTTAAAGGTCAAGGTGCAGGTAAAGGGGGTGTGTTTTTATCTGTTCTGATTCACAATTGTATCCGGTCTGGCTGTGCTTCTGTGAAAAGTGTTCATTGCTCGTTCATATCTCACTCTTTGCAACCCCATGGACTAAGCCTGCTGGGCTCCTCTGTCCATGGGTTTCTCCAGGCAAGGATACTGGAGTGGGTTGCCATTCCCTTTTCCAGGGGATCTTCCCAACCTTTTTCAGATATTCTGTAACTTTTTGTCTTCAGTAATTTCCCAGTCTTTGGGTTTCTGAAAGAGACTTGACAGTGGCCTTTGACAGGCACTACTCTGTTTTGAATAATGCTATGTGGGTTTACAACTTTTGTTTGCAATCAGTTTCATTGAATAGAAAAATACATCTATTTTTATATGACTGGTGTCATAGGATCCAAGCCTGTAACCTAGGACCTATGTAGGGATACCCTTTTTTAGAAATGAATGTTAGACTTCTGGTATATGATTTTGCTAGATAATTATGAAACAATGTTCTCTTTAGAAAATACCCTTTATTTCCTAGTTCTGAAATGACTATCTATGGAGATAAATTTAAAATGTCACCATTTTAGATTTCAACTACAGATCAAATATTTGGTCTACTAGTAATTATGCAAATGTGAAAATCAATGCATGTCAAAAATTATGTCTGATTTCTTTTAAGTCTGCTGTAAATGTCATTACCAAAGCAGTAAGAGCTCTACTATGGAAAACAAAGCTAACTTAAAAGTATCATGAGCTCTTAAGCTTGTGCACATGTACACACACACACACACACACAGACACATACACATAAGGTTTGAAGGAAACTGTTTCAAATTTGTCTACAAACTAAACATGTTGACAAGACTGTTCAGTGTGTTAAATGACTGTCAACTGTAATTAGTATATATTAAGCCATTAGATAGGTGTTAACATCAGGTAGTGGATTGTGCTAAAGACATTTATGACAGTTTCTATTGTGAGCAGAGATGAATGTTGAGCACAGAAAGTTCAACCTTTGCTAAAACATTACCTTGATTTTTGCTTTCGCTTTTCCCAGAATGTGTGTGTTTTATCTGGAAAGCGATGCCTGCTTTTCATTTTAGTGGCATGCTACATTGATGGAATGCCTTGTGATTGAGCATTTATCACTGTACTGATTCTGCAACACTTTAGGTAATGCATAGAAGGAGTCAACTTGCTTCCAAAATCCACTGCTTCCTTATTTAGATTCTTGACGTGGTGCTTTTGTTTCCAAATGCAAAACACGTTTAGTGAATGTTTTTTTTTTTTTTTCCTTTGTTAATAATGTCATTCCAATGTACCATTTAAAAAGAGTAAGTTGTGCTTAATATTTTAACTAATGGCTAAATGAAGAAAATTCAAAAAGTTGTCCTTTACATTACTCTAGCTTAAAAAAAATTTTTGTTTGTTTTATTGTCATAGCTTTTTATTTAACCAGGAAAACATTTCTATGTTTTTATTCTTGGTTTTCTCATTTTAAGGCACTGTTTTTAAAAATAATTATACTATTGCTACTATTTCTATCATAGTTCACATGTAACATGACACTTTTTATGACCCAGAAGCTGTCCTAAGCACTTTCCATATTTAACTCAGCTTTCATAAGAGTCCTTTGAGATCATTACTATTGTTATCCCCATTTAATATATTAGACTAAGGTAAGAAAAATAAAACTTGCCCTGCTACTGGGGGATAGAGCTTGGATCTGAACCCCAGGATTCTGATTCCTGGGGCCATGCTTTTAACCCCTACAATAAACCCATTAACAAAATTCATTTGAACAAGATGGGCAGAATGTTACTAATTGACAAAGCCATCATAATATTTTTCTTTTATGTTGTTTTGAAAAAAATCCTTAATAAATATTAATGCATTTTGCATGAAGTTGTGTGAATTACCCAGTGTCCTTTTATTTCTTAGATATTTTTATAGTCTTCTAGTACTGTTTATTCTGTGGGTGCTGCTTCATCATATAGACTCCATGCCGTTTTGTGAGGAAGGTTATATTTGCTGAAATGTTAAATGATCTTAAACTATATTGACATTTATATCAAATTTCCAGTGAAGTGAAATTCACTTCTCCTATGAAATCCCAGTGTGGAATAGACGTCACATCAATTAATACATTAGCACTCTGGGATCATCACCACCTAGGTGAGATAATTCATTCCAGAGGGTTTATATTCACTGTGCACACGTGAGTGCTCATTCAGTCATGTCTGACTCCTTGCGGCCCCATGGACTGTAGCTCATTAGGCTCCTCTGTCCATGGAATTCTCCAGGCAAGGATAATGGAGTGGGTTGCCAGTTCCTTCTCCAGGGGATCTTCTGGACCCAGGGATCAAACCTGTGTCTCCTGCATTGGCAGGCAGATTCTTTAACACGGAGTACCTAGGAAGCCCCTATTTTCACTGTAGGGAAACTTTTAAATGGGTAGAAATGAATTGTGAAAACTGTCATAACATGGAGAGGATTAACTCCTTAACTCCGTTTTCAGCTTAAATTCTGCAGTGGGTCTGTGTATACAAGTGTCTCTTGGAGCATGTTGGGGTATCAGTGGCTAAGACGTGGAGGCTCAAACGGTAAAGAATCTGCGTGCAACGTAGGAGACCCAGGTTTGATAGGATACCAACTGAGGAGCAGGAAGAAAACTAGGACCACATGGTGACCTCCACAGGGCAAAAGAGCAGAACCGCATGAGCTGTTCCCTCCAAACATAGCTAGGCTTTTCTGATATTCATGAGCTTAAGTATGGTTCAGATTCTTAGCAAGGCTGAGAGGGCCAACCTGGTGGGAGCACCCCAGTGACAGACGATCTGAGTAAAGATAATAAATACCTGCACGTCTAACAGGTGGTAATTTTAGACTTGGTCTATAGTACAGACCTGTTACTTGGAAGGTGTTAAAAGGAACATACAAAAACCTGAGCATGATGTTAGTGATTCAGTTAAACTTCCTGCTCTTCAGGATGAGAATACAGACTGAAATACCCCAAAGGAAGATTAATAGAAATCAGCAGTGGGCTGAGCAGACATGGACCCTGATGAAGATAAGGGCAGAGAGTACATGTGTCCTGTTCAGGTATCTATTTATTCTGACCACCGAAATACCAAATCTTTCCTCAGAGCATCGTCATCCTACTAAGTTCCAGTCACTGCTAATATTGCACTAAGGAGAACAGAATTGTACACTCAAGGGATGTGTTTCAGAAGTCACATCTAAAGCAACAACATTTAGACTATTAATAAAGGTCACAGGATTATGCATCTACTCAAGCCCTGGTTAAAAGATTAATACTTTGGTTAGGAAAAAAAAAGTATGGCTCAAATATTTGATGGTTAATTTTATTATAATTTAATTATGATATTAGTTTATTATAATTTTATACATTATCTAAAACATTATATATTAAAATTTTTATTATAATTATTAATTTTAAAATAGATTAAACATTTGAATTAAGATTAGATATAAATTAAGAGAAATGCTATGACATTGTTTTTAATATATTTTCCCCCTAAAACAGATTCCAGTGTATTGATTCATTTTGGTGGGGCTCATCTTGCTGAAGACCACAGAGAAAAGGTCAGTTCTCTGCAAAATTACTTTCATTATGTTGTCCCTGAAGGTACAAGACAAGTTAATTTAAAATTGCAATTATATCTTCACACCAAATATATCTGAATTAAAAATAACAAGGAGGAAGTTTTTTGTTAACATTTTAAGCAAGTGAAATTAACTTAAATTTCATTAAGGCTGTCTTTTTATTTTAAGTAAATATCCAATAGGAATTTGGTTATATGAAGTAAAAATATAATAGTTTTGAGATAGCTGTAAATTTAAATAACTGATCTTAATGAAAAATTAAGAAGTCAGTGAGAATGCTTTTTAAGCTTTATTGTGTATGCTGCTGCTGCTAAGTCACTTCAGTCATGTCCGACTCTGTGTGACCCCATAGACGGCAGCCCACCAGGCTCTCCTTTCCCTGGGATTCTCCAGGCGAGAACACTGGAGTGGGTTGCCATTTCCTTCTCCAATGCATGAAAGTGAAAAGTGAAAGTGAAGTTGCTCAGTCGTATCCTACTCTTAGCGACCCCATGGACTGCAGCCTACCAGGCTCCTCCATCCATAGGATTTTCCAGGCAAGAGTACTGGAGTGGGGTACCGTTGCCTTCTCCTTTATCGTGGATAAATGACCTATAATTTTTAAATTGCATATGTTTAAAGTATACTTTTTGATGAGTCTTGACATATATACACAACTATGGTACCATCACCATGATCAACGTGCTATATATATTCATCACTTTCAGAAATTTCCTTGTCCTTTTATGGTTTTTGTTGTTTGGTTTTGTTTTTGTGAGAAGAACACTTAACACCAGCTCTACTAATAACACATTTTAAAGTGATGCTGCTGCTAAGTCTCTTCAGTCGTGTCCGACTCTGTGCGACCCCAGAGATGGCAGCTCACCAGGCTCCCCCGTCCCTGGGATGCTCCAGGCAAGAACACTGGAATGGGTTGCCATTTCCTTCTCCAATGCATGAAAGTGAAAAGTGAAAGTGAAGTCGCTCAGTCGTGTCCGACTCTGTGCAACCCCCTGGACTGCAGCCTACCAGGCTCCTCCGTCCATAGGATTTTCCAGGCAAGAGTACTGGAGTGGGGTGCCATTGCCTTCTCTGATTTTAAAGTGCATATTGATATTGAAGTCACCCAGTCGTGTCCAACTCTTTGCAACCCCATGGACTATAGCCTACCAGGCTCCTCCGTCCATGGAATTTTCCTGGCAAGAGTACTGGAGTGGGTTATTAACTATAGATAATATGTTGTAAAGCAGATTTCTAGAACATATTTCTTTTGCATAAGTGAAGCTTTATACCCACTGAGCAACAATTACCCATTTATTGCAAATTAATTTCATAAAAATATAGCATCTATTTTTAAATAGGCAGACAACTACATTTACAGTTGAAACAATAATCTTGTTGATTATGCAGTAGAACTCTATCTCATTTTAATTTACCATTTGCCATTAATAGTTCTAAACATTATGTTTTAGGAAATTTTCTCCATAGCGGATTTAGAGGAAAAAGAAGAAAAAGATTTGTTGGATTCTATTATGTGCTGAAAGTGAAAGCCTATTCGTGTCCAACTCTTGTGACCCCATGGACTGTAGTTCTCTGATCTCCTTTGTCCATGGGATCTCCTAGGCAAGAATAATGGAGAGTGTTGCCATTTTCTTTTCCAGGGGATCTTCTCTACCCAGGGACTTAACCCACTAAATCCTGCTTGGCAGTCCGATTCTTTGCCACTGAGTCACCAGGGAAGCCCCCTATTATGTGCTAATGTCTTACATATATTGTCTCAGTTATCACAGTGGAAATGGAAGCTCAGAGATTAAACAGTTTACCCAAATCACAAATATACTAAAGGGATTTCTAGAGATTTTTATTTCAGTCTGTCACACTCCACGTGTGTGCTCTGAGTCGCCATCTGAGAGTTTCTCCTGGGTCACTCCTACTGGCAGTGGTCACATGGCCACCTATGTGCTTGTCTCCAGCTGTCTGTCCAGGTTTCCAAGCCTATCACAGAGAAGCTTCAACCAGGCTGCCTGCCAGGCAGCACAGCTGCTGAGGCTTGAAAGTACACAGGAATCTCTAATCAACAGCACAACTGTGCACAATTCCATGCAGCAGCTCACAACCTGAGATCATTGTGAAGTCTTTTCTCTGTTTCATTTCCAAGAGCATCCAGAGAGTTACAAAGACATGCAAGATTATCAGATATTAACCTACACACTCCCTCACCAGCCAACCAGTTTAGGAAACAAAATGATCTCCAGTCCCTGGAGAAAATTCCTGATCATAATTACATTCCTATATTGTAGTATTTATATTTTCCAATAACCATAGCAGAGATGCAGTGGTGGTTAAGGGAAAACGGGAGGGAGAAATTGAGATTCTCTAGGGATCAATTTCATCAAATGTTAGTGAGGTCAGATATTGAGTAATCACACTATAGGAAAATATGATATCAATAAGCAGAAACCTCCTACAAACCAACTACATTTGATCCCCCTTATGGAAAATTAACCATACATGGGGGCCTAGTGGTGATAAGCAAACAGCATATATTGTCACTGTATCAGAGAGTGGCATTGATATACTACTGTCTGCTTAAAAAGCCTGGATGGATATTCAGTGGTAGCTGCCCTTATCACTAGATAACATTTCTTTGCCACTCACTGTTCTAAACCTTGTAATTGCCCTTTTTAAATAATCTCTCTTACTTGGCATAATGTTTTGAGGTTTATTGGTATTGTTGCATGTATCATTGGAGAAGGCAATTACACCCCACTCCAGTACTCTTGCCTGGAAAATGCCATGGTCTGAGGAGCCTGGTAGGCTGCTGTCCATGGGGTCTCGAAGAGTCGGACACGACTGAGCGACTTCACTTTCACTTTTCACTTTCACACATTGGAGAAGGAAATGGCAACCCACTCCAGTGTTCTTGCCTGGAGAATCCCAAGGACAGGGGAGCCTGGTGGGCTGCCGTCTATGGGGTCACAGAGAGTCAGACACGACTGAAGTGACTTAGCAGCAGCAGCAGTAGCAGCAGCATGTATCATTAGTTCATTCCTTTTTATTCTTGAGAATTCTATCATATGGACATATCACGTTTCGTTTGTCAATTTACAAGTTGGAGCACATTTGGATTGTTTCCAGTTTTGAACTATTTCAAGTAACATTGCTCTGAATATTTAAGTACAAATCTTTGCGCAGGTGTGTTTTTCTAACCCATCAAGAAGTAAAATTCTTAGATCATCTTATAACTTTTTAAGAAACCGAAAGATGTCTTTTTCCAAATTAGCTGTAACTTTTTGCATTCTTACCAGCAGTGTAAAAAGATTTTCAGTTTCCTTACATCCTCATGAATATCTTAGGGCTGTAAGTCATTTCTTTTTTAGCATTATAATAGTTATGTGAAGGTATCACACTGTGGTTTGAGCTGTCGATTCCATTATGAATAATAGCCTTGAGGTTCTCTTCACTACATATTTATCCTTTGTATATCTTATTAGGTGAAGTGTCTGTTCGGATATTTTTGTCCATTTTTTTATTAGATTGTGGTCCAATGTTGATGGTTGAGCTGTATAGTTTAATATATATTCTGGACAGAAGTCTTTTATCAGAAATATGCTTTGCAAATACTTGGCTTTTCTGTGGACTTTTTGTTTTTTTAATGATGTCTTCTGAAGAGCAAGATATCTACATTTTTATGGTCTAGTTTACCTTTTTTTTTTCCTTTTAGTGCACTTAAATGTAGGTCTGTGATGCATTGCAAACTTGTGTGTGTGTGTGTATGGTGTAAGGTAAAGGGGTAAAGGTTGTTTCTTTTCCCCACCATGTGGATTTCCAATTGCTCTAGAGCCATTTTTTTTGAAAACATATTCTTTCTCCATTGAATTACCTTGCTGCTTTTGTTGAAAATCAATTTTATATATGTGGCTTCTTTATTCTGTTTCATTTATTGACTGTCTCCCCTTACATTAATACAATACTACATACCTTTCAAGTAAATGGTGATATCAGCTAGTGTCTTCAGTGCCATTCTTTTTTTTGTTGTTGTTGTTTATTTATTTTTTTTAATTTTATTTTATTTTTAAACTTTACATAATTGTATTAGTTTTGCCAAATATCAAAATGAATCCATCACAGGTATACATGTGCTCCCCATCCTGAACCCTCCTCCCTCCTCCCTCCCCATACCATCCCTCTGGGTCGTCCCAGTGCACTAGCCCCAAGCATCCAGTATCGTGCATTGAACCTGGACTGGCATCTAGTTTCATACATGATATTTTACATGTTTCAATGCCATTCTCCCGAATCTTCCCACCCTCTCCTTCTCCCACAGAGTCCATAAGACTGTTCCATACATCAGTGTCTCTTTTGCTGTCTCATACACAGGGTTATTGTTACCATCTTTCTAAATTCCATATATATGTGTTAGTATACTGTATTGGTGTTTTTCCTTCTGGCTTACTTCACTCTGTATAATAGGCTCCAGTTTCATCCACCTCATTAGAACTGATTCAAATGAATTCTTTTTAATGGCTGAGTAATACTCCATTGTGTATATGTACCACTGCTTTCTTATCCATTCATCTGCTGATGGACATCTAGGTTGCTTCCATGTCCTGGCTATTATAAACAGTGCTGCGATGAACATTGGGGTACACGTGTCTCTTTCAATTCTGGTTTCCTCAGTGTCTATGCCCAGCAGTGGGATTGCTGGATCATAAGGCAGTTCTATTTCCAGTTTTTTAAGGAATCTCCACACTGTTCTCCATAGTGGCTGGACTAGTTTGCATTCCCACCAACAGTGTAAGAGGGTTCCCTTTTCTCCACACCCTCTCCAACATTTATTATTTGTAGACTTTTGGATCACAGCCATTCTGACTGGTGTGAAATGGTACCTCATAGTGGTCTTGATTTGCATTTCTCTGATAATAAGTGATGTTGAGCATCTTTTCATGTGTGTGTTAGCCATCTGTATGTCTTCTTTGGAGAAATGTCTATTTAGTTCTTTGGCCCATTTTTTGATTGGGTCATTTATTTTTCTGGAGTTGAGCTATAGGAGTTGCTTGTATATTTTTGAGATTAGTTGTTTGTCAGTTGCTTCATTTGCTATTATTTTCTTCCATTCTGAAGGCTGTCTTTTCACCTTGCTGATAGTTTCCTTTGATGTGCAGAAGCTTTTAAGGTTAATTAGGTCCCATTTGTTTATTTTTGCTTTTATTTCCGATATTCTGGGAGGTGGGTCATAGAGGATCCTGCTGTGATGTATGTCAGAGAGTGTTTTGCCTATGTTCTCCTCTAGGAGTTTTAAAAAATCGTTTGTATATTCTAGATTCTTTACATTTCCAGTTAGCATATATGTGTGTGTATGTGTGTTTAGTTGCTAAGTTGTGTCCAATTCTTTGTAACCTTTTGGACTATAGCCTGCCAGGCTCTTCTATCCATAAGATTTCCCAGGCAAGAATACTGGAGTGGGTTGCCATTTCCTTCTCTATGAGATCTTCTGACCCAGGGATCAAACTCACATCTCCTGCATTGTAGGCGAATTCTTTACCAACTGAGCCATCAGGGATATATATACACATGTATGTAAAACACAAAAACCTTCATATGGATATTTATAGCAGTTTTATTCATAATTGCCAAAATCTGCAAGAAATCAAAATGCTCTTTAGTAGATGAATGAGTAAACTGTGGAACATTAAGACAGTAAAATATTATTCAGTGCTAAAAGAGAAATGAGTTACCATGAAAAGACATATAGAAAACTTAAATACATATCACTTTTGAGTTCTTATGGAGGTTTTATTACATAGGTATGTTTAAGTCACTCATTAACATAACAAAAGACAATTTTTATCACTGACCATTTAGGAAATTCAAAGGATTTAAAAAGTTCTGTTTCAGAAACTGGGACAGAGATGAAATATGTACTTCTTAATATAAATCATAATATCACTTTCTGAAGGTCAAGGTCAAATTAAATCAACTCTGAATGTAAGGTTTGTGTCTCTCCTGAAGCATCATGCTCAACTCAGATGATCTCAGACTTTACAGAGACTCCAAGTGTTTTCTGATACTCATGATTGTAGCTCAAGGATGTACTAGATACATATTACAAAGACTGGTAGCCTTGGGAACGTGTGATCTTCCATGAGACCTAGATATTCAAGAAGACTTATCTGTTAAACTTTTAACCATAAAAATACAGTTACATAGCAGAAATATAGGTCTCTGAAAATTTCCTTATGACCTAAGTTAGTATAGTTTCCAACATTTTCAGTTCAGTTCAGTTGCTCAGTCATGTCCGACTCTTTGCAACCCCATGAACCACAGCACGCCAGGCCTCCCTATCTATCACCAACTCCTAGAGTTCACCCAAACTCATGTCCATTGAGTCTGTGATGCCATCCAACCATCTCATCCTCTGTAATCCCCTTCTCCTCCTGCCCTCAGTCTTTCCCAGCATCAGGGTCTTTTCAAATGTGTCAGCTCTTCGCATCAGGTGGCCAAAGTATTGGAGTTTCAGATTCAACATCAGTCCTTCCAATGAATACCCAGGACTGATCTCCTTTAGGATGGACTGGTTGGATCTCCTTGCTGTCCAAGGGACTCTCAAGAGTCTTCTCCAACACCACAGTTCAAAAGCATCAATTCTTCAGTGTTCAGCTTTCTTTATAGCCCAGCTCTCACATCCATATATGACCACTGGAAAAACCATAGCCTTGACGAGACAGACCTTTGCTGGCAAAGTTTAGGGCTTCGCTGATGGCTCAGTTGTAAAGAATGTGCCTGACAATGCATGAGACCCAGGTTCAATCCCTGGGTTGCCCCTGGAGAAGGAAATGGCAGAGAGTAGGACATGATCTTAGTGACTAAACAATGACAGAAAGATCCAACACATTAAGCCTCTTGATCAAGATTCTGCCAGATACCTTAGACTCATTACCTTGGTCCCTAAATGTCCATCTTCCAATATCCATTTTCAGTGCACCAATTTTTTTTTTATGTTTTAGTATTTAGTTTTATAACCATTAAAAATTGAAGAATAGTTAATTTACAGTGTTTTCTTAGTTTCAGGTATACAGCAGAGTGACTGTTTTATATATATAAACACATATTATTTTTCAGATTCTTTTTCATCATGGCTATTATAAGCCATTGACTACAGTTTCCTGTGCTATACAGTAGATTCTTGCTGCTTATCTATGTTATATATAGCAGTGTATATATGTTAATCTCCAACTCCTAATTTATCCCCCCTTTCCCCTTTGTTGGCCATAAATTTGTTTTTTGTGTCTGTGAGTTTTATTTTTGTTTTGTAAATGAGTTCATTTATATAAGGTTTTAGATTCCACATATACATGATATCATATGATATTTGTCTTTGTTTGGGTTACTTAATGTGATAATTTCTAGGTCCATCCATATTGCTAGAAATGACAGTATTTCATTCTTTTCTATGGCTGAGTAACATTCCATTGTGTGTGTGTGTATGTGTGAGATCTTATCCATTCATCTGTTGATGGACATTTAGGTTTCTTCCATGTCTTGCTGTTGTAAATAGTGCTACTTTGAACATTGGGGTGTAGGTATGTTTTCAAATTAGAGTTTTCTCCACATATATGCCCAGGAATGGATTACAGGATTGTATGGGTAACCCTATTTTTAGTTTTTTAAGGAACCTCTATACAGTTCTCCATAGTGGGTGTACCAATTTATATTCCCACCAACAGTGTAGGAGGTTTCCCTTTTCTCCACACCCTCTCCAGCATTTATTATTTTTAGATTTTTCAATGATGACCATTCTGACTGGTGTCAAGTGATGCCTCAATGTAGTTTGATTTGCATTTCTCCAATAATTAGGGATATTGAGTATCTTTACATGTACCTTGATCAGCTGTATGTCTTTTTTGGATAGATGTTTATTTAGATCTTCTGCCCATTTTTTTGATTGAGTTGTTTGTTTTTTTAATAATAAGTTTTATGAGCTGTTTATATATTTTGGAAATTAACCCACTTTTCATTGCATTATCTACAAATACTTTCTCCCTGTCTGTAAGTTGTCTTTTCATTTTGTTTATGGTTTCCTTTGCTTTGTGAAAGCTTTTAAGTTTACTTAGGTCCCATTTGTTTATTATTGTTTTTATTTCCATTTTTCTAGAAGACAGATTAAAAAAAATGCTGTGATTTATATCAAAGAGTGTTCTTCCTGTGCTTTTATCTAGGAGTTTTTTTAGTATCTAGTTTTACATTTAGATCTTTAATTCATTTGAGTTTATTTTTGTATATAATGTTAAAGATTGTTCTAATTTCATTCTTTTACATGAATGTCCAGTATTTCCAGGACGACTTATTGAAGAGACTATTTTTTGTTCAGTGTGTATTCTTGCCTCCTTTATTGTTGATTAATTGACCATAAGTGTGTGTGAACTTCTGGGTTTTGTATCCTGTTCTGTTGATCTATATTCTGTTTTTATGACAGTACCATACTGTTTTTATTTCTGTGGTTTTGAAGTATAGTCTAAAGTCACAGTGCCTGATTCCTCCAGCTCCATTCTTTTTAAGGTTGTTTTGACTTTTGGTATATTTTGTGTTTCCATACAATCTTTTTATATTTTTTGTTCTAGGCAGAACATTGAACATCTTTTGATAGGCAGAACATTGAATCTGTAGATTAGCTTGGGTACTATGGTCATTTAATCAGTATCAATTCTTCCAATCCAAGAACATAGTACATCTCTCCATCTGTTTGTGTCATCTTCACTTTCTTTCATTGGTGTCATAGTTTTCAGAGTACAGATCTTTTGCCTCCTCAGGTAGGTTTACTCTTGGGTATTTTATTCTTTTTGATGTTATGGTAAGTAGGGTTGGTTCCTCAGTTTCTCTTTCTGATACTTTGTAGTTGCTGCTAAGTCGCTTCAGTCATGTCTGACTCTGTGCAACCCCATAGACGGCAGCCCACCAGGCTCCCCCATCCCTGGGATTCTCACGGCAAGAACACTGGAGTGGGTTGCCATTTCCTTCTCCAATGCATGAAAATGAAAAGTGAAAGTGAAGTCGCTCAGTCATGTCCAACTCTTAGCGACCCCATGGACTGCGGCGCACCAGGCTCCTCCATCCATGGGATTTTCCAGGCAAGGGTGCTGAAGTGGGGTGCCATTGCCTTCTCCATACTTTGTAGTTAGTGTATAGAAATGCAACAGATTTCTGTATATTAATTCTGCATCCAGCAACTTTACTGAATCATTGATGAGCTCTAGTAGTTTTCTGGTAGCATATTTAGGATTTTCTGTGTATAGCATCATGTCATCTGTGAACATTAACAGTTTACTTATGTTCCAGCTTAAATTCTTTATTTCTTTTTTTTCTCTGATTGTGGTGGCTGGGACTTCCAAAACTATGTTGAATAAAAATGGTAAAAATGGACATCCCTGTCCTAGTCCCGATATTAGAGGAAAACCTTTCATCTTTTTACCATTGACTCATCTCACATGCTAGTAAAGTAATGCTCAAAATTCTCCAAGCCAGGCTTCAGCATTATGTGAACCATGAACTTCCAGATGTTCAAGCTGGTTTTAGAAAAGGCACAGGAACCAGAGACCAAATTGCCAACATCCACTGGATCATTGAAAAAGCAAGAGAGTTCCAGAAAACATCTATTTCTGCTTTATTGACTATGCCAAAGCCTTTGACTGTGTGGATCACAATAAACTGTGGAAAATTCTGAAAGAGATGGGAATACCAGACCACCTGACCTGCCTCTTGAGAAATCTGTATGCAGGTCAGGAAGCAACAGTTAGAACTGGACATGGAACAACACACTGGTTCCAAATAGGAAAAGGAGTACATCAAGGCTATATATTGTCACCCTGCTTATTTAACTTCTATGCAGAGTACATCATGAGAAATGCTGGGCTGGAAGAAGCACAAGCTGGAATCAAGATTGCCAGGAGAAATATCAATAACCTCAGATGTGCAGATGATACGACCCTTATGGCAGAAAGTGAAGAGGAACTAAAAAACCTCTTGATGAAGGTGAAAGACGAGAGTAAAAAAGTTGGCTTAAAGCTCAACATTCAGAAAACGAAGATCATGGCATCTGGTCCCATCACTTCATGGCAAATAGATGGGGAAACAGTAGAAACAGTGTCAGACTTTATTTTGGAGGGCTCCAAAATCATTGCAGATGGTGACTGCAGCCATGAAATTAAAAGACGCTTACTCTTTGGAAGGAAAGTTATGACCAACCTAGATAGCATATTCCAAAGCAGAGACATTACTTTGCCAACAAAGGTCCGTCTAGTCAAGGCTATGGTTTTTCCTGTGGTCATGTATGGATGCGAGAGTTGGACTGTGAAGAAAGCTGCGCGCCAAAGAATTGATACTTTTAAACTGTGGTGTTGCAGAAGACTCTTGAGAGTCCCTTGGACTGCAAGGAGATCCAACCAGTCCATTCTAAAGGAGATCAGCCCTGGGATTTCTTTGGAAGGAATGATGCTAAAGCTGAAACTCCAGTACTTTGGCCACCTCATGCGAAGAGTTGACTCATTGGAAAAGACTATGATGCTGGGAGGGATTGGGGGCAGGAGGAAAAGGGGACGACAGAGGATGAGATGGCTGGATGGCATCACCGACTCAATGGACGTGAGTCTGAATGAACTCCGGGAGTTGGTGATGGACAGGGAGGCCTAGCGTGCTGCGATTCATGGGGTCACAAAGAGTCGGACACGACTGAGCAACTGAACTGAACTGAGGACATTAGATGTGTGTTTGTTATATGTGGCCTTTATTATGTTGAGGTAGGTCTCCTCTATGCCTACTTTCTGGAGAGTTTTTATCATAAATGGATGTTGAAGTTTGTCAAAAGCTTTTTCTGCATTTATTGAGATGATTGTATGGTTTTTACTTTTCAATTTTTTAATAGGGTGTATCACATTGATTACTTTGCAAATATTGAAAAATCCTTGCACCCTCCACCACAGGATAAACCAAGTGGATCATGATGTATGATTCTTTTTTTTTCTTTTTTTTGTATGATTCTTTTTCATGTCCTGTTGCAATCAGTTTGCTTGTATTTTGGTGAGGATTTTTACATCTGTATTCATCAGTGATTTTGCAGTGTACCAATCTTAACACTATTCTGACACTACTAAGCTCACAAACTTCAGAACCTTTTATTCTACCTCCTCCACTTTTCCAGAGGGAAATCATGCCTTAGCAGGTCTCACAGCATGGAAGAACCAGGCAGAAAACAAGCACTCTGTGGAGGTAGATAGCCATGTCCCTCTCAAAAGAGAAAAATGGTCTCTAAGAGAATTATACTAATTTATTCCTCTCTCTGTGGAGAAGCAGTTGAGCAGAGGAAGGCCAAGAATGTTTTGCTAACAAAACGCTATGTAGAAGTAGTCATTAGGATTGGGAACACAGCATTCTTTTTCTAACAGGATTCATGGTCACACAGATTCCCACAAATAATTGCATTCTCACCTCTCTTTGTGAAACACTGCTGGTATTCAGTTCTGGGTAAATCGCACTGTCAACATTTTTGTTTTGCATCTTCAGCCTGGAAAAATTTGCTAGGAAAAAAGGTGTCAATAATACATTAATCCATTACGTATATCTGTTTGCTGTGGTAATGCTGAAATATGTCAGAACTGTGCTTATTGTTAATTGTGGAGCGCACTCAGAGTTCTTTCTTCTCTTGACTGATCTCTTCTAGAGAGCTGGTACTCGTCTTATCTTCCAGTGTTAGTTTACTCCATCAGTCATTGGAAGTGTGTTCCATGTCCTCAGGTATCCAGTTATTGCCATGCTAACCTCAGATGGCTCTTTATTTCCTCTAAGACTTTTCACTCTGACCCTTTTCTTCCTCTCTCAGAGAAAAATTTCCTCCTCTTTGCAAAGTCAATACCTCCATATACATTTGTCTATAGAAGATAACCATTCTTATGTGCTAAATTTGTATCTCTCTATGCCATTGTATATTTTTGACATAAATGGTGATTTATTACATAACCTCATTTTTTCTTAATCTTCCCTGTCAGTAGTGCTTGCTGTTGCTGCTGCTGTTTCTGTCTAAATATCCTAAAAAATCTTCAGAAGACAAAACACTGAGATCTGCCCTAGAGATTTTTCTTTTCTTTTTCTTTAATGTGAACATCTTATATACTATGTTAAGTTTAAATGTGCTTAACACCTTGTCATAAATGAAGAATAATGTATGAATTCTTAATTCACAAAAAGCTCTGGTTGTTAATCACTTGAGATGTAAAAGTACCCACAGGTTATATTTCTTTTTTTGCTTTCTGTGTCACTGCGGTCCTGTTGTTCCCAGCCTTGTTAAAAAAGCTCTGTGCTTTTGATAATCAGTTTCAACCATCTCTCCCTACTGCAGTGGTTCATTAAAAACATGCTTCTGGCAACCTGTAAGCCCAACTACAATGCAAAGTTTTATTGTTCTTCAACAGAGAGACAGAAAGTGATTCTAGCACAGAGGAAAGCAGAGCTAAGTGGTAGGGAGAGAATGAGAGTGGGAGCTAGGGCATAGCTGGAGGGAACATGTGGGTTTCTGGCTAATGTCATCAGATGGTCCTGAAGTCAGATCCCTTTATCTTTCCAGGTATATGAATTAATAAGTTCACTGTATTTGTAAAGACAACTTTGAGTTGGTTTTCTGACACTTGGAAATATAGTGTGCTGAGAAACAGAAACATTGGTAGAGAGAGGAAATTTTGGTAACTGAAAAGCCCCCGGTCAAATGTGGAATCAGTTTAGTCAAGGCAGAAATGATGGCAGGAGGAGTATCTTTCCCTCAGATCAGAAAGTTAATGATCTTTCTTATGAGGAGCAAAGCAACTGTTTATACTGATGAGTGTTGTATCTCTGGAACTAGATACTGGGCTGAATAATATTAGGAATTAGGAAACTTGTCTAATGCTTGCTGCCTGTGGGAAAGTATTGGAGGAAAAGAGATCTAAACTTTGGTCTTGATTTACCTGACTAAATGAAGAGTGTGGTTACAATTTTGATGGCCAGCAGTCCATGATGACTGAGCATTGGATAATCATGCATAAGAGTGTAATAGAGTGGGGCAGTCCACAGCCCTTAGCACGTGGTCCTTCAGGGGCACCATTACCGAACAACCTATTAATAGACAAATTGTACATTAAGATAGTTTGGTATTTCCAAAAACCGGTATAGGGATATAACTTGCTCTGACTAGTTACTTCTTTTATAAGGTGCTGAAATATATATTGGAAGAGAGAGGTTCCCTTGTGTTTTGAGATTGTGATCACGAGTCGTGAAAGTCTGCAGACAGAGGAACTTCCTCTGCCACTATTAATCAGTGAGTTAATACTACTGTAGACAGAGGGGAACATAAGCAAAAAGTATCACAGCATAAATGTCTATGGTACTTTTTAGATAATCGTCTCTACCCACAAATCCATCTCAGAAATCCCTTCCTGGAGTCTCTTCTAAGTGGTCAGTCAGCTTCTTCAGTCAACAAATGATTTAACCTATAATGGCTATATAGTAATATAGAACATAAATAACATGGCTTGAGAATTTGAGCTGAGCCCATTGACAGCTTCTGTTTGGTAGTCAGGTCCAAGAGATGTAGCAGAAATCTAGATAGTAGGAGATCCTTGATCTGAAGGATCTGGTGGTTGTTGACATGTGACAAGTGTAATAGAGGCAAAGGTAATCTTTCGTCAAGATTTATCCTTTAGAAAATTGTCATAACATGACTCATGCTGCCAAAACAAGATATTTACCAAGGTGTTAATGAAGTATTTAGCACCCTTTTTAATTCTGGTGCCCTTGTATAGTGCACAACCTTTACAGCTGAACATTCTGGAATTGGTTATGAAATGTGAAGCCACATGGACATGGAAATTGGAAATCAGCCTTGGCTGAAGCATAGTGTTTTGGGGGAACACTAAGTAGCTCAGTGCCGGAGAAGGCAATGGCACCCCACTCCAGTACTCTTGCCTGGAAAATCCCATGGATGGAGGGGCCTCGTGGGCTGCAGTCCATGGGGTTGCTAGGAGTTGGACACAACTGAGTGACTTCACTTTCACTTTTCACTTTCATGCATTGGAGAAGGAAATGGCAACCCACTCCAGTGTTCTTGCCTGGAGAATCCCAGGGACGGGGGGAGCCTGGTGGGCTGTCGTCTATGGGGTCGCACAGAGTCGGACATGACTGAAGCGACTTAGCAGCAGCAGCAAGTAGCTCAGTGCAATTTTTGTTGTCGTTCAGTCGTCAAGTCATGTCTGGCTCTTTGCATTCCCATGGACTGCAGCACACCAGGTTTCCCTGTCCCTCATCATCTCCTGGAGTTTGTCCAAGTTCATGTGCATTGAACCAGTGATGTCATCCAACCATCTCATCCTTTATCACCCTCTTTTCCTTCTGCCTTCAATGATTCCTAGCATCAGAGTCTTTTCTAATGAGTCAGCTGTTTGTTTAAAATAAACTTTAAGTTTATAAAATTAAAATATTAATTATTAATTAAAAATACAATATTATAAAATTTATAAAAAGACACATATGAACATAGTTACATATACTTAGAAAAATAAGATAAAATTATATATGAATGTTAGTGATATGAGCTATCATAATAGACAACTTGGAAAGAAAAGGAAAAAAAAACAGTTATATTGCAGTTGTCAAGCCTGAGACCTGATTCAATGCCAGACTTTACTAAATGATGTCAAAATTATAGGCGTCCAAAAAGCACGTATGAAATGAGGTCTACAAAGTCAAAGGTAGCTTTACCGGGCCATATATTCTCACATTAGATGTGTCTTTTTGGCCCGGGGTATTTGACGTCTTAGGTGCAGTTTGTGGCATTCCTCTAACTGTAGGGAGACTTTCAGCTCTGCCAATTTATAGCCCAGAGTTGTATAGCTTAGGTGACACTGAGAACATCCAGTTAACAGGGCAAATATGGCATCTGCTTTGACCCCTTCCCAGTATTGTTTCCATCTTCCACAGGAAGAGAGTGGATCTGACCTATTGCTTAAACTTTTTGCTCCCAAAAATATCTTAGAAACATTCTGAATTATTCATGAAATAAAGCAAGTCTTATGATCAGGAAATTTCTGATCATAGAAATAACAGATAGACCAGCCTGATGTAAGCCTGGGAAATAACATGACGCCTTTGGGAAGTGTGAAGTGGGAAGTTTTTCCATCCTGAGGGAACTGATAGAAGGAATATAAGGAAGTCAGTTTTTCACTGACTCTTTAGCATATTGACTGCAGCTTGATTGACTGTGCTTTAGGTATTAGACAATTTAGAATCATTATATAAATCAGTATGTCTCTCATATTTAAAAATGTTTTCTTTTCGATTGATGATTGCTTGTCTTCTTTTTGAGAAAAAAATTAAATGTCTACATTCTGGGCAAACATACGGTGTGGTTTAAAACTGCTAGCAAATAACTTACATAATTGGACAACCCGTTATCTTGATTATTATTATTACTTACCACAGATATAGCATTTGACTAAAATGGTATTCACTCAAAGTAACTGACAAGCATTAATTACTTAATGTGTTCATGTTCTTTATGGATAAGTTAAATATAGTTGAATATATATATATATATATATATATATATATATATATATAAATCTACACACACACATACTTCCAGAATTAATGGAAGTTCCAGGAACAAGAGAAAATATTTGTTGTTGGCTGAATATACATATAGTAATGTATATAAAATGCCTCAAAAATAATATCAGTTTTCCTTCAGAAATAATACTCTCAGTAATAACACTTGTAGCCACAGTTAGACATATTTTAGCATAAAAATCATTTTAGTTTGCAATTAAACTTTTGTGATCATTTCTTTCAGCTTTATTGAAGTATAATTGACAAAAATTGTATATATTTAAGTTGTACAATGTGATTTTCTAAAGACAATTACTTAGAGAAGATTTAGGTTCACAGCAAAACTGAAGAAGAGGTTCAGACATTTCCCATATACCCCCCCGCCGCCCGCCCCTGCCCCGAACACGCATGCCTAGCCTTCTGCATAACCAACATCCCCTCACCAGAGTGGTACATTTACAATTGATGAACTACATTGATATGTCATTATCACACAAAATTCATAGCTATCGTTACAGATCATTCTTGGTGCTGCACTTTATCTTTCTATGGATTTGGCCAAGTGTGTCATGACATGTATCTATCATTATGTTATCACACAGGGTATTTTTACTGCCCTAAAGATCCTCTGTGCTTTGCTATCTAGCCCCCACCCACCTCCACCTCTAAGCAATCACTGCTTTTTTTCCTCTCTTCATAGTTTTGCCTTTTCCAGCATGTCATAGAGTAGAAATCATACAGTATGTAGCCTTTTCCAATTGCCTTCTTTCACTTTGTAATATACATTTAAAGTAGGGCCATGTCTTCTCATGGCTTGATAGTGCATTTCTTTTTAGTAGTGAGTAACGTTGCATTGTCTGGATGTACCTGTGTAATAATCCATTAAGACCTTGATGCTGGGAAAGATTGAAGGCAGGAGGAGAAGGGGACATCAGAGGATTAAATGGTTGGATGGCATCACCAACTCAATGGATGTAAATTTGAGCAAGCTCCAGGAGTTGGTGATGAGCAGGGAACCCTGGCATGCTGCAGTCCGTAGGTTCTCAGAGTCAGACACAACTGAACAACTGATCTGAACTGAATTAGAAGGCATCTTCATTGCTTCCAAACTTTGGCGATCATAAATAAAGCTATTGTAAATACTTGGGTGTAGATTTTCGTGATGGACATACATTTTCAGTTTCTTTGTTTAAATACCAAGAAGTGTGATGGTTGGATCATATGTCAAGAGTATAATTCATTTTGTAAGAAGCCGCAAAATTGTCTTCCAAACCGGCTGTACCATTTTGCATTCTCACCAGAAATGAATGAGAGTTCCTGTTACTTGATACCCTCACCAGCATTTGGTATTATCAAGTGTTCTAAATTTTGTCCATTTAAATAAGTATGCAGGGTTGTTTTAATTTGTACTTCCTTGATGAAATTAAAATGTGGAGCATTGGTTCATATGCTTATTTGCCATCTTATTTGTATATCTTCTTTGCTGTGGTGTCTATTAAGGTCGTTCCCCATTTTTTACTTGAGTTGTATGTTTCTCATTGTTGAATTTAAGAGTTCTTTGTGTAATTTGGTTGCTAGTCCTTTATCCGGAAAAGGCAATGGCACCCCACTCCAGTACTCTTGCCTGGAAAATCCTATGGATGGAGGAGCCTCATAGGCTGCAGTCCATGGGGTCGCTGAGGGTCGGACACGACTGAGCGACTTCACTTTAACTTTTCACTTTCATGCCTCGGAGAAGGAAATGGCAACCCACTCCAGTGTTCTTGCCTGGAGAATCCCAGGGACAGGGGAGCCTGGTGGGCTGCCGTCTATGGGGTCGCACAAAGTCGGACATGACTGAAGTGACTTAGCAGCAGCTTAGCAGTCCTTTATCACTGTTTTGCAAATATTTTCTCCCAGTCTGTGACTTGTCTTATTCTCTTGACTTTTGTAATAATGTTAATCAATTTCTTTTTGTAGAAAATAACATAGTATCCCTTATTTTGTCTTTCATGAAAGATACCCTAAGATATCCATCTCTGTATAGGTATCCTTGGATTTAGTGCAAATGAATTGAAAAATGGGAAAAAGACATATACCTTCTTCCCCCGTCTGAATGTACATCCATAATAGACTAGAAGTTAGATGCTATCAATTAGTCTTCTCCTTCCTTTGATGGACTGGAATATTCTCTAGAATTGTGTACCTTAACAAAGGAACAAACTGAGTTATTACAGTCTATAGTCAAATACTGTGTCAGCATATTTACCTTACACATGTCATGTCAGAGTTCTCAAATAGGCTTGAATTTTCTTAATAGTTGACTTTCCTTGTGTTTGTCATATTCTCTTTAACTCGGAGTTTGATTTTCTAGGTCACTGAAGGATCCTCTAGGGTATGTAGAATGAAAATAAAGATGGTTTTAGATTAATCATTCCTTAGAATGATTAGGTTTTGGTTAATCATTCATTGGAATCTTTAGAGAGAATTGAGATCAAAGACCCTCTTTAACTTCAAACAAATAACATAAGCATCATAAATCTGAATATGCCACGTAGAGCATTCTGTGCCACATATATATTTATGGCATTTGTGCTGAATTAATTTTATCTTTCAACTGATCAACATTATAGTTTATAAAAAAATAATGGAAAATATGGAGCTTTTCCTCCTGAATCTCATCTGTTACACAAACCAGAGCTAGGTAGGCAGTAAACAGCATAGGCTCCCAGAATAGTGGGAAGCAAGATTATGGAAGAGAAAATAAATCAGGGTGGAATGGCCAGTCCTTGGAGACAGGCTTCTATAATATGGAGGGATAAGTTTAAGCAGGAATTAAGGTGTTCATAGTCTATCACAATGTACTCTGTTTCACCCTTGTATTTTTTGAGTCACTTTTGCTTTAGAGTATATCTCTTTTAATTATAGTTTGAAAAACAGCAAGGTTTATGCTTTTCTCTGAAAATCTTGTGAGAGATATGGATACTGTACCCAGAAAACACACATATATACAGAAGCAAGTGAGAATTTTAGGGTTGTACATCTAATGTCCATCCAGAGACCTCTTGAGTGGTCCATGAAACATGTAAAAATCCCTCATTTTATAAAATGTAAGGAAAAAAAGTTTACTATGTCATCTATTAATGATAACTAGACTAGAAAATGTAGAATGAAATCAATTGTTCTTTTATGGCTTGGCTTATATTATACCTCTCGGTCTTATAGAGTTTTCAGTTCAGTCCAGTTCAGTTCAATTCAGTCGCTCAGTCATGTCCGACTCTTTGCGACCCCATGAATCGCAGCACACCAGGCCTCCCTGTCCATCACCAATACCCAGACTCACGTCCATCGAGTCAGTGATGCCATCCAGCCATCTCATCCTCTGTCGTCCCCTTCTCCTCCTGCCCCTAATCCCTCCCAGCATCAGAGTCTTTTCCAATGAGTCAACTCTTCGCATGAGGTGGCCAAAGTACTGGAGTTTCAGCTTTAGCATCATTCCTTCCAAAGAAATCCCAGGGCTGATCTCCTTCAGAATGGACTGGTTGGATCTCCTTGCAGTCCAAGGGACTCAAGAGTGTTCTCCAACACCACAGTTCAAAAGCATCAATTCTTCGGCGCTCAGCCTTCTTCACAGTCCAACTCTCACATCCATACATGACCACAGGAAAAACCATAGCCTTGACTAGACGGACTTTTGTTGGCAAAGTAATGTCTCTGCTTTTGAATATGCTATCTAGGTTGGTCATAACTTTCCTTCCAAGGAGTAAGCGTCTTTTAATTTCATGGCTGCAGTCACCATCTGCAGTGATTTGGGAGCCTGAAAAAATAAAGTCTGACACTGTTTCCCCATCTATTTCCCATGAAGTGATGGGACCAGATGCCATGATCTTCATTTTCTGAATGTTGAGCTTTAAGCCAACTTTGTCACTCTCCACTTTCACTTTCATCAAGAGGCTTTTTAGTTCCTCTTCACTTTCTGCCATAAGGGTGGTGTCATCTACATATCTGAGGTTATTGATATTTCTCCCAGCAATCTTGATTCCAGCTTGTGTTTCTTCCAGTCCAGCGTTTCTCATGATGTACTCTGCATATAAGTTAAATAAGCAGGGTGACAATATACAGACTTGACGTACTCTTTTTCCTATTTGGAACCAGTCTGTTGTTCCATGTCCAGTTCTAACTGTTGCTTCCTGACCTGCATACAGGTTTCTCAAGAGGCAGATCAGGTGGTCTGGTATTCCCATCTCTTTCAGAATTTTCCACAGTTTATTGTGATCCACACAGTCAAAGGCTTTAGCATAGTCAATAAAACAGAAATAGATGTTTTTCTGGAACTCTCTTGCTTTTTCCATGATCCACAGGATGTTGGCAATTTGATCGCTGGTTCCTCTGCCTTTTCTAAAACCAGCTTGAACATTTGGAAGTTCATGGTTCACGTATTGCTTAAGCCTGGTTTGAAGAATTTTGAGCATTACTTTACTAGCGTGTGAGATGAGTGCAATTGTGTGGTAGTTTGAGCATTCTTTGGCATTGCCTTTCTTTGGGATTGGAATGAAAACTGACCTTTTCCAGTGCTGTGGCCACTGCTGAGTTTTCCAAATTTGTTGGCATATTGGTGCAGCACTTTCATAGCATCATCTTTCAGGATTTGAAATAGCTCAACTGGAATTCCATCACCTCCACTAGCTTTGTTCGTAGTGATGCTTTCTAAGGCCCACTTGACTTCACATTCCAGGATGTCTGGCTGTAGGTCAGTGATCACACCATCGTGATTATCTAGGTCGTGAAGATCTTTTTTATACAGTTCTTTTGTGTATTTTTGCCATCTCTTCTTAATATCTTCTGCTTCTGTTAGGTCCATACCATTTCTGTCTTTATGGAGTTTTAAAGACCTAGTATTGCATTTCATGTGTATTATTCTAAAGTTTTTAAGTTACATGCTACTATTTTAGTATTAGCTTATCCAAAATCCTCGTAATTTTGAATTAGAAATCATCCTGACAGCTTAAAACCCTCTAATTTTTCTACCAACATAGCCATCTTCATATCTCATTTTTAAATTTTCTCACATTCTTTATGGAGGAATAGCAAAAAAAAAGTATTTTCATCTCTTACAGTATCCATGGAGATAATTCCCAGAGATGAATAGGGCTAACAGCTAGGAGAACAGGGATGGGTAATGCTATATTTTAAATGGCTAGCACTGCTGTGATATAATAACAGTGTTACCTGTATATCCCCCAATTTTTATTAGTCTTTCACACACACACATAGAAAGGTTGTGGATAATTAGAGGTGAGAATATTACATGCAGAGAAGGCAATGGCACCCCACTCCAGTACTCTTGCCTGGAAAATCCCATGGATGGAGGAGCCTGGTAGGCTGCAGTCCATGGGGTCGTTAAGAGTTGGACACGACTGAGCAACTTCACTTTCACTTCTCACTTTCATGCACTGGAAAAGGAAATGGCATCCTACTCCAGTGTTCTTGCCTGGAGAATCCCAGGGAGGGGGGAGCCTGGTGGGCTGCCGTCTATGGGGTCGCACAGAGTCGGACTCCACTGAAGTGACTTAGCATAGCATAGCATTTAATCCTGACTAGGACAGACATGTATATCTTATTTGCTATAATTTTCCCAGTGTCTGTCACCAGTAGACACTCACATAGTAGACACTGAATGAATATACTACCTGTCACCAGGAGATAGGCAAAGTGATCTGTAGAATGAAAACATGCTAATTCATGAAGCTACTTATTATCATGTGGTTAAACATTTTTCATAATACATTATTACATTTTGAAAGTTTATATAAAATTTGCTCATCACTAATAATTTCTGTGAATAAGTATGATTGGATAACATAAAATATAACATTTTATCTAGACTTGAACATGTAATTGAAAATTCTTCAAAGAAAATATATATGTACATATCATAATGTGCAAGGTCATCCCTCCTTTTCTGAATTCCTCTCAGGCTAAATCAGTCCTTCCAATCAGGCAACTGATGAGGCAGTTTTCGCCACAGTTGAATTTTCTTCATAATTCTAATGAGGGAATAACACATAATTAGGAAGCCTGGGAGAAAATTTGCAAAGCCACATCTGTTTTTCTTTCATATTTTTCATTTATTCTTCCTCCTCTTAGCTGAAAAAATATTTTGATACAGAATTTTTGAGTTTAGTGCTTAAAATAAAATAATTTATTGTAAAGTAGGACTGTCAGTTTCCCCAAATAATTTCTCAAAATTGAGTGGAATTTGAATTTTGGGGATAAATACACATTTTCTAATATTAGACTATTACAATCAGTGTAGTTGTTTTTGGTGAGAACAACATGTATCAGGGACTAAGGTAATTTCTTATAATTTGGGCTGCATAGGCTCCTGATTGCAAAGAGTCTATCAGAAATTCTGATTAGCAGTTGTAGATGTGTTTGATTAATAAAAGTGATAAAGTCATCGTAAGTTGATAAATGCAGTTGATTTCATAGAAAAATTCTCATCTAAAGCCATGACTCATGGTGAGGGCAGGGGTCTCTGTCTCTTATGGGGCAAAAATATTGGGGCCCCATGAACTCAATTTGGTTATATGAACTAGCAGCTCTTTGATAGAGAGCTCTGTGCAGTAATTAATTCGCTTTTTCTTCAAGGTCTTAAAATATCCAGCTTGATCTTTGTTCACCTGATTTACCAGTTAATTAAATTTTTATGTAAGTCTTCTGACCTAGTTAGCTTGCCAGGAACACCTATTAATGGGGAGTAACAGGTGAGGTTCCTCCCAACCCCTCCTACAAATTCCTGCTTGTCATTTAGTACAAGGAGCCACTGCTTCCACTGAAATTCCACCATTGTGGAAACAAGGGAAAAAGCAAATACGAGGCTCAGAGATCTTTCGAGTCTATAGGGTTCTGCAGTAGAAATGAGACACTGAAAGGAGAAGGGAAATGTTGGTAAAATTGATACCACACAGAGCCTTTTAAGGGCAGAAGCACTTAGTTCAGTTCAGTTCAGTTCAGTTACTCAGTCGTGTCCGACTCTTGCAACCCCATGAATCGCAGCACTCCAGGCCTCCCTGTCCATCACTAACTCCCGGAGTTCACTCAAACTCACGTCCATCCAGTCGGTGATGCCTCTCATCCTCTGTCGTCTACTTTTCCTCCTGCCCCCAATCCCTCCCAGCATCAGAGTCTTTTCCAATGAGTTAACTCTTCGCGTGAGGTGGCCAAAGTACTGGAGTTTCAGCTTTAGCATCATTCCTTCCAAAGAAATCCCAGGGCTGATCTCCTTCAGAATGGACTGGTTGGATCTCCTTGCAGTCCAAGGGACTCTTAGGAGTCTTCTCCAACACCACACTTAAATGTTTATTAAATAAACAAAATGAAGTAATAAATACATAAATGGCTTGTAGGCTGTGCCAACTATTAATGCATAGGTATCTTCCTCTGTCCCCAAACTCTGTCTCTACACTTTTCTTAAAATTGCAATACTTTTTGTAAGTCACAGATTTTAAGATGTTAACAGGCATTTGATTTTTTACCTTATTTTTTAATTGGAGTATAAGTGCTTTACAATGTTGTGTTAGTTTCTGCTGTACAATGAAGTGAATCAGCTATATGTATACATATATCTCTCCCTCTTGAGTGAAATGTAATATTTAACATATATCTCTCCCTTTTAAGCCTCCCCATCCCCATCCCTTGGAGAAGGCAATGGCACCCCACTCCGCTACTCTTGCCTGGAAAATCCCATCGATGGAGGAGCCTGGTAGGCTGCAGTCCATGGGGTTGCTAAGAGTCAGATACGACTGAGCGACTTCACTTTCACTTTTCACTTTCATGCATTGGAGAAGGAAATGGCAACCCACTCCAGTGTTCTTGCCTGGAGAATCCCAGGGACAGGGGAGCCTGGTGGGCTGCCATCTATTGGTTCACACAGAGTCAGATATGACTGAAGTGACTTAGCAGCAGCAGCAGCAGCAGCAGCAGCAGCAGCAGCTGCATCCCCATCCCTCTTGCCTAGGGCACCTCAGTCTTTATTTTTTAGAGTTGTGTCACCTGTATGGTTTAGGAAGCTACTCTTGGTAGTGGCTGAAGGACAGTGTTATTGAGAGCACAAGTGTTACTCACTTGACTGAAAAAAGGGGTCAAAGAAGAGGCAGGGAACAGAAATAAAGGGAGTTTTGAAATGTTTTATTAGAGTTAGGCCAAGTTTTAGGAATCAGCACTGAATTTCTCCTCCACCTCATGTTCTCTGTCCCTTCTCTCTTTTTCTTCTCACCTCCCTCTTCTTTCTCCTTCCTAAACTTTGAGATTTTTATTTGCCAGATCCAAACTCAGGCAAAAATCATTTATTCTACCCTTAAAATATGCTCAAGTTAAATATAGTCCAAGGACTTCAGACCATGGGAAATAGTTGCTTAGTAACAAACTTTGTTATTTTATACGACTCATGACAACACAATTCCCAGGTTGGGAGTCTGCTCCTATTTCATAGGTCAGTGGCCTACCTCTCTGCTTTCCATTTCCACCTCATTAAAATAAAAATCAAGATGTTCTAGTAAATTCCTTTCACTGATTACCCTGTTGTTGGTTGTATTCTCAAATACCTGGGAAGAAAATTAATTAACTTCTTCAGAGTTCTAAAACTGTGCATATCCTTGGAAACCAATGTTGTATTTAACTTCAGGCATGATGGATTGATCTAGTGCTCTGTTATACTTGAGGTTTCAGATAAATGATTTATAAGAAGAAAAACAGGCATCATTTTGTTTATGATTTATGAGCTTTGATCTTTAATCCTGAATTTTTATATCATTAGTCTCGAGAAAGGGATATTATAAGACAGGTGCAATGAAATTTCAAATATTTTCACACGTATAAATCAGTTTATTATCCATACTTCGGCCATAGGTTTTATGATAGAGCACATAATCATGATGGAGAACACAATCTTTAACCCCAGTGTAATTTCTCAAATACACGTATTTGCCAAATTGCATAACCATATGTATATTCTCATAGGTATAGATATATATGTATGTGTGTGAGAAATCAGTTTAAGTATAGGTGAAGATTGCAGTTGAGAAATAGCTTATTCAAAGGAATTTAATGATGAAATACAAATAACCCATGTAGAAAATAAATGCATTTTTAATATGTGAGGTCACCTACGTTTTATAAAATGGAAAGATTTTCAAGGATTTATTGACCTAGGTTCAGGAGAATTGCCTTTCTCCTTGCCAGGCCCCAGTAAATGAATAGGTTAGTTTTTTATAAACGAGTGAGCAAGAGGCCCAGAACTCTATAGAGACATCAGTCAGAAACATTTTTCAAAGTTCTCTTTTTTCTGACTCAACATAACATTGAAAAATGATTATACATTACCCAGCCTATTTTTTCAGTATTCTCTGAGTGTTCTTTCTCCTTGAAGAGTTTCAGAGGTTCAAGCTAAGTTTGAAGCTCCATGTTGGGAGGCGCAATGTGGCTTGTCTCCCTGGAAACCACCTGTTCACCACTGCCTTTCCCGAGGTGCCTGGCCTTCGCCTCTACAGGCAGGATAATGAAGAGTTGTCAGAGGTTCAACAGAGAAGCAGTACCAGCAGGATATGTATTAAAAGATTCACTGCAAGGAATTTCTTTGAGCATTTGTGGGGGTTGGCTAAGCAAATTCAAAATCCAGACAAGGCTAGAATTCTTGGGCATGAATGGAAACTATTATTCACAGGTGAAATCTGTTCTTTATCAGGGAAGTTTTGGCAGTGATTCTAGAGGCCTTTCACCTGATTGAATCAGGTCCACCCAGATTATCTAAGATAATAGCTCTCTCATGTTTGGCTTTTATACATCATAAACAGGTAAGAGATAATAATCTCCCTTACTTAGAGTCAATTGGTTATGAATTTTAATCACATCTTCAAATTACCTTCATAGCAACAGCTGGATTAGTATTTGATTTGATTAGTATTTGAAAACTGTAGACAATAGCTTAACCAAATCCACACAAAGTCCATCACATCATAATGATGATATACTGTTATAGCATTGATTTTCTCATTTGGGGCACCCAAAGGCAAATGCTCTTATAAGTTGATGCAGGATCAAGATACTAAGGACATTCTCATGCTTTGTGGATTTTTTTCCTCCCTGTTTCTATAATTGAGCCCTGTCTTATGTGCATCCTACTAACAGTTCTACCAATTTCATTTATTCACAAGTGGAAGAAGCATCACCAGGAATTTTTGGCACTGGCACAAAAGGGTTCCTGTTGAAAGTTTTGCTTTTTAAGTTAGTTAGTGATTTTGTCTTTATATTGTTTAAAATATAAAATATAGTTTCATGGTTTAGGATATTTTTACTTCAGTTCAGTTGCTCAGTCATGTCCGACTTTGCGACCCCATGAATTGCAGTACGCCAGGCCTCCCTGTCCATCCCCAACTCCTGGAGTTCACCCAAACTCATGTCCATTGAGTCAGTGATGCCATCCAGCCATCTCATCCTCTGTCATCCCCTCCTCCTCCTGCCCCCAATCCCTCCCAGAATAAGGGTCTTTTTCAATGAGTCAACTCTTTGCATGAGGTGGCCAAAATATTGGAGTTTCAGCTTTAGCATCAGTCCTTCCAATGAACACCCAGGACTGATCTCCTTTAGGATGGACTAGTTGGATCTCCTTGCAGTCCAAGGGACTCTCAAGAATCTTCTCCAACACCACAGTTCAAAAGCATCAATTCTTCGGTGCTCAGCTTTTGAGATCAGATTAATTATATTCTTTGCAGCCAAAGGTGGAGAAGCTCTATACAGTCAGGAAAAACAAGACTGGGAGCTGACTGTGGCTCAGATCATGAACTCCTTATTGCCAAATTCAGACTTAAATTGAAGAAAGCAGGGAAAAACACTAGACCATTCAGGTATGACCTAAATCAAATCCCTTATGATTATACAGTAGAAGTGAGAAATAGATTTAAGGGACTAGATCTGATAGATAGAGTGCCTGATGAACTATGGATGGAGGTTTGTGACATTGTACAGGGGACAGAGATCAAGACCATCCCTATGGAAAAGAAATGCAAAAAAGCAAAATGGCTGTCTGAGGAGGCCTTACAAATAGCTGTGAAATGAAGAGAAGCAAAAAGCAAAGGAGAAAAGGAAAGATATAAGCATCTGAATGGAGAGTTCCAAAGAATAGCAAGAAGAGATAAGAAAGCCTTCCTCAGCGATCAGTGCAAAGAAATAGAGGAAAACAACAGAATGGGAAAGACTAGAGATCTCTTCAAGAAAATTAGAGATACCAAGGGAACATTTCATACAAAGATGGGCTTGATAAAGGACAGAAATGGTATGGACCTAATAGAAGCAGAAGATATTAAAAAGAGGTGGCAAGAATAAACAGAAGAACTATACAAAAAAGATCTTCATGACCCAGATAATCATGATGGTGTGATCAGTCACCTAGAGCCAAACATCCTGGAATGTGAAGTCAAGTGGGCCTTAGAAAGCATCGCTATGAACAAAGCTAGTGGAGGTGATGGAATTCCAGTTGAGCTATTTCAAATCCTGAAAGATGATGCTGTGAAAGTGCTGTACTCAATATGCCAGCAAATTTGGAAAACTCAGCAGTGGCCACAGGACTGGAAAAGGTCAGTTTTCATTCCAATCCCAAAGAAAGGCAATGCCAAAGAATGTTCAAACTACTGCACAGTTGCACTCATTTCACAAGCTAGTAAAGTAATACTCAAAATTCTCCAAGCCAGGCTTCAGCAATATGTGAACTGTGAACTTCCAGATGTTCAAGCTGGTTTTAGAAAAGGCAGAGGAACCAGCGATCAAATTGCCAACATCCTGTGGATCGTGGAAAAAGCAAGAGAGTTCCAGAAAAACATCTATTTCTGCTTTATTGACTATGCCAAAGCCTTTGACTGTGTGAATCACAATAAACTGTGGAAAATTCTGAAAGAGATGGGAATACCAGACCACCTGATCTGCCTTTTGAGAAACCTGTATGCAGGTCAGGAAGCAACAGTTAGAACTGGACATGGAAAAACAGACTGGTTCCAAATAGGAAAAGGGGTATGTCAAGGCTGTATATTGTTACCCTGCTTATTTAACTTATACAGGATATTTTATATAATAATTATTAAAGAGATGCAATATTCTAGGTAAATATAAGACATCTTTAAATCATTAAAGTCTATACTTTTTTGGAGGGTATTTTTATTATAGCACTTTTACGTGGATATGATAGAGGTTAAATTAACTAATGCTTTTACCCAATATACTGTACAATTATGCCATAATCTTTGGTTTTGAATATAAGAATATATTCTATTTACAAATAAAATAAATATTGTTGTTGGGATAGTCAATTAAAGAAAGACACTTTTGGGAAAGAAATCGGTCTAACAATCACATTGTCGGAGGAAACAATCATCACAGACCTGAGTCTTTTCATGTCTTAAAATGCTTATATCGTGTCATGTGAAACAAAAGTCTGTTTGAATTCTGTCTCTAGTCAAGATATGAGACTAAATTATGAAGAAGTCATCATTTCAGTCAGAGCAAAAGAAGAGGCAAAACAATAGATTTCTTCAGAAACTGAGGTTTTCTTAAGAATTGAAAAACATGTTTATTCTGTTTTTCCCCCCTCTCCAATCCCTCTTATTCCTTGTATGGCAGCTGCATTAATTAGCAGTTTTGTTCATGAATGTCTTGGAAGTACCTGAAGTAAACTCTAAAGCAGTTTGTTTGTTTGTTTTTCTAAGACCATGGTTAATCTATACCCAAGCTAAATAATTAAAACATTTTTATTAGTTTTCTCTCTGAAATTAATTGGGTCTTGTTGTCTTTGCTTTCCTGTATTATTTTATAGCAGAGTGGGAGCATGAACATACCTAATAGCTGTTTTGTAAATATTTGTTGATTGATGACAGAGGCTGGTTAGAAGAGTTTTAATGAATCATTAGAACATTAAATTAATAAATCATGACAACAATATTAATGTTGGCTTAGCTATTTCTAGACTCTGCTTTCATACGCACAAATAGTCCATTGGTGGCTTCAAATTCATTGCTTTACATATTTAATTAAATATAATCTAAATTAATTATAGAAAAAACTCCCCAATAAAAACTTAAAATTGATATCTTTACATGTCTTCCTACTCATCAACATATTACATAGGTTCAGGAAAAATATAATGCTGCCTTAGTGCACTCACTCATGATATGTGCACATTGAATCTAATTAATTTTTTACCTCATGAGCATAACCAAGGCAAACAATTTATCAGAGCACAGGGAGGTGTCAAAAGACTTGTTTTCCTTTGAAGGGAACTGATTATTTCCTAACTGACTAGCAATTTTGCTTCTCCAGCATTCCTCAGGCATATCTGAACTTACTTTCCCTGCTTATGATGTCTAAAAGAAATATGAGACAGAAACTTTTTCTCAGAAACCACTTTATAGTACTTTTTTACATTGAAATTTTCATTCTTTTAAAGATAGACTTGTTCCATCTTTGATGTAACCAAACATATAGCCAATAATTGTTTTTTATTGCTAATCACTAATTGCTGAAGGTGGTGTTTGACGGTTCTGGAGTTGGACTTCAGATGGCTTCTGGTGCTTTGCAAGAATGGAGATGTATACTGAGGAATCACAGAGCTGCCTTATTTTCCCTGTGGGTGCTTTCTCCTCTGAGCACATGGGCAGGTCCACAGAGTAAGAGAATCAAAGCCATCACCTCCTGATTCATTGTATTTCATGTGTTGTCTTATTGTGGGATTAAGAAAGAAGTGGTCCTTAGGGAACTGCCGGCTTGTGAAACAGGCAGATGTTCAGCAAGTGGTTGTAAATAGATGGAACTAGAGAGCACCAAAGCAGCATTAGGCTTAGAAGAAAGGAAAATGAGGGGCTGGGAGCCTAGGACTGAAATGTAAGAAGCTACAATGTTTTGAGGAAGAGGAATATATAAAGAATACAGAGAAAACAGCAATGATAGTTTGAGAGGAGATGGGAAAACTGTGAGTAATGGAAAGGAAAAAAAAAAAAAAAGAAAAGATTCTGTTTTGATGAGGAAAATGTGGACAACTGAGCTAAATAGTGAGGAAAATGAACACTGGGCCACCGTATTTCCTAAACCATTGCTCCCGCATCCTTCTCTACACTGAGGGCGACCACTGGAGATTCGATGCTCTCAAATTGATGTCACTCCATTTGTGTCCAATGAGTCAACAGTGGGCAGTGGTCAGAGGCGCACCAGTAGAGTGGTTTGACTTGAGCCCACATTGTAGCTGACTGAGAAGCCAATAGCAGAGTGTTCCCATAGAACATGCTATGTATGGGTCATTCTGCTTTCTATCCTAAGTGCCTCCTTCCGTGATGTCAGGGCCCTACCTGCTGCTAAGTGAACACTCAAGGTTCTGCAATCAGAGGAGTTCCCCCTGCCCGACCCCCACCCACCACCCCCTGGGAGAGTCCCTGACCTCAGGGATACAGGAGCTGCTGGTTGAATGTTCCAGCATGCCCTTCTTCAGACACAAATTCTGAAAGGTGTCCCTCGTATTGCACATTTTTCCTTCTTGTTCTCTCACTGAGGCTTCCTGAAATCACTCTTCAGATCAACTTTCTGTATTTGTTTCAGGTACAGCCTTCGAGTGCACGGGAACCCAAAGGAACATTGACTAGCAGCTGAAGGCAGATTTAGAATTTCAGGGATGGGTTTTGCTCATTTATTTGGAAGATGGGAGAGCCATGAATAAAGAAATTTAAACAGAAAGATCCAGGAGTGAAAGAGGCAGTGAGTACAAAGGAGAGAAAGGGATAATTGATAGAGTGGGTTGCCACAGGAATAGAAAGTGATGGAATTTCCTATATTGAGTGACCACTTTGAGTGAGAAGAGGGACACACACACACATTCACACACAAAGAAAAAAAATGGATGTAGTTAAATGTTTTGTAGATTTTATGATGGGGGACGTATGGAATTCTCTGGATGGCTTCTGTATTTTCCATGAAGTCCATTCATTAAAAAAAAAAAAAAAGATATATGCTTACAGAATGCCCATTACAAGCAGAAACTCTGCAAAGGACTTGATCCAGAGAGCAAGAGAGTTACCACTCTGTAAGGAAAACACACAGTCTTCAAGAAAGATATTTTTAAATGAATACATTTTATTTTTTTAAATTTTTTAAATTATTATTATTATTTTTTACTTTACAATATTGTATTGATTTTGCCATACATCAACATGAATCTGCCACGGGTGTACACGTGTTCCCCATCCTGAACCCCCCTCCCACCTCCCTCCTCATACCATCCCTCTGGGTCATCCCAGTGCACCAGCCCCAAGCTTCCTGTCTTCTGCATCAAACCTGGACTGGTGATTCGTTTCTTATATGATATTATACATGTTTTAATGCCATTCTCTCAAATCATCCCCACCCTCCCTCTCCCACAGAGTCCAAAGGACTGTTCTATACATCTGTGTCTCTTTTGCTGTCTCGCATACAGGGTTGTCGCTACCATCTTCTAAATTCCATATATATGCATTAGTATACTGTATTGGTGTTTTTCTTTCTGGCTTACTTCACTCTGTAAAATAGGCTCCAGTTCCATCCACCTCATTAGAATTGATTCAAATGTATTCTTTTTAATGGCTGAGTAATACTCCATTGTGTATATGTACCACAGCTTTCTTATCCATTCATCTGCTGATGGACATCTAGGTTGCTGTTCAGTGGTTGTATCCGACTTTGTGATCCCATGGACTGCAGCATGTCATGTAATATAGTGTATTTATATTCCAAATAAGTAAAACTTTGTAAAGACTATGAAATGACATAGAAATATAGCTATGTTACAATGTGAAGTGAATGAAATAAACCACTGGCTTTTATAAACAGCCACTGTCCTGGCTATTATAAACAGTGCTGCGATGAACATTGGGGTACACATGTCTCTTTCAATTCTGGTTTCCTCGGTGTGTATGCCCAGCAGTGGGATTGCTGGGTTGTATGGCAGTTCTATTTCCAGTTTTTTTGATTTACTTAAAAATTTTATTTACAATTTAAAGAAGAGAGAACCTTGACAGAAATCTGGTTACTGTCTCTTTGAATTCCATTTAGTAAATGTGCAAAACAAAGTGGAATTTAAATATTGTTTTGAGGAGTTTACATAATGGAAACTATATATTATTATTTAAGAACATTAGGAAAATGCAGAATTTAGGAAAATTCTACCTGTGATTTCACTGAGACAGTCATTATTTACATTTCTACTCATGATCCACCAGTTTTCATACATACATTTAAAAAATAGTTATAATTGTATTATACACATACATATGTGGTTTATTTTATTCACTTCGCATTGTAACATAGCTATATTTCTATGTCATTTCATAGTCTTTACAAAGTCTTACTTATTTGGAATATAAATACACTATATTACATGACATGCTGCAGTCCATGGGATCACAAAGTCGGATACAATCACTGAACAGTAAAATTACATAGTTAACTGTTTTCCTCTTCATAGCATGTAGAATTTCACTGTATATGTGGCTGTGCTCAGTTGCTTCAGTAATGTCTGATTCTTTGCAACCCTATTGACTGTAGCCTGCCAGGTTCCTTTGTCCATCGGCTTCTCAGGCAGGAATACTGGAGTGGATTGCCATTTCCTTCTCCAGGGGATCTTCCTGACACAGGGATTGGACCCGGGTCAACTGCATCACAGGCAGATTATTTACTGCTGAGCCACTGGGAAGCCCAGAGTTTTTCTGTACTGTTTTAATATTATTTAAATGTAGTTTTTGAGTAGATACTATATTCACATGGCTCAGAATCCAAAATATTCATAAGGGTAAACTTTAAAAACACTCTCACCCTCTCAGATACCAGTAGAGACCTATATAGTATGTAAATTAGTCTCTGAAAAGGTGAGTTGGCAACTTCTCTCCCTCTCATTCAGCCTCTCATAACAGCCTGGCATTCCTTCATCAGGGCTCTAGGAAGACTGTCTTCAGGAGTCACTAGGGTGATCAACAAATAATACATTTCATATTCCTGCTACTGTTCTTATTGCCCTAGGTAACACTGTTAAGGGTAACCTTGAGGAGACCTTGGTTTCAAGCCTTAACTAGTCTCATGCTTCTTCCCATGGACATTTCAATGGCTGTTGTTGCTGCCTGGTAGGACTATATCTGGATAGCTGGAATGGGGCTTCCCTGGTGGCTCAGTGTTTAGGGAAAAAAAAAAAATCTACCTGCCTGGATCAGGAAGATCCTCTGGAGAAAGAAAAGGCAACCCATTCCAGTGTTCTTGCCTGGGAAATCCCATGGACAGAGGAGCCTGTAGGGCCACAGTTCCTGGAGTCACAAAGAGCTGGACATGACTTAGCGATTAAACAAGAACAGCACAGTTGGAATGGTCTTCTAACACCACCTAATATGGCCCATCTTTGACCCAAAGTGGATGTTATTAGTAATTATAAAAGGACAACAGGTACATATTGCTTGAGCCACCTGGCACCTGTGGTCATCTTATTATAGCAGGGGCTTTTTGTTCACTGATAGTAGATTAGTTCCTTGATTGCTTACAGCCTGCTTCCTTAAAAACCTCAGAAAAAAGCCCATCTGGATGAAAAGAACATACTAAGGTACTGTAGCATGCCAAGTCCACCCAAATCATTCTTTGATTCTGACAAAGGATGGACGCTTGGTTGGGCGCAAATTAATGTTGGCTCCCCTTTTGCCAGAGTCTTGTTTATGATGCTATGGTGTTGGCTGCCAATAGTTCTAGAACTCCTTTTCCCTTATTTATTTATTCATTTTTATTGGAATATAGTTTCTTTACAATGTTTTAGTTTCTACTGAACAGCAAAAAGGATTAGTTATACATATATACATATATCCCCACTGTTTTGGGTTTCCTTCCATTTAAGATACCACTGTGCATTAAGTAGAGCTCCCCATGCAATACATTATGTTCTCATCAGCTGTTTACTTTGCACATATTACCAATAGTGTATATGTGTCAATCTCAATCTCCCAATTTCTCCTACCCCACTTTTTGCCAATCCCAGTCTTCCAATTCCTCCTATCCCACCTCACCTCTTTTCCCCTTGGTATCCATAAATTTGTTCTCTATGTCTGTTTCTCTATTTCTACTTTGTAAATAAGATAATCTATGCAATTTTTCTAGATTCCACATATATGTGTTAATATACAATATTTGTTTTCCTCTTTCCAACTTACTCGTCTATATGACAGTCTCTAGGTCTATCTCAGTTCAGTTCAGTCGCTCAGTTGTGTCCGACTCTTTGTGACCCCATGAATCGCAGCACGCCAGGCCTCCTTGTCCAACACCAGCTCCCGGAGTTCACCCAGACTCATGTCCATCGAGTCAGTGATGCCATCCAGCCATCTCATCCTCTGTCGTCCCCTTCTCCTCCTGCCCCCAACCCCTCCCAGCATCAGAGTCTTTTCCAATGAGTCAACTCTTCACATGAGGTGGCCAAAGTACTGGAGTTTCAGCTTTAGCATCATTCCTTCCAAAGAAATCCCAGGGCTGATCTCCTTCAGAATGGACTGGTTGGATCTCCTTGCAGTCCAAGGGACTCTCAAGAGTCTTCTCCAACACCATAGATCTATCTAAGTCTCTACAAATGACCCAGTTTTGTTCCCTTTATTCCATTGTATGCTGTTGTATGTATATCTTCTTTATTCATCCCTCTGTTGACAGACATTTAGGTTGCTCCCATGAAAAGGGGAATCAAAAGAAAGCTGGAATAGCAATACTCATATCAGACAAGATAAACTTTAAAGACAATTGCAAGAGACAAGGAAGACACTACTTAATGATCAAGGGATCAATCCAAGAAGAAGATATAACAATTGTAAATATCTGTACACTCAACATGCTGCTATTGCTGCTAAGTCGCTTCAGTCGTGTCCGACTCTGTGAGACCCCATAGACGGCAGCCCACCAGGCCCCACTGTCCCTGGGATTCTCCAGGCAAGAACACTGGAGTGGGTTGCCATTTCCTCCTCCAATGCATGAAAGTGAAAAGTGAAAGTGAAGTTGCTCAGTCGTGTCTGACTCTTAGCGACCCCATGGACTGCAGCACCTATTTCCTTCAATGCTAAGAAGTCCACCGAGATTGTACAAACTGAAGCTGAAGGGAAAAAGTAAAGTTCATGGTGGCCAGAAGTGGCTGCCAAGGGCCTAAAGTTACAACTTGTCATTTTCCCATACCATGTCAGAAAAAGTGAACATTTAAGGAAAAGTGTGGTGACAGACTTTGTGGCTATATTTTCACTGTATATTTTGTTGTCTAGTATTATTTGCAGATCACAGATAAAGGAAACATATTTTATAACATTTGGTTTATAATATTTTTATATTAAGCATAACAAATAAATTAGCAAAATGAATTTAAAACAACTGCAAACATTCTGAGACTGGTATATTTGTTTTCACTTAATTGTTTTTATCATGATTTTATATGTGTGCATAAGTCACAAAAGACACTAGAAAAAATGTTTTTATGTCTCTGCCTGACTTGATCTAGATGTTAAGCAAGCAATTGCTTGAAAGACATTGATGAACTAAATTCTGATATTTTAAGTGTCTGAGAAATTAAATTAGAAACTGAAAGCCAGACTTGTCTTACACTTTCCAAAGATGCATAAGCATTGTACTTTTTTTTTATTGTGGGATTATTTCACATTGCTCTCTTGAGCTCTCAGCATTAGGCCATCTACCACAACTAAATGTTATAATCAATTCATAGATGAACTCCTAAAGAAAACGAATGTTCCCGAATTCCATAAAGATTGACGATGCCTGTGAAAGGATGGCATATATTTTGTGACAGAGTAAAATTTCTTATCTGTCCTGGGAGCTATTGACTGCAGACACATTGCTATTCAAGCAGTGGTAGTTAATGATTTAATCTTTATTAATAGGAGAAAAGATTCCATTCATTTAATATGCAGGTTATTTGTGATGCTAAATGCAATGTAATTGATGTAATTTAAAAGTTCCAGGGATAATGTCATGATTAATTCATCTGTAAACAATCTGGCATCTTTCATTTTACTGAGGCAGGCAAAAATTTTTAACTAGCTGAAATGTGGGTAAGAACATTTATGACAATAATTATCATTTAAAAATATAATGCAGTATGAAAGATGAATGTCCTACGGGGCATTTTGCATTTGCTGTAAGGTCTTAAGAGCCGTAATGCAGCATGATTCATTGTCTCTGTATGAAAGAAACACGAGGCCAGCATAACTAGCTTTGTGTCTTTGAGCTGGATGAGGTTTTAGAATTTCATGAGAGAGGTTACTGAGCATATTTCAAGGGTCGGTTTTTTGAGAGTTTTGCTACCGCTATGCAACTATTCATTCATTGTATCATTTATTCATCCATTCAATAAATATCATGAAGTGCCTTTTAAAGGACAAATGCTTGGAAGGGACTGAGGATATGTATACATAGATTGTTTCTGCCATCAAAGACATCTCAAGTAAGAAGATAAAATACAGTTAATATACCATGGTGTGCATAAAGTGGATACTATGGTAACCTAGGCTTGGGGGAACAGGCTGGAGGCACTGACGTGTGTTTTATTTAAATTTAAATTTACTTAAAACTGCATCTTACTTAAAGGATGAAAGTCAATTCTAAGAAAGTTTTTGCAGGCAGAGAAGATGACATGCAAAAGCATAAGTTTTAAAAACAAAACCAAACAAATGTGTTATTTACAAAATTAAGAAGAGTTATTAGAGCATCATAGGCAAGGCAAGGAATGTTGTGGAGCTGGATTGGGGGGTGCGGGTGGAAAGGTTCTAGCATGTGGAAGGCAACATGGACTCTACTCCAGAAGCCAGGCCTCTCTCTGTGGAGTGTGAAGAGTCGTGGGAACACCATTATTTTGAGTAGATAAACTTGGAGATTTGAAAGGGTTCAGACTAGAAGCACAGAGAAAATGGTTAGGATTCTGTTGATGGCATCTGGGGAAGAGATGGGCTATGGGTGAAACTTGAGAGTGAATGGGACACTTCAGCATACATTTGCTGGGTCAGAAACATAGAGAACAAAGTGCGAGTTAAGTTTTATTAGGGGTCAAAATGAGGACTGAAGCCCAGGAGTTAGCATTTCAGAAAGATCTGAAAAACTGTTCCAAAGAGATGGGCGGAAGGTCAATATATAGGTGGTGAAGGTTGAGGGGAGCAGAGTACATGCAATCAAGCACTTTTTTTTTTTGCAGAAGGTTTATGCTAGGCTTCCCTGGTGGCTCAGAGGGTAAAGCGTCTGCCTGCAATGTGGGAGACCCAGGTTCGATCCCTGGGTCGGGAAGATCCCCTAGAGAAGGAAATGGCAACCCACTCCAATGTTCTTGTCTGGAGAATCCCACTGACAGAGGAGCCTGGTAGGCTACAGTCCATAGGGTCACAAAGAGTTGGACATGACGGAGTGACTTCACTTCACTTCACTATGCTAGTCATGAGGAGGAGATGTCACCATGAAGGATTTCTGTGTTTTTCTAGATATGCAGAGATACAAGAATTGGGCTCATAAAATCAGCTCCTGAAAATAACTATCTGAAGACCTGTCCTTCCAGTTTTTCCCAGAGTACAGACTGCTTCATTTCTGCTTTCCACCCTCAACTGCTTTCAGAGGGTGTTGAAGGTCAACCACTGTAGCAACATGTGATTTAATCCTTGTAGAGAGGTAGATGGTGAGTGCCCATGGCAAGTGCCAACTTGTACTCAACAGTGAGTAGAGGAGTGGATGGAGCTGGGAGATGAGATTGAAATGGAATAGTTGATAGTTGTGTCTTGGAGAGAATGTAGCCTGAATATTGAGTGCCCTGAATCCTTAGCTTGCCATTGACCATGACCAAAGTTGCAATTGGGTATGTATACAAAAGACAAAAAGTAGTTCAATGATTGCTTATTATTATTGGCTAAAGCTTTTACCCCAAACTCCAATGTATTCTTCTATGGAAATAACTGAGTTCATAAGGCGAGCTCTTCAAATACAGGTCTGCTTGTAAAACCAGTTGCATCAGTGAATGGAGGAGAGGGATTAACTCCAGGGCCTTCTCTTGTGAAGAGAGAATAGAAGTGGAGTCGAGGATATATGTCAGTCCTAATCTCCCCATTCGTCCCACCCTCTCCTTACCCCCCGCCTCATGTCCACATGTCCATTCTGTCTGTCTATCCCTGCCTTGCAAATAGGTCCATCTGTACCATTTTTCTAGATTCCACATATAGTTAATAAACAATTTTTGTTTTTCTCTTTCTGACTTACTTTGCTCTGCATGACAGTCTCTAGGTCTATCCACATCTCTGCAAATGACCCAATTTTATTCCTTTTTATGGTTGAGTAATATACCTTTGTATATGTGTACTACATCTTTATCCATTCCTCTGTTGATGAACATTTAGGTTGCTTCCATGTTCTGACTATTGTAAAAAGTGCTGCAGTGAATATTGTGGTACATGTATCTTTTTGCATTATTGACATATATAACTATTATGTGTAAAACAGACAGCTGGCAGAAATATGCTGTATAGCACAGGGAGCTTAGCTCAGTGTTCTGTGATGATGTAGAGGAGTGGGATGGCAGGGTCCAAGACAGAGGGGTTTAAGCATACATAGCCAATTCACTTCATTGTACAACAGAAACTAATAAGACATTGTAAATGAATTATACTCCAATTAAAGAGAATGGAGTAGAGTCATATATCCACAGAATAGGTTCCAGCAGGTGGACTTTTGCAAAGGTGAGGGAGTTAGAGGATATTTGTTTTACATAAGAAACATAGTAGCTTATAAGGTCTTGACAAATGTTAACTGTTTAAATGCTTTTTCAAATTCCATGAGATAAAAATTGTTACAGATGAAGGAAGAAAGTTACAGCAAGAGTCAGTACATTGCCCAAGGTCACACTGCTGTGAATAGAAGAGCCAGGATTTGAACTTAGGCAGTCTGGCTGCAGAGACCTTGCTCTTTCATGCTCTTAATATGCTATATTATATAATTTGGGGGATTTACCATACGACCATAGTGTAGTGATTGAACGTTATCATTTGGGACCTCTTGGATTCAATCCTGCTTAATAATAATTAATGAGGTCCTTCCATTTAGAACTTTAGAAATACAACACTAGTTTAGTTTTGGAAAACTCACACTGAGTTTTACACCACTTTATATATAATGTTAAAAATAATATACAGGTGCAATTATACAACTTCATTGGTATTCTTAGCCTTGAACTTCTACACTGGATCACCTTCAAGAATGAGAAATCCAGGACTAGAAGAGAATGCATATGTTTCAGGATGAGCATAAAGAAAAATGGTATAATGAGGTGGGGATTCAACTGGAGACTAGTAAAAGGCATGTTAATCAGTTGTGAAGCCTGTCAGAGTCTGAACAGCAAACACTGGCGCTGGACCAACTGGTCTGGCTTTATGATTTGACTTTCAGAAGCAACAGTCAGTAAAAAGGGAGCCTGGTGTGTGTGTCTGTGTATCTGGGGTTGGAGAAATAAATGATCTTGTTTTTTCAGGGTTGCTGAGGGGAATTTCAGTAAGGCAGATGGAAAAGTGAGCAGTTGGAATTTTAGGAATACATATTTACATAGTTTTGTACAGTTCAGTAATAATCCAGATAAATTGCCCGGGCCAGATGGTTGGTTTATCCAGACATGCTGTGTGCCTTTTTGTATGCAAATAAAACGTCTACATGTCAAGAGAGCTTTGGGAAGAGTCCAAAAGAAAGCAGCCAATTCAGCCTAAAAGGTGATAAATTTAGGACCCAGGGAGGAAAATATTGGAGGTTGACAACATTGTTTCCTAATACATCCTAGTCATTTAATTTTAATAAATGAATGTGAACTTACTGATCACCTAACTGCTCTATAATAGATGTATTATGGCATAGTCATTTGCATAAGAATGTGGCAGAAGAGGCCAATAAAACTATAGTCTTTCTTCAATTTTTGGTTTATTCAAAACATTTCAATTTCCCCAAAACTAATCATTGAGAGGAAATTGAGAGGAAGCCCCTACGTGGTTAAGAAATTGTACTCTCACACTAGCCTGAAGAAAATGCCTGTTGGATCTAAGTTAGGAAGAAAAGTATAGCTAACCAGAATCGGAGTGAAAGTGAAATTTGCTCAGTCATGTTGGACTCTTTGCAACCCCATGGACTATACAGTCCATGGAATTTTCCAGGCCAGAATCCTGGAGTGGGTAGCCTATCGTTTCTCCAGGGAATCTTCCCAACCCAGGAATGGAATCTGATCTCCTGCATTGCAGGCGGATTCTTTACCAACAGAGCTACGGGAAAGAGGCCTGATATCATGATAAAACTCATAGCATCTATTTCACCTAAAGGTCCTGCCACCCTCAAAAACTGTCTTTATCAAATTATTCTCTCTCATTGAAGAGGTGGGTGAGTGGGTATGGGGGATGTGACTCTCGTAGTTTGGCCAGCACCTACCTTAAAAAGAACTGAAGATCAAACACTGCCGTTGATAATTTAGGACCAAGAAATTGTATTACTGAGCCATCTAGGATTAGGAATAAAGCAAAATGTGGAAGAGAAAAATGGTAAAATAGCATAAATTATGGGTAAGCAAAGAATTTCTCCTGGAAAAGTGAGGAGTCTAGAGCAGGCATTCCATGAATGAGACCAGATTGAGATTGATAGAAATTAGTTATTTTGCTGGAATGGTTTGAGTTATTTAATCATTTTAGTAAGCTTTTCTCTCCCCTGACCCTTCTCTTAATTGACTCTGAACCTCTGCCACAGAAGTAAGCACGTACATAACCTAAGTCTAGCCAATTACATCACTCCATCTGCCTGGCAACAGTGATTGGTCCAAGGAGTAGGCATGTGACCCAACAGAGCCAATGAGTTTTTTTTGGTATTGTTACCTGCACATTGATACCTGGACAGGCTTCCCAGGTGGCACTAGTGGTAAATAATCTGCCTGCCAACATAGGAGACATAAGGGGGTGGGGTTCAGTTCCTGGGTGGGGACGATCCCCTGGAGGATGAAATGGCAACCCACAGAGGAGCCTGCAGTCAGACATGACTGAAGCAACTTAGCATGCAGGAAGAAAGTATTTTTCCCCTGCAAGTTACTAAACCTAGCTGCTGTTGGTAGGTAATCTTCATTGGTCACTATGGACTTGGCCTACTGGCATTAGGAGAGAAAGAGCTGTCTCTCAAATGGAAACAAACAAAGGCAAGCAGAAATAAGAAACAAATGGAGAAAGGATCTCCGTTTCTATGTCTAGCCTGTCCTAACTTGGTTATTGACATCTTTCATGTCCCACTTTTAAGACTTTTCCCATTCCACACAAAATTAGCCACCTAGAAATAACCACTCCCCTTTTTTACCCTTGAGTTATCCAAGAATGTGTTTTTGAAAGAAAAGCATCAATAAGTAAGTGGTTTAAAAAAAATCAAATCATAGAAGGCTGTGGGAAAAAGGAGAGATTTTAAAATTAAAAACTTGAAAACATGTCAGTACTGAGAGATGGCAAGACCTAACATAAGAAGTGACATAAAATCTTGAGTCAGATTCTTCTTAGATCTAAGTGTTAGTCACTCAGTCATGTCCAACTCATTGGGACCCCATGGACTGCAGACCGCCAGGCTCCTCTGTGCATGGACTTTTTCAGGTAAGAATGTGGAGTGGGTAGCTACTCCCTACTCCAGAGGATCTTCTCAACCCTGAGATTGAATCTGGCTCCTGCGTTACAGGCAGATTCTTTACTATCTGAGCCACCAGGGAACCTTAGGCAGAGATAAAATGCTAGGTGTTTATTTTCCAGGCCGGTGTGCTTACTCAAGTGCAAAACTGGTCTATGTCTGACACAGAGTCACTTGGTATTCAATTAGTAGCTTTACATGCCCCACATGATGGCAGGAGCCATTTGTTTTATTCCAGTAATATAAACCACAGATAAGAATGCATGTGAGCATGCTAAGTGTCTTTCATGTCTGACTCTTTGTGACCCTCTGGACTGTAGCCCGCCAGGCTCCTCTGTCCATGGAATTCTCCAGGCAAGAATACTGGAGTGAGTTGCCATGCCCTCCTCTAGGGGATCTTCCCCACCCACAGATCGAACCTGCATCTCTTATGTCTCCTGCATTTGTAGGCGGGCTCTTTACCACTGGTGCCACCTGAGAAGCCCCCCAGATTAGAATAGGCCTTGGCAAATAGCAGTTGCTATATGAATGTTTTTTAGTAACTGTATGGTCATAAAATATTTTATGAGATTACATACTCAATCATACCTCCAAAGCTAAAATATCCTCTTTCACTGGGCTTTGAGAAAACCTTAGTGAATATTTATCAGAAAGAAAAAGATCAGGAAGAAAAGAAAGAGGTAACCAAATTAAAATCTTAGACATACCAAAAATGAGTGATAATAGATAATTCAGGTAATAAGAAGCTCTGCTAATTGGTTTCCAAGCAAGGTGAAGAATATCATGCTAGAAATGTCCTGTATCTCAAAGGGTAACACAGTAGCATTAAACTTCTCTCCTCTGCATTACAAATGCCATCTGCCTTTCCATGATACTATACTCCAAAGAATATGTTCTATATACTAAGTTTGTTAGATAAGCCACATGTGCTCTGTTTCAAATCACAGAGTAATAAAAGTGATTTAGTTCTTTGATAGATTTGCATAATTCCCTAACTGGGCTACCATTGATTCCCCTTAAGAAATGCATATACAGAACCTCTCTACAAAAAATAGAGTTTCTAAATTTCAGCTTCCTGTGTGGCTTGTGTTATTACTTTAAAGGAAAATAATCTCTAGCTGTTTTTTTTGTTGTTGTTCCCAGGAGTTTTTCCAATTCTTTATATATCTACCCTGGAATGTTCAATTTTCTCAGGCTCCTTAAAAATCATTCATGCCTTTCTACTCATTTTCACTTGTTAATATTGACCCAGTTTTATCTTCATGTCATAATTTACCTTTTTACTTTTATTTTGCCTCTTCCCTTCTCAATCCCTCCCCCCTCCAAATGATATTTTCAGATTATCATGTATCTGTTTTTTCCACCCAATAGCTTTTTTAGAGTTCAAGATGGACATAATTGAGAAGTGGTGGTCATGATTTTTTCCACAGACACAAAATTTTTAACAAAGATTAATTCTTCTTATATGAAATAATTGATCTGTTATACTTTTGCTAGCATTTCAATTAGAGCAGAGGTTATCATTGTAATCCCTGACATGTACCAATTTTCAGTTTAAATTCATGTATACATTCATTTTCTCAGAATACCCTAGGGATTGTTCATCTTTTATATTTATATTGTCCCAGATATTTTTTCCAGTGACCTAGGACATCCATCTTTCTAGCAGTCTGCCTAGGAGATTAAGATTGTTATAAAAGAAATATAAAGGGAAAGAATTACTATTCTAAGTAGAATTTTGCAGTAAGTAAATGCTAAATATTTTACTAAAGGATTTCAAGAGTCAAAGCCAGAAATCTCAGGTGAAGTTGCTTCTTCTTTAAAGTAGAGATTTTTATCCCTCTCATCAATAAGGGTTGGACCTTGGAATAGATTTACCATTTGAAGGAATAAGAAGGATGGATTAGAGGAGAAGAAAGTCTGAAACTCACTTTATAAAGCTTGGGAGTTTTGAAAAGTGTGATAAAGGGGATAGGAGAGGCAAAAGATCAGACAAATGGGTCCTGTGTCTTCTCTCTGAGTCAAATAAGTTAGAGAGGCAATTTAGAAATGGCAGAGAGGAGGGCCCTTGACTGAAATAATGTTCAGGACACTGGGAAGAGGGGTGTGTCACAGCAGGCTGCCTTGGGACAGCTTGAGGGTGGCGTGAATGAGCAAGAACAGTAACCCGGTGTGGTTACAGACGTGTCTGACATTTAGCATCCTCAGTCACTCTTCCTTTCTGTGTAGTCTTATGATCTAAGGAGGGACTTAGATGGTGACTAAGTGAAGAGAGGGCAGGTCTGGACTGCCCAGCCCAGAGGCTCCATGGAGGATGTTACAGAGATGCAGAGAGGTCTGTTGTGAAAGTGAGGTCACGATGAAGTCAGCTCAGTCATTAATCACCACTAGACCCTGACCGAAGAATTGATGCTTTTGAACTGTGGTGTTGGAGAAGACCCCTGAGAGTCCCTTGGACTGCAAGGAGATCCAACCAGTCCATCCTAAAGATCATCAGTCCTGGGTGTTCATTGGAAGGACTGATGTTGAAGCTGAAACTCCAATACTTTGGCCACCTGATGTGAGGAGCTGACTCATTTGAAAAGACCCTGATGCTGGGAAAGATTGAGGGCAGGAGGAGAAGGGGACAACAGAGGATGAGATGGTTGGATGGCATCACTGACTCAATGGACATGAGTTTGAGTAAACTCCCGAGAGTTGGTGATAGACAGGGAGGCCTGGCATGCTGTAATTCATGCGGTCGCAAAGAGTCACACATGATTGAGCAACTGAACTGAACTGAACTGAGGCCCTGACCAAGTCAGAGGAGGCCACCCTGTAAATTCAGCCCTCATCCAAGTTAAACCACCTCCTGACACAATGGGGATGCTCAAGAGGACATGAGTGTTGAATGAAGACCAAAGAAGTGAAGGGATGCTGTGTGGATTTCTGAACGATTCCAATCTATGGGCATAGTTCAGTTCAGTTCAGTCACTCAGTCGTGTCCGACTCTTTGAGACCCCATGAATCACAGCACGCCAGGCCTCCCTGTCCATCACCAACTCCCAGAGTTCACTCAGACTCAAGTCCATTGAGTCAGTGATGACATCCAGCCATCTCATCCTCTGTCATCCCCTTCTCCTCCTGACCCCAATCCTTCCCAGCATCAGAGTCTTTTCCAATGAGTTAACTCTTCACATGAGGTGGCCAAAGTACTGGAGTTTCAGCTTTAGCATCATTCCTTCCAGAGAAATCCCAGGGCTGATCTCCTTCAGAATGGACTGTTTGGATCTCCTTGCAGTCCAAGGGACTCTCAAGAGTCTTCTCCAACACCACAGTTCAAAAGCATCAATTCTTTGGCACTCAGCCTTCTTCACAGTCCAACTCTCACATCCATACATGACCACAGGAAAAAGCATAGCCTTGACTAGACGGACCTTTGTTGGCAAAGTAATGTCTCTGCTTTGAATATGCAGGGCATGCTAAATCAAAGTACTATGTGCATACAAGAAAGAAGATCAAAGAAACCTGAAAGTCTAACTTATAAAAGTCTATAAAAGACCTAATTGTTCAAACTAAATTTTAAACAAATACAAGTCAATTTCACATTGTTTTTCCCCCAATATAGAGTTTAATTTGGGAGATTGTGTAGTGGATTCTGGAAGACAATTTGATCAGTCAGACAAAAAGAGGTCAGGTTTTTTTTTTTTTTTTTTTTTACTTATCTAAGTAGTTGTGTGAGAAACTCTGCTAAAAGTGTTATTTGTATCACAATGGACAAGTCATTGTAAAACTGCTAGTATTGGGTTGGCCCAAAAGTTTGTTTTAGTTTTTCTGGCAGATGGAATGCAAAACTCAAATGACCTTTTGGGCCAACTCAGTATTTTATTTTTTCATTATCAAATATTATAATTGTACAATACTGAGAAGTATAGAACAAAATGCAATTATTGGAGGACAACTGCTCTGCAATATTGTGGGCCAACTCAATTCATATTTTCATTTGGAAAAATAAATAAGTTAGACAATCCTTAAGGTGTTTACCAATTTGAGAGTCTATATGTTATAGACATCACTTTGCTGGCAAAGGTTCATACAGTAAAGGCTATGGTCTTTCCAGTAGTCATGTGAATGTTGTGAGAGCTGGACCAAGAAGGTAGAATGCTGAAGAACTGATGGTTTCAAACTGTGGTGCTGGAGAAGACTCTTGAGAATGCCTTGGACAGCAAGGAGATCAAACCTATCAATCTTAAAGGAAATCAACCCTGAATACTCATGGAAGGACTGATGCTGAAGCTCCAATACTTTGGACACCTGATGCAAACAGCTGACTCATTGGAAAAGACCCTGGTCCTGGGAAAGATTGAAGGCAGAAGAAGAGGGAGACATAGGGTGAGATTGGATGGCATCACTGATACAATGGAGGATGGCATTACTGATGCAATGGACATGAACTTGGGCAAACTCCGGAGGATGGCAAGGGGCAGGGAAGCCTGGCATGCTTTAGTTCATGGGCTCATGAAGAGTCAAACAGGACTTGGTGATTAAACAGTAGCAGTGGGTTATATGTAGCCTGTCCTTTTTATATAGAGGACAGCAGTGTCTCATTGTTTGCTTTTTTTTTTTTTTAATGTGATAGAATTAAACTGATATATTGAGCGTGCCTCTTTCAGCCACACTTGTGACCAGTCTCATCAATTTTGAAGACAGCTAACAAAATCAAGCAGTGTTAGGTTACAGCTGTAAAGTAGAACAGAGATGTCTACCCTTTAGAGAGTGAAACTCTCACTTTGTGATGAGTAAGATGCTCCAGCCAGTGTAAACAAATATTTTTCAATTTTTCAGAGGCAGAGGGCCAATCTCCTCATTTCTTTATTATGCCAGCCTCACCCAGCACAGCTACAGCTGCGCCACAGAAAACTTTTTTCCTGAAATATATCATTTCCCTATTGAAATTCATAACTTTCTAAGTGCTATTTCCACTTTTTTTAATTAAAAAATTTTTCTTCCTGACCAAGCTCCCTTCTTGCCTAGCGCTTGAAAAATTGGTAGATTCTTAATTTTCCTTATGACTCTACCACAAAAGCTGCATTCTTTGTGATACCTGCTGACTCTGTTGGCCCAGCTGTCTGCCCAGCTAAGACTTTGGTTTTCCTGACTTCTGGGATCTGACTCTATTTCAGCATGCATGCATTCCACAGTGTTAAGGGTCCATCTCCTGGGCTTCCCAGGTGGCACTAGGGGTAAAGAACCTGTCTGCCAATGCAGGAGACATAAAAGTCACTGGTTAGATCCCTGGGTCTGGAAGATCCCCTGGAGAAGAGCATGGCAACCCACTTCAGTATTCTTGCCTGGAGAATCCCATGGACAGAGGAACCAGGCAGACTACAGTCCATAGGGTTGCACAGAGTCAGACATGCCTGAAGTAATATCATGCAGCATGTACTTTTTGGGACACTGAGGGGCTTAACCCATATCGCCTACTAACATATTATCACTGGTTAATATCTGACCTCCAACTCTGATTACAGACATACGTACTCTACACGAGCTTCTTGAAGAAGAAATGGTACCTTAGGGAGCCTTATATCTGCTATGGTTCCTGGCCTCTTAACCTGCAGAGTAAATGTTTCACAGATAAAATGGATAACTCTCATTCAACACCCACTTTCTCTTCCCATGTCGTGTTCTGTTTGATTCTCCTCATCCATGGCCCTTTTGTGTTTTATTTACCCATGCATCCCTTTAATACCAGTTGTTCACTTTCAAACCAGTCCTCTCCTTTGCTTAAAAACAGAGTTTTGGATAGTTTGAAGATATGGCTGGTAATACAGCTTCCCCAGTAGCTCAGACAATAACGTCTGCCTGCAATGCAGGAGACCCGGGTTTGATCCCTGGGTTGGGAAGATCCCCTGAAGAAAGAAATGGCAACCCACTCCAGTACTCTTGCCTGGAAAATCCCACAGATGGAGGAGCCTGGTCGGTTACAGTCCATGTGGTTGCAAAGAGTCAGACAGGACTGAGCAATTTCACTTTCACGTGGGTCATCAGTTTATGTAAGTGCCAGATGACTTTCTATGTGCTCAGTCGCTTAAGTCTTGTCCAATTCTTTGTGACCTCATGGACTGTAGCCTGCCAGGCTCCTCTGTGCATGGAATTCTCCAGCTAAGAATACTCAGCTGGGTAGCCATTCCAGGGGATCTTCCCCACCCAGGGACAGAACTCTCATCTTCTACCTCTCCTGCATTGCAGACAGATTATTTACTGCTGAGCCACTGGGTAAGCCCACCAGATAACGTGAGGAAATTACATTTTAAATTACTTTTTAACCAGGCTTTATTTTTTTGGCCCTAAGATAGTTTTGCACAGGTGAATCTTACTTTCTTACTCAAAATACAAAAACTTAATTATTACATCATGTTCACAATTATAATATGCTGCCATTTTAAATTTAACTAGAAAAAGAGGGCAAGATACACAAAACTTGAGTGTACAGAACTTTCCTTCCATAACTGAACCAGGGATAGAACATAAGTCACTTTTATTCTCACCTGGGAAAACTGATATAACTTCCTCTATATCCACTCTTGTTATATGCAGTAGAATAAATAATAAGAAAGTGACTCTATTTGTAAAGGAAAATGGTTCAGAAAACCTTGAGTAGAAATTTCAAATAACATGGTAGTTACAAACTGAGTGACTTATTCGTCATGGAATCAATAAAGCTATATGTGAGAGGTGATGGCAGAAAACTAGACAAAAAAATGTATAATACAGCGATAAAAATATACCTGGAAATGTTATGAAACAAATTTGAAACCTATTTCATTGCTTGAATGGAGTCTGTGTTCAGAATGATAAGAGAAGGCATTCTGTATTTTCTATCTCAATGATCTTTTGTAATTTAAACCACAAGAATATCATGGGACGCTGCCCAGCGGGGCTTATGCTGTGCACTCTGTGTGTTCTGAAACAAGCCCTGGGCTCGGAATTAGTGAAGTAATTGATAAATGTAAAGCTTCAGCATGACACATAATTTAATTTTCAAATGTTGAAACAGAAACTCGGCATCTCAGAGGTGCACTGCTATCTTAGCTGGCATTTCTTCTCACATCACAGTGCAATTGAGATGTGATTCTTTTCTTTCAAATTAAATAACTTCCCAATGCGTTTTTCTGAAAGATGCTGTTTCCTGACAAAGTCACTTTGTGCATGGCCACTCTAGAAATGAGTGCTGTGGTGGGACCTCAGAACCTGTAGACAGTTGATTTACTTACCAATTTATTTAGAGCAATTGTTTTGTTTTTAACCCCTGGGGTAAAATTTAGATTTCTGCATGTGGAGAAGATTCAGCAAGTTTGTAATGAATAAAGACACTTGAAAATTATAACAAGTCAAAGAGGGACAAAGGTTAGTACTTCATCTTATAACTTTCCAAACTGACTCTTTAGTTTGTCAAATGTGAATAGGAAAACCTGTTTCTATATCTACGTTAATTTTTTATGTTGTTTCAGGAATAAGAAATCTGACAGCATTCCCTACTCTCTATCAGGGAAGAAAATTAAAGGCAACCGCAAGCACTGTAATTACGATTGCCTAGTCTTAATATACATATCTGTGTCAGTTCAGTTCAGTTGCTCAGTGGTGTCCGACTCTTTGCGACCCCATGAATCACAGCACGCCAGGCCTCCCTGTCCATCACCAGCTCCCGGAGTTCACTCAGACTCACGTCCATCGAGTCAGTTATGCCATCCAGCCATCTCATCCTCTGTCGTCCCCTTCTCCTTCTGCCCCCAATCCCTCCCAGCATCAGAGTCTTTTCCAATGAGTCAACTCTTCGCATGAGGTGGCCAAAGTACTGGAGTTTCAGCTTTAGCATCATTCCTTCCAAAGAAATCCCAGGGCTGATCTCCTTCAGAATGGACTGGTTGGATCTCCTTGCAGTCCAAGGGACTCTTGCACACAATTCTCAAGCTACCCTTTTCTTCAGAGTGAAATGATTTTTCAGAGCTGGGAAAACAGCTATAGCAGTCAAAATTAGTAGTTTGGAGAGAAAAAAAGAACAAACATTACATTAAAAGAGATTATTTTATTCCTTTCTGCAGCATATTAGAAATAAGTTTTGCTACTTCAGTGTATAATAGCACATCTGAATATGTGTGTGTGTGTATTGTTGTTGCTGTTGCTCAGTGGCTAAGTCATGTCTGACTCTTTGCAACCCCATGTACTGCAGCATGCAAGGCTTCACTGTCCTTCACCATCTCCCTGTGAAGTTTGCTCAAACTCAAGTCCATTGGAGCCAGTGATGCCATCCAACTGTTTCATCCTCTGTCTCCCCCTTCTCCTCCTGCCTTCAATCTTCCCCATCATCAGTCTTTTCCAGTGAGTTTGCTCTTTGCATCAGGTGACCAGAGTTTTGGAACTTCAGCATCAGTCCTTCCAATGAATATTCAGGGTGATTTCCTTTAGAATTGACTTGTTTGATCTCCTTATTCTCCAAGGGACTCTCAAGAGTTTTGTCTAGCACCGTATTTCAACAGCATCAAATCTTTGGTGCTCAGACTTCCTTATGGGCCAACTCACACATCCATATATGACTACTGGAAAACCATAGCTTTGACTATTTGGACGTTTGTTGGCAAAGTAACATTTCTGCTTTTTAATATGCTGTCTGGATTTGTCATAGCTTTTCTTCCAAGAAGCAAACATCTTTTATATAGACATGCATACATAACATACATATATATGAGGTATGTATGTATCCATGTAAATATTTTCATTACATATTTGATCATTTTCAATGTAATGAAATGTGGTATTCTAAGTAATTTTTTCCTATGAAATTATTAACAATTCAGCAGGAAAATAAATGTCTATACTATGAGAAGGGAACATTACATTACAGGTATCACCATTAAAGATGCTTAGCTGAAATAAAGACTCTGACAATGAATATGTGAAAAATTAAAGTCAAACATAAGCGTGTGGAGTTATTCCAGTAATACTAAGTATAACTCAATATTAGTACCTATAAGGCAGGTGCAGAGAAAAAGAGAATGAGCCAGGCAGTCAGGCAAAGAAAAGGAAATTTACTAAAGGGAAATGAAAAGGTTACCGGCCCTTGAGAAGAACCAACAGCCCACCCTTCTGGTAGATCCCTCTTATACCCCATAGATGGGAAACTGGGTCCTCTGAAGGCAGGTGGTTAACTTATCTTTAGCTTGCAGCTGGAGTCTGGCAGTCATGTAGTCTTAAGAGAGCCCCCAAGGTGTCCCACGGTAGGGTGGTCACATAGTCTTGAGAAAGGAACTGCTAGAAGAAAAACAGGATGTCGCTTGAGCAATGTGGTCAGTCTCATAGGTCACCGTGACTTCATCTTTTGTTTGAGAGGTCAGCACAATGAGCCATTTTACCAATAAGCCCCCTTGCAGACCCTATCAGTACCTTTATTAATGCAGTTAATCACATCTCTAAGACAAAGATGAAAATTCATAACATCCCCTCTAAATTGGCAAGTTTTTTGGTAAATCTCAGTATCTTTTTGTTGTTGTTGCTGTTGATTAAATAGAAATAGTAAGACATTACTTTGACAAGCCAATAGTTGGCTCTTTTCCATATGGGATCTCCTCCTTCCTTATATGCTATTAGTTGTACATCCTAGTGGTATAGCTCCTGAAAACTTCTCAAATCTGCATACCCCTCCGGTTCCGCTGCTAATGCTTAGCTTTGTCTTGTATTATCTGTCACTTAGACTACTACAATCACCTTCTAAGTCTCCTTTTTGCTATTTTTCTCATTCCTTTTCCATGTTGCTGTCAGGGTGATCTTGCCAAAATGCAAATCGTATTTTATTTTCCTACTAAAAAAATTGATGGTTACTCAGCACCTGCTGAAGAAATTCCTAATTTCTGAGCACAACATACTAGATGTGCCATGCTTGGGTATCTGATCAACCCCCTAACTTTTGCCTTCTGTCTTTGTCACGTTATAGTGGAAGTTCCAACTGTACTGAACTAAATTTTGGGGCCATCAGCTCTCAGAACTTGTGATATTTTTCAGATATCATCATTGTGGCTTAGAATACTTTTCATACTCTACTCATCCTCAAAGAGACAAGATTTAATGCAAGCATCAACTCCTTTGGTGTCTCAGACAGTAAAGAATCCACCTGTAATGTGGGAGACCTGGATTTGATTCCTGGGTCAAGAAGATCCCCTGGAGAAGGGAATGACAACCCACTCTAGTATTCTTGCCTGAAGAATTCCAAAGACAGAGAAACCTGGCGAGCTACACAGTCCATAGGGTTGAAAAGAATTGGACACAACTGAAAGACTAACACTTTCACTTTCAACTCCTTTGAGAAATCTGTTCAGACCCTCAGAAGTGAGAGAATTCTCTATGGTTTCACAGTACCCGCTTTTGGTCAGTTATACAGCATTTCCATTATATGATGAATAGTGATTTACATCTCCTGGAGAGAGAGATTCTACTTCATTCAGTTTTGTATTCTTGGTACCAGCACTGTGTCTGGGACATGATAGACACTGCTAAGTATATGTAGAAAAAATTGACTAATATTTCTTCTAGAATCATATTTATCATAAGGCTTCATGGAATGGGAACATAGTTAGGAATACAGTAATCCACCCTCGGTGTCTACAGGATCCTCATGTGCAACTGAGGACCAGCTGAAATTTACCAGTGTATAAGGGCGTGCTGCAATTCATGGGGTCACAAAGAGTTGGACACGACTGAGCGACTGATCTGATCTGATCTGATCTGAAGCAACTTGATCATTGAAAAAGCAAGAGAGTTCCAGAAAAACATCTATTTCTGCTTTATTGACTATGCCAAAGCCTTTGATTGTGTGGATTACAGTAAACTGTGGAAAATTCTGAAAGAGATGGGAATACCAGACCACCTGACCTGCCTCTTGAGAAATTTGTATGCAGGTCAGGAAGCAACAGTTAGAACTGGACATGGAACAACAGACTGGTTCCAAATAGGAAAAGGAGTACGTCAAGGCTGTGTATTGTCACCCTGCTTATTTAACTTATATGCAGAGTACATCATGAGAAACGCTGGGCTGGAAGAAGCACAAGCTGGAATCAATATTGATGGGAGAAATATCAATAACCTCAGGTATGCAGATGACACCACCCTTATGGCAGAAAGTGAAGAGGAACTAAAAAGCCTCTTGATGAAAGTGAAAGTGGAGAGTGACAAAGTTGGCTTAAAGCTCAACATTCAGAAAACGAAGATCATGGCATCTGGTCCCACCACTTCATGGGAAATAGATGGGGAAATAGTGGAAACAGTGTCAGACTTTATTTTTCTGGGCTCCAAAATCACGGCAGATGGTGACTGCAGCCATGAAATTAAAAGACGCTTACTCTTTGGAAGGAAAGTTATGACCAACCTAGATAGCATAATCAAAAGCAGAGACATTACTTTGCCAACAAAAGTCCATCTAGTCAAGGCTATGGTTTTTCCAGTGGTCATGTATGGATGTGAGAGTTGGACTGTGAAGAAAGCTGAGCACCGAAGAATTGATGCTTTTGAACTGTGGTGTTGGAGAAGACTCTTGAGAGTCCCTTGGACTGCAAGGAGATCCAACCAGTCCATTCTGAAGGAGATCAGCCCTGGGATTTCTTTGGAAGGAATGATGCTAAAGCTGAAACTCCAGTACTTTGGCCACCTCATGTGAAGAGTTGACTCATTGGAAAAGACTCTGATGCTGGGAGGGATTGGGGGCAGGAGGAAAAGGGGACGATAGGGGACGAGATGGCTGGATGGCATCACTGACTCGATGGACGTGAGTTTGAGTGACTCCAGATGTTGATGGACAAGGAGGCCTGGCGTGCTGCGATTCATGGGGTCACAAAGAGTCGGACACGACTGAGTGACTGAATGAACTGAACTGAAGGACTTGAACATCCACAGATTTTGGTATCTGCATGAGTCCTAGGACCAGTTCCCCCTGTATAACAAGGGACAATTTGTGCTGTTCAGAGTTTCATACTTCAGTTATGTCTTCATTCTTTTCTTTCCCTTCCCTTCCCTTCCTTTCTATTTCTCTTCTTCAAAATAAATCCATTTGTTGAAATGAAACAACAGTAAAAACAGACCAGAAATGCTTCATCCATGCCTCCCATCCCCCAACACATGTTCACATCCTTTCCCTTTGAGGACTCAGTCCCATGGGTGTGGTGTGGAGGAAACCCAGTGGGATGCTGCACAAATAGTGGGTTTATTTCACAGCTGAGGAGCAGCGACTTTATGCATCCCAAATCCTTTATAAGCAAGCAGAACTCTTGACTCTTTTCCCTGGTAAGAGCTATCATATCTATTTTCCAAGAAACTAGAAGTTAAATCTTCTTGAAAGATAGTCGCAGACAAAACAAGTGTCTCTGAACTCAAAATATGCAAGAACACAAACCCATAAATAATGATCTCCCTGTTCATAGATCACCCCTCCTATTTTCTATCCTTCATACATTATTAGCTGTGTAAACTTAAGTTCTTTGTACAACAGTTTTCTCATGTGTCAATAATAAGAATAAGAGTACCTAAACCATAGTGTTATTGCAAAGAAGTTGCATTGAGTATTTATAATACATATATGTATTATATTTGTATTTATAATACATATAAAGTTCCTGTAGTTGAACTTTTAAACAGTGCTCTTTAAATAATTAATATTATCATTATGGTTATCATTTTGATTGTCATTGGTTCTTAGCTTCTCTCCTTGGTCTACTATAGCATAACCTTAAAGTGATTCTGCCTTTAGGCTCTCACCTTTCCTGTTAACTCTTTTTTTCTATTTCCAAAGCATATTTCCTCAATTATATATCAGTATTACTCATTCCATTATTTTATAAATTTTTCATTCTAGGCTATGTGCAGAATTTAAGCTTCATTATAGAATACGAGTCCTTTCTAATATGACTTGATGCTAACTCTAGAATTTTTCTTCAGTCTCTAGTATTGTTTTATTTTGTAAACTGATTATGCACATTTAGGCCTCCATACCTTTGGTCCCACTGTTCCCTCAGCTTGAAATCCTTTAACTTTTTCATTATCTGTGGAAATCCTTGTAATATGGCAAAGGTCCACACCAGTCACTGCTGTCTGAAAACTCCCTTCCAGGCATACACTGAGGCTATTTATTTTCAGTGTTCCTTTCATTGTAAAATCACTTCTAACTACATGATTCTCAAATTCATAATCTATTCCCTTCTTTATAGTTCTCCACTTTCAATTTCTACTCATCTTGTTTGTCTCTAGTTGCCAACATATTCCAGTAATTCTCTTTAAGCATATGGATTGATGTAGCAGGCTCACTTTCTCACAGCCTTAGAATCTAATTGGTAACTTTCTTTTGGACATTTGATTTAGACTCTTTCAGCAGGGCAATGGCTAACAGAGATCTGCCAAGAGAACACACTGTTCATAGGAAATACCCTCTTCCAGCAACACAAGAGATGACTCGACCCATGGACATCACAAGATAGTCAATACCAGAAACCAGACTGATTATATTCTTTATAGCCAAAGATGGACAAGCTCTGTATAGTCAGCAAAAACAAGACTGGGAGCTGACTGTGGCTCAGATCATGAACTCCTTATTGTCAAATTCAGATTAAATTGAAGAAAGTAGGGAAAACCATTGGGCCACTCAGGTATGACCTAAATCAAATCCCTTACAATTATACAGTGGAAGTGACAACTAGCCTCAAGGACTTAGATCTGATAGACAGAGTGCCTGAAGAACTATGGACAGAGGTTTGCAACATTGTGCAGGAGGCAGTGATTAAGACCACCCCCAAGGAAAAGAAATGCAAAAAGGCAAAAAGGTTGTCTGAGGAGGCCTTACAAATAGCTGAGAAAAGAAGAGAAGTAAAAGGCAAAGTAGAAAAGGAAAGATATACCCATCTGAAAAAGCTGGCTTAAAACTCAGCATTCAAAATACTAAGATCATGGCATCTGGTCCGATCACTTCATGGAAAATAGATAGGGAAACAATGGAAAGAGTGGCAGACTTTATTTTCTTGGGTTCCAAAATCACTGCAGATGGTGACTGCAGCCATGAAATTAAAAAAGACACTTGCTCCTTGGAATAAAAGCTATGACAAACGTAGACAGCATATTAAAAAGCAGAGACATTACTTTGCCAACAAAGGTCCATCTAGTCAAAGCTATGATTTGTCCAATAGTCATGTATGGATATGAGAATTGGACCATAAAGAAAGCTGAGAGCCAAAGAATTGATGCTTTTGAACTGTGGTGTTGGAGAAGACTCTTGAGAGTCCCTTGGACTGCAAGGCAATCAAAGCAGTCAATCCTAAAGGACATCAGTCCTAAATATTCATTGGAAGGACTGATGCTGAAGCTGAAACCCCAATACTTTGGCCACCTAATGTGAAGAACTGACTCCTTAGAAAGCACCCTGATGCTGGGAAAGATTGAGTGCAGGAGAAGGGGATGACAGAAGATGAGATGGTTGGTTGGATGGCATCATCGACTCGATGGACATGAGCTTGAGCAAGCTCTGGGAGTTGGTGATGGACAGGGAAGCCTGGCGTGCTGCAGTTCATGGGATCTCAAAGAGTCAGGAACAACTGACTGGCTGAACTGAACTGAACTGATACCCATCTGAATGAAGAGTTCTAAAGAAGAGCAAGGAAAGATAAGAAAGCCTTCCTAAGTGATCAATGCAAAGAAATAGAGGAAAACAATAGAATGGGAAAGACTAGAGGTCTCTTCAAGAATATTAGAGATACCAAGGGAACATTTCATGCAAAGATGGGTAAAATAAAGGACAGAAATGGTATGCACCTAACAGAAGCAGACTATTCTGTTAAGAAGAGGTGGCAAGAATACACAGAAGAAATACACAAAAAAGATCTTAATGATCCAGATAACCATAATAGTGTGATCACTCACCTAGAGCCAGACATTCCAGAGTGCGAGTCAAGTGGACCTTAGGAAGCATCACTATGAACAAAGCTAGTGGAGATAATAAAATTCCAACTGAGTTGTTTCAAATCCTAAAAGATGATGCTGTGAAAGTGTTGCATTCAATATGCCAGCAAATTTGGAAAACTCAGCAGTGGCCACAGGACTGGAAAATGTCAGTTTTTGTTCCAATTACAAAGAAAGGCAGTGTCAAAGAATGTCCAATCTACTGCACAATTGTACTCATCTCACACACTAGCAAAGTAATGCTCAAAATCCTCCAAGTTGGCTTCAACAGTACATGAACTGAGAACTTCCAGAGGTTCAAGCTGTATTTAGAGAAGGAAGAGGAATCAGAGATCAAATTTGCCAACATCCATTTATTCATTGAAAAAGCAAGAAAATTCCAGAAAAACATTGACTTCTGCTTCATTGACTATGTTAAAGCCTTTGACTGTGTGCATCACAACAAACTGTGGAAAATTCTTAAAGATGGGAATACCAGACCATCTCACCTGCCTCCTGAGAAACCTGTATGCAGGTCAAGAAGCAACAGTTAGAAACAGACATGAAACAATGAACTAGTTCCACATTGGGAAATGAGTATGTAGGGGCTGTATATTGTCACCCTGCTTATTTAACTTCTATGCAGAGTACATCATGAGAAATGCTGCGCTGAATGAAGTGCAAGCTGGAATCATAATTGCTGGGAGAACTACCAGTAACTTCAGATATGCAGATGACACCACCCTTATGGCAGAAAGCTAAGACAAACTAAAGAGCCTCTAGATGAAGGTGAAATAGGAGAGTGAAAAAGTTGGCTTAAAACTCAACATTCAAAAAACAAAGATCATGGCATCCGGCCCCATCATTTCATGGCAAATAGATGAGGAAACAATGGAAACAGTGACAGATTTTATGTTCTTGGGTTCCAAAATCACTGCAGACTGTAGCCATGAAATTAAAAGTTGCTTGCTCCTTGAAAGACAAGCTATGACAAACCTAGATAGTGTATTAAAACACAGAGACATTACTTTGCCAACAAAGATTTGTACAGTCAAAGCTATTTTTTTCCCCAATAGTCATGTATGGATAGGAGAGTTGGACTGTAAAGAAAGCTGAGCACAAAAGAATTGATGCTTGTGAGCTGTGGTGTTGGAGAAGACTCTTGAGAGTCCCTCGTACTGCAAGGAGATCAAACCAGTCAATCCTAAAGGGAAACAATCCTGAATATTCATTGGAAGGACTGATGCTGAAGCTGAAGCTCCAATACTTGGCCACTAATGCAACAGCCAGCTCATTAGCAAAGACCTTGATGCTGGGAAAGATTGAAGGCAGGAGGAGAAGGGGACAACAGAGGACAAGATGGTTGGATGGCATCACTGACTCAATGGACATGAGTGTGAACAAGCTCCAGGAGATGATGAAGGACAGGCAAACCTGGAGTGCTGCAGTCCATGGCATTGCAAAGAGGGATGTGACTGAGTGAATGAACAACAACAACAAAGCAACAAGCTTTGCCTACCTTCTTTTTCCGGAGCATTGCTGCTTCTTGCGTCTAGGATTATGACCCTACAAGTCTAGAAGGAAATCATCAATGCATCACAACCCTACCTTCCACTTTTTAAAATCTAACACACATTTTTGAATAAGTAATTTGTCATCTTGATGATCAGATGACAGGATAAGCATTAAAAAAATCACTTAGTCAAAGCTACAAATACTAAAACAATGCTTTCATGAGCATAACCTTCTTAATGTAGATTGTGTCAATTAAGCATGTACAGAAGGAGATTTATTGCAATTAAATCATTTAATATACTATATTTAATTATACTTAATTAAGTAAAAATGTAATAGAATTCAGAAGAAATAAACCAAAGGAAAAATCTGGATAAAATAATTTAAAAAATGTATCCTATGTGCTGAACTACATTTGTAATGGAAGTTAAATTACAGCTCTAGATTTATTTTATTTCAATTTTCAATCATAGAACCCTATGGGTTTTATGGGATGTGTTTAATCTCAGAGTGCAAGATTTCTTGAAATCCAGTGTTTTATATTTCTTTCCATCTCTTATAAAGATCAAACCTTATTGAATGCATTCAATGAATAGCCTTTGCTATATTGAAACAAAATTTTTTAAAAATTCAAAATCTGTCAAATTAAAAATGCTGCAGTTCATTAATACACAAATCTAAATCCATAAAGGCAGTGATTGAAAGATTATTCTGTAAATTATCCTGTATATTAAAAAGCAGTTGAAGCAAAATTCATGTCAATCAACAAAATGAAAATAACATAAATGGTAACTAACATTAAGTTAGAGGTTATTAAAAATCAGGGCTAAGATTCATAGGATTGAAGAGAAAATTTGCTCTAGAAAGAAAATAGGTAGAACATGAAGGAGTAAAAATACTAAACATGTGAGACTATTGAGGGTCACAGAGTATCTTTCTAAAATTTGCCTTATACGTATTTAGTAAAATGAAGAGAAAATATAATACATGCCCTTTGAATACACCAGATGGCATCCGTACCTGTCTTGTCCTGGGCCTCTGTAACCAGAGCAGTTGCCCTAGTTTCTTCTTGGATGCTGGAATTGGGCTTCCCCTGGATACCCTGCCCTTGGATTAGCTATGAGTCAAACGAGCTTCTAATGGCACTAGAGGATCTCAGATTACCCTGCTTGTCAATAGCTTGTCTCAAATGCCAGTGAACTCAAGAAGGTTCATTTACTTGAATGAACCAATAGTTAATTATCCAGGGCCATCTCCTCTTCTAACCTCCTCTCTCTCAGATCCCACCAACTATCCCCATCCTTCAGCACAGTTTTCCACAAATGATCAATTGGGCCCACCCAAAGGAGCTGCTTGGAATAACCAGGATCACAGAGGAGATCTGAGGACCTGGCTCCAATTTTTTCTTCGAGGCTGTATTCACTTTAACTAGTCTGCTCCTACTCCAGGCAAAGTTTTCTTTCTTTCCTCCCCAATGCCTTTCCTGTAATAATTCATTTCTTTTAAAATCCAAATAGCAGGCGCTAGAATTTTCTTAGCTGTGTGAAGCCCAGGCAGGAAATAGGCACATTTGTTCAAGAAAAGTGATATATTCAAATTTTGATGGGAAAGAAAACAGTGCTTCAACTTATAAACAAAATGTTAGACTTTCCCTCCGAGTATTATTACATTATTGATGTCTATTTGTAATGCTATTCTATGCTAAGTCACTTAGCCTTATGTAAAATTTGCAGTAAGATAAACACAGAGTAAGAAAATTTAATATTTCTACCTTATTGCCATTGGATAGAGATAATTGGCTGTATTTCTAAATCAAAATAATCAGGTTTCAGAATAACTGTGTAACTTAGCCAGGAAATATTACTCACAATGCAGGTCTTTAATGAAAACCCATTTATTCCTTTATTCTTACTTTTAGAACTTGATTATTGACATTTAATTGGGTATTTCTGATATTTTCCTAAGATTAATGCATGCCTAAGAGAAAATTTTCCCTACTTAAGCTCTATTTACTCATTATATTATCTTTTAGAATCATTTTCATACTTGATTTTGAAAACTATCAATTTACTCTGTTTGAAATATTCTGTTTCTATATTCTACATCAAACTGCTGGTATGATTGAATTACTGTCCATGTAGTAACAGACTTTTAATAAATTGATGAAAGAATTGAATAAAGTAAAATAAACTAATCTTAACTCTGCTCATGAATCTTTACCCAAACCATTCTTTAGAATGAAATTTAGACAGATTACTCAATAACTCTGTAGATAGATAGATAGACAAATAGCCCTTCATGTATTGTTCCAGCATAAACTCTCCTATGCCACTAATTAAATGCTCAATTTAGAAACAAAAATTATAATGAAGAGGAAGCATCATTCTTGTCACTATGGAAGAGATTTTGACAATATTCTTTGTTTTCATTACTGAAGTTTGATTTAGCAGTTTGGTAAAAATAATGAATTCTTCAGCAAATATATCAATATTTCAGATTTCAATGCACCTTCAATTTATTGGTTATCTGGATGGCTACATGGTCTCCCCAAGAAATAAGTCCTCTTTTTCACAGTATGCTTTTCTTTATTGGAAGCCTTGATTTCAAATCATGGGTTGTGGTAAGGCAGAGTTCCTAAGTGTTATAGCTAATGCAGAGTTTTTCTAAACACAAGGTTCTAAGAGGAAATCAAACAAATAAACTTGAAAGTTCTCTTTGCCAGGGAATTATTTCAGGCAACCATTGTTAAGTGTCTACTATGTTAAGAGTTCCTTCGAAGAGAGAAGACATAGCCAATGATGGTATATTAAGCATGCCACATACGAGTTCTGTACTTGACTCTAGAGTACAGAAAGAAGTAAACCAGACAATTTCTACAATCTCATGAAGCCCACAATACAGAGGATGAGATGAGTCTTAAAGAATTAAAGTGTTATTTACTGGTTATTGTGGTAATGGCATACATGGCATATTGTAAGAAGGTAACATATGGACCCCACTCTAGTCTGCAGGTATTGAAGTCTTTACTGATGAATGAACAATTAACCTGAGTTGGAACTGAAGGAGGTAGAACTGACCAGGAAAGGCAGTGACCAAATTAAGCAGTATTAAATTTAAAGTGATTTTTATAATATCAATGTTGGTGGGAATGTAAATTGATATTGCCACTATGGAAGATGGTATGGAGATTCCTTTAAAAACTAGGAATAAAACCACCATTTGACCCAGAAGTCCCACTCCTAGGCATATACCCTGAGGAAACCAAAACTGAAAGAGACACATGTATCCCATTGTTCATTGAAGCACTATGTACAATAGCTAGAACATGGAAGCAACCTAGATGTCCATCGACAGATGAATGGATTAAGAAGTTGTGCACAACAAAGGAAACTATTAGCAAGGTGAAAAGACAGCCTTCAGAATCAGAGAAAATAATAGCAAATGAAGCAACAGACAAACAACTAATCTCAAAAATATACAAGCAACTCCTACAGCTCAACTCCAGAAAAATAAATGACCCAATCAAAAAATGGGCCAAAGAACTAAATAGACATTTCTCCAAAGAAGACATACAGATGGCTAACAAACACATGAAAAGATGCTCAACATCACTCATTATCAGAGAAATGCAAATCAAAACCACTATGAGGTACCATTTCACGCCAGTCAGAATGGCTGCAATCCATAAGTCTACAAGCAATAAATGCTGGGGAGGGTGTGGAGAAAAGGGAACCCTCTTACACTGTTGGTGGGAATGCAAACTAGTACAACCACTATGGAGAACAGTGTGGAGATTCCTTAAAAAACTGGAAATAGAACTGCCTTATGATCTAGCAATCCCACTGCTGGGCATACACACTGAGGAAACCAGAAGGGAAAGAGACACGTGTACCCCAGTGTTCATCGCAGCACTGTTTATAATAGCCAGGACATGGAAGCAACCTAGATGCCCATCAGCAGATGAATGGATAAGAAAGCAGTGGTACATATACACAATGGAGTATTACTCAGCCATTAAAAAGAATACATTTGAATCAGTTCTAATGAGATGGATGAAACTGGAACCTATTATACAGAGTGAAGTAAGCCAGAAAGAAAAACACCAATATAGTATACTAACGCATATATATGGAATTTAGAAAGATGGTAACAATAACCCTGTGTACGAGACAGCAAAAGAGACACTGATGTATAGATCAGTCTTATGGTCTCTGTGGGAGAGAGAGAGGGTGGGGAGATTTGGGAGAATAGCATTGAAACATGTATAATATCATGTATGAAATGAGTCACCAGTCCGGGTTCGATGCACGATACTGGATGCTTGGGGCTTGTGCACTGGGACAACCCAGAGGGAGGGTATGGGGAGGGAGGAGGGAGGAGGGTTAAGGATGGGGAACACAGGTATACCTGTGGCGGATTCATTTCGATATTTGGCAAAACTAATACAATATTGTAAAGTTTAAAAATAAAATAAAATTTAAAAAAATAAAATAAAAATAAAAGAAGTTGTGGTGTGTGTGTGTATATATATATATACACACACATACACACACACACTGGAATATTACTCAACCATAAAAAGGAACACATTTGAGTCAGTCCTAATGAGGCGGATGAACCTAGAACCTATTATACAGAGTAAAGTGAGTCAGAAAGAGGAAGTATAATATAGACTATGTGTATTTTTAAAGAAAGCTTTAAAAATTAGTTATTCCTAATCATTTGAAAATGTAGAATGACATGACTACATATGAACAAAGACCAGATGGCAAATCAAGTGATGGACACTAGAATAATTGGGAAGGGAAGAACTTGAGCTAAAGGATCAGTAGTTTTTTTTTTTTTTATTTTTAAACTTTACATAATTGTATTAGTTTTGCCAAATATCAAAATGAATCCATAGTTTTGAAGTAGATGAAAGAAGGGGAACAGTTTTCTTATTCCTCTTGCTCAATATCCCCCAGTGTTTGTGTAGGACCTAGTATGTTCCAGCAACTGTGTTGAATGATAGGATACAAAACAGACTAAGAATCAATTCCCTGCCTTGAGGATCTCATAATAAAGGAAGGTAGACCAATGTATTTCAAAACATGTCAATACAATATGAGTAACCTTGACAGAGATGGGGGTCATTGCCCTGAGAAGAGAGTAAATAACTGCGCAAAGAAATTGGAGAATGATTTACAGAGGAGATCACGATAATAGTAACTAATTATTGCTCTAAGTGCTAACTCAAAATTAACTCATTTCAACTTCATGTTGACATTTTTGGTAGAGATTACTAGTAGACTCCATTAGCAAGTGAGAAAACTGAAGCAGGCAGAAGTAAAGGAACTTTTTTAAGGTTGTATAGTTAGTAAATAAGACTTCCCTGGTGGCTCAGATGGTACAGCGTCTGTCTACAATGCGGGAGACCCGGGTTCGAGCCCTGGGTTGGGAAGATCCCCTGGAGAAGAAAATGGCAATCCATTCCAGTACTATTGCCTGGAAAATCCCATGGACAGAGGAGCCTGGTAGGCTACAGTCCATGGGGTCACAAAGAGTCGGACACGACTGAACGACTTCACTTTCACCATACTCAGTAAATGGTGAAGACCAGATTCCATTATAGGAAGTCTGACTCCAAAGTCCACATTTTTAACCACTACTCCTGGATAGTTAAAATCATCATTCTTGCACTGGGAATGAAACAGGACACTACTGCATGTGTAAAAGCAGCCAACACCCACTGTACTCTAGTGTGCTGTGAGCATCTTGGGGATAAACAGTTTCCAGGGTCTGTTTCTCAGCTTTGTAGACTTGGGAATTCAACATCACTTGTCCATACTAAGATAATTTAATATAGGGGCTAACTAATGCTGATCAGTCATGATAAAATAATTGGTCTGGAGCAGCCATGGGAGAACAGAGTTTGAAGACAGACATAACAGAATTTGCATTTTGACTCCACCTTATACTCACTGCTTGTTCTTGACCAAAATGTTTCAAGTCTTAAAGTCATACTAACCTACTGGATTCTTGTGCTGTGTTTGTGTGTGTGTATCTGGTTGAAAACTATTGCTACAGCACCTGGATAAACCTGTAATCAGGATGGTAATGGTAGTGATTGTAGCTGACTGTAATTTATATATACCTGACACAAGCATTTATCAGGATATATTTCTTCTGGGTACTGTAGATGGCACTCTGCCACCGTTGTCCTCTGTTTTTCCAGTTTCTGTGGAAGATACTGTTGCTAGGCTCCATTTCCCAGATGGGAAAACTGAGGAATATGGAAGTTAAAACACAACTCTTTCTTGATCAGGGTCATTCCCTTCTGAGTGACTCACTATTTCTCAAAATATGTAAATACGTATATCTGGTTACAGGCTGCCAGAATCGGGATCATTTAAGCGACTCTGCTTTGAGCCATCATAGATTTGTTTGATAGTTCAGTGTTCATGGTTACTGACTACATATGGACTGGAACAGAAAGAGAAGAATTGAGAATGTTACTGAGGTTTTTACTTTTTGGAATGTGGTTCTACGGTGATGTTGGTAAACTAGAAAACATAGTGTGGTGAGTGATTTGGTAAGTTAAATTTTAGATACACTGACTTGTTAATTATAAGCTAACCTGATTGTTCCTAGCTTTAGGCATCTGAATATATAAAATACATAACTGTCTTGCAAGTATAACTGCAAAAACATCTTTAAAAGCAATGCAGCTCATAAGAAGATAAAATGAAATGTGTTCTCCCTTCTCTTTCTCTTTCTAAATCTAAAACCTCTAATTCTGTTACTTCAGTTCAGTTCAGTTGCTCAGTCGTGTCCGACTCTTTGCAACCCCATGAATCTCAGCATGCCAGGCCTCCCTGTCCATCACCAACTCCCAGAGTTTACTCAAATTCATGTCCATTGAGTCGCTGATGCCCTCCAACCATCTCATCCTCAGTTGTCCCCTTCTCCTCCTGCCTTCAATCTTTCCCATCATCAAGGTCTTTTCAAATCAGTCACTCTTAGCTTCAGGTGGCCAAAGTATTGGAGTTTCAGCTTCAGCATCAGTCCTTCCAATGAATATTCAGGACTGATTTCCTTTAGGATGGACTGGTTGGGTCTCCTTGCTGTTCAAGGGACTCTCAAAAGCCTCCAACACCACAGTTCAAAAGCATCGATTCTTCGGTGCTCAGCTTTTTTTTATAGTCCAACTCTTTTACCAGTATAATTTCTAATTGTAATACCTAACATCTCTGTAAAAATATCATTGTAGACACAAGTACTATTACATTAAGGTAGATTCTGGAGGTAAAATTCTGAGTTCAAATTGTATGCAAATTTTAATTTTTATCCTCTAATTATACCGCTAAAGAGCATGCCTCATAAATTATATAAAATTGATTTCAATATTAATAAACAATTATTAATTCATGTCAAGCAGCAGAAAAGTGAAAGTGAAAGTCATGTTGGACTCTTTGTGACCCCATGGACTATACAGTACATGGAATTCTCCAGGTCAGAATACTGGAGAGGGTAGCCTTTCCCTTCTCCAGGGGATCTTCCCAAACCAGGGAACGAACCCAGGTTTCCCACATTCCAGGCAGATTCTTTACCAACTGAGCCACAAGTGAAGCCCAAGAATACTGGTGTGGGTAGCCTATCCCTTCTCCAGCAGATCTTCCTGACCCAGGAATCGAACCAAGGTCTCCTGCATTGCAGGCAAAATTTTTTTATTTTTTTAACCAACTAAGCTATCAGGGAATCTCTCAAGCAGCAGCAGGTGGACTAAATAAGTTACTCTAGTTTTAATTTGATTTCCCTGGGTAACTCATGAGATGAAACATCTTTTGGGTGTTCATTGACCATTTCCAATGGGTTTGTTTTCTTTATCGCTATTGTCTTATTTTAGCTAAATTATCCTCTCATACATCCTTTGAAATTTATTGTACTGGTTTTGTGTTTGGTTTTATTTTTCATGGTGGTTTGTAAAAGGTTTTTATATTAACATGAAATGTATTCTTATATGTGAAAGTGAAAGTATTAGTCACTTAGTCGTGTCCTAATCTTTGCGGCCCCAAGGACTGTAGCCCACCAGGCTACTCTGTCCATTGAATTCTCCAGACAGGAATCCTGGAGTGGGTAGCCATGCCCTTTTCTAGGGGATCTTCCCAAAGCAGGGATTGAATCCAGGTCTCCTGCATTGCAGGGAAATTCTTTACTCTCTGAGCCACCATATTTGTCAATTATATTTTAACCTTGTCTATAGTATCTTCATAATCCAAATTCTGCATTTGCTTATGCACATTTTACTTTATTCTTTTGAATTTTGTTTCTTTCTTCACATTTGAGTAAAAGTGTTTTGTTAATTTAATGTGGCTTTGATTTAATGTGCTAGTCCATATCTCATGTTTTTTTATATGGTGGAGATAGGGATTCACCTTGCTTTTCCCTCTCAAATTGATAGACAATTCATAAACTTTATTTACTGATTATTTCATTACTTTCTCATTGACTTGAAATTTCACATTTATACTAAGCTTGCTTGATAGCCTGCTCTGTCTTTCTGTATCTTCTCTCTCTTCTCAGTCTGACCCTCTATTTTGGATTGACTTTTATTGTCATTGCCATGTCAATATCACTGTGTCTAATTCTTGGTGAAGAATTATTGTATATTTTTAAAACTAGCATGGAACAGTCTATTCTCCTTTTTGAAAAAAATTATGGCAATTCTATTTCTCTTCTAATATAAAACCTTAAATTAACTTTGATATATTTTAAAAATTCAGTTAGACTTTGATGTGGTTTCATTTAATTTATAGCTTAATTTGAGAAGGAATGGCATTGTCACTATATTGAGTATTTCAGTACATAAACATGAAGTATTTTTTTAGTTGCTGAAACTCTTAGGTTCTACTGTTTTTTCCGTGGTTGTTCAGCAGTTTTGAATTTGGGGTTCATGAGAGGAGGTGAGCTCAAGTTCCTTCCACTCAGCCATCCTGGCCTTCCCCCCATAAATTCAGAACATTTCTAAAATTCAAAACTAATAGTAACATAAGACTTTCCATTTTTAGGATTGATCTTCAGCATTTCAAGTTTTTTTGTTATTTTTTCTAAGAGCTTCCAATTCTTGTTTTGGATTGCAAGAGTTCATATCTGTATATTGGTCTTGAATTTGGTAATTTGCTAACTTCTCTTGTTTCCTTTATGTTTTCAATGGACTCTTTTAATTTTATTCCTTCGCACTTAAAATGTGCATTTTTTTCTTATTCTTTTGGAATGTTTAGAGTCTTTAGGGATATTTAAAATTAATAATAATGATATATACTCTTGTTTTCTTTCCTTTATGTTAATGGAAATATGCTATTCCTCCATTAAGTTTGTTAAGTTTAAGGACTGAATTTTATATAGAAGAAGAAATGTCCTTGTATTTATACTTTGATAAGAGTTATGTTTCTTTTCTAAAAATTAAGGAATGAAATGTTTCCTTTAAGGTGACTACAACACTCTAAGTGGTCATATTAAATACCACTTGTAAATACATATTTATCAGTCACGTGTGCTGAGCAGCAGACAAAACCATTAGTAAGCCTCATAAAATCAATCAATATTAAAGATGTGAAAGTGAATGTAAGCCTGAAGATAAACTAGATATCATGAAGGAACAGAAATTAATTCTTCTTTGCTTCCATGACCATTGTGTGTACTACTGTTACAGCACTCACACCATTTCATTGTAATTGCTTTATAGTTAGGTTTTCACTTATACTCTGAAACAGTTGGGATGATTCTTCACTCTATTTTTCCTTGGTATCTAGTATAATAATGGATAGAGTAGCTATTTAATAAGTGTTTTTTGAATGCATGGAAAGAGAAGAAATAGCCAAAGTTGTCCAGGATATTCGGGAGAAAATTCTGGCAGAATGGTGGTATTATAAAGAATAGGCTGAAAATGAAAAATTGTCTCTGATTTAAAAATCAAAATTGTCATGACTTTAGCAAGATCAATTTCAGTGAAGTGATAAATATGGGAGATAGAAGTGGTGAGATGAGAAATGAATGGGAAGAGATGAAGTTAGATAGAGGAGAGTACTATTTGGAAAAATTTGAGAGATAAGCAAGAAAGAAAATAAAAGGATATTTAGCTTTTGAGAGAGGTTGTTTTAATGCAACTCATTTCAAGAGTAAGAGTAGATTTGGGGTTATAGAGAAGGACTCTTGAAGGAATTTAAACTTAATGACATCTATCTTCCATTTGAAATAAAGATAATTGAGTTTCACATAATGTATATGTTCTGATTTTTTAAAAAAAGTCTCTAGTAGCACCTGAAATGGATCCATTAGTTTACTTTTCTCAATTTTAGAGAAAAAAATTTTGCCACCTTATTTTAGAGTGGTCAGAGAAATATAGACATAGTATAATAATTAATAAATACCTATTAGACTTGATTTCTTGAGAAGAGAAACCAAGAAAATAATGAAAAATCATTTTCCACTTACTGATGATAGCAGATTTCAGGGCTAGGTCATCCAAAACAATTTGCTACATCTGGAAAAGAACATTCAATCTCCTGCATAATGTTTGAAGTAAGCTTTTGTACATGATGAAATGTGAGTCTGTACAAAAGTTTTTATTATTCAAAACTGCCTTCCTTGCAGAATATGTCATCTGGATGTTTACATAAAGATTCAAAATTTGTATTTTATTTTCCTCATTTTGGGTTCAGCATAAACTGATGAAAGAACAACCAGGTCAGCAGTTTTGTCACCAAAGAGCTGCAAAAAGACTGTTTAAATTGTACTTAGCCCCCTCCTTGATTGTATTTGAGAGTTGTAAAGAAGATGCTTTTCACTTAAAAATTTGATGCAATTAGCCAGCTTTGAATTTGCTCGCATCAGCAAATCTTATATTTTTGTGATCTAAATGATTGCTGACACACACTCCCAGCTAAAAATAAAGAGCTTATCTTACTGAATAAAAGGTACATATGATTGCCATTTCAGTTGGAGAGACTAGCTTATAAGTTACAGCAGCTCCTAGTTAATTATTAAGTTGGTTGTATGTCTCTGAGAAAGAGCTGGAAGCTTAAGATAATCAAATCAGAAAGGGAGACTAATGAAACAGTTTCCTTCAATCTTCCAGAAATGTTTTAACTCCCTGAAAATGTGTATCGTTGCCTTTGCTATGCAGTGTGCCTGTGTAACACATAGTTCCACTCATTCAATTTTTAATATAACAGGATAAATTTGCTCCCTTTGAGATAATTGTACTCCTACTTCTGGGTGTATCACAGTGGTTGTGTAGCTTGTCTGTTCATGCAGGAGGCTGGGAGAAACAGAATCCACCCTGGGGTTGGTGAATAAGGATATAAACACCCACTGCACATGTTCTTGATCTAGTTACTGGTTTTCCGGAGCCTGTTTCCTCATCAGTACTATAGAAATACCCTGTGATAGTGTTGAATTGAATCAAACGTGGATGTTTAACTGCACCTGGTGATAAATCCTAGGGTGTTTACTGCAATTCAAAGGGCTTTACTTTTCCACTTCTTTGTGTGATAGGACCTCGTGAGCAACTGAAGAGCTGAAACATGTAGGGGTCTCAGATTGCCTTATCCTCTCAGTGTTATACTTTACTTCATGCTTTGACGGTGTTTCTGAATTATTATTCATTTTTTTTTCATGTCTGTAAATTACATGTTGTTGTTTTAGTCACTAAGTTGTGCACGACTCTTTTGTGACCTTGTGGACTGTAGCCCACCATGCGCCTCTGTCCATGGTATTTCCCAGGCAAGAATGCTGGAACAAGCTGCCATTCCCTTTTCCAGGAGATCTTCCCGACCCAGGGATCGAACCTGCATCTTCCACATTGGCAGGTGGATTCTGTACCTCTGAGCCACCAGGGAAGCCCAAATTGCAGGTTAGGGAAACTGCATAGGGTCTGAGAAGAAACACACTGTCCCTAATTTCATTCTAATGGATTAGTTTAATTATTGATGGATATGGACAGTGGATCATTTCTTTTCTTTTTTTTAAATTTACAATATTGTATTGGTTTTGCCATACATCAACATGAATCCACCACAGGTGTACACATGTTCCCCATCCTGAACCCCCCACCCACTTCCCTCCCCATACCATTCCTCTGGGTCATTCCAGTGCACCAGCCCCAAGTCTCCTGTATCCTGCATTGAACCTGGACTGGCAATTTGTTTCTTATATGATATTATACATGTTTTGATGCCATTCTCCCAAATCATCCCCCCTCCACAGAGTCCAAAAGGCTGTTCTATACATCTGTGTCTCTTTTGCTGTCTCACATACAGGGTTGTCGTTAACCATCTTTACTGAATGCATTCATTCATAGAATATGCTTTATTTTATGCTTGATGTGTTACAATCACTTGGGGAAAAGCAAGTGACAAGCTCTCATGTAACTTGCATTCTAATGGGAAGACACATAAGTGTTCTTAAGCAGACAATTAGAGACAATTTCAATATATGAGTAGGAGACCAGAAGAAGGAAGAATAGGAAACATTAAAATGATTGTCAGTTCAGTTCAGTTCAGTTGCTCAGTTGTGTCTGACTCTTTGCGACCCCGTGAATCACAGCACGCCAGGCCTCCTTGTCCATCACCAACACCCAGAGTTCACTCTAACTCATGTCCATCAAGTCGGTAGTGCCATCCAGCCATCTCATCCTCTGTCATCCCCTTCTCTCTCCTCCTGCCCCCAATCCCTCCAAGAATCAGAGTCTTTTCCAATGAGTCAACTCTTCACATGAGGTGGCCAAAGTACTGGAGTTTCAGCTTTAGCATCATTCCTTCCAGAGAAATCCCAGGACTGATCTCCTTCAGAATGGACTGGTTGGATCTCCTTGCAGTCCAAGGGACTCTCAAGAGTCTTCTCCAACACCACAGTTCAAAAGCTTCAATTCTTCGGCGCTCAGCTTTCTTCACAGTCTAACTCTCACATCCGTTCATGACCACTGGAAAAACTATAGCCTTGACTAGATGGACCTTTGTTGGCAAAGTAATGTCTCTGCTTTTGAATATGCTATCCAGGTTGGTCATAACTTTCTTTCCGAGGAGTAAGCATCTTTTAATTTCATGGCTGCAGTCACCATCTGCAGTGATTTTGGAGCCCCAAAAATAGTCTGACACTGTTTCCACTGTTTCCCCATCTATTTCCCATGAAGTGAGGCTGGATATTGTCACCCTGCTTATGTAACTTCTATGCAGAGTACATCATGAGAAATGCTGGGCTGAAAGAAGCACAAGCTGGAATCAAGATTGCCGGGAGAAATATCAGTAATCTCAGATATGCAGATGACACCACCGTTATGGCAAAAAGTGAAGAGGAACTAAAAAGCCTCTTGATGAAAGTGAAAGAAGAGAGTGAAAAAATTGGCTTAAAACTCAACATTCAGAAAAGGAAGATCATGGCATCTGGTCCCATCACTTCATGGGAAATAGATGGGGAAACAGTGAAAACAGTGTCAGACTTTATTTTTTGGGGCTCCAAAATCACTGCAGATGGTGATTGCAGCCATGAAATTAAAAGATGCTTACTCCTTGGAAGGAAAGTTATGACCAATGTATATAACATATTCAAAAGCAGAGACATTACTTTGCTAACAAAAGTCCGTCTAGTCAAGTCTATGGTTTTTCCAGTAGTCATGTATGGATGTGAGAGTTGGACGGTGAAGAAGGCTGAGCGCAGAAGAATTGATGCTTTTGAACTGTGGTGTTGGAGAAGACTCTTGAGAGTCCCTTGGACTGCAAGGAGATCCAACCAGTCCATTCTGAAGGAGATCAGCCCTGGGATTTCTTTGAAAGGAATGATGCTAAAGCTGAAACTCCAGTACTTTGGCCACCTCATGTGAAGAGTTGACTCATTGGAAAAGACTCTGATGCTGGGAGGGATTGGGGGCAGGAGGAGAAGGGGATGACAGAGGATGAGATGGATGGATGGCATCACCGATTCGATGGACGTGAGTCTGATTGAACTCTGGGAGTTGGTGATGGACAGGGAGGACTAGCACGCTGCTGTTCATGGGGTCGCAAAGAGTTGGACATGACTGAGCAACTGAACTGACTGACTGATGGGACCAAATGTCATGATCTTAGTTTTCTGAATGTTGAGCTTTAAGCCAACTCTTTCACTCTCCTCTTGCAATTTCATCAAGAGGCTCTTTAGTTCTTCTTCACTTTCTGCCATAAGGGTGGTATCATCTGCATATCTGTGGTTATTGATATTTCTCCCGGCAATCTTGATTCCAGCTTTTGCTTCCCCAGCCCAGCATTTCTCATAATGTACTCTGCATATAAGTTAAACAAGCAGGGTGACAATATACAGCCTTGACGTACTTCTTTTCTTATTTGGAACAAGTCTGTTGTTTCATGTCCAGTAGAAGACAGTATCCTTGGGAAATGGGAACATCCCCTTAACATACGTTCCAGCAACCATACTCCTTGGTATTTCACCAAAAGAGCTGAAAACTTATGTACATAAAAACTTGAACACAGATGTTTATAGCAGCTTTACTCATAGTTGCCAGTGCTTGGAAGCAACAAAAATTCCCGTTAGTAGGTGAATAGATTAATAAAGCTTGCTACATCCAGACTAATTACTATTTAGTGTGAAAAAGAAATTAACTATCAAGCCATGAAAAGACATTGAGGAAACTTAAATGCATATTACAAAGTGAAGTCAATTTTAAAATTTTTCATGCCATATGATTCCAAATATATGACATCTAGAAAAGACAAAACTATGGAGCCAGTGAAAAAATCAAGTGTTGCCAGCGAGTTGGTGATGGGGAAGGTGATGACTAGGTGAAGCACATAAAGTTTTTAGGGCAGTGCAACTTCTCTGTATGATACTGTAATGGTGGATACATGTCATTATATGTTTATTCCCAACACACAGAATGTTCAACACCAAGAGTAAACTATAATGTAAACTCTGAACCCTGGGCAATTATGATATGTCAATGGAGATTCATTGATTGTCACAAGGGTACCACTCTGGTAGGGGATATAGATAATGGGGGAGGCTAGGCATGTGAGGGGTGAGGCAATATGTTAATCTTTATACTTTCCTCTCAGTTTTCCTGTGAGCCTAAAACTGCTCTTAAAAATACTCATTATTTAAAAAAAAATCTTCCTTGAGAATAACTAATAGTATAAAAATCTCCCTCTTTATAGCCAGTTACACTGAAACACATCATTAGGCTTAGCATAACAAATACAGATTGTTGACTTTTTCTCATATGCCATATGAGGTGAATATGGTCAAAGTTATGGTTTTTCTAGTAATGTATAGATGTAAGAGTTGGACTGTATAGTCGAAGGTATGTGATGTATGGATGTGAGAGTTGGACCATAAAGAAGGCTGAGCACTGAAGAATTGATGCTTTTGGACTGCGGTGTTGGAGAAGACTCTTGAGAGTTCCTTGGACTACAAAGAGATCAAACCAGTCAATTCTAAAGGAAATCAGTCCTCAATATGCATTGGAAGGAATGTTGCTGAAGCTGAAGCTCCAATACTTTTGCCACCTGATATGAAGAGCCTAGTTGTTAGAAAAGACCCTGATGCTGGGAAAGATTGAAGGAAGGAGGAAAGGAGACAACAGTGGATGAGATGGTTGGTGGCATCACTGACTCAATGGGCATGCGTTTGAACAAACTCTGGGAGATGGTAAAGAACAGGGAATCCTGGCATGCTGCAGTCCATGGGGTTGCAAAGAGTCGGACATGACCAAGCAACTCAACAACAGCAACATATGGGGTGCTGGCCACTTCATAGGTTATCTCCTACTCTTTATAACAACCTTCTGAGTTCAGTATCAAGCTCTCCATTTCTCATATGAAGAAACTAAGATTCAGAGAAGTAGCATGTGGTAAGATGAAGCATCTTATAAATGGGGGAGTTGGGAACCAGTCTCAGACTTGTCTTGCTCTGAAGTCCATGCTCTGTAGACTATCCCACATTTGCGGTCCGGTTTAAAGGAAAGTAATGTTCTGAAGTTAAGAGCTTGGTCAGAGTAGGCAGTAAGTTTAACTAACATGGTTTGCCCTACACACTTGGGATTCAAATATACTCAGGTCTCTCTTTTTTTTCTCCCTGCAAATAATCACTTAAGCATCCACTTTTTATATTGATAAAGACCTCATAAGTCTGAGAGTGTTTCCTCTTACATGTGTTGTTATGATAGGATTCTAGGACATGGATCTGACTTCCAGATTTCAGTCGAAAGACTACTGAACTCTGATGAATCTATGAAGCTCTATTCCATACTGCTCCCAGAGCTGCTTTTGAAAAGTTGCCCTATGGAGGCCACAGATAGTATTGGTTCCTTGATATTCCATGTCTTATTCTGGCCCCTTGATTCTTCAAGGGAGGATAATTCTGCACTGTTAGGGATTGGAAGAGAGAAGTGACATAGGATGCCTATGTGTGGGGGAAAAACAGATTGTCTATTTTTTTCAATCTTTCTGAAAGAGAAAGAAATTCTTTCTCAGAAGCCTTCCAGTAGACACCTTTACATTTCAGTGGTCAGAACTGCATCCTATACCAAACCTAAATCAATCATTGGAAGTGGAGGTGAGATCTTCAATAATTGGCTGAAGTCAGTCAGAATACCAATGTTGGACCTATAATTGGGGCCATCCCTGTAGCTCAGATGGTAAAGAATCTGCCTGCAATGCAGGAGACCCAGGTTCAATCCTTGTGTTAACAGGATCCTCTGGAGAAGGGAATGGTAACCCACTCTAGTATTCTTGCCTGGAGAATCCCATGGACAAGAGGACCCTGGCAGGCTACAATCCTTGAGGTCACAAAGAGTCGGACACAACTGAGCAACTAACACTGCTACTACTACTACCCTGTATGTGGTCATGCAGAAAATGACAGAACCTGGGGGAAACAGGGACTTGCTTAGTAAGAAGAAAGTTGAGGAAATAGTTTGGAGAGTTACAGAAAAGTATCTGCTATCAACATTAGTGGTGATCTGTTTAGAGTGAGGGAAGAAACCACAGGGCAGCAGAGTGAACTGTATAGGTTTTATGAGATGTCATCCAAGTAGAAATTATTCTGCTTATTATTTTTGATACATTTTAATCTTTAGTTAGTAGAGTGAAATTTACTCAGTTGTGTCTGACTCTTTGCGACCCCATGGACTATACAGTCCATAGAATTCTCCAGGCCAGAATAATGGAGTGGGTAGCCTTTTGCTTCTCCAGGGCATCTTCCCAACTGAACCCAGGTCTCCTGCCTTGCAGGCAGATTCTTTACCAGCTGAGCCACCAGGGAAGCCCTAAGTAGCAGAAGTAGCAGTTTATTTTGGAGAAAGCATATGTCAAATTTGAAAGTTCTACTCTGCTGCAATATAAGGCATATTACTTCTATTATTTTTTTATCTTTTTTTATTAAGACCTAATAGCTTTTATTATGAGAGTAACTGCTTTTATATTATTATAACAAAACCTCTGGAGCAATTGAATATGGATGGCCTAAAGAAATTGCAAAACACTGACTTGGCTACAAAATTTGGTCTTATCTGTATTTGATATCCTTCTTCCAGTAAGATGCCTCAGAATAACAGAAAAGAAAAAACATTGACTAATCATTTAATATTAAAGTGTCACTTGAAAATGAGCAAAATGTTTGTGAACAAGTCATTTGTTATTCTGATAAGTGATTATAATTCAGTCTCACAGCCTAGAAATTATTTAACTCAGACTTATTATTTGGAAAATTACATTTATTGTTAATTAGTTTAAAAAAAGCCGACTTAATTTTCTCACTAGTAAGATCAGAAAATTCTAGGTTTAAGTACACATTGCTTATTTTTAAATTTATTCCATATTTCTACCCTTGTATAACAGACATGTATCACTGTGTAAGTGCATCATTAAGACTAACTAGACATTTTTAGGGTAAAGGCTCATTTAATTTAAGAATAATATAAATGCAGAACATGAAGATTAGCCCCAAAGGCATAATTGAGAATCCTGATTTTATCAGCGCATATATTCTTCTTTCTAGCCTCCTTCATCACTGGAATTAAATGAACATTAAAATTTAACATAATATAATGCTCATTTACCATATTTGTGATTTTTGAGCTCATAAAATGTGCTTTAAAATATTTTGAGGAAGCTAATGATAAAGATGTACAAATGTAAAAGTAAACATTTTTAAATAATGGAAAGATACACAGTAGGCTCCTGTGTGGCTCAGTTTTCAAACTTTTTATGGTCCTTTAGTTTAATTAATATCCAGATTATTGGATGGGAGAGAGGAAGCCAGCCACATATATACCTGAGAATAAAGTTGCTGTTATACTTAGTTTCTCATTGGCAGTCTCTCGCTCAGACCGACAGGGTAGCTTTCTCTTGTTTCCTACCACCGTTCAGTTTGACAACTCACTGTGATTTTTCTCAAAGAATTTTATGGTAATTACATTATTCAAGGCCCCCACTGTATTACCTAAGGCCTCATATTGATTGATTGATTTGTTTATTCACTGGAACGATTTTGGGCACTATAATTATTACCATTTTCTCAGCCACAGTAGTCCTAGAAACAAATGCACAGTGTATAAATAATAAGCAGAAATCCAAGTAGGATAGAAGAACATTGATTTTCTAAAAGTGTCTCTGTTTTTGTACTTTTACATGTGCAAGATTTAGAAATAGCCCCAGGGCACTGAGGGTTGAAAAGATAAAAGTATATGGCATTGCCTATATAATATAGTCCTCCATTTAATCATCTTAATTCTTATAAAACATTTTCTGTTGACTCTATTGATGAATTGTAGTATACAGTATTTATTTTTAAATTTTTTATTTTTATGCCTTATCTTCCTTATATCTCCTTTTAAGTCTTCATTAAAGGATTATGGCCTTCAAATAATTCTACTGGTGTGCGACCTTCCAGGTGAATCAAAACGGTCTATAGTAGAACATTAAACAATTAAAGTCCACTGCTTCTTTCCATCATTGATTTTCTTTGCTCATTATTCCAAAATGTATTAATTTAAAAAGACCACAATTATCTACATGTTGCTAGCCTACAGCTGTTAATATTAGCATTTAGATCTAGGAAACATTCATTGAGTACTTAATCTACACATGCTGCCCAAACTGTAATGAGCGGCTCTCCTGGGGGTTAGAGAGCAGATTCTGATTCAGTACCTCTGGCACTGAACTGTTCAGACTCCATTTCTAAACAGTTTCTATGTGACACTGATGTTACTGGCCCTCGGGGCTGCAATTGGAGCAGCAAGTCTATATGATTCTATTCAAGGCCTTGTATTAGGTGATTTCATGTTTATGTCATTTTATTAATTTAACAGAATATGTAATAGATGACTGTCATTAAGCACTGCTAAGTACTGTATTGTCTTGGGAATATAGCAGTGAGTGAAACAGTTAATTTGTTCTCATAGAGCTTTCACTTTAGGAAGGTAATAAATAAACAATAAATAAATAAATGTATTATATTTGATGATGGGTAAGTTGTTCAGTTGCTCAGTCATGTCCAACTCTTTGTGACCCCATGGACTGCAACACACTAGGATTCCCTGTCCTTCACTATCTCCCAGAGTTTGCTCAAATTCATGTCCATTGAGTTGATGATGCCATCCAACAATCTCATTCTCTGTCACCCCCTTCTTCTCCTGCCCTCAGTCTATAGAGATACATATATCATGGCATGGGGATAAATCACCAAAGTAGGAGCTCTGGCACAGTAGGGTATTGCAGTTTTAAGTAGGGTGGCCAAAGAAGGCTTTGAAAAAGGCAACATTTAAGAAATTACCTGATGGGAACATGAGCCATGAAGATGGGTGAAGAATAATATAGGCATAAAGACACAAAAGTTTGGAAGACATCTGTTCAGTCACTCAGTCGTGTCCAACTATTTCTGACACTATGGAGTGCAGCATGCCAGGCCTCCCTGTCCATCACCAACTCCCAGAGCTTGTTCAAACTCATGTCCATTGAGTCAGTGATGTCATCCAACTATCTCATCCTTTGTTATCCCCTTCTCCTGCCTTCAATCTTTCCTAGCATCAGGGTCTTTTCAAATGAGTCAGTTCTTTGCGTCAGGTGGCCAAAGTATTGGAGTTTCACCTTCAGCATCAGTCCTTCCAATGAATATTCAGAAATGATTTCCTTTAGGATGGACTGGTTGGATCTCCTTGCTGTCCAAAGGACTCTCAAGAGTCTTCTCTAACACCACAGTTCAAAAGCATCAATTCTTTGGCACTCAGCTTTCTTTCTTTATAGTCCAACTCTCACATCCATACATGACCACTGGAAAAACCATAGCTTTGACTAGATAGACCTTTGTTGGTCAAGTAATGTCTCTACTTTTTAATATGCTATCTAGGTTGGTCATAACTTTTCTTCCAAGGAGCAAACTTCTTTTAATTTCATGGCTGCAGTCACCATCTGCAGTGATTTTCAAGCCCCCAAAAGTAAAGTCTGTCAGTGTTTTCACTGTTTCCCCATCTATTTGCCATGAAGTGATGGGACAGGTTGCCATGATCTTAGTTTTCTGAATGTTGAGTTTTAAGCCAACTTTTTCACTCTCCTCATCACTTTCATCAAGAGGTTCTTTAGTTCTTCCTTGCTTTCTGCCATAAGGGTGGTATCATCTGCATATCTGAGGTCATTGATATTTCTCCCATCAATATTGATTCCAGCTTGTGCTTCATCCAGCCCAGCATTTCTCATGATGTACTCTGCATATAAGTTAAATAAGCAGGGTGACAATATACAGCCTTGATGTACTCCCTTCCTGATTTGGAACCAGTCTGTTGTTCTATGTCCAGTTCTAACTGTTGCTTTGTGACCTGAATACAGATTTCTCAGGGGACAGGTAAGGTGGTCTGGCATTCCCATCTCTTTCAGAATTTTCCACAGTTTATTGTGATCCACACAGTCAAAGGCTTTGGCATAGTCAATAAAGCAGAAATAGATGTTTTTCTGGAACTCTCTTGCTTTTTCCATGATCCAGCAGATGTTGGCAATTTGATCTCTGGTTCTTCTGCCTTTTCTAAAACCAGCTTGAACATCTGGAAGTTCATGGTTCATGTATTGCTGAAGCCTGGCTTGGAGAATTTTGAGCACTACTTTACTAGCATGTGAGATGAGTGCAGTTGTGCAGTAGCTTGAGCATTCTTTGTCACTGCAATTCTTTGGGACATATTTCAAGCTAAAAAACATTCTTTATATATTAATTATCATATAGGCTATAGCTATATTATAAATTAAATATCTGTCATGTAAAACTCAGATGCCCAGTAGAATTGTATAACTTGTGTATTTGAAAAGAGGTAAAATAAGTACCCATATATGGCAAAATCTGGTGCTGTTTAACAGAAATTGTCAAAGGTAGATTTAAAAACCAGCCAAACAAACAAAAACCCCAGAGTGCATGTGTGGATGCTCAGTCATGTCTGACTCCTTGCAACCCCCTGAATTACAACCCGCCCGGCTCTTTTGTCCATGAGATTTCCCAGACAAGAATACTGGAGTGGTTTGCCATTTCCTTCTCCAGGGGATCTCCCCGAGCCAGGATCATCTCCTTTGTCTCTTGCATTGGCAGGCAGTTTCTTTACCATTGAGCCCCCTGGGAAGCCCCGAAACAGAGTCCTGTGTTATTAGTCCCAGCTTCCTCATATTAGAGTCCCAGGAAGTTTTCTCTACTGCCTGATCCTGGGATGAGTATTAACAACACAAGGATGAGACATGTCTTGGGTCTTTTGGCCATAGAATCCCAAGTATGCACATAAATAACACATGTATAGGATAACTCATGTTTGCCTCCAGTAATGTAGAGAATGTGCCCTCCTCATTGTGTTTGAGTCCAGTATGTACCAACTCATTATTGAAAGTATCTGAACAGTCAAAATACACTGTCCATTCAAGACCTTGGCCTTCTGTTCCACTATCAGAGCCTAGACTTTGGATGACCAATTTCCAACATGGCTGACTTGCTGCTGCCATTTCTGATCTAAGACACTAAGTTCTGATAATAGTGGCAGATGACCAGGTCCTCTTCCCACTGATATGCCCTCACAGCTGTCTCTACTGCTTTAGCCATCTCCAGGTCCATATTTAATTTTGGCATCCCCATGTTCCTTCTCAGTCTATCCAGCCCTGACACATTCAACTGTGAAGTGCATTTGCATTTCTTAACTATCTATTAAAAAGAAAAAGACTCCAGGAGAAAAGGCACTTGCTCAAGGGAACACGGAGGATAAATTTAAATTGTGATCTACTGACTCAAAGTCCAGCATTCTATATACACCACTGCTTAAACCATGTCTAATTTCTAGTGACATTATAAAGTCTAAATCTTCCTTTCCCAGGTATAGACCTGCTAGTTCTGCAGACTTGTGTTCTAATCTCTTCTGCAGTTCCTCATACATGCAATGATAACACTCAGTTATACTAAGCTCACTGCTTTGGAAGAAATAGATTGAAATAAGGAGGTTAATATAAAATCCACATTTTAAAGTGAAGCAGAAATAATTATAGCCTAAACAGTCAATGCTATTATATGGCAATCCAATAATATAGTAGTGAAGGTCATGTGCAGCCCCATGGACAGTATCCTGACAGGCTCCTTTATCCATGGGATTCTCCAGGTAAGAATACTGGAGTGGATTTCCATTTCCTTCTCCAGGGGGTCTTCCTGACCTAGGAATCAGACCTGGGTCTCCTCCATTCTAGACTGATTCTTTACAGTCTGGGCCACCAGGGAAACCCAATATAGTAGTACTATTATAAATTTTTAAAGCTTTGGATATCAAACATATTCAGGAATGTATTTCATATCCCGGGCACATTTCTATAAAATTTATTTACCAACACCATTTGATAAATGACTTCAAAAGCATATTTATCAGGATAAATTAGCATTTCAAAGACCTACAATCACTGTTAATATTGAAAAGTATCTTTTAAAAAAACTGAAAACATGTAAAACACTCTAGGAGAAAAATGGGTCAAGGAGAAGCATTCATGGGGAGTAGAATTGGAGACTATACTAAGAGGGAGTGATCAATATAAAAATATAATATTGAAAATATCAAGGATCTTTGGAAAACTCACAAATTTGATACAGAAAGAACATTAACAGATATTTTACCTACCAGGAATTTATTGTTTGTTAGAACAAGTCCTTATTTTGTTTTACTTTGAAATTTTTCTCTCTTTGTGTATTTAAGATGCCTCTGAGGGGAGAGAAGCAATATTTAATACACCAGAGAGCATGTGCAGGATATGAGATTAGTAGAACAAGACCTCCTCTTTTTAACGCTATGGCAGTTAGACACAGTGTCAATAGTCTAGGTAAATAGAAGACAGTTGACTGGCTGTCCTGCCTTTCTCATTACTGGTAAGATAGCGTGTCAACACCCTAATGGCCTTGAAGGATTTGTTTCTTTCTAGAGTTCAAATTGCAATTCTAAATAGAGATGAAGCAATGCACTTCCCAGTGAGGAAGGAATTTGAATTAGACAATAAAATAACAGATAACAAAAGTGTGTTCTAAATATAAAGTTTTATTTTACCAGAGTAAATTGTTGACAACATTCAAAGGGCCTTAGGCAATCAGACTTGATTTGGAAAAGTAATATAAATCATAGGAACAAAGAAATAAACAATAATAAAAAAAACCAATGAAGTATTTCATTCATTTTGAGCAGGATTGGTAAGAGATACTATTTAATTTTGGTATGAGCACATGTATGCATTCTGACTTTGACACCTTGATGGAGGAGAGTATTAAAAGATTATAGAAACTAAAATTCATTGTGAAAAAAATTTTTTCCAGCCTGGGTAATGAATATAAAAGCATATTTTTCTTTCAATTTCCGGTGATAAATTTAAATGATGGATGATCACACAGTGATGTCATCCAAGCCCAATCTGTAAGTATCATCTAGAATATGGAAGATTCCCAGTGTTATCTCTTCTTCCTCTCCTGAAATCCAGACTCAGATATTATGTTGCCTACTTTATTATTATTTTTATATTGCCTACTTTAAAATATGCATTGAATACCTGATAAAATCTTAAATTTAAAACAGAATTTCTGGTCATCTCTCCCCAAAACCTATCCCTCTCACAGTCTTCCCCATATCAGCCGATGACAACTCCATTTCTCCACTGCTGAATCCTAAGTCTTGGAGTCATCTTGATTTTTCTCTTTGTTCATATCTACAGAATTTGACCACCTTTCAACATCTCCATTGCTACTACCATGTTCTGAACCCTGTCACTTTTCAATTAGAAAAGCTCCTAATGGATTCCTCTTGATCTCTTTCCATCTTGCCACTCATCTCCCAACACAGTCTCTCCTTAATACAGTATCCATGGTGATTATTTTTATGACCTAACTCAGACCATAACAGTCATCTGCTCAAAACCTCCAGTCTCTATCTAAACACACACTCAAACAGTAAAGGCAAAGGCTATTCGATGGCATATACAAGGCCCCGGGGGTCTGCCTTCTTTGTTGTTTCCCTGACCTAATCTCCTACTGTCTACTCTTTTGCATACTCCTCTCAAGCTATCCTGGTTTCTTTACCTTTTTCTTAAAAAGTAAAGAAAGTTCCACCATAGGACATGTGCAGTTGATGTTCCGATTTTGGGGGATGCTCTCTCACAGATAAACTCATGACTAGTTCTCCAACTTTCCTTCAACTTTGCTCAGGTATCATCTAGTCAATGAAATGTATCATGACCACTCTATTTAAAATTCATTTTATGTGCCTGCTACTGCTGCTACTGTGGTGTTGGAGAAGACTCTTGAGAGTCCCTTGGACTGCAAGGAGATCCAACCAGTCCATTCTGAAGGAGATCAGCCCTGGGATTTCTTTGGAAGGAATGATGCTGAAGCTGAAACTCCAGTACTTTGGCCACCTCATGCGAAGAGTTGACTCATTGGAAAAGACTCTGATGCTGGGAGGGATTGGGGGCAGGAGGAGAAGGGGACGACAGAAGATGAGATGGCTGGATGGCATCACTGACTCGATGGATGTGAGTCTGGGTGAACTCCGGGAGTTGGTGATGGACAAGGAGGGCTGGCGTGCTGCGATTCATGGGGTCACAAAGAGTCGGACACGACTGAGTGACTGATCTGATCTGACTGCTGCTACTGCTAAGTCACTTCAGTCGTGTCCGACTCTGTGTGACCCCATAGACGGCAGCCCACCAGAGCATCATTAACAAATCAAAAAAGAACCAAAACAAAACACCAAGGAACAGTGACATTTAAAGACTTAGTATATAGATGATGTAATAATAAATATTGTTTAAAAGATGGTATTATGGGAATAAAAAGAACATTAGCATTCAGGACAAAGCTTAAAAATATTGTCCATAATAATAACCTGCATTGACCCATAGGTCCTCCAGCTCTATTTTTGCCCCACCCAAGATTGCTGTTACCCAGCTTCCAGATTTATCACTCCCTTGATTTCTTTTATATAATTATGCCACATTTATACATGTTATGGTTATTTTAGTTGCATTTAACTTTATACCAAGACAACGTAGTACATATAATTTTGGATGTATCTTATCACATAGTGTTATATTTTAAAATATTATCTGATACTATAGTTTACTTATACTACAGTTTAGTTTTTCAGAAATATTTAATTTTGTTTATATTCTACAGTTAACATCTATTCTCCTGATGTCTATTCAAGGTAGCAGATATTTGAGCTGTTTCACTCTTTTGTTATTATGAATGTTAGCATTCTTGTTTCCTTTTATAGTTTATCTCATAAAATTCTAACACTTTGTAATCTATTCTTAATCTGCAAGTTCTAAAATTAGTCTGAAATATGATGCATGGAGCAATGTCAAGGTCGTTCCCAAAGATCTCTCACCCTCCGTATTGGGCACCTGACTTTCAGAAAGCTGCCTGACTCCAGAGGGCTCATTACAAAGGGGGTCTCCATGCAGCTGGCAGAGAATTTCTCATAATGGTAGTCCTACACCCTTAAACCTTCTCAGAGCCCCAACCTTCACTCCCAGACTCTGCCCCACCACTCACTACATCCTTCTTTGAAGTGTAACTTTCAAAGTGAGACTTTGCTTTGGGGCTCAAGGTAGCAGAGATAGGGAAGAAATTTTTGCTCCCTCTGGACTGGGTGGGAAGAAGCAGGTTTGTAGCAGTGAGGACAGATTCCAGACTTCTCTATCTGAAAATTGGAAGCCATGTGTTTCTACCAGAATTGTATATAGTATGTTCTAACTGTCTTTTAGTTACTAAATAGTTAGCACTATAAATCAGCTATATTATTTCTTGAAAAATGAATTCTGCATCCAAAATAACCTATTTACAAGCGACCTTTTGGAACATAACCTGTTTACAAGTTAGGGACTCTCAGTAATGTATTCCAGAGTTAACTGCAAATAGTTTTTCATTATCTGTTGCTATGGATCATCTGCTTCATTGCTCTTCTTCATTAGCACAGATAATAGAGACCTAACTGAATTACTGCTTTCAAGCATATCCATTTCTTTTGTTCTGTATTACACAAGTTTCCTTGGGTCCTTAGCATTACTTCCAGCTTGATGTTTTAGTTCTGATTTTGAATATAAAACTCATTATTAATGAGTTTATGGAGGTCAATAATAATGACCTCCATAAAATGCCAGTATACAGACAAGCTGAGTAAGTTATGCCTCCTTTATTAAACAGACATTTACTATGAGTCAACTCAGAGTAAATGCAGTGTCAAGAACACTAGAATACATAGAACTAGAGCATGTTTTCTGTAGTTTATCAAATATTTATTGAAAACCTGTCATGTATAGGACACACCTCTAGGTGTTAGGAGTATATACCTACCAAGCAATAGACTTAGTTCCTGCACTAATGAGCTTCCTTTCAAGAGGGGGAGGATGACAAACATTTTTAGAGTAATGTGTTCAGGGTAGTGTATAAAACTGACCAAGTGATAATGAGCTCATGTAATACAGGGGAGGGATTCCTTTTGGCCTTATGATCAGAGATATTGTTTTTGAGAAGTGATATTTGAAATGAGATCTGAATCATGAGATGGAGTCAATCATGGGAAGAGAGGGATAAAAGTGCTCCCAATAGAGAAGATCAAGTGTGAAGTTCTTGAATTTGAAACAGGTTTGGTGTGCTCCAAGGACAAAAAGTTCAACCAGGGCCCAAATTATAGGAATTCCATTAAAAAAAAAAAAGAAAAACTGTAACAGTTAATAAAGTCAATACTGTGCTATTAACAAAGAAATCTGAATGTGAAAATGATGATGTGATGGACAAGATGTAAGACTTAGATAACAGCAAATGATGTGTGCATGACTATGAACATGACTATGAACAGACTATGTTGATGGAGAGGTTCATCTCAGACTTAAAGATAGCACATATTAATCCTTAATAACACATTATTTCTATTCCCAAGATAATAATAGCTGACATTTATTGATATCTTATTGCATGCCAAGTGCTCTTCAAAGCAAGTGAGATGTAGCTTACTTAATCTTTATGTTTCCCTATAAGAAGATCCTGAGAAAGTATATCTGTTAATATATGAGGGATGTTTTGCACAGATAGGCCACCAAATTTGTCCAAGGCCCGATAAAAAGTTCTTGGTGGCTCTGGGGTCCAAATCCACACAGTCTGATTTACTACTGTTGTCAATAATCAAGAACTTGAGTTGCAGTCAGTTGCAAAACTGGCACTATTTTTGTTTGTTTGCATCTTCATGTAAACACCTTTTTGCAATGTGACTTGGACCTTACTTCCATATAGAAGTGGAGTCTATTTCTCCACCCTAGGAATCTGACTTTGACTATGGGACTGACTTGGGCCAAAGGGATGTTACCACACTTGAGCCAGGAAGAGGCTGGAATAGTGCTTACCTACATTGGCAGTTGCCCTCACTTGCTGCACTTGAGCACCCTATGGCCACCGCATGTGAACCAGCCTGGTGTAGTCGCCTGGTGTAGTCTACTAGCTGATGAGTAGGAGATGCCCACTTACTTGCATTATCCCTGCTGATAGCCATGCCACCACCAGTCATACAAGTGAGACTTTTCTATGTCTAGTTGACAACAGATGTAAGAGTGAGCCCAGCCAAAACTGTATCGAGCATACTTGATCCATCTCAGTTGAGCTGAACCCAAATTTCTGACCGTGGAATTGTTAGCAAATAAATAGCTGTCATATCAAAGCACTAAGACTTGGATTAGTTTGTTACACAGAAAAAAATTAGCTCTTGTACAGACCACAGTACAATGATGGTTTCAGGGTATTTGAAGACATTTAACAGACATTCAGTTCTCCTTTGTGTGTAAAGATGCTTTTATTCTGTCTTCAAAAAAAAAAAAAAAGAGGGAGTTGATCAAAGTGTGCTGCATTCATGATTGTTGTGGGGCCAATAACAGTCTTAACAAGCTGTTATGTCCCAAAGACTTAACATTTGATAAAGCATACAGTTAGTAGAGTTATACTTCTAGCCAACCTCATCTGCCATATTTTCTGATATTTAGCTTCAAAATATAATCAAATACTTTGGCCACCTGATGTGAACAGCCTACTCATTGAAAAAGACGCTGGTGCTGGGAAAGATGGAGAAGGCAATGGCCACCCACTCCAGTACCATTGCCTGGAAAATCCCATCGACAGAAGAGCCCGGTAGGCTGCAGTCCACGGGGTCGCAAAGAGTTGGACATGACTGAGCGACTTCACTTTCACTTTTCACTTTCATGCATTGGAGAAGGAAGTGGCAACCCACTCCAGAGTTCTTGCCTGGAGAATCCCAGGGATGGGGGAGCCTGGGTGGGCTGCCGTCTATGGGGTCACACAGAGTTGGACACGACTGAAGTCACTTAGCAGCAGCAGCAGCTGGGAAAGATTGAAAGCAAAAGGAGAAGGGGGCAATAGAGGATGAGATGGTTATATAGCATCCCTGACTCAATGGACATGAATTTGAGCAAACTCTAGGAGACAGTGGAGGACTGAGGAACTTGGTGGGCTATAGTCCATAGGGTTGCAAAGACTCAGACATTACTTAGTGAGTAAACAACAACAACAATAATCAAATAGCACCACAAGAATATTGATGATGAATAGTACACTTGGTGTCAACATTAAAGCTTGGATGATTTCATCAATGCTGTTTTAGAATACTTTGCATATTAAAATTCATCATGGACATCTTTTGATCAAATAAAATATGATATTAATGTCTAAGAAAAATAGTGTCCCATAACAATATGTCAGCCATCTCTGAAAGAAACTAAGAAGTATCTAGTATGTTGTTCAGAGAAGGCAATGGCACCCCACTCCAATACTCTTGCCTGGAAAATCCCATGGACAGAGGAGCCTGGTAGGCTGCAGTCCATGGGGTCTTGAAGAGTCGGACATGACTGAGTGACTTGACTTTCGCTTTTCATTTTCATGCATTGGAGAAGGAAATGGCAACCCACTCCAGTGTTCTTGCCTGGAGAATCCCAGGGACGGGGGAGCCTAGTGGGCTGCCGTCTATGGGGTCGCACAGAGTTGGATACAACTGAAGCGACTTAGCAGCAGCAGCAGCAGCAGTATGTTGTTAGATCATGAAGTAAGCAAGATCTTTCCAGCAGGGCTAACAGACTTAAGTAGTACATTGCCCAGAAGATTAGCTTATTTGTTCAAACCTACCAACCTCTGGCCTGCCAGGTTTATACCAACATTCAACTCACAGATTTAAGGATGCAGTGTTAATATTGATGAAAACTGGTTATCAATCAATATTCATTGGAATGAAGTTCAAATTTATTACCATGGCACATTTCCTGGTTCCAAAATACACCTATGACTGTTGCTATGTGGCTTGTTGCTAGGATTCAGAGGAAGGTGAGAGTTACTGTGCTACCGCCCATTCAGCAGGAGTCATGAATAGCAATGAGCACAAGTTAGGACAAGTGGGCCTCAAAAGAGACAATTTCACAAATGTGAGGGCATGTTGAGGTCAACAAGATGTCTCTAATGTCACAAAAATCATAAGATGAAAGAAAATGAGAATGACTCATGAAAATTAGTTGGAGTGGAACTGAAAAATAAAATGCTTTAATATTTTTAAAAGGATTCACTTAAGCAAAAGTTGAATACTTGGACTGTAGTCAATTCAGTCACAAAGACATGAGTTGATATTGTTTTATTTTGTGCTATGAGTGTATGTACATCATGTCTCCTTCACTAAATCTGTTTTTAAGCATGGCTCAATGGCTGCAGTAAAAAAACTTTTTGAATGGAACCTTTTCTCATCTTCAAAAATAAAAATTCAAAGACATTATTATTGATAAGAGCCTCTACTTTTCTTGTTCACCTTATTATTAGAATAAGATGACTACATAAATTATTTAACAGATTTCCCATATTTTGTTTTTGAGGAGACAAAATAAGATTTCATACATATGGTTTTAGGCAGCATACCGTTTCACTCTAAAACCATGTGCCCTGCATAATTGCTTCTCATTGTTTTTGTCAGTCTGAAGGTACCCTGAGACCAGCATATCCACAAGTAATTCATGGGGCAATGATAACCTCTATCTCTGTAGGACAAATCTTATAAAACCTGTATCAGGCATGGGAAATGATGATGAAACAGCTAACGTTTTCTTTCCATGCTACGTTCTAAGGACTCTTGGAGTCACAAGAAGAAGGAAATATTTTTGTTTGGTCACAACATGTTTTTGGAAAAATTATGGTCGGTTTACAATGATGTGTTGGTTTCAGGTGTACAACAAAAATAATTTAGTTATATTGGGTTGGCCAAAAAGTTCATTCAGGTTTTGTCTATAAGATTTTAAAAACAACATTTTTGTCCAACCCAATACATGCTTAATTGTTCACAATATTTTAAATGCAATAATTAAAAAAACTAAAAATACCAAAACAGTTTTACAACAGACTTTCATCAAATTTTTTGTTGTGCTTGTCTTTAAAAGATCCCTTTAAAAGGGATCTTTTCCACCTTCTAACACTAGTTTATTGATAAGGAGACTGAGGTTACACAGAGAACACTATATTTTTGAATGATAGAGGACAAGAACTTATTTCCAATTGCTCTAAAATAGATGCAATTTTCAATTCCTAGCTTCATGAAGACAGAGATCAAGTGTATGGAAGTTCTGGGCTTGCATCATTTTAAAAGCTTCATTTTTATTTGTTTTATATATTAAGGTTTTGTATAACCCTTTTCCACCGAAAATAATAAAGGTGACACCTTCATTCTAAGCTGCTATACTGGGTAAACTGACTATATTACTATTTATTGTTTTTATGAATAGTAATTGGGAACATGTTAATATAGATAAGGGCTTCTCCGGTGGCTGAGTGGTAAAGAATCCACCTGCTGATGCGGGAGACAAATGAGATGTGGTTTTCATCCCTGGGTGGGGAAGATCCCCTGGAGAAGGAAATGGCAACCCACTCTAGTATTCTTGTCTGGGAAATCCCATGGGCATGGAGCCTGGTGGGCTACAGTCCATGGGGTTGCAAAAAGTCAGGCACAGCTGAGTGGCTGAGCACAATAATGCAGGTGACGTAGATACATAAGAAAAAAAGTGAATAATCAGCATGTTTAAAGTAAATCAGACCAAAATAAATCCCAGTACGATAGAATTACTCTTAACAGGCTTTGTATTTTACCTGGTGCGTCAAATAAATAATGTATTTGCTTATAGAAGGTGTATATTGACTTCATTGCTTGCCTGGCATTTTAGGGGAAAATTGACACTGATTGCACCATTCAAAAGCCTCTTAAAAGGATTGAAAATAGAGGAAAAAAACTAAATTTCAGTTTTGATTGCTATTCAAATGTAAACATTTTCCATCAATAGCTAATTTTCTATGTCAGTATATAGCATCTCTGCCTTATTTTGCTATTTTATTCTTACTATAGTAAAATAATTATATATACATGCAATAAAGATTTGAAATATGAGGATCTCATGTTTGTGTTACTCTGCAAAAATTTCAAGATAGTTAATGACCATTTCCTCTTCAGAGGCCCTCCATTTATTTTCCATTTCTAGCCCTGGTCTTGCCTGCCAAAATATGATTGACTGGTTAGCATTACATCTCTCTTGACCTCCTACAGCCCAGAGATCAGCCATCTAGGCACCATGGTCTGGCCACATAAGCTGGAATCCCAGCTCTGTAGCTGCTAATGGTGTAATGCTATCAACATCCAGGCAATTCCTCTTTCTTCTCAGCCACACCTTGTGTACACTATGTTGTATCAATCAGATGAATATGCTTTCACAAGAGACCAATCAAACAGAAACCATTTACCATATATGATGATGCCATATGTGACTCTATCCTTTTCGCCATTTCTTTCTTGGAAAAGGAATACACCAGAGGCATTTTACCCACACATTTTGTTTCCCATGCAAGAATAGCCATTTCTAGGCTATCCACCTTTTAACCATCACCAGGGATGTGAGATTCTTGATGAGATGCTAGCAAATTGTCAACAAAGTTCCAACTGGTCTTATTCTACCACTAACAAGTCACGCTGTTCTTAGCTTCATTGTAATGAGGTGTCAGGTTTCAGCAACCGATCTGCATCCACTTTCAATGTAAAATTCTGAGATGATAAAATAAGGAAGTAAACCCCTCTGATTCTTAGTTTCTAAAATCTAACCCCTGATGATCATTTAGCGTAACTGAATCTTGAGCTGGGGATGTGCTTAGCATATTGTCTTTGCTGACATCTGTATAAATTAGTGTTTGAAGTAAGAAAAGGAAGAATGTTGGTACAATGTGTGTTATTAGCTAGCTGACCAAAGAATGCCTGAGTCCTCTGGTGCTAATGCCCCAGCCTCTCCAAATTTATTAAGGGAGCTATAGCAAATAAGGAACAAGGGGTTGTTCTATTATTAACTGTGATTTTTCTAAGAATTTTTCAAAGTTCTGATAAATACTGGTTGGAGAACATAATTTTGATTCCTTATCTAAGTGGTCATAATATGTAACCTCAAATCCTATTCTTAGAAGCTTGCCATTATTTAGTTGAATAAATAGGCAGACATTTAAAGTGATAAGCACACCAGGACACACACACACAGACACTGTGCATAACACAACACACACACACACACACACATACACACACACACACTTTAAATGCACAGAGACCACTTACATAAGTGCCTAGAATTTGAATATTTATCCAATGTCTAAAGTACTCTACTGTCTTTTGAAGAAACCAGAATGAAGGTCACAGAATTTCAACCATATTCTCTTAGCATAAAGAGTAGAACAAGAGCCCCACGTGATCCTATTCATTTTCTTCTTCTAAACCATATAATTGCAAAGGGTTTGAAATGACTTATTATCCATTTGCTTTGCTTATCGCTGATCAGTTTTTTGTTGGTTTGTTGTTTTTCCTCCTGGCTGTATTGGATCTTTGTTGCTGCACAAGCGTTCTATAGTTGGTGAGTGGGGCTACTCCTGGTTGCGGTGTGCAGGCTTCTCATTGCGGTGGCTTCTCCTGGTGCCGAGCCTGAACTCTAGGGCACGTGGGCTTCAGTAGTTGCAGCACCTAGGCCCAGTCATTGCGGTTCTCAGGCTCTAGTTGTGGTGCACCGACTTAGTTGCTCCTAGTCATGTGGGATTTTCTGGGATCAGGGACTGAACCCATTTCTCCTGCGTTAGCAGGTAGACCATTGTCTATTCGTACTTTACCAGCCATCTATGGAGGAGCCTGGTAGGCTGCAGTCCATGGGGCCGCTAAGAGTCGGACACAACTGGGTGACTTCACTTTCACGTTTCACTTTCATGCATTGGAGGAGGAAATGGCAACCCACTCCAGTATTCTTGCCTGGAGAATCCCAGGGACAGTGGGGCCTGGTGGGCTGCCATCTATGGGGTCGCTCAGAGTCGGACACGACTGAAGCGACTTAGCAGCAGCAGCAGCAGTATTTTTTCAGATTAAATTATTATTGCTATTACTAGTTAATACAAGTTACCAAGTTCTGTATGTGGACTTTAGAAAGTGCAGTTTTCAGTAGCTGCAGAGTAGGCGCCAAGATACAGCCCCTATGGCCCTTTTCTGTATTCAAATCAAGTGCGTTTCTCTTTCAGTCTGCTCTATTGTAACCTTTCTTTGCAATTTCTCTAATATCTATTGCATATTACCAATGTTTTTCTATCATTCTAAATCTATGGAGTTTAACTTTCTTATTGGTAATTTTTATCTCGTAGTTCAAATATGAACAAGTAACAAACTCTGTTCTGATTTATGTAAGAAATATCAAGAAATTTTTCTGAGGAGATTGAAACATTGTGCTATATGACATATTTCCATGTTTATAGACAGCTCAGAAATAAATAATATTTTTATTTTATTAAGACATTGCTTTTTCTTAATAAACTATAAAAATCCCTTTTGTCCTTGCCAATAAATAATTAAATCTTTCATCAAGCTTCCTCTCACTTCAAACTACACAGATGAAAACACTGCTCTATAAATCCCAGTTATTGAAGTATCATAATAGCGAAATCAATGTCTTAGAAAAAAATAAATCTATCCAGCATCTCTTTAATAACCACTGAATAGCAAAACCTACAGGGAAATATTTTCCCTATTCTCCACAGGATGTACTGAATCAGAGAATTTTCATTAAATCTAATATGAAATGACAGAAAGTAGAGAAGAGGAGAATGGCACTTGTTTATTTTACTTATTTTTGCCACATATCAGATATTGATAAAGCAATTTTAAGAGATGTATGCATGATATAATACAGTGAAATTGACTTTTCTTCTTCATAACCACATGCTCATTTTTATATCTGCAGCAATATTCTTTTTGAATAGCTACCTGCAGTTAATTTTAAGTTCCCATTGATCTTCGGTAACCTAGACAAGTTAAAGTGATGATAAAGCAGACAGACTGAATTATCAGCATACCAAATAGGATGTGAAAACTTGGTCATGCACACGTTTCAGAGATGTATTCATCTCTGATAATGTATAGTGGCAGACACAAAATTTAAAAATACATTGCATGTTTTTCAAGTCACAACAGATCACAGTGTGAAAAAATACTGTTTGTTTTCCTTCTTCAATGAGATTGAACCACATAAACATTTAATTAAAATAACAACAATCAGGGAAGCCATGAAAAACAGCTCCAATCATCCTCTATATTTAAGTGTAGCCAATAAGGATGATTAAGAGATCTCAAATAAAATTGTCTAAATGTTAAACTTTATGTATACACTACTAAAAACATTTTTCAAGGCTCACCACACTGAGTGGACGTGTAGAGGGAAAATATTCTTATGTATAATTCAATGTGAATTCAAGGTAGTAAATTGTATAGAGAATTTCTGAAAGAGATTTAGTCAGGGAAGTAGATGGATCAAACTGAGTCATGTTAGACAGGATAAATACTATGGTTCTTCTTCTGCCATAGAAAATAGGAAAATCATAGAGCTACATTGCTGGTGCTTTTTGAAAATTGGCAGCTACTTTTAGGTAAAAAAGACTTGGAAGCATTTCACTTTTTCTCTTTAAAGGTTTTGAAATGGGTTTTTTGTCAAGAAATATCTTCTGTGATCATTCTAACTAAATACTAACTGGAATCAATCTTAGGCCTCAATCCCATATCTCTCCTAGGCGTGGACTGGTTTATAGAGCTCTTATTGACAAACAGTAAAGTGCCAATTTATGACTTTCTAAGGCTAAATGGAAATAAAAATCAGAAAAGCCACTGCATGAGGAAAAGCAATTTTAAAGTGAAAAGATAGTCCAAGTGAAAAGAAAGAAAAACACTGAATTGTGGTGAGTCAGCAACATGCTTGAAATGAGAAGAGAAAAAGTAATTTAAGCAAAGAATAGCAAGATTCTCATCACCTGTTTCCCAGTTGGAAGGTCAAATAAAGAATTTAAGCATTTCCTTTTTGAAAGTGTAAAGTGTTTCCCACAATCCTTTTTTTATTATTTATATCTTACTGTTACGTGGGGTTTTGGCAGTGTTGTTTCTGGTCAGTATCTTCTCTTTCCTTAAGAACTGCCACTCTTCCAAGGATGAGACAGAGCCAGATTCTGTAACAGCTCTCCTGTCTTGACTGTAGACATCGCACTTCAACTTGGCTTTCAGTGAATATCAAGCTGATAGTTTGAAATCAATCATACTGAAAATATTTATACCATTAGAACACTGCAGATACTTCAAATGAAGTTTTCTCTTCTCCCAGAAAGCCAACTGTCAATCATTTGTCTAGATACCACTGCCCTATTGAAGGCTAGAGAGGCATAATCCTTGCTGCTGCTGCTAAGTTGCTTCAGTCGTGTCCGACTCTGTGCGACCCCATAGACAGCAGACCACCAGGCTCCACCATCCCTGGGATTCTCCAGGCAAGAACACTGGAGTGGCTTGCCATTTCCTTCTCCAATGCATGAAAGTGAAAAGTGAAAGTGAAGTTGCTCAGTCATGTCCAACTCTTAGCAACCCCATGGACTGCAGCCTACCAGGCTCCTCTGTCCATGGGATTTTTCCAGGCAAGAGTACTGGAGTGGGGTGCCATCGCCTTCTCCGAGGCATAATGCTTAGAAGAGATTAAACTCTGAATTTTTTTTTTTTATCTTTTAATTGAAGTATAGTTGATTTACAATGTGTTTCACGTGACAGGAAAGTGATTGTTATACATATCTATATAACTGAACATATATACATATATACATACATACATATATATATATATATATATATATATATATATATTTGTTCAGATTCTTTTCCCTTATAGGTTATTAGAAAATATTGAGTTTAATTCTCTTTGGTATACAATAGGCCTTTGATGGTTATCTATTATATATATATATATATATATATATATAGTGTGTGTGTGTGTGTGTGTGTGTGTGTATATTTGGTTGTCTATGTCTGGGAGTCTATTTCTGTTTTATATATAAATTCATTTGTATCATTTTTTTTTAGATTCCACATATAAACCACGTCATATATTTTTCTTTCTGTCTGACTTACTTCACTTAGTATGTTCGTCTCTTAAGTCCATGTATATAGTGCCTTTCTATAGTGCTTAATTTCTGAGTTGACTCTGACTCTATGTGACCCTGTGGACTGTAGCCTGCCAGGCTCCTCTGTCCATGATATTCTTCTGCCAAAAATACTGGAGTGGGATGCCATTTCCTCCTCCAGGGTATCTTCCCAGCCCAGGGATCAAACCCACATCTCTTGTGTCTCCTGCATTGGCAGGCAGATTCTTTACCACTAGTACCATCTGGGAAGTAAGTGCATCCATTTGCTTCCAATGGCATTATTTCATTCTTTTTTATGGCTGAGTAATATTTCATTGTATCTATGTACTGCATCTTCTTTATCTATTTATCTGTTCATGGACATTTAGGTCCATGCTTCCATGTCTTGGTTATTATAAATAGTGCTGAAATGAACTTTGGGATGCATATATCATTTCAAATTATGGTTTTCTCCAGATATATGCCCAGGAGTAGAATTGCAGGATCATGTGATGACCTTGGGTTTCCCCAGTGGCTCAGCAGTAAAGAATATGCCTACAGTGCAGGGGATGCATGGTTGATCCCTGGATCGGGAAGATCCCCTGAAAGAGGGCATGGCAAACCTTTCCAATATTTTTGCCAGCAAAATCCCATGGACAGAGGAGCCTGAAAGCTTAGAGTCCATGAAATCACAAAGAGTTGGGCATGACTGAAGCAACTGAGTCTGCACACATGGTAGATCTAATTTTAGTTTTTTAAGGAACCTCCATACTGTTCTCTATAGTGGTGGTAATAAATTACATTCTCACCAAGGGTATAGAAGTTTTTTTTTTTTTTTTCCTGCACACCCTCCCTAGAATTTATTATTAGCAGACTTTTTGATGATGGGCATTCTGACTGGTGTGATATGGTATGTCATTGTAGTTTCCATTTGCAGTTCTCTAATAATTAGTGAGGTTGAGCTTCACTAATTATTTGAGCCTCACTAATTATCTTTTCATGTGCCTTTTGGCCATCTGTATATCTTCTTTGGAGAAATGTCTTTTTAGATCTTCTGCTCATTTTTTGATTGGGTTGTTGGTTTTTTGATATTGAACTGTATATGCTGTTTGTGTATTTTGGAGATTATAATCCTTTGTTGGTTGTGTTTGCAAATAATTTCTCCCATTCTGTAGGTGGCTGTTTGTTCATGGTTTTCTTTCTTGCTGTTGTTCAGTTGCCAAGTCATGTCTGACTCTTTGTGACCCCATGGACTGCAGTCCTTTAGACTTCCCAGTCCTTCACTATATCCCAGGGTTTGCTCATACTGACATCCACTGAGTCAGTGATGCCATCCAACCATCTCATCCTCTGTCATCCCCTTCTCCTCCTGTCCTCAATCTTTCCCAACATCAAAGTCTTTTCCAGTGGGTTGGCTCTTCATATCAGGTGGCCAAAGTACTGGAACTTCAGCTTCAGCATCAGTCCTTCCAATGAATATTCTGGGTTAATTTCCTTTCAATTTATTGGGTTGATCTCCTTGCTGTCCAAGGAAATCTCAGGAGTCTTCTCCAGCACCACAATTTGAAAGCATCAATTCTAAAAGCTTTTAAATTGAATTAGGTCCCATTTGTTTATTTTTGTTTTTGTTTTTTTTGTAGGTGATAGATCCAAAAAGAAATGCTGTGATTTATATCAAAGGATGTTCTGCCAATGTTTTCCTCTAGGGTTTTTACAGTATCTGGTTTTATATTTAGGTCTTTAATCCATTTTGAATTTATTTTTGTTTATGGTGTTGGATAATTCTTTTATAGTTAACTGTCTAGTTTTTTCAGCATCATTTATCAGAGAGATTTTCTTTTCTTCATTGTATATTCTTGCCTACTTTTTCATAGATTAAGCTGCTAGAGAAAGGATATCAAACAAAACCAAAGTTAGAAGGAAAGAAATCACAAAGATCAAAGCAGAAATAAATGAAGAGATGAAGAAAATCATAGAAAAGATCAATTGAACATAAGGCTGGTTATTTGAATAGATAAACAAAACTGATAAACCTTTAGCCAGACTCATCGAAGAGAAAAGGGAAAGGGCCCAAATCAATAAAATAAGAAATGAAAAAGAAGTTATTTCAGATACCACATAAATACAAAGGATCATAAGAGACTACTACAACCAGCTATATGTCAATAAACTGGACAACCTAGAAAAAATAGACAAATTCTAGGAAAGGTACAATCTCCCAAGACTGAACCAGGAAGAAATTAAAATGTGAACAGATCAATTTTAAGATCTGAAATTGAATCTGTGATTTAAAAACTCCCAACAAAAAAAAGTCTTGGACCAGATGGCTTCACAGGTGGATTCTGTCAAAATTTAGAGAAGACTTAACACCTATCATTCTGAAACTATTCCTAAAAATTGCAGAGAAAGGAATGTAGGAAATGAAGAAAAGAAAAGGAAGATTCAGGAAGACCTTTCATTAGGTAAGATGTGAAGACAGCATTCAGATTCTTATCAAAAAGGAATTGAGACATCAGTGTTTCCTTTTACTACTCTAGATTCATGAGAATTCTATATTCAAAGATTGAAAGATTATGACACCTGAGTTTAAAATTCAATTACTTGCTAATTAAGCCAATATTAGCTGTTAAAAGAGTTGTGAAAATATATTATTCTTAGAAATCCTGTAAATTATATTCTTCATGGAAGTGAAAATAACAATAGTACTTTACTGAATACTCTTGTCTCATAAATATGGCTGTGGATGAAATATGTTAATTTAGTAAATCACAACTGTGTCATCATAAGAATTTTCTACATTTGTGATCCCTACAAATGTCTGTTTTAATTTCATTAAAAAATGATATAAGCAAAAAAAAAAAAAATTGCAGAGAAAGGAACACTTCCAAACTCAATCTATGAGGTCATCATCACCATGATACCAAAACCAAAGAAAGCTAACCACACACACATACACACACAAAATTATACGTCAATATTGCTGATGAACATATATGTAAAAATCCTCAACAAGATACTAGCAAACAGAATCTAGCCTATGCTAAGTAGCTTCAGTCGTGTCCGACTCTGTGCGACCCCAGAGACGGCAGCCCACCAGGCTCCACCGTCCCTGGGATTCTCCAGGCAAGAACACTGGAGTGGCTTGCCATTTCCTTCTCCAATGCATGAAAGTGAAAAGTGAAAGTGAAGTTGCTCAGTCATGTCTGACTCTTTGCCACCCCATGGACTGTAGCCCACCAGGCTCCTCTGTCCATGGGGTTTTCCAGGCAAGAGTACTGGAGTGGGGTGCCATTGCCTTCTCCAATCCAGCCTATATTAAAAGGGTTATACACCATGATCAAGTGGGATTTATGCCAAGGATGCAAAGATTTTTCAATATCTGCAAATTAGTGAGTATGATAAACCACATCAACAAATTGAATAAAAACCATGTGATTATTTCAATAGACACAGGAAAAGCTTTTGATAAAATTCAGTATCCACTTATGATTAAAAATAGTCCCCAGAAAATGGGCATAGAGGAAACCATAAAGGCCATCTATGACAAACCCACAGCAAAAGTCATACCCAGATCTTCTTAGAGAAGATCACCATTTTCTCTAAGATCAGGAACAAGACAAGAATGTCCACTCTTGCCACTTTTTAAAAAATTTATTTTTGACTGCACTGGGTCTTGTTGCTCTGCGCAAGTTTTCTCTAGTTGCAGTGAGCAGAGCTATTCTTTGTTGCAATTTGTGGACTTCTTGTTGTGGTGGCTTCTCTCCTGCAGAGCACAGCTTCTAGGCATGTGGGCTTCAGTAGCTGCAGCACATGTGCTCAGTAGTTGCGGCATGTGGGCTCTAGAGCTTGGGGTCGGTAGTTGTGCACAGCCCTATTTACTCTAGGACATGTGGGATCAAATTTATGTACCCTGAATCTTGTACTAAGTCACTTCAATCATATCTGACTCTTTGCGATCCTGTGGACCATGGCCCGTCAGGCTCCTATATTCATGGGATTTTCCAGGCAAAAATACTAGAGAGGTTGCTATTTCCTCCCAGGGATTTTCCCTACTCAGAAAGCAAACCTGTGTCTCTTACCTCTCCTGCATTGGTAGGTGGGTTCTTTACTACTAGCGTCACTTGGAGAGCCCTGTACCCTGCATTGGCAGGCATATTCTTAACCACTGATCTACTAGAGAAGTCCATTGCCACTATAATTCAACATAGTTTTGGAAGTCTTAGCCACAACCATCAGAAAACAAAAAGGAAGAGAAGTAATATAAATTGGAAAAGAAGTAAAACTGTTACTGCAGAGGACATGATATACATAAAAAATCCTTAAAACACTACCAGAAAACTACTAGAGCTCATCAGTGAATTCAGTAAAGTTGCAAGATTTCTACACCATAGAAATTTTCTATACCATAACAATGAAGTATCAGAAAGAGAAATTAAATAAGTAACCCATTTCCTTTGTATTAAAAAAGAATGGAATACCTACAGGGGGATAAAAACAAAAAAAACCTACCTACCTAATTAACAAAAGATTTGTACTCCAAAAATTGTTAGGGGCTGATGGAAGAAATTGTAGACAACTCAAACAAATGGAAAGCTATATTGTGTTCTTGGATTAGAAGAATCAATATTGTAAAAGTGACTATAGTACCCAAGACAATCTACAGATTTAATGCAATTCCTGTGAAAGTGACAATGCCATTTTTCAAAGAACCCAAACAAAAAATTTAAAAATTTATGCATGCATGCTGTGTGCTCAGTTCATGCCTGATTCTTTGCAACCCCATAGACTATAAGTTGCCAGGCTCCTCTGTCCATGGGATTTTCCAGAAAAGAATACTGGAGTGGGTTGCCATTTCCTTCTCCAGGAGATCTTCCCAACCCAGGGATCAAACTGGCATCTCTTGCATCCCCTGCATTGACAGGTGGAATCCTTTACTACTGTGCTACCTGCATGGAAACATAAAAGACCCAAAATCAAATCGGTCTTGAGAAGGAAAAACAGAGGTACATGAATCAGGCTCCCAGACTTCAGACTATACTACAAAGCTACAGTAATCAAAACACTTTGGTGCTGGCATAGAAACAGAAATATAAATCAATGGAAAAGGATTGAAAGTCAATATCTTTGAACAAATAAATGATTAATATTTAGGATTATGTAAGCTTTTACTTATAGTTAAATTGGATGATATTATTTAGACTTTTCATAACTATATATACTAATAATCCTTAAAAAATTATATTGACAATAGATGAGATTTTATATGGTGGAACTTATGTGTTTGGGGATAGTGACCTGGCCATGCCACCAAGTACTAACTTACTTGTAGAGTATTTTCCCCCTTATTTCTGGGGACACTCAGAAAAAATTTAAATAAAATAGTGTAACTTGGATTTCACAATATAATATAATATATGAATATTGAGCATATAGTAATGTCATTTTTAGAAAGCTGTCTGAAAATGGAGACTGGAGATGATAAAATATGCTGATATATTAGAACTTGAATTATTCATATTCTAATTGCTACAGAAGCAGCAATACACACAATAGCTTAAAAAGACTAAAACATAAACATAATGTGAAAGGTTTTTGCTAGAAAATTTTTGATATTTTTGGTGAGTTGACAGAGGAACCAGGGATACATTTCTGTGTCAGGTATTATTAAGTAATATAAGTAAAAGAACATCAATCTCTAAACTACTGAAATTTTGCACATACATTCATTGGTTTAGATAACATATTTTACCCTAAAGAACCAAAATCTAGTAATAGGCATTTAAATTCTCTTGGCCCTAATGAGGGGGAAGACTACAGCGTTATTTACCTAAATAATGGAGACAGCAAAGATGACAAAATTCTGTTTTCCTTTGCAGTTGCACAGATTCTCAGAATATTTCTGTACTCTGGTCACCTAATATGTGGATGGTTTTCCACAATAAGCAATTTTCTGATTCCCTAGACACCAGCTGACTGTCTTACAAATTAATTCAATCCTGACACTATCTACTGGGAGACTGTATCAGATCCCACCAAGAGTCCATTCCCATAAGACTATGGGATCTACCCACATACACACTTCATAAGCCAATCTCAAGTCCAGGTGCTTCTGAGGATCAGCTATAAATTGGAAATTCCCATAACTCCTTGCTTGTGTTTTATTAATTTGCTTGAACAGATTAAAAACTCAAAACAGCTTACTGTATTACTATGTTATTATAAAATGATGTAACTCAGAAACAGCCAGATCAGAGAGGTACACAGAGAAAGGTATGGGGGAGAGGCACAGAACTTCCATGCTTTGGTAGGTGTACTAAAACCCATGCCCAGCACCTCCACATGTTCACCAACCCCAAAAATCCACAAACCCCATTGTTTTATGTTTTTATGGAAGTTTCATTATCTGTGTGTGTGTGCATATGTGTGTGTGTGCTCAGCCTCTCAGTTGTATCTGACTCTTCTGCTACCCCTTGGACAGTGGCCCATCAGGCTCCTCTGTCTGTGAATTTTCTAGGTGGGTATACTAGAGTGGGTTGCCATTTGCTTCTGCAGGGGATCATTTCAACCCAAGGATTGAACCTGCATCTCTTAACGTCTCCTGCATGAGCAGGTGGCTTTTTAACCAGTGCCTCACCTGAGGGATGGAGGAGCCTGGTGGGCTGCCGTCTATGGGGTCGTACAGAGTTGGACATGACTGAAGCAACTTAGCAGCAGCAGCAGCACCTGACAAGCCCCTTCATTACATAAACATAGTTGATTAAATCATCATCCATGGGTGGGGATTAAACTCAAGCTTCAGCCCCTCTACCTTCCTGGAATTCTGAGGAGTGGAGCTAAAAGTTCAAACCCAATAATCACAAAGTTGGTGTCCTTGGCAAATATTCCCCAACCTTTGGAGTTTTCCAAAAGTCTTCTCATTAATATAAACTCAGGTGTAATTAAAAGGGGCTTATTATGAATAACAAAAGACACCTATTTCACATTTTTTTGGCTCTGGAGCTATTTCAAGAACTGGGAATAAAACTGAATACTCCTGTAGTTCTTGTATAGGAAATTACCAGGGTTTTAGGAGCTATGTGCCAGGAATCATGAAGACCAAATATATAGTTCTTATTATAAAGCACTGTATCACAGATAGTATTAAAAACAAAGAAATCCTACTTTAAAACATGGTTTTGGTGGAGGGAAAGTAATAGATATTATATATTAATAAAATGTTTGTCCAAAGCAAAAACATTTTTGATCTTTCTCATATGTTTTTAAATTGTCTATGAAAAAATACAATGAATGTCATTTATTAAGGAATTTGTGTAAGATCACAAGCTCTTGATAGGGTATTGGAAGGGTATCTGATATTCTAGATATTATTCTTGATAAATTAATTTTATTTTTTTTAATTTTATTTAATTTTTAAACTTTACATAATTGTATTAGTTTTGCCAAATATCAAAATGAATCCACCACAGGTATACATGTGGTGGATAAATTAATTTTAAAAGGAGGTTATGAGATTGAGTTGATTCTAATGCTTCTAGTAAGCAAACCACAACTTACAAAGCCTGAAGGTTCAGAAATTAAATCCTAGAAACAATCAATCGTAAACAATCAACTAGGCTTTCCCAAATGAGCTAACTTCTTACACTGTAACCAACCAAATAATCTTCTCACTCTGCTTCTACGTCTCCTCTATAAAGGCTTTACCCCTTACTTCTTGTCAGTGGAGGGCTCCTAAGCAATTCTGGTCTGCTGCTGCTAACTTGAATCAATTTTTGCTCAAACTCTTAACATTCTTAATATGCCTCAGTTTATCCCTTTAACACTCCAAGGATGAATGTAGGTAAAACATTTCTTCATGATCTTTTTGGCTGAGCATTATGAACTTTAAGGCAGCAGTATTTCCTGCCCCAGTTTTATTGAGATATCATTGAAGTACAGTATTATGTAATTTTAGTGTGCACAGCATAATGATTTGACTTACATATATTGTGAAATGATTACCACAGTAAGCTAGTTGATGTCTATCATCTGATATAGATGGAAATCCATATTATCTCTGTGATGACAACTTCTAGTGCTTACTCTGTTAACAACAGGTTGCTGTCTTTATGCTTTATATTGCATCCATCTCAGTGTATAATAACCATATCTAGGCCTTCCATGTGGAACATTCCCAATAAATGTCTGTTGAATAAATGTTGCTTATGTATTGAAAAAAACTTTATTTTAAAATTAAAAATATTTATTGAAAAAATTTCATACTTTGTGTGCCTAAGCCTTCTATTAGTTGTTCTTCAAGCATGATTTATTACCTTTAACCTCTTGGTAACAAGCTATTCTTCTACAGACTCCAAGTCATTCTGTAATTTTCAGCACTTTGTTTATTATCCTCAACATTTTTTTATGTTCCTGAAGGAAACCAAAATGTCACCAAAAATATTCCTCTTTGACATAAAAATTATTTTAAGCTGAAAGCAATTAAGGTGCTGAAAACCCTGAAATAAAAAAAAAAAAACTCACTCTTTTCCCCTTAAAGGCAAGATATAAATTCTCTTTTTACTGGAGACACATTCTTACCAGCTCAGAGATGGCATCAGAGAAAAATACAAACAACAATTTCTTCATTTGTTTTCTTTCTTATATTTACCTTTCCATGGTTTGACACTTCTTGAAGCCCAAACCTATTTTTCTGTCTCATTATTTTTCTGCACATTTACTGTTCTTTATTGAAGATGCTACATAAGTTTTAATTGTAAGCTGCTATTTTGAGTTACTCTTGGTTTAGATTTCTCCTATGTGAGGTGTACTCAATTTAATAAACTGATGCTCTCTTGATAATTTGATTTTTTGTTAGAGTCCTAGCCAAAAATCTAAGACAGGCAGATTCTTGTGATAAGGTAGGGGAAGTAGTTTCCCTTCCCTACCTTACCACATTAGTATTATTGCATTACGAGGTTGTTGTTATTCAGTTACCCAGTTGTGTCCAACTCTTTGCAACCCCATGAACTGCAGCATGCCAGACCCATCTATCCCTCACCCTCTCCCAGAGTTTGCCAGTGTTCATGTCCATACCATCAGTGATGCCATCCAGCCATCTCATCCTCTGCCACCCTCTTCTCCTTCTGCCTTCAATCTTTCCCAGCATCAGGGTCTTTTCCAATGAGGTAGATTGTCAATATAAAGCAGTTGCTCCAAAATCATACTTTTTCCCCAGTCATGTTTGAAGATACATTATTTTTCACGTCTTTGCTGTTTCCTGGCTGGTTCCCTCCTCTTCAGTTTTTTGCAGTAGCTTGAGAAGGATAGGTATTAGGTCTTTATACTTAGTAGAATTTCCTTGTGATGTCTTTGGCCCTGGACTTTGAATTTGAGAGAGTTTTTTAAATGGCAAATTCAATTTCACTACTAGTGATTGATCTGTTTAAATTGTCTATTTTTTCCTGGCTCAGTTTTGTGTTTCTAGAAATTTATCCATTTATTCTAGGTTTCCCATTTTGTTGGCATATAGTTGTTTGTAATATTTTCTTTGCCAACAAAGGTCCATCTAGTCAAGGCTATGGTTTTTCCTGTGGTCATGTATGGATGTGAGAGTTGGACTGTGCAGAAGGCTGAGCACCAAAGAATTGATGCTTTTGAACTGTGGTGTTGGAGAAGACTCTTGAGAGTCCCTTGGACTGCAAGGAGACCCAACCAGTCCATTCTGAAGGAGATCAGCCCTGGGATTTCTTTGGAAGGAATGATGCTAAAGCTGAAACTCCAGTACTTTGGCCACCTTGTGCGAAGAGTTGACTCATTGGAAAAGACTCTGATGCTGGGAGGGATTGCGGGCAAGAGGAGAAGGGGATGACAGAGGATGAGATGGCTGGATGGCATCACTGACTTGATGAACGTGAGTCTGATTGAACTCCGGGAGTTGGTGATGGACAGGGAGGCCTGGCGTGCTATGATTCATGGGGTCACAAACAGTCAGACACGACTGAGCAACTGAACTGAATATTTCCTTAGGAGTTTTGTATTTCTGTTATGTCAGTTATTTCTTCCCTTTCGTTTCATATTTTGTTTATTTGGTTCCTCTCTCTTTTTTTCTTAATGAGACTGGCTAACAGCTTATTATCCCAACTCCACCCCAAACCAACTATTGATTACATTGCTCCTTTTTTTTTTTAATTTCTTTTACCTATTTCCTACCTGATCTTATTATTTATTATTTTCTTTCTTATACTGAATTTGGGCTTTGTTTCTTCTCCTTTTTCTTTTTTCTTTAAGTGGTAGTTGCACTTCTCTAGTGGTTCTGATTGTAAACAATCTGCCTGCAATGCAGGAAACCTAAGTTTGATCCCTGAGTCAAGAAGATACCCTGGAGAAGCAATGACTACCCACTTCAGTATTTTTCTCTGGAGAATTCCATGGACAGAGGAGCCTGGTGGGCTATAGTTCATGGGTGGCAAAGAGTTCGACAAGACTGAGTGACAAACACTTGTGTATTTTTCACTTTTTCATTTTTAGGTTGTTTATTTGGGATTTTTCTTATTTTTTGAGATAGGCTTATATCAGTATAAACTTCTCTTTAAGAACCAGTTTTGCAATATTCCATCAATTTTGGAAAGTTGTATTTTTTTATTTGCCCTGAGGCATTTTCTGTTTTCCTCTTGGATTTCTTCATTTACCTGTTGATTTTATTTTATTTTTTAGCAACATGTTGTTTTGTCTCCAAATGTTTGTTTTTTTCCATTTCCTTTTTGTTTTCTGCCATTTTCTTTTCTAGTTTCATAATTTTGTGGTAGAAAAAAAAAGCTTGATAGTATTTCTGTCTTAAATGGTTTGAGACTTGTTTTGTAGCCTAACATGTGATCTATCCTGAAAGAAATTCCCTGTGTACTTGAAAAGAATGTGTATTCTGCTGTGTTTTGATGAAATATTTTCTAGATGTTTGGTAAGTCCATCTCATCTAACATGTCATTTAAGACGACTGTTTCTTTATTGCTTTTCTATCTGGTTATTCATCCACTGATGTAAGTGGAATATTAGTGTTCTCTACTTTTATTGTATTATTGTCAACTTCTTTCTTTGTGCCTGTTAACATTTGCTTTATATATTTTGGTGCTTCTATATTAGGTACATGTATAATAATGATGTAATATGTCCTCTTCTTGCATTGATGCCTTTATCATTATAGAATGCCTTTTTAAAATCTTTCATTATATGCTTTGTTTTAAAGTGTATACTTCCTCTGATATAAGTATTGCTACCTCAGTATTCTTATTTCCATGTAGATTAAACATCTTTTTCCATCCTCACTTTCAGTCTGTGTGTGTATGTTTTACCCTGAAGTGAATATTTTTTAAACATATAGATGCATCTTGTATTTAATCCAGTCAGTCCCCTTTTGTCTTTGAAATTTAGCCCACTGACATTTAAAGTGATTATTATAGGTATATATTTGTTGCCACTTTGTTACTTGTCTTTTTGGTTATTTCTATAGTTCCACTCTGCTATTTTCTTCTTTTTTCAGTTTCTTAACTTTTGATTTGATAATTTTTTTTTTCATAGCCTGCTTATGTTCCTTTCTCTCTTGTTTTGTATATATGTTTTAAGTTTTTGATTTTTGATTAGTGTGGGGTTTGTATATGTTGACTGATAACTATATTTACTTATTTTAAACTGGTAGTAATTTAAGTTTAAACACATTATAAAAGGTCTGCGTTTTTTATTCCTTCTCTCATGTTTTGTTTTTTTGATGTCCTATTTTATATCTTCATGTTACCTCTTTAACTATTTATTGTAGTAACTATTGATTTTATAATTGTTTTGCCTCTTAATCTTCTATACTAGCTTATTTAAATGGTAAATTTAAATATAGCCTTCACCATATATTTACCTGTACTAGTATTTTCGCTTTCCTGTTGATTCTTACCTCTTATTGCTCCCCTTTCTTTTCCAGTAGAGAAGCCCCTTTAACATTTCTTTTAGGGTAGGTTTGGTATTGATGATATCTTTTAGTTTTTGTTTGTATGAGGACAAGGTAGATTCTTATGATTTTCTGTTAATGGTCTGCTAGCTGAGTAAGCGGCAGAGAAGGCAATGGCACCCCACTCCAGTACTCTTGCCTGGAAAGTCCCATGGATGGAGGAGCCTGGTAGGCTGCAGTCCATGGGGTCGCTAAGAGTCGGACACAACTGAGCGACTTCACTTGCACTCTTCACTTTCATACTTTGGAGAAGGAAATGGCAACCTATTCCAGTGTTCTTGCCTTGAGAATCCCAGGGACAGGGGAGCCTGGTGGGCTGCTGTCTATGGGGTCGCACAGAGTCGGACACGACTGAAGCGACTTAGCAGCAGCAGCAGCAGCTGAGTAAGTAGAATACTTTTCACCTGCCTTCCATAAAAAAGAATGTAAGAGCAAATAATGATGTAGATTCCTACTATTATATGCTTGAATGAAATTTTTTACAAGAGAAAAAAATAGACTGGCTTTTCCATTGGCCTAAAGAATGAAACTTCAAAGACAGTGCTAGATATGAATACCTTAAGAAAGAGTTTGCCATGCTTTCTCTTAAGTTTATGGATTACCTTTCCTTTAAACTATGTCTAGGGAACAAACTGAAACATTTTTTATGTTCATTTTCTATTTTATAGCCTTTAAGATGGAAAATAAGCTGTCTCTGAAGTGGGCCAAGTTGCATGCTTACAGGCATTTCTTGTAACTTGTAATATCACCCTGCCTGAAATGATAGTGATATATTCTTTACTTAACTTTACAAACTTGCAGGTTTTATTTTTCAAGAGTACAAAAGAACTGAATAACACAGACCTGAAATGGAATGCTATTGTCCTGGATAATGTGAAAGCAATCATTTTGTAATGTGTAATTCATTTCTTTCTTGTTTCTTGTCCGGATTGTTCTGAATTTTCACTCCAGCTGGAATCATCATTGTTCTCATGCAGACAGTGTGGCTGGTCACATGTGGAAGAACAAAAGGCAACTCGATTAATCTAGTGATTATTTTACATCCATGATTTCCTCATTGACTTTTATTTCCTTTCTTATCAAAATTTATTTGTGTTAATTTGCCTTTGGGACAATAAAGGTTATCAAATGTCCTATGAAGGGAGCAATTTGTAGAATAAGAATGAGGCACAAAGCTGGATTTGTACAAAGACTTGAAAGAAGTGAGGAATTTGCCTGATAGGGTGTGGTTAAGTTTATCACAGGAAAGGAAATAGCCAGTTTGAAGGTGGGAAGTGTGCCCACTGAGGTGGAGGTGGAGTAACCTGGAGAAAATTATATAAAGGGGAAGGGTATTAGGAGGTGAGCTCAAAGGGCTGTCATAAGGCTTTCACCCAAAGTGAAATAGAGGTATATGCAGGGCTTTGAACAGAGGAGTGACGTGAATTTACATTTTTTAAATGATTATTCTTGGATATTGATTGAGACTAGCTCTAGGGAGGCAAGGTAGAAAGAGAAAGCCGACTATGCTAGGGCAGGGATGATGGTGGTGATAAATGTTTGCATCTAGGTGTATTTTGAAAGAAGAGCTAACAGGATTACTGAAAATTTGGTTGGGGCTATAATGGAAATAGAGTCAAAGGGGACTCTGAGGTTGACTTGAACAAACAGAAGGATAGAGTCAGCATTATATGACTTGGGATTCATTACGTTCTGGATGATCCTGAATTACCTTTCAGATGCCACACACCAATTTTCTGTTTTCAATACTTGTTGTGACTTTTTAAATTCCTCATTCTCCCTGTGCCTCTTACTGTGTAAAGTACTTTGTTTTTGACCTCTTTTATTTTTTTTAATACTTAAATTTACAATTACTTCTATCCTTATTTCCTTCCCTTTCCTGTTGTATCAACTATTTTAACATCAGTGTGCTTAACTCCACACCCATGACCTTCCACTCAGTCATCTTGAATATAAAACTGTATAAGTGGTCCAATTATTCATCCTGAGAATCTTTTACATGAATGGCTACAGATTGCCAAATAAAAGGCAAAATTGCTCAGGCTGATAGGACCACATTCACATTTCCCTACTTTATTGGGACCATTGGCAAATTATTTTTTCCTGCCACTTGAGGAAACTCATATTCCCCTCAACTTCTAAATTGTCAGTATATGCCTTTCACCCACTGCATGAAGATGATAGATGCCATCAGAAATTGATGATCTCATTGACATTCATATCCACATCTTCACAAGTACATATGCACCTAAGAATACGGTTTTTTCACCTAATCATGGCTAATGTTTGCACCTGGACTTCAGATCCTATTCCTTCAGAACTTTGCTACAGTTTTTCCATCTTGCAGATCTCACCTTTCATTTCAGTCTATAAAAGAGGTCCAAGTCTTCCTCTGAAAAAAACGAAAAAGATAGCCATGCCCTCTAGGTATTACCCTAGTGCTCTCTTTACTTTCAAAACTAACTTTATTTATAAGACAGTTTGCATTTGCTTTCCTTCCTTTCCAAACTTCAACTACCATCTAAATGATTGCCACTTGAATTTGGTTGCACCACTTGATAGAACATACTTACTGGTGTCATCTGTAGCCTCTTAGGATACCATCTCTTTCTAGAAGGCTAGAATCTGGCACTACTGACCCTTTCTTACCGACACTCCTGGTTTAAATGGTTTCCTTGATATATGAAGGACTGTTTTAACTATGTCTTTTGATTTGTGCACTCTGATGCATTGATATCTGAACCTTGTTGACCAAGGAGAGACTGTCCTTCCCAGGATAACCAATTTCTAGAGAAACATCTCATTCAAATGTCAGCCAGTGCATCTAGAGCCCATATCCCCAACCACCTCCTCTATCTATCTCTCATACTCCTGGTCACTGCTCATTTACCCTAATTACCCCTGGACCAGGGACCAGACAACTAGGAATAGCCCCTCTGCCTCAGAGCCAGAGCCTGATGACATGATTCAAACTTTTCAATCCTAGACCCACTTACCCTGCCTCATCTGTTCCCTCCCACTGAAACCACAGTGAAAACCCTTCCCCACATTTCCCTCTCCCCCTGTCTCCTGATGGACCATAGTGCTTCCTCAGATGCCCATCCACCATAGCATGGCACCTCCCCATTAGGATCTGTGATTATAATAAGCTGTCTTTACAATGGCAGTTCTCTCCTGACCTGTTGCCCTTGTCAAACCTAGAAAGTAACAGAACACTGACTTTCTTGGTTCTCCTCCTTTATGATCATTTTCCTCAATTTTTTTTTTGAACTCCTCTTCTGATGTGCACTTAGAATTGACAAAAGATTAATTTCCAAAATATACTAGCAGCTCATATAACTCAATGACAGAGAAACAAACAACCCAATTAAAAAGTGGGAAAAAACCTAAACAGACATTTCTCCAAAGAAGACATGCAGATGGCTAACAAACATGAGAAGATACTCAACATCGCTCATTATTCAGTTCAGTTCAGTTGCTCAGTCGTGTCTGACTCTTTGCGACCCCATGAATCGCAGCACGCCAGGCCTCCCTGTCTATCACCAACTCCTGGAGTTCACTCAAACTCATATCCATCGAGTCGGTGATGCCATCCAGCCATCTCATCCTCTGTCATCCCCTTCTCCTCCTGCCTCCAATCCCTCCCAGCATCAGGGTCTTTTCCAATGAGTCAACTCTTCGCATGAGGTGGCCAAAGTATTGGAGTTTCAGCTTTAGCATCATTCCTTCCAATGAACCCCCAGGGCTGATCTCCTTTAGGATGCACTGGTTGGATCTCCTTGCAGTTCAAGGGACTCTCAAAACTCTTCTCCAACACCACAGTTCAAAAGCATCAATTCTTCAGCACTCAGCTTTCTTCACAGTCCAACACTCACATCCATACATGACCACTGGAAAAACCATAGCCTTGACTAGATGGACCTTTATTGGCAAGGTAATGTCTCTGCTTTTCAATATGCTATCTAGATTGGTCATAACTTTCCTTCCAAGGAGTAAGCATCTTTTAATTTCATGGCTGCAATCACCATCTGTAGTGATATTGGAGCCCCAAAAAATAAAGTCTGACACTGTTTCCACTGTTTCCCCATCTATTTCCCATGAACTGATGGGACCAGATGCCATGATCTTAGTTTTCTGAATGTTGAGCTTTAAGCCAACTTTTTCACTCTCCTCTTTCACTTTCATCAAGAGGCTTTTTAGTTAGAGAAATTGAAATCAAAACTATAATGAGATATCACCTCACACTGGTCAGAATGGCCATCATCAAAAAGTCTACAAACAATAAATGCTGAAGAGGGTGTAGAGAAAAAGGAATGCTCTTGCATTGTTGGTGGGAATGTAAATTGATACAGCCACTTTGGAAGACAGTATGCAGATTCCTTAAAAAAAAAACTAGGAATTAAACCACCATATGACCCAGCAATCCTACTCCTAAGCATATACCCTGAGGAAACCAAAATTGAAAAAGAGACATGTATCCCATTGTTCATTGCAGCACTATTTACAATAGCTAGAACATGGAAGCAACCTAGATGTCCATCGACAGATGAATGGATAAAGAAGTCCATTTATACAATGGATAAAAAGGAACAACTTTGAGTCAGTTCTAATGAGGTGGATGAACCTAGAACCTATTGTACAGAGTAAAGTAAGTCAGAGAAAGATAAATATTGTATTCTAATGCACATATACAGAATCTAGAAAAATGGTACTGAAGAATTTACTTACAGGGCAGCAATAGGGAAACAGACATGAAGAATAGACTTGTGGACTTGGGGAGAAGGGAACAGAGAGTGAGATGTATGGAAAGAGTAACATGGAAACTTATATTACTATATGTAAAGTAGTAAAGCCAATGGGAATTTGTTGTATGGCTAAGAAACACAAACAGGGGCTCTGTATCAACCTAGACAGGTGGGATGGGGAGGGACATGGGAGGGGATTTCAAAAGGGAGAGGATATATGTGTATCTATGGCTGAAAAAAAATTTGAGTATAAATAGTTTATAGGTGAGTGATCCCAAAATCCACATCCACAGGGTACTCCTGTTTTTCATTGTTTTGCAACAGAGGCTATGCAGAATCCTAGTCCACTGTGTCTACTATGGTGTAGCTGATCCCTGTGTCCTGGAAGCTAGTCATTACTCAATAGGCTTTAGTCATACTCATAGTCTAGTTATGCTCAGTATGGTTCCCTGCTTGTATTTAATATTCTCTCTCCTTAGAATTCCTTGTATATATATTCTAAAACAGAATTTGTTGTTTTATACTAAAATTTTATCTGTTTCATGGAATTCATGGTAGTCATTATATAAATGATTGTTAAATTTTTAATCCTCCACGTTACTTAGATGCATCATTATATAATGAATCACCCATATATAAAGCTAATGATCATGACTAACTTCTCCTCTTTCATCCTACACATCACATCTTATTCATTAAAAAGTTCTTCTTGGCTCTTTGATTGCTTTCTAACTGGACCCTTCTCTACTCCTTCATCCCCAAATCTATTCTCTAAACTATGACACCAAGGTGATTTTCTAAAAGTAACTCTGCTTATGAGATATTAATACACGTTAAAGACTTCTTACAATACGTGAACCATGAACATCCAGATGTTCAAGCTGGTTTTAGAAAAGGCAGAGGAACCAGAGATCAAATTGCCAACATCTGCTGGTTCATCAAAAAAGCAAGAGAGTTCCAGAAAAACATCTATTTCTGCTTTATTGACTATGCCAAAGCCTTTGACTGTGTGGATCACAATAAACTATAGAAAATTCTGAAAGAGATAAGACTACCAGACCACCTGACATGCCTCTTGAGAAATCTGTATGCAGGTCAGGAAGCAACAGTTAGAACTGGACATGGAACAACAGACTGGTTCCAAATAGGAAAAGGAGTACATCAAGGCTGTATATTGTCACCCTGCTTATTTAACTTATATGCAGAGTACATCATGAGAGACGTTGGACTGGATGAAGCACAAGCTGGAACCAAGAATGCCAGGATAAATATCAATAACCTCAGATATGCAGATGGCACTACCCTTATGGCACAAAGTGAAGAAGAACTGAAGAACCTTGTGATGAAAGTGAAAGAAGAGAGTGAAAAAGTTGGCTTTAAGCTCAACATTCAGAAAACTAAGATCATGGCATCCAGTCCCATCACTTCATGGTAAATAGATGAGGAAACAGAAACAGTGTCAGACTTTATTTTTTGGGGCTCCAAAATCACTGCAGATGGTGACTGCAGCCATGAAATTAAAAGACACTTACTCCTTGGAAAGAAAGTTATGACTAACCTAGACACCATATTCAAAAGCAGAGACATTACTTTTTTTATTATTATTATAAATTTATTTATTTTAATTGGAGGCTAATTACTTTACAATTTTGTATTGGTTTTTGCCATACATCAGCATGAATCCACCATGGCTATACACATGTTCCCCATCCTGAATCCCTCTCCCACCTCCCTCCCCATACCATCCCTCTGGGTCATCCCAGTGCACCAGTCCCAAGCATCCTGTATCATGCATAGAACCTGGACTGGCGATACGTTTCTTATATATTATACATGTTTCAATGCCATTCTCCCAAATCATCCCACCCTCTCCCTCTCCCACAGAGTCCATAAGACTGTTCTATACATCAGTGTCTCTTTTGCTGTCTCACGTACAGGGTTATCATTACCATCTTTCTAAATTTCATATATATGCATTAGTATACTGTATTGGTGTTTTTCTTTCTGGCTTACTTCACTCTGTATAATAGGCTCCAGTTTCATCCATCTCATTAGAACTGATTCAAATTTTTTTTTAAATTTTTTTATTTTTTTAGTTTTATTTTATTTTTAAACTTTACATAATTGTATTAGTTTTGCCAAATATCAAAATGAATCCACCACAGGTATACATGTGTTCCCCATCCTGAATCCCCTCCCACCTCCCTCCCCATACCATCCCTCTGGGTCGTCTCAGTGCACTAGCCCCAAGCATCCAGTATCGTGCATCGAACCTGGACTGGCATCTCGTTTCATACATGATATTTTACATGTTTCAATGCCATTCTCCCAAATCTTCCCACCCTCTCCTTCTCCCATAGAGTCCATAAGACTGTTCTATACATCAGTGTCTCTTTTGCTGTCTCATACACAGGGTTATTGTTACCATCTTTCTAAATTCCATATATATGCGTTATTATACTGTATTGGTGCTTTTCCTTCTGGCTTACTTCACTCTGTATAATAGGCTCCAGTTTCATCCACCTCATTAGAACTGATTCAAATGTTTTCTTTTTAATGGCTGAGTAATACTCCATTGTGTATATGTACCATTGCTTTCTTATCCATTCATCTGCTGATGGACATCTAGGTTGCTTCCATGTCCTGGCTATTATAAACAGTGCTGCAATGAACACTGGGGTACACGTGTCTCTTTCCCTTCTGGTTTCTTCAGTGTGTATGCCCAGCAGTGGGATTGCTGGATCATAAGGCAGTTCTATTTCCAGTTTTTTAAGGACTCTCCACACTGTTCTCCATAGTGGCTGGACTAGTTTGCATTCCCACCAACAATGTAAGAGGGTTCCCTTTTCTCCACACCCTCTCCAGCATTTATTGCTTGTAGACTTTTGGATCTCAGCCCTTCTGACTGGTGTGAAATGTATTTTTTTTTTTAATGGCTGAGTAATACTCCATTGTGTATATGTACCACTGCTTTCTTATCCATTCATCTGCTGATGGACATCTAGGTTGCTTCCATGTCCTGGCTATTATAAACAGTGCTGCGATGAACATTGGGTACACGTGTCTTTTTCAATTCTGGTTTCCTTGGTGTTTATGCTCAGCAGTGGGATTGCTGGGTCATAAGGAAGTTTTATTTCCAGTTTTTTAAGGACTCTCCACACTGTTCTCCATAGTGGCTGGACTAGTTTGCATTCCCACCAACAGTGTAAGAGGGTTCCCTTTTCTCCACACCCTCTCCAGCATTTATTGCTTGTAGACTTTTGGATCTCAGCCATTCTGACTGGCGTGAAATGGTACCTCATAGTGGTTTTGATTTGCATTTCTCTGATAATGAGTGATGTTGAGCATCTTTTCATGTGTTTGTTAGCTATCTGTATGTCTTCTTTGGAGAAACGTCTGTTTAGTTCTTTGGCCTATTTTTTGATTGGGTCATTTATTTTTCTGGAATTGAGCTGCAGGTGTTGCTTGTATATTTTTGAGATTAATTGTCAGTTGCTTCATTTGCTACTATTTTCTCCCATTCTTAAGGCTGTCTTTTCACCTTGCTTAGAGTTTCCTTTGTTGTGCAGAAGCTTTTAATTTTAATTAGGTCCCATTTGTTTATGTTTGCTTTTATTTCCAATATTCTGGCAGATGGGTCATAGAGGATCCTGCTGTGATTTATGTCAGAGAGTGTTTTGTCTATGTTCTCCTCTAGGAGTTTTTTAGTTTCTGGTCTTATGTTTAGTTCTTTAATCCATTTTGCGTTTATTTTTGTGTATGGTGTTAGAAAGTGTTCTAGTTTCATTCTTTTACAAGTGGTTGATCAGTTTTCCCAGCACCACTTGTTAAACAGATTATCTTTTCTCCATTGTATATTCTTGCCTCCTTTTTCAAAGATAAGGTGTCCATAGGTGCGTGGATTTATCTTTGGGCTTTCTATTTTGTTCCCTTGATCTATATTTCTGTCTTTGTGCCAGTAACATACTGTCTTGATGACTGTGGCTTTGTAATAGAGCCTGAAGTCAGGCAGGTTGATTCCTCCAGTTCCATTCTTCTTTCTCAAGATGGCTTTGGCTATTCGAGGTTTTTTGTATTTCCATACATATTGTGAAATTATTTGTTCTAGCTCTGTGAAGAATACCGTTGGTAGCTTGATATTGATTGCATTGAATCTATAGATTGCTTTGGGTAGTATACTCACTTTCACTGTATTGATTCTTCCGATCCATGAACATGGTATATTTATCCATCTATTAGTGTCCTCTTTGGTTTCTTTCACCAGTGTTTTATAGTTTTATATATATAGATCTTTAGTTTCTTTCAGTTCAGTTCAGTTCAGTCGCTCAGTCCTGTCCGACTTTTTGCAACCCCATGAATCGCAGCACTCCAGGCCTCCCTGTCCATTGCCAACTCCCGGAGTTCACTCAAACTCATGTCCATTGAGTCGGTGATGCCATCCAGCCATCTCATCCTCTGCCATCCCCTTTTCCTCCTGCCCCCAATCCTCCCCAGCATCAGAGTCTTTTCCAATGAGTCAACTCTTCGCATGAGGTGGCCAAAGTACTGGAGTTTCAGCTTCAGCATCAGTCCTTCCAAAGAACACCCAGGGCTGATCTCCTTTAGAATGGACTGGTTGGATTTCTTTAGGTAGATATATACCTAAGTATTTTATTCTTTTCGTTGCAATGGTGAATGGAACTGTTTCCTTAATTTCTTTTTCTATTTTCTCATTATTAGTGTATAGGAATGCCAGAGGTTTCTGTGTGTTGATTTTATATCCTGCAACTTTACTATATTCATTGATTAGTTCTAGTAATTTTCTGGTGGAGTCTTTAGGGTTTTCTATGTAGAGGATCATGTCATCTGTAAACAGTGAGAGTTTTACTTCTTCTTTTCCAGTTTGTATTTCTTTTATTTCTTTTTCTGCTCTGATTGCTGTGGCCCAAACTTCCAAAACTATGTTGAATAGTAGTGGTGAAAGTGTGCACCCTTGTCTTGTTCCTGAGTTTAAAGGAAATGCTTTCAATTTTTCACCATTGAGGATAATGTTTGCTGTGGGTTTGTCATATATAGCTTTTATTATGTTGAGGTATGTTCCTTCTATTCCTGCTTTCTGGAGAGTTTTTATCATAAATGGATGTTGAATTTTGTCCAAGGCTTTCTCTGCATCTATTGAGATAACCATATGGCTTTTATTTTTCAATTTGTTATTGTGGTGTATTACATTGATTGTTTTGTGGATATTGAAGAATCCTTGAATCCCTGGGATAAAGTCCTTTGGTCATGGTGTATGATCTTTTTAATGTGTTGTTGGATTCTGATTGCTAGAATTTTGTTAAGGACTTTTGCATCTATGTTCATCAGTGATATTGGCCTGTAGTTTTCTTTTTTTGTGGCATCTTTGTCACGTTTTGGTATTAGGATGATGATGGCCTCATAGAATTAGTTTGGAAGTTTACCTTCCTCTGCAATTTTCTGGACAAGTTTGAGTAGGATAGGCATTAGCTCTTCTCTAAATTTTTGGTAGAATTCAGCTGTGAAGCCATCTGGACCTGGGCTTTTGTTTGCTGGAAGATTTCTTATTACAGTTTCAATTTCTGTGCTTGTGATGGGTCTGTTAAGATTTTCTATTTCTTCCTGGTCCAGTTTTGGAAAGTTGTACTTTTCTAAGAATTTGTCCATTTCTTCCAAGTTGTCCTTTGCCAACTAAGGTCCATCTAGTCAAGGCTATGGTTTTTCCAGTATTCGTGTATGGATATGAGGGTTGTACTATAAAGAAATCTGAGAGCCAAAGAATTGACACTTTTGAGCTGTGGTGTTGGAGAAGTATCTTGAGAGTCCCTTGGACTGCAAGGAGATCCAACCAGTCCATTCTAAGGGAGATCAGTCCTGGGTGTTCATTGGAAGGACTGATGTTGAAGCTGAAACTCCAATACTTTGGCCACCTGGTGTGAAGACCTGACTCATTTGAAAAGACCCTGGTGCTGGGAAAGATTGAAGGTGGGAGGAGAAGGGGATGACAGAGGATGAGATGGTTGGATGTTATCACTGATTCAGTGGACATGAGTTTGGGTAAACTCTGGGAGTTCATGATGGTCAGGGAGGCCTGGCATGCTGCAGTCCATGGAGTCGCAATGAGTTGGACATGACTGGGTGATTGAACTGAACTGAACTTTCAACATAAGGTCTGGACTCCTAGGCATTATATGCTCTAGCAAACAATTTTCAGATTGGTCTAAAGTACAGAATCATCTATGCAGTCCAAATAAGAGGGCTGTGAAACTGTACTTTTAAAACAATTTCTAAGGCAATTTGAATGATCATTCAGGTTTGAAAATGATAAAAGCCCTCCATTCTTTTCAATGTATTTTTTTTCAATATTCTGTGCTGTCTTGCATGCATGCTCAGTTGTGTCTGACTCTTGGCGACCCCATGGATTGAAGCCCACCAGGCTCCTCTGTCCATGACATTTTCCCAGGCAAGAATACTGGAGTGGGTTTTCATTTGACATACTTGAAAATCTGTGAGAGACTCTCATGTCTCCAAAGACTGCAAACACCATCTTTTCACTCTGTTTCTCAGATTCTTTTCTCTCAATGCCTTGAGATATGATACCATTGTAAAAAAATTAAAAAATTAAAACAAAGAGCTGACTGCCCTTCTACATTATCCTACCAGACAAAGTTCAGCATAACTTTCTTCTGTGAACTCAGAGCTATTTACACTTAATTCCATTTAAATTCTAAACATATTAATTTTTTAAATTGACATTTTCAATTTAGTAAAGGGAAAATTTTTTTTCACATAAATTTTAATGTTTTAACCATTTTTAAGTGTTACATATATTCACATTATTGTACAACCAATTCCCAGAATTCTTTTTATCTTGCATGACTAAACTTTGCACCCATTACATAATAATTCTCCATTCCTCCCCACATACCACCACCCCAAGCCCCTGGCCCTTATCATTTTACTCTTTAATCTCTATGAATTTGCTACTCTGGATACTTCATGGAAGTGGAATCATATACTATTGGCCCTTTTATAGCTGATCTATTTCACTTGGAATAATATCTCAAGGTTCATCCACATGTAGCATGTGTCAGAATTCCCTTCCTTTTAAGTCTGGATAATTTTCCATTGTACATGTATATACCATGTTTTGTTTATCCATTTAACTTACTGAAGGACATAGCTTCTGCTGTGATAATGCCGCTATGAACATGGGAGTGCAAATACCTGTTCAAGTCACTGCCTTCATTTCTTTTGTATCTGTGCCCAGAAATGGAATTGCTGAATCCTGTGGTAATTCTATATTTAAGTTTTGAATAATTGCCATACTGTTTTCCACAGTGGCTACACCATTCTGCATTCCCCCAAGCAGTGCACAAAAGCTTTATTTTTTCCACACTATTAGGTTATTAGGGTTCTCCTGAGAAACAGAACTGATAGAATAAATGTACCATATATATATATATACATATATATGTGTGTGTGTGTGTGTGTGTTTAAATGTATGTTTTCCCTTCATTTTTCATTTATTTTAAGAAATTGCCTCATGTGGTTGTGGAGGTTGGCAAGTCCAAAATTTGTAAAGTAGGCCAGTAGACTGTTGACCCAGAGAATTGGCACCACAGTTTGAGTCCTAAGGGAGTCTGCTGGTGGAATTCACTCTCCTTGAGAAAAGTGTGTCATTTTCCTATTCACATCTTCAACAGATTGGATGATGTCCATCCACATTAGGAAGGGTAATATGCTTTACTCAAAGTCTACTGATTAATGTTAATCTCATCTATAATGATGTTTTACCTAATATCTGGGTACTATGGCCTGCTGCTGCTGCTGCTAAGTTGCTTCAGTCATGTCCGACTCTGTGCAACCCCATAGCGGCAGCCCACCAGGCTTCCCATCCCTGGGATTCTCCAGGTAAGAACACTGGAGTGGGTTGCTATTTCCTTCTCCAATGCATGAAAGTGAAAAGTGAAAGTCAAGTCGCTCAGTCGTGTCTGACTCTAGTGACCCCATGGACTGCAGCCTACCAGGCTCCTCCGTCCATGGGATTTTCTAGGCAAAAGTACTGGAGTCGGGTGCCACCAGGTTGAAATATAAAATGAACCAGCATCCTAACATTTGTTTATTTTCTGATTGAGATTGTTTTCATCTGTGTTTGTGTTGTTAATAATAACCATCATTAAGGATGTGAAGGGATATCATTGTAGTTACACTGCTCCCTTCCAGTAGAGTTTACAACCAACTGAGAAGACTAAATCAAAAGTAAGTTTATGACTCTTTTACCATTGTTTTTACCCAAATATTTCTGTTTGCAACATTGATTACTATTATTGTAATTCCATAAATTTAGCTTTGCTCATTTAAAAATTTTTTTTAATATAAATTTATTTATTTTAATTGGAGGATAATATCATATATGAAATGAGCTTTGCTCATTTTTAAACTGAGTTTTATTGCCGCTGCTATTGTTGTTGCATTATAGGGGCTCTCTATGTATTTTGAAAGTTAATCCTTTATCAGATATCTGTGGGTTGCCTTTTTACCTTGTGAAAAGTGTCCTTTGATACACAAAAGTTTTTCTTTTTTTTTTTTAAATTAGAGGATAATTACTTTGCAATATTGTGATGGTTTTTGCCATACATCAACCTGAATCAGCCTTAGGTATGTATGTGTGTGTATATATATATATATATATATTCCTTCCCTCTTGAACCCCTGAGTTTGATATATGCACAAAAGTTTCAAATGTTGTTATGGTTCAGTTTATTGTTGTTGGTATAGGCTGTGCTTTTTGGTGTTATATCCCAGAAATCATTGCCAAATCCAAAGTCATAAAGATTTCTCTCGGTTTTCTTGTAAGAGATGTACAGTTTTAACTCTTCCATTTAGATCTTTGATCCAGGAACATCTATTATTTATTTATAAATTTGTTTAGACACCACACTCTTAGAGATAACATCAAAATGGGAGGCTCTTTATTTTTATATCTCCAAGCTTGAAATGCTATGCCTGACAATAAGTTCTTAATAAATGTTTGAGAATTTCAAAATAAATGAATAATAATGAAAAATGAAAATAGTAACTTCTTCCTGTATTGGGTGTAGTTCTCGGCATTTTAATGTATATTCAACTTATTTGATCCTCACCAAATACCTATAACTGAAGAAACTGAAACACTGAAATGTTAACTTACTTGGACAAGATCACATCAATAGTGGGTGTCAAACCTTGGGATTCAAGAGCATATATATTAAATGTTGAAACAATTTAGAATAGTATGATCTGCTAGATGGCAAACAGAGTGCAGCCTAGGTTCACAAATTTGGCTTAGCATCATAATTGCTTAGAAGAGCTTTAAAAAGTAGATTCTTGAACTATACCCCATACCTACTGAGGTACTGAGAACTGTTATTTTAAAAATCATCTTGTGGGGTTTTCATGCAGTCAGCCTGATATCTACCTAAGCAAAATGTTTTGTGAATCACTGAACACTGAGCTTTGTAATTTGGGGTGATATGTGAAATGAACAGAAAGCCCTTGGAAATAGATCCTTGTTGCTTCTCAGCTATTCAAAGTGTCTACTTCCATGAAAAATGATGTTATTTGACTAAATAAGGAGTGCTTTGGGGATCTGTAGAGTTCATTTTGCTGGGGAGCATTACTGCCATTGAGAGATAATAGAAGGGTATTAAAGCAATGTAAGGCCTAAGCCTGTATAGTAAGACCTGAAGTAGATGAGTATGTAAATTTAGCTGTGCAAATCATATAGAAAGGAAGTGTAAAGAAGAGAGTCTGTAGACACTCTAAACAACCTTCAATATTTTTTTTTAATGAGCAAAGGAAAAAAAACTTGTGTGACTCAATCAATAAGTAAAGGATGAATGAATCAACCCTACATCCTTAGATATTACAGATATAACGTCTCAATAAGCAGTGTGGTGACTTCAAATTAAGCTCTTAAGTATCTTTTCTTACCAAGGATTATCCTGCCTATAAAGCCCAGAAAACTTTTCAAAAGGTTGGGGAATGTGGAGCTTTATTTTCAGTTAGTGCAGACAAGCCATGTATGTAACTACAACAGAAAGAAACCTCCTCCCTCCAGAACCTGAACATGAAGTGGACCCCTAAGAGCTGGACATTGTATTATTATAAATAATTGCACATTTAGCTAAAGTTGTAACCACCTGTGTCTCAGCAACATTCCTCATTCTTATTTCTTTGATAATGCTGTTCAGTTCCTCAGCTGTGTTTCACTCTTTGCCACTCCATGGACTGCAGCACTCCAGACTCCCCTGTCTTTCACTATCTCCTGAAGTTTGCTTAGACTCATGCCCATTGAGTTGGTGATGCCATACAACATTTCATCCTCTGTCATTCCCTTCTCCTCTTGCCCTCAATCTTTCCCAGCATCAGAATATTTTCCAGCAAGTCAACTCTTCACATCAGGTGGCCAGATCATTGGAGTTTCAGCTTCAGCATCAGTCCTTCCAGTGAATATTCAGAGTTGATTTCCTTTAGGATTGACTGGTTTGGTCTTCTTGCCATCCAAGAGACTCTCAAGAATCTTCTCCAATAACACAATTCAAAAGCATCAGTTCTTCAACTTCAATCTTCTTTATGGTCCAACTCTCACATCTGTACATCTTTTTTCTCACGTCCATACATTCTTAGTTCTGGTAGACTCTAAAGTGCCTCATTTGAAAACCAGGAATAAAAGAATCAAACCAGCAGTATTTACAGAATAATGATATATCTATTGTTTTGATTCTTTGAGATATGAGATAGTCAGAAAATCATTTCCTTACTTCCGTATGTGGGTTTGGATTTCATTGCTTCTGAAAATTAATGTTTTTCACTGAACAAATATATATAAGACAGAGAGAGAGACAAACAGCTCAATAATTCCAATCTGGATAGCTAATGTTTGTGTGTCTATGCATTAGTAGAGAGATAGACTCAAAGATAAAAATTCCACTAAGGAAAATTGGGAGAATGGGAAGATGAAGCTAATTGAAATCACAGTAGAGGAGGGCTGCAGGAGAGTATATGGCAGGACTTGGAGTGTCATGAGTGATGGTTTATGGTCCTGCTATCACATACTCAATTCTTGGCATCTGGTCCCACCACTTCATGGCAAATAGATGGGGAAACAATGGAAACAGTGACAGACTTTATTTTGGGGGAGGCTCCAAAATCACTGCAGCCATGAGATTAAAAGACACTTGCTCCTTGGAAGAAAAGTTATGACCAACCTAGATAGCATATTAAAAAGCAGAGGAATTACTTACAACAAATGTCTGTGTAGTCAAAGGTATGGTTTTTTCAGTAGTCATGTATGGCTATGAGAGTTGGACTATAAAGAAAGCAGAGCACCAAAGAAATGACACTTTTGAACTGTGGTGTTGGAGAAGACTCTTGAGAGTCCCTTAGGCTGCAAGGAGATCCAACCAGTCAGTGCATCCTAAAGGAAATCAGTCCTGAATATTCATTTGAAGGACTGATGCTGAAGCTGAAACCCCCATATTTTGGCCACCTGATGTGAAGAACTGACTCATTTGAAAAGACCCTGATGCTGGGAAAGATTGAAGGCAGGAGGAGAAGAGGACAACCGAGAATGAGATGGTTGGATGGCATCACCAAGTCAATGGACATGAGTTTGAGTAGGCTCCGGGAAATGGTGATGGTCAGGGAAGCCTGACATGCTGCAGTCCATGGGGTCGCAAAGAGTTGGACACGACTGAGCAACTGAGCTGAACTGAATCACATACTCTCCTTTCCCAGCTGTTAGATTGAAGGACTATATTCTAGCAGGAAAACACAGGGTATGGGTGTGAGATGGGAGACTTTAAAAAACTAAAATAAAAGGTGAGTGAAGCTTTGAATATTGGAAGAAAAACACACATTGGAGAGTAGAAAAGATCTGACGATAAAATGTCCAATTTAAACAGAGGTGACCTCACAAAGGACCCACCTGTGAAAACTTTAACACTTTTCTCTTTGGTTATGGGAAACATCATATTATTGTGCATCTTTAAGTTTCCTGCCTCCAGTGTTGTGATCTATTTTATTTCATCTGTATGTCTTGTGTAAAGATAGTATATAATTCAATGGAACATCTTGGCTGGGTCATCCAAGCACCTTTAGTTTACAAACAAGATAAAATTTTTTTTAACATTTGTAAGTTCTGAGAGCAAACCCCATCAAAGCAAATCTCTGAAATTGTGTATCTTTAAATGTCCCAATAATTCCTATCCTACATATTGGAATTGCTGTGTTTATCAGAAAAGTGTAGTATATTTTTCTAGTAGTGAAAAGATGTGTAAAGATGGTATTGATGTATTACACAGAGGACTGATTCTTGCATATTTTTATAATAGCAAGGTATTTTATCATCATCAAATATTGATGCAGGATTGTAACTATGCAGAGGGTCTCCTTATCCATGGAACAATTCTACAATTGTATTACATTTGACTTATAAAAATTAAGCTGTACACTGATAAGAGTCTGTAATCTATTCACTTGCCTATTTTTCTTATAGTCTACCTTTAAATTTTATTATTTTAGTCTTTCTAAAATGATACAGATGTAATTTCTGCACTAAAAACAGACATTGATGAGGGAATAATCCACCCAAACTGATTTTCTTTGGCATATTTCTTCTGTCTGGGAACCTCATATGCATCTGTGTTCATTTCCATGAAAATGTTCTTGATTACTAATCAACCATTTTTATTAATAATAAGTTAATATCTCTCCTAATGATTTTACATTTTGATGAAAATGTAAATGCTAGATGTAATTCTACACATGAATATTTGTGCCTACTGTAAGTACTAAGTGTGCTTAAGTGAACTATTGAGAATGGTAAGACTTCAAACACAATATTATTATTTTCTTGTTCTCTTAATGAAAATAATCCTGTTGACCCCTGAATGACACAAGTTTGAACTGCACGGACCTACTTATATGTGAATTTTTTTCAGTAAATATAATGGAAGATTGTGGAGATTTGGGGAAAAAAAAAACTTCCAGATGAACCACAAAGCCTAGAAACATTGAAAAACTAAGATAAAGTCAGTCATGTCATGAATGCATAGATTATATGTATATATGTATGTAAATATGCAAATGTATTAATTGACTGTTTATGTTATCAGTAAGGCTTCTGATCAATAGTATGATATTAGTATTTAAGCTTTTTTGACTGTGAGAGTTCAGGACCTCTAACCCCCTGTCATTGTTTGAGTCAACAACAATCCTATACATCTGCTTAATTCTGCATTTTCAGTCCCAAGTGGCATGTTACATTTCACTAGTGATAGACTTTCCGCACAAGTAGGGTGGACTGTTTTCTTAGAGTAAGGTCAGGAGTCAAAGAACATGTTTCAGTACTCATTACACTGTGAATACTCTTTATGCTGTGAACACTCTTTGACACTATTAGCCAGGATTTTCTATTTGAAACCCTCACTTCACTTGGACTCTTCTAGTTTTACTTCTAACTCTCTGGCCACCCTTCATGTACCATTTGAACCCATCCTTCTTCACCATAAATTAGCCATTAAAGCTAGGTTTCTGTGAGACTCAGGTCTAGGCTCTCTTCCTATGTTCTTCTCTATAGGTCATTCAGTTCAAACGCTCAACATATTAAAACTTTTTTTTTTTTTTAGCCCAGACATATCAACATTTCCAACCTGAAATTTCAACTTGTTCAAAGCTAATCTCATAAAATCCATTTCTTCCTCTCTTACTCCAATCTTAGTCATTGTCCAATATATAAAGAATGGAATCACCAAACTCCTAGCCACACAAGCCAGAGCCCTTATGGTTTCCCATTACCTTAAATCTTATATAGACACTCAATGCCAAATGTTTTCCTTATTATTATCTTAAAAATACTTTGAATTCCAACAATAATCTATCATCATATTTCATGGCCAAGTTACCATCTTAGGAATAGTCAACTCATCAGTTTGCTTCTACCCAATACACTCTTTTTTCCAGGGTCATTCTCTATACTATATCCACAGTAATCTTTTCAAAATAAAAATCTTACCATCTCATTCAATGCCCACCTGACCAAGTACCTGTCCAAACTTACCCAATTTAAAGCATTCTTATTCTACTGATTTTCAATTTGTAAACTTTTTAATTTTTAGAGCAATTTTAGATATACAGCAAAATTGAAAGGAAGACAGAGTTCTCGTATGTTCCTTGTTCCCACATATGGATCTTTCCCACATTATCAACTCTCAACCAGAGTGGTACATTTCTTACAATTGATAGACCTAATTTGACATGTAATTATTACTCAAAGGTCATAGTTTACATTAGAGTTCACTTTTGGTATGTGTGTTCTATGGATTTGGGCAGCTGTATAAGGAGAAATTGTTAAGTTACTCAGTAGTCTTCAACTCTTTGTGATTCCATGGACAGTAGCCTGCCAGGCTACTCTGTCCATGGGATTCTCCAGGCAAGAATGCTGGAGTGGGTAGCCATTCCCTTCTCCAGAGGATCTTCCCGACTCAGGGATCAAACCCAGGTCTTCTGCATTGCAGGAGAATCCTTTACTGAGTCTGCGAATCCTCAGACTCTGTCTGAGTCACAGCAGAAGCCCTATATAGTGACTTGTATCCATGATTGTGCTATCATACAGAGTAATTTCACTACCCTTAAAATCCTGTGTACTCTACCTGTTCATCCCCACCTTCCTCACCCTCTGTCAATCACCAGTCTTTATACTGTCTCAGTAGATTTGCTTTTCCAGAATGTCAGAGATGGAATCATACAGTATGTAACATTTTATGGTTGACTTCTTTCACTTTGTAATATGCATTTAAGATTCCTCCATATCTTTTGATGGCTTAATAGCTGATTTCTTCTTAGCACTGAATAATATTACATTGTCTGGTTATACCAGTTTATATACCCATTTACCTATTGAAGCACACCTTGGTGCCTCCAAGACTTGAGAATTATGAATAAAGCTGCCATAAGCATAAGTGTGCAGGTTTTTATGAGAACATAAGTTTTAGGCTCATTTGGGTAAAAACTAAGGCTTGCTATTGCTAGATTTTATGGTAAGAGTGTGTTACTTTTGTAAGAAAGTGATAAACTATTTTCCAATGTGGCTGAACCATTTTTGCATTCCCACAAACAATGAATGAGAACTCCTGTCCCTCTACATACTTGCTACAATTTGGTGTTGTCATTGTTCTGAATTTTGGCCATTCTGATTAATAGGTGCATGCGTCCTATGTATATAGGTAATATCTTATTGTTTTGCATTTTCCTGATGACATAATATGAAGTATCTTTTTAAATGCTCATTTGCCATCTTTTCTGGCAAGGTATTTCAATGTCTTTGGTCCATTTTTCAAAATGGGTGGTTATTTTCTTATTTTCTACTTTAACAATTCTTTGCATATTTTGTATAGAGACACTTTTTTGGCAATCAAGTGATGCCTATGAATGTTTCTTCCAAATAATGTTTTTTATTTTATTTTTAAAAATTGATTTTTATGGGAATATAGTTGCTTTACAATGTTATGTTAGTTTCTGCCATACAGCAAAGTAAATCCATTATACATGTATGTACATATATACCCATATTTTTTAAGATTTCCTTCCCATTTAGGTCACAGATCACTGAGTAGATTTCCCTGTACAGTAGGTTCTTATCATTATTGTTTAGTCTCAAGTCATGTCTGACTCTGCAACCCAATGGAATGTAGCCCACAAGGCTCCTCTGTCCATGGAATATCCCAGGCAAGAATACTGGATGGGTTTCCATTTCCTTCTCCAGGGGATCCTCCCACCCCAGGGATCAAATCCATGTCTCATGCTTGGCAGGTGACAGATTCTTTACCACTGAGCCACCTGGGAAGTCCAGGTGCTCATTAGGTTATCTATTTTATACACAATGGTGGTGATTTAGTCGCTGAGTCTTGTCTGACTCTTGTGACCCCATGAACTGTAGCCTGCCAGACTCTGTCCGTGGGATTCTCCAGGCAAGTACTGGAGTGGGTTTCCTTCTCCAGGGGATCTTCCTGACCCAGGAATTGAATCCTGGTCTCCTGCATTGCAGGCACATTGTTTACCGACTAAGCTACAAGGGAAGTCCCTATGTATTTTATACATAGTACTGTTTAAATCCCAGTCGTCTCTGTTCATCTCACCCCCCATAACACTATTTTTATCAGACGAGTCTTTGGCAAATATATCCTCCTCGTCTGTGGCTTGTCTTCTCAATCACCTAATACTATCTTTTTCAGAACAAAAGACAGCTTTAATTTTAACAAAGTCCAGCTTCTCAATTATTTTTTGTACTGTGCCTTTGATGTTTTATCTAAAAATTCCTTGCCAAACCCGTACTTCATTCTGGGTTTTCTCTTATGTAATCATCTGAGAATTTTATTGTTTTGCACATTTTACCTTTAAGTTTATGACCCATTTTAAGTTAATTTTTGTTAAAACTCCAATATATGTACCTAGACTTTTATTATTTTTTTTTTAATGTGGATGAATGTCCAGTTGTTCTGGTATCATTTGTTGTATTTTATTGCCTTTACTCCTTTGATCATGACTAGTTGACTATATTTAGAGAAAATGCTTTCTGGGTATTCTGTGTTATGTGTATGTGTGCTCTGCTGCTGCTGCTGCTAAGTCACTTCAGTCGTGTCCGACTCTGTGCAACCCCATAGACGGCAGCCCACCAAGCTCCTCCGTCCATGGGATTTTCCAGGCAAGAACACTGGAGTGGGTTGCCATTTCCTCCTCCAATGCATGAAAGTGAAAAGTAAAAGTGAAGTCGCTCAGTCATGTCTGACTCTTAGTGACCCCATGGACTGCAACCCACCAGACTCCTCCGTCCATGGGATTTTCCAGGCAAGAGGACTGGAGTGGGGTGCCATTGTGTGCTCAGTCATGTCCAATTCTTTGCAACCCCATGGACTGCAGCCCACCAGGCTCCTCTGTCCATTGCATTTTTCAGGCAAAACTACTGGATTGGGTTGCCATTTCCTTCTCTAGGGCATCTTCCCAACCCAGGGATCTAACCTGTGTCTGTGGCATCTCCTGCATTGACTGGCAGATTCTTTACCACTGTGCCACCTGGTATCTGTGGCACACTGTGCCATCAGTATCTTACCTCTTTAACTTCTGAAGGTTTATAGTAAATTTTGAAATCTGGTAGTGTCAGTCCTCCAACTTTGTTATCTTCAATATTGTGTTGGCCAATCTTGGTCTTTTTCATCTCTGTATCAACTGTAGAATCAGTTTGTTAATATCCATGAACTAACTTGCTGGAATTTTGATTGGGATAGCTGAATCTATAGATCAAGTTGGGAAGAACTGGCATCCTGACAATATTTCTATTTATCAACATGACATACCTCTTCATTTATATAGCTCTTTTCTGATTTCATTTATCAGAGGTTTGTAATTTTCTTTGTGTAGACCTTGTACATGTTCTGCTAGAGTTATACCTAGGAATTTAACTTTTAAGGATGCTAATATAAATGTTATTATGTTTTTATTTCAAATTCCACTTGTTTTTTGCTATGTAGGAAAGCAATTGACTTTTGTATATTAACCTTTTACCCTGAAACCTTGCTATAACTACTAGTTCAAGTAGTCTTTTTAAAAATTTTATTACTTTATGTTGGAATATAGCCATTTAGCAATGTTGTGATAGTTTCAGGTGGATAGCAAAGGGACTCAGCCATACATATACATGTATCTATCCTGCCCCAAACTCCCCTCCCATCTAGACTGCCACATAACTTCAAGCAGAGTTCCCTGTGATATACAGTAGGTTCTTGTTGATTATCCATTTTAAATATAGCAGTATGCCCAGGAGTCTTAGATGGTTTTTTTTGTTTGTTTGTTTTTTTTTTTTTAGATTTTCTACATATATGATCATGTCATCTGAAAAGACAAAATTATGTATTTCTTTCCCTTCTGTATTCATTTATTTTCTTGTTTTGCTGCATTAACCGGTGTTAGCAATACAATGCTGAAAAATAGTGAGAGGGGACATCATTGCCTGATTTGGATCTTAATGGGAAACTTTTTTTTTTTTTTATCAAATTGAAGAGGTTTCCCTATTTTCCTCATTGACAGAGAATTTTATCATGAAAGAGTGTTGGATCTTGTCAAAAGCTTTTTCTCCATCTATTGAAATTATAAAGTAATTTTTCTTTTTAGCCTGTTAATATGATGTATTACACTAATAGATTTTTGAATGTTGAACCTGCCTTGCAGATCTGGGGTACATCCCACTTAATTGTGGTATATAATTCTTTTTAATCTTTTAAAGATCCAATTTTCTAATATTTTGTAGGGGATTTCCACATCTATGTTCATGGAAGATTTTCATCTGAAATTTTCTTTTCTTATAATGTCTTTGTCCAGTTTTGGTATTAGGGCAATGCTGGTCTTATACAATGAGTTAGTATTCCCTTTGCTTCTGTCCTCTGAAATAAACTGTAGAAAATTGATATAATTTCTTTCTTAAATGTTTGATAGAGTTCATCAGTGAACTCGTTTGTAACTGATTCTTTCTCTTTGGGAAGTTTATTAGTTATTGATTGAATTTATTTTATTTATAAACAGAGGCCTATTCAGGTTGTCTGTTTCTTCTTGTATAAGTTTTGGCAGCTGTATTTTCAAGAAATTGGCCCATGTCATGTAGATTATCTAATCTATGATCATAGAGTTGTTCATAGTATAATTAATTATTCTTTTAAAGTGTATAGAGAAGTCTTTATTTCTACTTCACTTTTGAAGGATAGCTTTGCAGAGTACAGAATTCTAGGTTGGTACTTTTTTTCTTGCTAAACTTCATTTCATGAAATTCTCTTCTTTCTTGCTTGTTTGTTTCAGATACAGAAAGAATTCTATATGACTTGAACACAGGTTACCAGTGAAGAAATATATCTTCACTGGTAAGGAGGAAGTATATTTTAAAAGGGTTACCCAGGGTCACATCATATAGGGAATGCTAACAACTTTTAAATTTCATTTTTATTATTATGAGAAATTATCAGAAAATAATGACCAGGATGGTAACACTTTGTGGATATATGTTTTGAAGAGATGGCATGAGCTCTTATATAAACTGTAAACTGAGAGAGAAAGCTGAATAAGGCTAGGAAGTTTTGCAGTTGTCTTTAGGGAAACCAATTTGGCTTGGGTTATGGAGAAGGGGCTTCCCTGGTATCTCAGCTGGTAAGGAATCTGCCTGCAATACAGGAGACCCTGGTTCGATTTCTGGGTTCAGGAAGTTCCCCTGGAGAAGGGGTAGGCTATCCACTCTAGTATTCTTGGGCTACCCTGGTGGTTCAGATGGTAAAGAATCTGCCTGTAATATGGGAGACCTGGGTTTGATCCCTGGGTTAGAAAGATCCCCTGGAGGAGGGCATGGCAACCCACTCCAGTATTCTTGCCTGGAGAATCCCCATGGTCAGAGGAGTCTGGTGGACTACAGTTCATGGGGTCTCAAAGAATCGGACATGACTGAGCAACTAAGAACAGCCCAGCACATGGAGGAGAATATACTAAGGGCTGCCTCCTATCACTTCAACACCAGACACCCTGGGATAGGCACCCAGACGTCCTCTGGTCTATGAGCTGGAGGTAGTGGTTGTCATTATCAATTATGTTGCCCTTCAACAGACTGCCTTTCCTCAGCATTAGTGTAAGTGGATCTGAGAAATCTTGTGAAGGGAAAATGGGAGAAAAACTGACTAATCAATATGAGTTCTAGACTGTGTCTGGTATAATATTCATATGTCATAGCCTCATTCATTAGGAATCTTCAGTGGGCTTAGGAAACAAAATTTTACAAATAACACATCCTGTCTTCATTTATCTGCTATGGTTTTTGTGCATCTATGAACCCCAAGGAACTATTTATGGGGTGGTGGTGGATGAATGGCAGATACTTGGGTGCCATATGTGCTGTGGTCAAAGAACATCTTAATGCTATTCCATTAACATAAATATTCTTTTTTATCTCTGTCTCTTTATTTCTTTAAATTTAGTTTTAATTGAAAGATAATTGCTTTACAAAGTTGTGTTTATTTCTACCGTACATCAACATGAATCAACCATAGGTATGCACATATCCCCTCCCTCTTGAACCTCCCTCCCACCTTGCACCTCATCTCACCCCTCTAGGTTGTCACAGAGCACCAGTCTGAGCTCCTTGCTATACAGCAACTTCCCATTAACTATATAACATACAAACTCTTTTGCATATCTTTGGCCACTAAATTTATACCTATAACCTCCAAATATGAATATTTCTAATGCCTGAAAGAAGAAACTCCCAAAGTGATTGAATGATCAATCATTTGGTGAGTAATGCTCTCTCCATATAAGAACTGTAAAAAGACCTGGAGCAGGAAATGGCGCTGTGTTCTCCCACTCCAGTATTCTTGTCTGGAAAATTCCATGGACAGCTTGGAAGGCTACAGTTCATGGAGTCACAAAGAGTCGGACATGACTGAGCACACACACATAAAAAGACATCTCACTTCAGGAAGAAGAAACAGAAAAAGTAAGTCAGTAAAGAAGTTCAAGAAGTAGCATTTTTAAAGTATAGGATTTACAAAAAGACCAGTTTAATGTACTGCAATCATAGGTAACAACTGAGTTGGTTACTGCATGTCTGGCTAATCTAGTAAGTTAAAGATGAGATACATAAAACTATGATTCCTAAATTTTGCTGATTTATTCAACAATTTCTGTTAGTTCATAAATGCCAGACAATTTTTAGGAGCTGAGGTTAATAGCAGTTAAAATTTAGTCTCAAAAATACCTGGAAACTTAGGAGAAAACATAGGTATTTCTATGTCTTAAGCCTGAATATTCTACAACTGGCTGTAGCAAAATAATGTGGATTTTAAATGTTCCTAATATGCAGCTTTAGTAACCAGCAGTATGAAATATAATTCATAATATGTGATTGACAGCCAATTATCAAAATCATTTTCAAACTCTGAGAACAGCTATCAAGTTTATATTAATAAATATCATAGAAACTCACAAGACACAAGCTATATTTCTTCCCTTCCTTTGGTCTTCATTGCTCATGGCATTAATATTGTAAACTACCCTTATTCTCCAAAGAATTATCTCTTTCAAGACATTCATCTATACCTCTGCTACATTACTTATGAATATTTTATTACTCAACAAAAAAAAGAAATTAAATATCTAAAATGAAATTTGTATCATTTTAAGGTTTTAAATCTTTAAAACAAGGACATTCAGATCAAGGTCTGAGTTTATGGTCACTGTTTTCTTGTCTATCTAGGCATTGTCCTGAATTTCAATCATGAAATACACAATATGCTAGCTAATATGCTTTAGTTTTTGATACAAAGTTACATAATTAATTATATGTAGAAAGCTGTAGTGATAATTATAGGGAGATTTTAAAAATTAATCTAATTAGTATAATATTAAGTATAATATTAAATTCTAACTAATAAAAGTTTCAAGTATTATAAATGATATGTTTAGGAATTAAACTTATTTGAAGAAAGATGCTGTCATCATGAATATTTAAAAAATTATGTTGCCTGATTATGTATTCCTAATCTTTACAGGAAAATAATCATGAAGATAAAGAAACTTGGAACAGCAATATATAATCTTAGTAAAGTTGTGGTCATGTGATGCAGTATCAGGGAAGTATTCTGATATAAAAATTAATTATTTACTCATGTTACTCAACCACCATGATGGGGCAGAGTCTGTAATGACTCTTAAATTCTGCTCTTCATCTCCCATCACTCCCACATGGCAGCTCTTCTTGTCCCTTTCCTAGATGCCCAGGGCTTTTCATCTTCAGCTCTGTACTGCAGACTTGTTAGATCATTTTCCTTCTACCCTCTCCCTTTTACCACAATTTTGCATTGCAAAGCCCAAAAGAGTGTATACAGGGAGGGAAAAATAGGTCAATAACCATATCAAGAGTAGTTACAATAATGATTATTGTCTAATTTTAAACTGGGAATATCGATGGAGTATATTTTGAATTTCTAAAGTAAATTTTGTAGCCAAAGCATTAAAAAAAAAAAAAAAAAAAAAGCTTGAGCTTGACTAGCAGGATAACAGGACTATAACTGAACTCAAAGACATGGAGATCTCCAATTTACCACATAAAGAATTCAAAATAGCTGTTTTAAGGAAACTCAATGAGCTACAAGAAAACATAGAAAGATAATTCAACAAAGCCAGGGAAGCAATACAAAAACAAAGTGAGGTGTCTATAAAAAGAAATCATAAAATGAACCAAGTAAATATTCCAGAGCTGAAAAATAAAATGAATGAGATGAAAATGCAATAAAGAGCAGCAGCAGACTCATTCAGGCAAAAGATTAAGTGATATTGAAGATAGAAACTTTGAAATTATCCAACTGGAGGAGAATACAAAAATGTAAATTTCTAAAAGGTGAAGAAAGCCTGTGTGTTCTATAGGATAACATAAAGAAGACCAATCTGTGAAACACAGGAGTTTCAGAAGGAAAAGAGAGGGAGAAGGGTTCAAAAAGCTTACTTTAAAAAATAATGGCTGAGAACATCCCAAATCTAGGGAGTGATTTGTATATCCAAGTTCATGGAGCTCATAGGTCACCACGTAGAATCAACTTAAAAAGATTCTCTCTAAGACACATTAATAGCTCTGAAAACAAGAAAAGCAAAAAGCAAAGAAGAAAAGCAAAGGTATACCCATTTGAATGCAGAGTTCCAAAGAATAGCAAGGAGAGATAAGAAAGCCTTCCTCAATGAGTAATGCAAAGAAATAGAGGAAAATAATAGAATGGGAAAGACTAGAGATCTCTTCAAGAAAATTAGAGATACCAAGGGAATATTTCATGCAAAGATGGGCTCAATAAAGGACATAAATGGTATGGACCTGACAGAAGCAGAAGATATTAAGAAGAGGTGATAAGAATACACAGAAGAACTGTACAAAAAGATCTTCATGACCCATATAATCATGATGGTGTGATCACTCACCTAGAGCCAGACATTCTGGACTGTGAAGTCAAGTGAGCCTTAGGAAGCATCACTATGAACAAAGCTAGTGGAGGTGATGGAATTCCAGTGGAGCTATTTCAAATCCTGAAAGATGATGTTGTGAAAGTGCTGCACTCAATATGCCAGCAAATTTGGAAAACTCAGCAGTGGCCACAGGACTGGAAAAGGTCAGTTTTCATTTCAATCCCTAAGAAAGGCAATGCCAAAATATGCTCAAACTACTGCACAATTGCACTCATCTTGCATGCTAGTAAAGTAATGCTCAAAATTCTCCAAGCCAGGCTTCAGCAATACGTGAACTATGAACTCCCAGATGTTCAATCTGGTTTTAGAAAAGGCAGAGGAACCAGAGATCAAATGGCGTACATCCGCTGGATCATGGAAAAAAGCAGGGGAGTTCAAAAAAAAGCAACTATTTCTGCATTATTGACTATGCCAAAGCCTTTGACTGTGTGAATCACAATAAACTGTGGAAAATTCTTCAAGAGATGGGAATACCAGACTACTTGACCTGCCTCTTGAGAAACCTGTATGCAGGTCAGGAAGCAACAGTTAGAACTGGACATGGAACAACAGACTGGTTCCAAATAGGACAAAGAGTACATCAAGGCTGTATATTGTCACCCTGCTTATTTAACATATGCAGAGTACATCATGAGAAACACTGGGCTGGAGGAAGCACAAGCGGGAATCAAGATTGCCGGAGAAATATCAATAACCTAAGATATGCAGATGACACCACTCTTATGGCAGAAAGTGAAGAAGAACTAAAGAGCCTCTTGAAGAAAGTGAAAGAGAGAGTGAAAAAGTTGGCTTAAAGCTCAACATTCAGAAAACTAATATCATGGCATCCGGTCCCATCACTTCATGGCAAATAGATGGGGAAACGGTGGAAACAGTGGCTGACTTTATTTTTCTGGGCTCCAAAATCACTACAGATGGTGATTGCAGCCTCTGTGGCAGATTCATTTTGATATTTGGCAAAACTAATACAATTATGTAAAGTTTAAAAATAAAATAATATTTAAAAAAAAGAAGAAAAAAAAGAAAGATTAAAAGAGAATAGCGATAGGGAATAAGATTGGCCTATATCCTCTTAAATCAAGCTTGTTCAATAAAATAGTTACATGTTAAAAAAAAAAAAAGAAATTTCAGAAGAAATGCAGTTCTAAGTGAAGCCACATAAATGACTTTTCCTGCTGGTAAAAAAAAATAAATAAATAAAAAATAAAAGACACTTACTCCTTGGAAGGAAAGTTATGACCAACCTAGATAGCATATTCAAAAGCAGAGACATTACTTTGCCAAAAAAGGTCTACATAGTCAAGGCTATGTTTTTTCCAGTAGTCATGTTTGGATGTGAGGGTTGTACTATAAAGAAAGCTGAGTGCCGAAGAATTGATGCTTTTGAACTGTGGTGTTGGAGAAGACTCTTGAGAGTCCCTTGGACTGCAAGGAGATCCAACCAGTCCATCCTAAAGGAGATCAGTCCTGGGTGTTCATTGGAAGGACTGATGATGAAGCTGAAACTCCAATACTTTGGCCACCTGATGTGAAGAGCTGACTCATTTGGAAAGACCCTGATGCTGGGAAAGATTGAGGGCAGGAGGAGAAACAAGGGGATGACAGAGGATGGGATGGTTGGATGGCATCACCGACTCAATGGACATGAGTTTTGGTAGGCTCCAGGAGTTGGTGATGGACAGGGAGGCCTGGCGTGCTGTGATTCATGGGGTCGCAAAGAGTTGAACAGGACTGAGCACCTGAACTGAACTGAACTTACTAAAGACACATTAGCCTAAAACTGCCAAAATTCAAAGCAAAAAAGAAAATCTTAAAAGCACCAAGAGAATAAAAGCTTGTAACTTACAAGGAACTCCTCTAAGACTGATAATAGACTGCTTAGCAGAAACTTTACAGGCCAAGAGAGAATAGGACAATATATTCAAAGTGTCAAAAGAAAGAACTGCCAACCAAAAAATCTTGACCAAACAGAGCATCCTTCAGAAATGAAGAGAGGCAGTTTCTCAGACAAACAGAAGCTGAGAGAATTCATTACCACTCCATCTGCCTTATAAGATATTATGAAATGAGGTCTTTAAGCTGAAATGGAAGAATGTTATTGGGTTGGTCAAAATTTTCATTCAAACTTCTTGGCCACGCAATAATTAGGAACAGGAAAACATACAATGTACTGGTAAAGGTACATGTGTAATCATTTTCAGAATCCTCTAATGCTGTAATATGGTGGAGAGTTAGCCACTTAACTCTAGTGTAAAGAATATAGGACAATAACATTAAAAATAATTACAGTAAGGGTTTATTGTCCTTGGAAAGTGGTATCTAATAAAAGGAATAGTAATATCCCAGGCTATCTAGGATACATGGAGCTAGATAATGGAAAACGTTGGCTATAAGTTTTAGGAGCTTGGTGATTAAATACTGACCACCAAAGACCGTTATATAGTCATAGCTGTGTGTTAAAGACCCACCTGGAGGACATGTGTATACTGTATCTGATGGACTAGTTTGGGATGATTTTTTCATCATAAGCCAAGATTTTGACAGTTAACTCAATCTCAGATAAAGAGTCAGCTATTTCACTCTGGTGTTTAATATCAGGAAGTGCTTGTTGTCCTTATACCTACTTGGGTGATGGCCAAGAAACTTTGTCAGCCCAATAGCTGACAGTGAATATCTTATGTTTAAATCTAAATTCCATGAAGAGCATCTCATGAAGATGTTCTATACCAATAAGAAAATGGGGGAAAATCATCTGAATAAACACAATCTACTTTTATGGGATGCTTTTTATATTCCCTCCTATTCCCTTTGTGCCTAGTATCCCCTGAGATTTTCAGTTCTCAAACAGTTGTCAAACAAGAGACAAGCTTGGAGAAAGAGAAGTGATAGGCAAAAATGAGGCACTTTGTTATCTCAAAGATAACGCCTAGGCAAGTGTATGCCTTTTAATTTTCAGGCTTGTGCAAACCCTGTGTGAACAAGGGGGTAGATTTTGTCAGAGGGTAAGATAGTCTTCTAAACTTTTTTCATGAAGACAGTTTTATTCTAATTCTGAATGCATATCATGTATTATTCACTGAGTTTGATTTTTTGTTTAGTTCAATTAACCTTATGCTTAAATGAAAATTCTCTGCAGATTCAGGTTGTGGTTTTCCTCCTACATTAACATGTATTTCAATTGAAAATTGTGGAAGATTAAATCAAGGACTGTAAAGCAAACTATATTTATATAGAATATCTTATTTTTATTTGATAAAAGATGCTAATCAACTGTATGATTGACAAATATTTAACTCTGAAGAAATAATCAGGAAAATGATTTTCACTATGATTTTATTTATTCTTCCTTATGTAAATATTCAGAAATGATAGAAGGTTTTCAATCTATTTTCCTGAGAGGTCATACATAATAAAGAACGTATTGATAGGTATGGAGCTAATTTAAAAAAGACAAACTTCTCCTCCCTGCTTTTATGCTCTTGCACTGATACTTGCTTTATCAAATATGATACAGACAAACACTTGAAAAGCACTTGCATACGGGGGCTTGCTGCTCTTGAAGCCCTTTATTTACCATGTAAATAACTCAAGCTATCCCTTTGGAAGAAGATACCATGTGGAGAAGAAGTGATATACCCAGCTGACAGTCAGTGGTGAAATATGTGAGATGCATGTGAGGCCAATCTAAATCATTCACCTTCCAGCTGACCTACTGGTCAACCTGAGAGCTGACTACACACATTTTAAAGAGCCCAGCATAGGCCAGACTGTGCTGGCCAAGACCAGAGGAATTAGTTGTACTGAGAACAGAGAAGAAGGAAATGTCAGCCCACTCCAGCATTCTTGCCTGGAAAATTCCGTGGATAGAGGAGCCTGACGGACTTCAGTCCATGGGGTCACAAAGAGTCGAACACAACTGAGCACAGCACAGCAACATGGCAAAGAACAACAGATGTACTTGCTCATAACTAAAATGATATTTCTGTATATAAATTATAATATTTAATTGAATATATACATATAAATTAGTTATAGTTCTGCCAATGGCTTTGTTACTAATGGAAGTTCTCTGTAAATTGATGTCTAAAATATCAACTTGAACCAACTCTGTTGTTCAGTCACCCAGTCATGTCAGATTCTGCACAACCCCATGGACCGAAGCCTGCCAGGCCTCCCTGTCCCTCATCATCTCCCAGAATTTGCCCAAGTTCATGTCCATTGCATCAGTGATGCCATCCAACCATCTTATTCTCTGATGCCCTCTTCTCCTTCTGCCTTTAATCTTTCCCAGCATCAGGTGACCAAAGTATTGGAGCTTCAGCTTCAGTATCAGTCCTTCCAATGAGTATTTAGGGTTGATTTCCTTTAAGATTGACTGGTTTGATCTCCTTGCTGTTCCAGGGACTTTCAAGAGTCTTCTCCAGGACCACAATTCAAAAGCATCAATTCTTAGGCGCTCTGCCTTCTTTATGATCCAGCTGTCATAACCGTACATGACTACTGAAAAGACCATAGCCTTAACTATGTGGACATTTGTTGGCAAAGTGACATCTTTGCTTTTTAACACACTGTCTAAGTTTGTCTTAGGTTTCTTGCCAAGAAGCAATCCTCTTCCAATTTCATGGCTGCAGTCATCATCTTCAGTGATTTCAGGAGCCCAACAAGAGGAAATCTGTCACTGCTTCCACTTTTTCCCCTTCTATTTGCCATGAAGTAATGGGGCTGGATGCCATGATCTTATTATCATTTTTTTAATATTTAGGTTTAAGCTGGCTTTTTCACTCTCCTCCTTCACCTTCAACAGGAGGTTCTTTAGTTCCTCTTCACTTTCTGCCAACACAGTGGTATCATCCACATATCTGAGGTTGTTAATGTTTCTCCTGGCAATCTTGATTCCAGCTTGTAACTCATCCAGCCTGGCCTTTCTCATGATGTGCTCAGTATAAAAGTTAAATAAACAGGGTAACAATGAACAGCCTTGTTGTACTCCTTTCTCAATGCTGAACCGGTCAGTTGTTCCATACAGGGTTCTAACTGTTGCTTCTTGACCTGCATACAGGTTTCTCAGGAGACAGGTAAGATGGTCTGGTATTCTCATCTCTTTAAGAGATGGTCATAGTGGAGAGTTCTGACAAAATGTGATCCACTGGAGGAGGGAATGGCAAACCACCCCAGTATACTTGCTGTGAGAATCTCATGAACTGTATAAAAAGACAAGAAGATATGACACTGAAAGATGAGTTCCCCCAGATCAGAAGGTGTCCAATATGCTACTGACAAAGAGCAGAGAGCAAGTACTAATAGCTCTAGAAAGAATGAAGCGGCTGGGCCCAAGTGGAAACAACGCTCTGTTGTGGATGTATCTGGTGATGCAAGTAAAATCTAATGCAGCAAAAACAACAGTATAGGGATCTGGAATGTTACGTCCATGAATCAAGGTAAACTGGATGTGGTCAAGCAGGAGATGGCAAGAGTAATCATCAACATCTTAGGAATCAATGAACTGAAATGGATAGGAATGAGTGAATTTAATTCAGATGACCATATATCTACTACTGTGAGCAAGAATCCCATAGAATTGGAATAGCCCTCATAATCAATAAGAGTCTGAAATACAGTACTTGGGTTCATCCTCAAAAACAAAACATAATCTCAGTTCATTTTGAAGGTGAACCAACTCTATTATGACTTATATTTATATTACTTTTAAAAATTCAGCTATTTCAATAAAACATAAGATACTGTATGAGAATGCAATCATTAATTTCAAAGCAACTTTAAATCTTTGCTATATGATGTGAAATTCTATCAATATCAATACTTAGTAATTCCATGCCAAAAATATTGATTGCAGTTTATGCTAAGTGAAACCTCAAATATGGAAAACATGCTTAAACATGATTGTCAAAATAGTGTGTTCCCACTTTGTAAATTATGATTAGCTTGTGTCATTTATTGGAAGGATTATACTCAATGAAGAATTCTGTCAGTCTACTGAATTTAACAAGTGGAAATGATCATATTAGTGTTCACATCAGATAACTGATACTGAATTCCCTTGCTATCTTATAGATTTGATCATGTAGCAGTTCCCCTTCATCACTTTTCAAAATTTCCCAAACTATTAAAGAAATGCACTGCATTTAAAATTATTTAGACCCTATACCATGCTATTGATAATGTAATCAACTTTCTAAAATCAATTACATTTTATGACATATATCTTTAAACTCACACCACCACTGGAGATGCAAAAAAAAGAAGTTTGATTGCTCTCTCAAGTTATCTGCAATGAATACCTAATGGAAATTTGCTAGGTAAGCTTCACAACCAGACTATCTATACATGAAACCAAATGTACTCAGCAAAGTTTTATGATACTTACTTTTCAGCGATCACAGTTATCATTCTGGGTCCCACAGTATGAGTTTGTCCTATTGAAGAAAATGAAGCATTATCAAATATTGAATTTCTCATATTTCTGGATAACCCTCAGAGAAACTACTTAGTTCTTATCCATCATTTTTGCATCTTAAAATTTTGTACATTATCTACAAATTGATATCTGAGTTTCTGGAAAGCAGAATCTTAATCCTCTAGGTATTTAGTGTGAATGTCAAAGTCTGTGATTTCCCCTATAATAAATTTCAGTTGACTGGTGTCACTTACTGGAAAGGTTACACATGATTGAATTTATGACCATTTGCGACTATACTCAGCTTATAAATTGCTAATGATTCTGGAAGATGATTCAGTTTCTTATACCAGTGAAATATTTGAGGTTAATTAAATAGTCTCCATCACCTCTTTTCACCAAAATGCCAATGAACTGCTGAGAAGTTAAATAAATGTACTACTTGGTACCCAGTGATGCCAAAAATGTACCCTAAGTATATACTTTACTGAGCCTATTATAATGATCTTCTAAAACAGACATGAAGGGTTGGATCCTTAAACGTTGCAAAATGGAGAAATTATTTAAAATGTAAACTTTTTTCAGCACCATTAGATAGAATCCCATCATATCAAAGTAAGAATAAAATAAATTTAATAATACAGTTATTAGAAAAATGAGTTTTAAATATACAATGATGAAAAAACTTAAAGCCATAAAATTATTTGCAGACATAAAACATAATTTTAAGTTCAGAGAGATACTTTAAAATAACTTAAAATTATTAAACAAATAACTAATCCATTGCTTAAAGTCACATATAACTTCAAAATTATGCTAAATTACATTAATGCAGGTAATAAAAATTTTTAAATAAAATAGAATGAATTTCCTTTAAGCAGTAGTATCTTTCAGCTCTTATTGTCTCAGGAAATATTCCTCTTTTGCCACAGGTATAGTATTATACACACACACACACACACACACACATATATATATATATATATATATATATTATATTGCAACTAAAATGATGTCATTCAAAGTCATCAGGACTTACCTGCATGAGATTATTTCCCTATCCTGTATCTGTATCTAAGGGCTTCCCTAGTGGCTCAGCAGTGAAGGATCAGTCTGTAATGCAGAAGACACACAGGAGACATGGGTTTGATCCCTGGGTGGGTAGATCCCTTGGAGAAAGAAGTGATAACCCACACCAGTGTTCTTGCCTGGGAAATCCCATGGACAGAAGAGACTGCCGGGCTACAGTCCGTGGGGTCACAAAAAAGTCAGACACAAGTTAGTGACTAAACAACAACGTTTATACATCTACTTTTCTCTTATTAGAAATCTAGTATTTTTTTTTTTCAAGGTGGCAAAATTCCTAGCTGGAGGATTACATTTTCCAGTATTCCTTATAGTCAAGAATCATCATTGAAATGTAAGAAGTTACAGGGTAGAGTTTCAAGTAAAACTGCTTAAGGCTTCATCTGGGGATTATGTCAACTCTACTTTCTATTCTTTTCCTTTTAGAAATGTTCAAGTTCTTGCATCCCACCAGGATTGTAGATGACCTTAAATATAGTGGAATAGAGAGTGTCTGGTAACTCTGAAGCTGGCTCCAGACTTACATAAGAAAGAAAGTAGGAAGAATCTAGGAAAACAAGAGGGAGAAAGCATGTGAAAAGTCTGTGAAGAAGTAATAAAGAAATATTTATCAAAAGGATGATACATAAAAGACAGTGAATTGGAAATCCTTGAAGTTCTTAAGGCAGGTAAATGAAGAAACATGACTTATTCCATTGAAAAGATCACTCATGCGGCTCTGTTGAGGAAAGATACTGCATTAGTTGAAATTATGTCCGTAAGTTTATGAAACTAAGCCAATAGAAAGGTCATAAACATGGATATTTAAATGAAAGCCAGTGTAATCAATTGATTGGAAAAAAGGTTGAAATATATGACCTAGAAATTTTCATTGTTTTATTACAGAAGATTGCTTATTCATGATGGCAAGATGCCCTTAAGAATGATGATGCATGAGGCAGTATTGATAAGCACATAACTCTGAGTATTTCTATGTTGTGTTTTACTTTTGCTCTGTAAAATAAAGTGTAATATTGAACTATGATTAAGGTATGGGAGAGTCATGATCTGCTATCTAAAAAATCCTTAAAACTTTAATTATCAATTTGACCTCAGTGCATGAATATATATGTATGTTTGACACAGAAAAGAAAATTTGATTATGAAAGTCCAAGAATGAACTGTAATTATTAGATAAAAGTTCATGTGTAAATATTGATGGAAAATGTGTGCTGACTGACTTCTGTAGTTCAGTAGATCATGATGAAATAATAGGGCTAAGCAAAGAAACCACCAGGCTTCCCTAGTGACTCAGATGGTAGAGAATCTGCCTAGAATGCAGGAGACCCAATCCTTGGGTTGGGAAGATACCCTGGAGGAGGGAATGGCAACCCACTCCAGTATTCTTGCCTGGAGAATCCCATGGACAGAGGAGCCTGGGGGGCTGCAATCCCCAGGGTGACAAAGAGCTGGACATGAAGCAATGTAGTACAGCATGCATGTAATCAATATGAGAAACGTTTAACCTACCTCTCTCAGTAACTGATATAACCAACAGAGAAAGATAAAAATATATTGTCTGAGCTATATGATTAACACACCTGACTGAACTGACATAAATATAACACCAAACCCAACAATGACAGAATATGCCTTGTTTTCAAGTGCCCATGGGACATAAACTAAAACTGAACATTTACTGGAAAGTAAAGCAAGACTTAAGAAAGAAAGAAAAGAAAGAAAGTGAAGTCACTCGGTCATGTCTGACTCTTTGCGACCCCATGGTCTGTAGCCTACCAGGCTCCTCAGTCCATGGAAATTCTCTAGGCAAGAATTCTGGAGTGGGTTGCCATTTCCTTCTCCAGGGGATCTTCCCGACCCAGGCATTGAACCCGGGTCTCCCACATTGCAGGCAGACACTTTACTGTCTGAGACACTAGGGAAGCCCTTCTTAAGCAAGACTTAAGAAATTTCAAACGATTTAAATCATTCAGTATATTCTCTGACTACAGAACAATTACATTAGAAATTGATGATGGAAAGATAACCAGAAAATATGGAAAGAACCACAACTAGATGAGGTATTTGTTCATGGCAAAGGGAACACAGAATCGGTAGTGGAAGAAGGTTGTTGTACATATCAGCTGTGACCACAAGACCAGTTACAAAAACAGGGACTGTAATTGCCAAGAGTATTTCTTCCCTATTTTATTTTAAGTGTGTTTGTGTCTGTGTGCAATAAGCAAAGGCCTTTGTTTTGTTTCCACTCTTGTCCTCTTAATATGTAACATAAGATGTATTAATCTGTATAATTCTATTTAAGAACTGTTAACTTTACATCGCACTATTTAAGTTATCCATGGTGAAAGAAATTTGCAACCCATTCCAGTACTCTTGCCTGGAAAATTCCAGGGACAAAGGAACCTGGCTGGCTATAGTCCATGGACTTGCAAAGCATCAGACACAACTGAACACACACACACACACACACACACACACACACATTCACTTTTAAATTATAGAACATCAAGAAGAGTTGTATATTACTCCAGGCCATGGCATTCACATTTGGTAGCAGAGGGATTTAGTATGTTTCAGTCATATGCAGAATAGTTGTATCATATGAGGCACAAGTATGATCTTCTTAAAAAAAAAAAAATATATATATATATATATATAATTTCTTTTTGGCTGCATTGGATGTTATTTGCCACACATGGGCTCTTTGTGGTGGCATGCAGGCTTCTCTTCAGTGGTGGTGCACGGGCTTCAGAACATGGACTCAGTAGTTGCAATGCATTGGCTTAGTTGCTTCCTAGCATGCGGAATCTTATTTCTCCCACCAGGGATTGGACCCACATCCCTGTATTGTAAGATGGGTTCTTAACCACAGGACCAACACGGAAGTCCCATGTATGACCTTTATTGTCCTTATTTGAAGATTAAGTAGTGTTTAAGTAGATGTGTGGGGCTTCCCAGGTGGCTTGGTGCTAAAGAATCCGCCTGCCAAACAGGAGACTTGGGTTCAATCCCTGGGTTGGGAAGATTCCCTGGAGAAGGAAATGCCAACCTGCTCCGATACCCTTGCCTGGGAAATCTCACAGACAGAGGAGGCTGGTGGGCTGCAATCAGTGGAGTAGCAGAGTCAGACATGACTTAGTGACTTAACAACACCGATAAAGGAGATGTGTAATGGATAGGATATGCAACAGCACTACTACTGTTAAGTTATAGTGAGGATAGCAGTCCTGCTTAGCTTGCCCAACTTGAATGGGAAGGCTTCAGGAGAATATAGATGTTAAATGCTCAGATGATGGTTTGGGATAAATTTCTTGAGAAAGTTATCCAGTATGAATGTTGTTTTTTAACCATTATCAGATTTTATACTTTGGTCTATTAACATATTAGCAGTTTTTCAAATGTTAAATAGTTGCAACATTTCCAGAACTAACGCACATTATCTTGGATTATATTTTAATGTATTACCGAACCGTTCTTATTTACATTTGATTTAAGAATTGTACACAAGTGAGACTGACTGTTTCATTGTAAACTTTGGCATATTAAAAATATCAGTGTTTGTGATTTACTCGACACAAAGGAAAGCAAATAGTATAATCCTTTTCTGAATTGCCTGATTTTCTTTAATAAACTGGATGAACTGATTCATCGTTTTGCTTATATGAATGCAGGACTCTGGAGTAGTTAGTAACCTTTGACATTGTTGACATTTCATTAATGTGATTCGGATTAATGCATGGATAATCAGAATGTGAGCAGACATACTCAATTTTGAAAACTGGCAGTATCACTGTGGTACCTTTGGAACCTACATTTCCACTCTTAGGTGTGTAACCAGTAGACATTCTAACTTGCAGACATCAGAAATGATACAGAACAAGATTTAAAGCACCACTACTTATAAGAGGCAAAAGATGGGCATGCTCCTCGTGTCCATCAGGTGTATAATGCATAAGTAATTTGTGGTATATTTGTACAGTATAATATTCAGTGATAATGGAAGTTAAGATATTAAAACTATAAAAAACATGGGTAAATGTCATAAACATAATACTAAGAGAAAGCAGCTAAAGGCAGAAGATGTCATTCTGCATGATTCCATTTATATAAATCTCAGAATCAGATAAAACAAATTAATGGTGATATATAAGTAAAGGTAATGTTTCTTTGGAAGGGGACTGGAAGTATAGATGATAAAGTTACCTATCTGATGGGAATGTGCTATTTTTCAAAATTTCTTGCTTTGTAAATTTCACATTATGAAAACTCATAGTGTTGAACACTTCAGATTTGGTTTCTCTTTATCTTTATGCTAGCCATCAATAAAACTTCACTTGATTACTAGTATTTTATTCTTTTTTAGAAAGAGTAGAGAAATTTTTAGTGAATATGACAATAATATGTTGTATTTTATTTGCACTCCTTCTGTGAGATGTGATTATTACAGATAAGACAAAAGAAATCTGATGAAATATTTTATTTCTTCTGAACAGAGAAAAGGCATTTTTGATGTGCCTAACAGAATAGAACTAATTAAGATAAAATCTAGTCACACAGAAAGAGAAACACTTATGATTGTATTTTATGTTAGTGAAACATCAATTTTCTCTTTCATTCTGTTAAGCAACAAGACATTAATGTGGAAATTTATTTCAATGCTGCTGCTGCTGCTGCTGCTGCTGTGTCGCTTCAGTCGTGTCCGACTCTGTGTAACCCCATAGACAGCAGTCCACCAGGCTCCTCTATCCCTGGGATTCTCTAGGCAAGAATACTGGAGTTGGTTTCCATTTCCTTCTCCAATGCATGAAAGTGAAAAGTGAAAGTGAAGTCGGTCAGTCGTGTCCAACTCTTAGCAACCCCATGGACTGCAGCCTACCAAGCTCCTCCGTCCATGCTAGAACTCATTTTATCCTGTGCTTGATATTTTATAAAACATGTGATAATATATGTTTGAAATGATGTTTTTTTTTTACCTAGCATAAATTTGCATAGGTATAAATAATTATGTGTTGCATATAACTTTTTACCATTGTACTTATAGTTTTTAAGGCACTTACAAACAGAATTATACGCACAGACTAAAGATTACATTAAAAGATATACTTAATTCCTTATTTCTAAATGAAGACTTTCATCTGCTTCTCCAGTTTGTTTTAAATTTTGGTTTGCTTATACCGAACAAACTATGTAAAACAGATAAATAAGTAATATATAAATACTGTATTATAAATTGTGGTAAGTAAAATGTAAACAACAAACCTGGTTGCCCTGATACAGAAACCAGGGAATGAATACACATTTGAGAGGGATAAATGGTGACCACTTTGAGAAGGAAGACAGCCTATATATAAGTTGCTACCTCACCTCACTAGTGACAGTGATGGAATTCCATCTGAGCTATTTCAAATCCTAAAAGATGATGCTGTGAAAACGCTGCACTCAGTATGCAAGTAAATATGGAACACTCAGCAGTGGCCACAGGACTGGAAAAGGTCAGTTTTTACTCCAATTACAAAGAAAAGGAAATGCCAAAGAATGCTCAAACTACTGCACAATTGCAGTCATCTCACATGCTAGCAAAGTAATGCTCAAACTTCTCCAAGCTAGTCTTCAACAATGTGTGAACAGAGAACTTCCAGATGTTCAAGCTGGATTTAGAAAAGGCAGAGGAACTAGAGATCAAATTGCCAATATCAACTGGATCATACAAAAAGCAAGAGAATTCCAGAAAAACATCTCTTTCTGCTTCATTGACTATGCTAAATAACTGATATTGCACTAGTCCAAATAAAAGCTGATAGCAATTTGGATGAGTGTGGAGATGGAGAAATGTGAGTATATTAGAGAAATATTTAGAGGTATAATTGAAGTTACTTCATTTTGTGGTAAATATGGAAAGAAGTGCAGAAGATCAGGGAATAAAATTTAGTGTTATTTATTGGAAGAATCATACATTGAGAGTAATTAATCATATTGAAGTTGCATTTTGGAGTTTTACATTTGATATGAGACATTCAACTGGCAATTTTTAAAAAATGGTAGATGGGAATAGTATGGGTAAATGGCAAGAGAAAAGGTGAGATTGTGAGATTAAAAAATTGGGAGTCATAAGCAACCTGATGTTTCATCCATGGGACTGAACAGAAAAAAACTTTGATAAGAGGAGACCACTCAATTCTGAGACCTTTTCATTAGCCCCATGTGAGCATTAGAAATAAATTAATGAAGGAGAATAATTTAAATGTATTTTAAATCAATATGCTCTAAACATCAACTTCAACAGAATAAAGCTCCTTTCTTTTTCTTAATTTGAAATGTGTCTACTTAATGTATCTGAGTTTTTGCATAGAAGAATCTGAAGGTATATGCAAATAGCTACTGTAAAATGAGTTTTATTAAATAAAATCTCCATTTCAAATGATCAGGGTCTAATATTTCAGGTGGCCTAGACTTCATAGAGTGTATTCTACCCTCTTTAGGGTACTGACCTAATCAAATTCCTATGTTGATATTCACACTCAGTCTGAAAACAAAGGCATAGAATTTTACTTTTTTGTTAAAGATTATAATTTTATCTTATAATACATTGCTAAACATTATGTTCTTAGACTAAAGCTACTTTATATAATCTATTTTCTCCATAAAGAAAACCTCTGCACAATCTGTACTTCAAACTTTTGCTGACAGTGGAGAATTATAAATGAGAAACTTTCAAAATAGCCCATTTTGATTGAAGTGACATTAAAGTTATAATCTGAAATCTCTGTCTCTGTCTTAGCTCTGTTTGCTCTTTAGCAGGGCTATTTGACATGGTTTTATTTACTCAATCTACAGTTTATACTTTTCCCACTCTCTTGCACCCCTAAAATATTTTTTGAATTTTTTTTATTTTTTAAATTATGGAAGTATGATAACACATTTATAGGAGACTTGAAAAATATAGAACAAAGTTATATATGGTTCCACTATATATTACAATTATAAAATACTTTTTTTATTTATTTAAAAAAACTTTATTGTGGTATAGTTGATTTACAATGTGGTGTTAATTTCAGGTATACAGCAAAGTGAATCAGTTATATTAATATATATACATATAACCACTCTTTTTTAGACTCTTTTCCCATCTACAGGAAGTTGAAAACATTCAAATGACTCAAAATATTAAAATGCTCCTCTGTATTTAATTGCTTTTAAAAGTGACATATTTTGAACATTATATCAGTAGCATTACTCTGCATTACATTAATGAAATGTCAAGGAAAATACAACTATGTCAGAGGGTACTAGCAACTCCAGAGTCATGCATTCAGATGAGCAAAACAATGGATGAGTTCATCCCATTTGTTTAGGAGAACAGGCATTGCAGAAAATGATCGTGCCGTTTATTTGCGTTACTTTGTAGAGTAAATCACCAACACTGATATTTTTAATATGCCAAAGGTTGTAATGAACTAGTCAATCTCACTTTTGCATAAACCCTAAATCAAATTTAAGTAAGAACAGTTCGGCAGTACATTTAAAAATATAATCCTAGTTAATGTGTGTTTTTTTCTGGAAATGTCACAATTATTTAATATTTGGAAACCTGCTAATATACCAAAGTAAAAATATATAATAATGGTTAAAATACAACATTCATCCTGGGCAACTCTATTATAAATAAAAGACTACTTCCTTAATATAACAGATTTATCTCAAGCCAAATTTAAGAGCTATGTGCTCCTAAAGCTTCCCCATTCAAAGTGGGCAAGCTAAGCAGGACTGCTATCCTCAAAGGCACTTAGTGGTGGGGTTGCATGTCCTAACCATTACAGCAAGAGAAGAAATAGAAATAAAAGGAGAAAAATAGCAAAGAAAATGATCAATTATTATGATCATCTCAAGAAACTAGAAAACCCAAGTAAATGCTATAGTAAGTCTATATTATAGACTAATATGATAAACTATTAATAGTAACAGAAATGTTTCATCTTCATATACTAAGAACAAGCATTTTTGTTTTCCACACTGGAATGGGTCATAGGTATTCTTCACATTATATAAATAACACATTTCTACTACAAAATAGAGAAGACATTGAAATATGTGTCAGAAAGAAAATATTATCAGATATCTCAGCAAATCTGTGCTGTACCTGTAACATACCTATAAGTTTATGTAAGAATGTGAATGATTTAGCAGAACTGGGTTACTATCACACATTTTCCCCTGAGAGTGCTTTTTGTTTTCTTCAATTCTCTTTCAGCCCCAGCCCTCCATCACTCCAGTTTCTCTTCTCCTGGAATTCATCTCTGTGAGGTGATAGTTGTTAGCAACCTTACGTGTATTTCTTTTTTCTACATTCATACACACACACGCACACACACACACATATAGTATAGTGGATGCACACAGATGCCTGTGCATACATAGATTTTTTCCCATTATTTGCTTAATTAAAAATTAAAGGTCACATGAAATACGCTGTATAACTTTCTCTTCCCACTCAGCTGTACATCATCAAAGATCTAAAAACAACTATTATAACTCTACTCATTCATTAGTTTTATAATATTTCTTGACATAATGTTCTGTAGTTTATTAGACATTAGCTGTAATCTCAGTATTTCAGTTGCCATATCAATCTTGAATGAGCTTCCCAAGTGGCACTAGTGGTAAAGAATCCACCTGCCAATGCAGGAGACTTAAGAGGTATGGGTTCCATTCCTGGGTGGGGAAGATCCCCTGGAGAAGGAAGTGGCAACCCACTCCAGTATTCTTGCCTGGAGAATTCCATGGTCAGAGGACCCTGGCGGGCTATAGTCCATTTGATCGGAAAGAGACATGACTGAGCAGCTGAGCACACATCAATATTTTAATGGAAATCCATCTGTCAAACAATATTAAAAGATTTTAAGGAACTCTGAAAACTGGCTATTATTTAACCTATTAAGAACTCAGACTTATTCTTCCATTAACAAATCTAAGCTTTAAAAATGGAAATAAAAAAATGAAAGAAATAGGAATTAAGGTTAAGGTAATAAATTAATGCCAAGGAAACTTGTGAATACTGGTTAATTTCCTGACATTACAACTACCCTATTATTTATTATAATTCTAAACTAAGATTTACTTAGCTGTTTCTAAAAGATGAATTATGTCCCATGACTTATTTCTCTTATTACCTAGCAATTTTCTCTCTCTAGGTCACTTTGGAAAAAAAGAATATCATATATGTTTACATAGTCCTGGTTACATATCTATCATTTTAATGGTTGAGTTAGTTATAGAGCTTTGATCATCTTAAAAATACATTTTTAAGCTATAACTCCATAGTGAAACCATAGCTCAATTTATTTTCTCAATAAATAAATTTCCCTGGGATTTCACTGAGCAGAAAAGACATTCAACACTTGAAATCATGTCCTTCTTTAAATCACAGATTCAGAGACACTTGGAGGTGGAAAGAACTTCAAATATCTTTTTTGCCCAATCCCTAAAACTACTTTTTTCTGCATAAAGAATTACCTAAATTGTTGTCAGATATTAATGAATATCTTAGGTGATCCAAGTTCCATGAGGGTATTTTTTTTCCCCATGTACTATGTCCTCAAAACCTGGAAAAGGTTTTGCACCCAGTGCAGATTCAGTAAATATATCTTGAATGAATGAATGGATGAATAACTAGTTACCTTATTATGCAAACTCAACTTTTGCTGTTTTTTAAAGTTTTCTTAGTGATTTTGTAAAAAGAAAAAGATAAAAAAGAAGGTACAATGCCCACACTAGAAGAAACATATGAATAAAAAAATAGTACAAAAACAGCAAGTCATATTTTTCTTATTGATAAATATAGATCAATTGCATCATGTTTAATAGGTACAAGGGATTCTTTTAATGTACATATCAAATTTATTTGCCCACTTCTCTTTTGATGGATATTTACATAGTGTCACAGTTTTGTCATTGGTAATAACATTGGGATAAATATCCTATCTTTACATTGTTTCTTGTTTACCTGATTTAAAAAAGGACTTCACAGAAATTGTTAAATTACCCTCTTTTAAAGGTTCATATCAATTTATATTCCTGCTGAAAGTGCTTTAGGATGTCAACTCTGGGTATTATCTGTGTGTTTTAATCTTTATAATAGCTGATAAGTGAAAAATGACATTTCATTGTTTGTATTTATACATGTGGTGTAACACAAGTGGTCAACAGCACAACTTTGGAGTCAGGCAGCTTCGGCTGGAATCCCCACTTCACCACTGAGTAGACAGGGAAAACTGCAAGTGTTAGTCACGCAGTCATGTCCCACTCTTTGTGAACCCATGGACTGTATAGCCACCAGGCTCCTCTGTCCATGGGATTCTCCAGGCAAGAATACTGCAGTGGGTTGCCATTCCCTTCTCCAGGAAATAGGGAATCTTAGTTAACTCCTCTGAGTCTCATAAAGTAGGGGTGAAAATAATACATGCTCTTTAGGGATCTTGTGAGAGTGCAGGTGCAAACTCCTTTGTTTATAGCTTGGAAAAGTGCTTTTTTTCAAGTTGTTTGGTTGTGTTTATTATTACCATCATTAAATATAGTTTCTTCTCTTAGGAATAATATCCTTAACTAATGTTGTCTATTTCAGTTGTTATTGTTTATATTTATTATATATATCATATATATATATATATGTTGTGTATATATATTTATATTTTGTCTCTATCCATCTGTCATCTACCTACCTACCTACCTACCTACTTACTTACCTATCTACTTATCTATCGGCCTAAAATATTAGCAATATGTGGGCTGCCCTGGTGACTCAGTCAGTAAAAAAAAATCCACCTGCAATGCTGGAGACCTGGGTTTGATCCCTGGGTTGGGAAGATCCCCTGGAGAAGGGAATTGGCAACTCACTCCAGTATTCTTGCCTAGAGACTCCCATGGACAATAGGAGCCTGGTCAGCTAGAATCCATGGTGTCACAAGAGCCAGACACAACTTAGTAACTAAACCACCATGATGTATGTACATATACTTTCTCTGTCCATCTATCATTTATCTATCTACCCACCTACCTACCTACTTACCTACCTACCTATTTACTTATCTATCTACATAAAATGTTAGGAATATGCATACTTTTTATACCATACTGGTATTTTTTTCCTCTGGTCATTTAACTAGTTTCCTAAAGCAGAGGCATTACTTTGCCAACAAAGGTCCATCTAGTCAGGGCTATGGTTTTTCCAGTGGTCATGTATGGATGTGAGAGTTGGACTTTAAAGAAAGCTGAGCACGGAAGAATTTATGCTTTTGAATTTTGGTGTTGGAGAAGACTCTTGAAAGTCCCTTGGACTACAAGGAGATCCAACTAGTCCTTCTAAAGGACATCAGTCCAGGGTGTTCATTGGAAGGACCGATGCTGAAGCTGAAACTTCAATACTTTGGCCACCTCATGCGAAGAGTTGACTTACTGGAAAAGACCCTGATGCTGGGAGGGATTGGGGGCAGGAGGAGAAGGGGACGACGGAGGATGAGATGGCTGGATAGCATCACCGACTCAATGGACATGGGTTTGGGTGAATCCAGGAGTTGGTGACGGACAGGGAGGCCTGGCATGCTGCAATTCATGGGGTTGCAGAGAGTCGGACATGACTGAGGGACTGATCTGAACTGAAGGCTGTCATAACAAAATACCAAAGACTGGGTGACTTAAACAACAGAAATTTTATTTTCTCATCATTATGGAAGTTAAAAGTCCAAGGTGAAGATGTTGGCAGAGATATTATTTTGCCAAAAAAGGTCCGTCTATTCAAATCTATGGTTTTTCCAGTAGTCATGTATGGATGTGAGAGTTGGACTATAAAGAAAGCTGAGTACTGAAGAACTGATGCTTTTGAGCTATGGTGTTGGAGAAGACTTTTGAGAGTCCTCTGGACTGCAAGGAGATCCAACCAGTCCATCCTAAAGGAAATCAGTCCTGAATATTCATTGGAAGAACTGATGTTGAAGCTGAAACTCCAATACTTTGGCCACCTGATGCAAAGAGCTGACTCATTTGAAAAGACAATGAAATATTACTCAGTCTTTAAAAAGAATGCATTTGAATCAGTTCTAATGAGGTGGATGAAACTGGAACCTATTATATAGAGTGACGTAAGTCAGAAAGAAAAACACCAATACAATATACTAACACATATATATGGAATTTAGAAAGATGGTAACAATGACCCTATATGCAAGACAGCAAAAGAGACACAGATGTAAAGAATGGTCTTTTCAACTCTGTAGGAGAAGGTGAGGGTGGGATGATTTGAGAGGGTAGTGTTGAAACATGTATAATATCATATATGAAGCGGATCACCAGTCCAGGTTGATGCATGAGATAGGGTACTCAGGGATGGTGCCTGGGATGACCCTGGGAGATGGGACGGGGAGGGAGGTGGGAGGGGGGTTCTGAATGGGGAATACATGTGCACGCATGGCTGATTCAGTCGACGTATGGCAAAAAACACTACAATACTGTAAAGTAATTAGACTCCAATTAAAATAAATGATTTAAAGAAAAAGAAAAATATCAGTATGGTATAAAAAGCATACATATTCCTAACATTTTATGTAGCTAGATAAGTAGATAGGTCGGTAAGTAAGTAGGTAGGTAGGTGGGTAGATAGATAAATGATAGATGGATAGAGAAAGTGTATGTACATACATCATGGTGGTTTAGTCATCAGTTCTTCAAAATCAGTTCTTTAATAAAATAAAGAAAAAGAAAAGACCTTGATGCTGGGAAAGATTGAAGGTGGGAGGAGAAGGGGACAACAGAGGATGAGATGACTGGATTGCGTCACCAACTCAATGGACATGAGTTTGAGTAAACTCCGGGAGTTGGTGATGGACAGGGAGGCCTGGCGTGCTGCTGTCTATAGGGTCACAAAGAGTCAGACAGACTGAGCAACTGAACTGAACTGAGGCCTCCTTCCTTTGCTCGCAGAACTTGTCCCTATGTCTTCATGTGGCAGCTCCTCTGTGCATACACATCTTTGATGTATATGCCTTTTTTTTTAAGAACCACAGTCAGATTGGATTAGGAACCCACCCTTATATCTCATTTGATCTTAGTTACTTCTTGAAAGCCCCAGTCTTCAAATGGAGTCCCAGGGTTAGAGCTTAAACTTTATAGAGCTAGGGGAAGATTCAGTACCTAACACTAATTGTTACTAGCCATGTTATTCCCTGTGATATTTTTGCCTTATGGAATTTTCTCTTAAATCATGTAATTGGAGTTGAATATGCATAGATAAGAGTCCACTTATGATTATAAGTGTGCACTTCAATGAATTATCAGAAACTGAATCCATCTGAGTAATCAATATTCAGGTCACAGAATTGTCTACAAGCAGCACCACAGAAGCTCTCCACCCCCTTATCCCTCTTCCTAAATGCAGTGCCTCCCCTTGCCCTTGTTTTGAACTTTACATAAGTTAATCATATAATATGAACCTATTTGTGTCTGATATCTTTTGGTCAGTAATTATATTTATGAAATCTGCTCATGCTATTGCATGAAGTTTTCTTTCATTCATTTTCATTGCTATGTACCGTTTGAAAATGATAAAAACAATTATACATATTTATACATAAACATTAATGAAGTTTTTTGTTCCCAGTTTGGAGCTGTTAAAAATAACGCTGCTATAACTCTTATGCATGTCTTTTTTGGTACACCCTTGCACACCTCACTGTTGGGTATATACTTCAGAGGAAATTGTTGGATCAAAGGATATGTGTTTGATCAAATATATAGGACCCTATCAAAGAGTTTTTCCAAAGTAAGTGCACAAATCTACACTCTCACTGGCAATGTCTGAGAACACTGTTGGGTGTCCATTTGAATAGTTGTCATCAGACATTTTTATGTGAGCCATACTGGTGGGGGTGCAGTGGTATCTCATTTTGGCTTTAATTTCTTCTCTGATTAATAATGTTTGGATGGTTTTTTAAAATATATTTGGCCTTTTGAAAAATAAGAAAACTTTAAATGTTTATGTAGTTAAAAGCATTCATGAGTTTTAATGTTTAAAACATAATGGGCAAAACTAATACAATATTGTAAAGTTTAAAAGTAAAATAAAATTAAAAAATAAATAAATAAAGATTTCTTCTTTAAATTCACCTGTACTGACCTCTAGCATTTTTCTATATACTTTGTATTTAAATATTTGATCTCTTTGGAATCAATTCTTTATAAGTTTGCAGGTAGAAATCAGATTGTTGCCAGTCCATACATTTTATTGGTTGGGCTCTTCTTGATTGGGTTCATCCATATCTTCTCATCTACTAACTGAAATTTATACTTGTCATTGATGCTGATCCTTCTTTCTGTGAATAAATTATGAGACAAAGTCACCATGTCCATGGGATATATGCAAATAATTTTCCTTTTACTCCTGGAAGTATTTTCTTGTTAAATATGGACCACATCTTCTGCATTGTAAGGTTATAAGTTTTTTCAAGCTAATTCAACCTTCCAGTTTGTTTGATCCTTCACTTCATTATTTTAGAGAGAATTACAGGACACATAGTGTGTTCTGTAAATGACCACCTCTAATGTCTCCGTGTCATATATTAGACATCCAGCTGACCCTGCAGCTCTTAAAAATCAGCTGTATTTCTTTCTGGTAACACATTTTTATTTTTCTCATTTCTAAGATTGACCTATTTTCTGTCTAGCCTAAGTCTCTTGTGTTAAAAGTAAGAAACCCAAGGCACTAGATTTCAAATGTGCTCATGTACAATAGTCTATAATTAGCTTTATGAATTTATTGAATATCCTAGTTTCCATAATCCTAATCAGAGAATGGAATATTTATTTAAGTCTCACCTCAGAAAAATAGATATCTTTAATTATTTAGTCCTCATAATTTATAATAAATTTTCTTATATTCTGAGGTTATATTGGCTAAAACATAGTAGGACTCAATAAATATTTAGGAATGAATGAATAAACTCAACTCATACTGGGAAATGTGTTCATGATCCTTATCAAGAAAGCCATTAATCTAGTTCGTAAATATCCATCTGTTTGGTGTATTGCAAGAATTTGGACCATGAAGATAAAAAGAAAAGGAACAGTGCCAAAAACTCATAGTGAAAGCCAAAACTGCAATTAGGTTCTTTGGAATAGAGTCAACACTCTAAATATACTCTTAGAATAGCGTAGATAGTTAGCAATGTATGGACCAAAGAAAAAGTCAATGTTATGTAAAAATTCTTATAGATACTTCAACATAGCCCTTTTGACACTCATTCCTGTGATCTATCTCTTGAAGGATAAAGTATTAGTCTCAGCTCTGATAAGATTTCTTTTTATGTCTTTCTAATTCCATTTCCCTCTCAAGCTGAGTCAGATGAACTTTCTCTCCTCCCCAAAAACATGTTGTGCTTGTCTCTGCAGTTAAAATTACCAAAACACTTTCAATACCAAGTATATGTTTTTGTGTCTCTCTCCACAGAAATCTATGAGGGCAAGGACCACAGTGTTTATCTTTGCGTTCTCAACTCTCTGCATAATTCTCGACACATTGTAAATCCACCGTATGTTATTGTTTAACAGAACCAACTGTAGAATTGAAAGGCAAAGTCTCTGTTGTAAGTACACTTAAGTAAAAGAATTTCCCCTTCATTCACATAGGATTCATCTATGCCTTGGTGTCCTAAAGATAACTGATAATAGCTAATATCTATTTATTATGTATTATGCCCAGGCCAAATGCGAAATGGGGGATGAATTTCTTTGGTCTCTGGTAGCAAGTTAGCACAAATGCAGTGATTTAAAACAGCATATTGATCCCATCACAGTTCTGGAAGCCAGAAGTCCAAAAACAAGCTGTCTGCAGACACTTTGGCTACACCCTATGCTCAGTGATGGCTCAGTGGATAAAGAATCCACCTGTACTGCAGGAGACACAGGGAACATGGGTTCGATCAATCCCTGGGTTGGGAAGATCCCCTGAAAGAGGCGATGGCAACCCACTCCAGTATTCTTGCCTGGAAAATCCCATGGACAGAGGAGCCTGGCGGGCTACAGTCCATGGGGTTGCAAAGAGTCAGACATGGTTAAACGACTAACACTATGCTTGTGTTAAAGCCTGGAAGTGAAAAAAATTTAAAGTTCCCCAAATGATTCTCAATCACGGAGAGGATGGACAATTGCCATATGGTCAAACCCTTTTCCATTGATGAAAGAGATTGGCCCTTGAATTTTAGAGCCCAGATTTTAAGACTGTTAACCTGAGAACTCTCACATAACATTATTTCAACTCTGTCTCAGCTTCTTCAAGTTTGAGATCAAGACTTCACCTTAATTGTTTATCATGAGGAGTAATTGTGGAAACAAAACATAAATAATTACAAAACCTACCATTTGCTGAATTCTTACCATGTGTTTGAGTCTTTTCATGCATTCTTTTGTAGCCCTCTGGTATTACAGGATTTTAATAATTGGTTCTTCTATTCTGTGCAGCCTATATTCCAAACTATTGTGCAGTATAACTTGAATAAAGCAAGATGCTTTTCTCCTTAAAGTCTTTATGGAAACATTGTCAGTAGCTCAGACTGCTTTCTGAAAAGGGGAAATTGAGGGTCAGAGTGTTAAGACTACAATAAAATTTAGATACCATAGTTATTCAAAGCAGCTGAAGCCAAGGGGAAAGTGGGAAGGTCTAGGCACCTCCTTGCAAAGCCTGACTTTGTCACAAATGTGTGATTATTTAACTGAAGTCAAGAATTTTCTCTGCCATATGAGAGACTCTCCTATGGGAATAATGATGCTTGCCTAGCATTCTTTTTAAAAGTGTGAAATATATAGAAATCTTTTAAGAAATCAAAAGTACTATAAGAAAATTGTTAGGAACAACAACAAAGCACCATTCCATGATTTTAAAAAGGAGCTAGGCTAGGGAAAGAGAAGCAATTTTGGCCAGGGTAGGAGAACAGGCGTGGTGTTTGGCATAAGTGAGCAAAATCAAAGCAGATTTGTACTGCCTGTATGCTTTCATTTGGATGGTAGTTGTTCATGATATTGCTGTTTATCTTGTTTCCAAATTCTTCCCAGTTTAGTCTTTTAAATTTTCCATATCTAGGGTGGAAGGTGGAGAAGGTGATAGCACCCCACTCCAGTACTCTTGCCTGGAAAATCCCATGGATGGAGGAGCCTGGTAGGCTGCAGTCCATGGGGTCGCTAAGAGTCGGACACCATTGAGCAACTTCCCTTTCACTTTTCACTTTCATGCATTGGAGAAGGAAATGGCAACCCACTCTAGTGTTCTTGCCTGGAGAACCCCAGGGACAGGGGAGCCTGGTGGGCTGCCATCTATGGGTGCACAGGGTCGGACACAACTGAAGCGACTTAGCAGCAGGGTGGAAGGATATTTTAAAATTTCTTTTAGCATGTCTTTGTATATTTGTGTGGGTGAAGAAATCGCATGTTCAAACAAATACTTTTAATATGTTGTTAAAAATAGTGTTACCTGTCTAACAATATTCTTACACACAGAGAAACTTATAAGCATGCTATAAGTTTCTCTGTGTGTAAGAATATTGTGTAATAATTTCTCTGTGTGTAAGAATATTCCTAAAGATAATGATGCTGCCAATAACTTTGTATACATAGGGGTCTGTCATTTAGAGATCAGCATATGTTACATCCAGTAGTACTATTTCAAACAAATATATATCGAATCTCAACTATAATGTTTAAAAAAAAACTTGGCAAAGAATATATTTTAAGATTTTATATTACACTTAAATTTTATTTATCCATTTTATTGAAATTGTTTATTAACTTTAATTTAGGCAACTTTCTGCATTTATTGCTATTTTGTTTATTTTCAATCAAGTGGCCCAATAAGAGAGAAATACATATGCCAAAGTCAGTTTCAACCTTTTCTTTAAATTTTGTCTTGAGTCAAACCTTTTAGAAGTTCAAAAATATTAAAGAAAAATCCCATTTTCACTACAATTTTTTTATTGTTGATCCCTCAGTGCTTTCAGATAATAAGCGAAACAGAGCAAGGAATGTTGAAATATTGCCAACCAGGTTTTCTCATTGAATTTCCAGTCTAAACAAAAATCTCATAAGGAAACTACTTTTACAGTATCTCAAAGAAGTGTTGGGAGTTTAAATAGAAGTCTAGATTTTGGATTATTATTTAAAACAATCCCCAAGTCACCTGAGCTTATCTGTAATGTCATTTAGTCTCCTTTTATGAAGCAAAAGGGACTGAATATAAACCATTTCCATAACAGTATATAATTAGTAAAATACTAATTTTGAAAATCATATTGGCAGGACTAGTAGAAATATTAATAAAACTTAAACTTGAATTTAGTGAAAAATGTCACAGTTGTTGAAATACAAACCTTAGTTCTGTATTAAGTTTGAGAGTTTTTATTTTTTAAAAGCTCATTAGGTGTTTTAGTTTCTTAGTTTAGTATCTAAACTTTTTGCATAAGAACATTTATTTTTGCCCTATAAACATTGCATACAAGATAAAGAGGTTTTGAATTACCCTAGCATATCTTGCTCTTGGAAATTAACCTTGAAAAATGGATTTATTAAAGACTGAGAAATCCTATAGTCATGCAGACCCCTAAATTTATTGAATATATTTCACAATAATTTTTAGCATAAACTCTTTTTTTACAGAAGAATTTCTCTCCCCAAATATTAATATTATTCTTTATTTAAAAGGAATAGTTCAAAATGGAATGTTCCTTTTTTTCCCTTCTAAAACCTTGTTGAAATGTCACCAAAAAGTGCAGAAGCATTTCAAGGCACAAGAGCAAAGAAAAAGAGGTGTGGTGTCATCAGTTTGTCAGAGCTGTGACTGGATTTGTGGAAAATGGGAAGTGGGTGGAAGGGTGTTGACATATAATTAGAGTTGAGGAGGAAATGGCCCAGAAGATGGTCCTAGGAGAGACATAATTGATGTGGCTTTGTTTCCTTTTCAGAGCCCTGGAGAGCAAGGACAGTCAGAATCCTTGGATAGGGATCGCCCAAGAACAGGGCTGACCCAGGAAAGGATGATTAATCAGAGAATCCTCCTCACAAAGCCTCCCTGGCCCCCAGTGCTTCCTACCTGCCATGTGCTGAGTAGCTCACACAGCAGCCATTTCCCAGGCAAATGTTGGAACCCTGAATACATTCTATTACATTTAGGGCAGAACTGAGCTTTTGATGTGATCAATATTCCTGACTTACCCAGCATATCCTAGCTTCTAAGATACTTGTGTGGGCTTGTCTGCTCTCTAGCCAAGAGCCTCAGAGCAAAGATCATCAGTTGAAGTACTTGTCTGTACAAGCAGAGCTCCTAGCCAACTCTTTCATAAGTGAAGGGTGAAGGTCCAAGAGAAGAATGCTCACATATGTGGTAAAGGAAAAATACCAACCCACTGCTAATGGGAGGCAATTTAGTTTTCATTTTCAAGTAAGAATGGACTTCCAAAGTTACATCAAATATTTGATAATACCAGAACAAAAATGTGTTGTTAGTCATTCAGTCACGTCTGACTCTGTGACCCCATGGACTATAACCCACCAAGCTATTCAGTTCATGGGATTCTCCAGGCAAGAATGCTGGAGTGGGTTGCCATTTCCTACTTCAGAGGATCTTCCCAACCTAGGGACTGAACCCTGGTCTCCTGCATTGCAGGCAGCCTCTTTACCATCTGAGTCATCAAGGAAGCCCTAAAGTGAAAATGGATCTAAATAGATAAAAAACATGACTATTTTGAGAAGAAACAGTAATTCAGAGTAGAATTTAAAAAAGAATGGCTTAGTATTCATTTAAAGGTGTAAATATATAATACAATGAAAACCTAAAAATCTGTCATCAAAAACAAAAACAGAGATAAAGAGTTATTTAAAATTAAACTGTGATTTATTAGAAAAAAAAAAGAAAGGTCCACTGAATAAATGAAGATAAAAAGAGGTGTTTTTCCAAATATTCAGCATAAAACTAATGAGTTAGAAACTATTAAAAAGGAATTATAAAAGATGGCAAATATCAAATATGATAAGAACAAGAAGTAAAATGATAATAACAATAATAATAATTAAAAGTACCTTTTCAAAGTTAAACCTTCAAATAATGAGGTATTAATTGCTAAATACAAATATGAAAAATGACTCACAGACTTTATAAGAATCTTGAAAAGTGTAAATATTTTTAAAAGCAATTTTTAAAAAGGCTCACTGTGTAATTTTTAATCCAATTCTGGACAAGTTTATAGTTAAGAGGTTGCTGCTAAAATTATTCTAGGACAGTAAGAATAACCCAAGATTGCCCCAGACACAGTGTGACTTCTGGTAACTATATCTGTAAAGCAATGAAATTGAGTTGGCATCCAAATTCCCATCAGCAACACTAGATACTAGAAGACAGATAAACATATTTTCAGTGTACTTAGGGAAAATTATTGTAAGCATAAAATTTTATAGGAAGTCAGCATTATGTCAAATACAAGGACAATATGAATTTTCACATATCTATATAGTCTCAGAAAATGTACCTTTTGTAAATTCTTCCTGGAAAAAAAAAAGGTTTATATAATGCTTAGATGAAAATAGTAAGCAGACAAGATGAATAGTTAAGATCAAAGAAACAATAGAAACAAGGAAAAGAAGTCCTAGTTTAACAGCTAAGTATGCAGTCATCCCCTAGAGCAAATGGTTTATGCTTTAGCAGAAAGGAGTAGGCCTCATGCAAGGCCAGTCTTTAGAAGAGCATGGACTGAATGTAATAAGTAGTTTAGTTAGAAGAAATGCCCATGTATAAATGGGAAGGAAATTGAAAAAATAGAGGGATATATGTATATGTGAGGCTGACTCACTTTTCTGTACAGCAGAAACTAGCACAGCATTGTAAAGCAATTATACTCCAATAAAAATTAATTAAAAAAAAGAAATGTCTGTATTAAAGGTGTAATAAAAGTGAGTGCCTAGGGAAAAGGCAAGGTAATGATAACTCTTTAGTTCAGTTCAGTTGCTCAGTCGTGTCCGACTCTTAGCAGCCCCATGAATTGCAGCACTCCAGGCCTCCCTGTCCATCACCAACTCCCGGAGTTCACCCAAACTCTTGTCCATTGAGTTGGTGATGCCATCCAGCCATCTTATCCTCTGTTGTCCCCTTCTCCTCCTGCCCCCAATCCCTCCCAACATCAGAGTCCTTTCCAATGAGTCAACTCTTCGCATGAGGTAGCCAAAGTATTGAGTTTAAGCTTTAGCTTCACTCTTTCCAAAAAACACCCAGGACTTATCTCCTTTAGAATGGACTCTTGCAGTCCAAGGGACTCTCAAGAGCATCAATTCTTCCGTGCTCAGCTTTCTTCCAGTCCAACTCTCACATCCATACATGACCACTGGAAAAACCATAGCCTTGACTAGATGGACCTTTGTTGGCAAAGTAATGCTGCTGCTAAGTCGCTTCAGTCGTGTCCGACTCTGTGCGACCCCATAGACGGCAGCCCACCAGGCTCCCCCGTCCCTGGGATTCTCCAGGCAAGAACACTGGAGTGGGTTGCCATTTCCTCCTCCAATGCATGAATGTGAAAAGGGAAAGTGAAGTCGCTCAGTTGTGTCCGACTCTTAGCGACCCCATGGACTGCAGCCTACCAGGCTCCTCTATCCATGGGATTTTCCAGGCAAGAGTACTGGAGTGGGGTGCCATCGCCTCTCTAGGTAAATGCTTGGCTTTTGGAAGAATATTTAGTTAGGTTGTGTGGCTGAGAACTTTTATGTTATATTCCTCTGAATTGCCTTTTTTTTTTTTTTTAACCATATGTTAAGCTCATGTTTTGTAACTATAAACTTTTTAACCCAGAAATATAATTGTCCAAGCTATATATAGTTTCATGTTGAGATTAATAGAATCACACCACATATAATGTTTTACAGTTTCTTTTTTAATTGAATAACATGTTGTTTTAGTTAGTTTTCCATGTCTACAAAAGTAGTTCTAACATCCATTTTTAAAACAGAATGATTTGACTGTATCATATTTTATCAAACATTTTCCTTTCTCCTGAGAGCACAGATAGGTCCCATGTATTTAATATTATAAATTATGTGCAGTAATGTACCTCCACATTTATTATTGCATGATTTGAAAATGTCAATTTAGACTAAGTTTAAGGAAAGAAAAGAATTATGAGGTAAACTGGTATGAATATATATATACATTATATATGTGTATATATATAGTGTGTGTGTGTGTGTATATATATATATATATATATATATATATATATAACTACACACACTTCCGAAGTATTTAAACCAATAAAAACACCCCAAAAGGCACATGGTAGTGCCTGTACCATATCCACACCAACACTAAAATTTAACATGCATCAGAACAAATTGGATAACTTATTAAAATAGAGGCAGCTGGTCCCTCAGCAGGTGGAGGTAAACGCTGGGATCTGCAAGTCCCCAGGTGATGCTGATGTTGCAGGTCAAGGAACTTCTCTTTGTGAACCACTGTATTATGAATTAGAAAATGCATTCTTTTTTTTTTTTTATCAAATATCACACTTGCTTCACGCTGTGCATATTGCTGTGAGCTTTGCAAATTGTAATGAGTGATGGATTATATTTAACTGTTAGTACAGAGACATAATTACAATTGTTTATATAAACTACATGTTTTTTTCCTTAAAAAAGAAAGTCTAGAGGTGCCCCAAGGACATAGACAAATTCATCAGAGACTTCCTCTTTTCTGCTCCACCGTCCTTGGCATATTACTTCCTTGTTTAAGGTTGTCTCACGGTCCAAGAGGGCTGCTGCAGCCCTCACTATCTTGTTTGTGTTCTGGGTAGAAGGGAGGAAGTACTGAAAATGAAAGTCGCTCAGTCACGTCCAACTCTTTGTGACCCCAGACTATACAGTAGACCATCCCCATGGAAAAGAAATGCAAAAAAGCAAACTGGCTGTCTGGGGAGGCCTTACAAATAGCTATGAAAAGAAGAGAAGTGAAAAGCAAAGGAGAAAAGGAAAGAAAATTCTGAATGCAGAGTTCCAAAGAATAGCAATAAGAGATAAGAAAGCCTTCTTCAGCGATCAGTGCAAAGAAATAGAGGAAAACAACAGAATGGGAAAGACTAGAGATCTCGTCAAGAAAATCAGAGATACCAAGGGAACATTTCATGCAAAGATGAGCTCGATAAAGGACAGAAATGGTATGGACCTAACAGAAGCAGAAGATATTAAGAAGAGATGGCAAGGATACACAAAAGAACTGTACAAAAAAGATCTTCACGACCAAGATAATCATGATGGTGTGATCACTGACCTAGAGCCAGATATCCTGGAATGTGAAGTCAAGTGGGCCTTAGAAAGCATCACTACTAACAAAGCTAGTGGAGGTGATGGAATTCCAGTTTAGCTATTCCAAATCCTGAGAGATGATGCTGTGAAAGTGCTACACTCAATGTGCCAGCAAATTTGGAAAACTCAGCAGTGGCCACAGGACTGGAAAAGGTCAGTTTTCATTCCAATCCCAAAGAAAGGCAATGCCAAAGAATGCTCAAACTACCGCACAATTGCGCTCATCTCACACGCTAGTAAAGTAATGCTCAAAATTCTCCAAGCCAGGCTTCAGCAATACGTGAACCGTGAACTTCCCAATGTTCAAGCTGGTTTTAGAAAAGGCAGAGGAACCAGAGATCAAATTGCCAACATCTGCTGGATCATTGAAAAAGCAAGAGAGTTCCAGAAAAACATCTATTTCTGCTTTATTGACTATGCCAAAGCCTATGACTGTGTGGATCACAATAAACTGTGGAAAATTCTGAAAGAGATGGGAATACCAGACCAGCTGACCTGCCTCTTGAGAAATTTGTATGCAGGTCAGGAAGCAACAGTTAGAATTGGACATGGAACAACAGACTGGTTCCAAATAGGAAAAGGAGTACGTCAAGGCTGTATATTGTCACCCTGTTTATTTAACTTATATGCAGAGTATATCATGAGAACTGCTGGACTGGTAGAAACACAAGCTGGAATCAAGATTGCTGGGAGAAATAGCAATAACCTCAGATATGCAGATGATACCACCCGTATGGCAGAAAGTGAAGAGGAACTCAAAAGCCTCTTGATGAAAGTGAAAGTGGAGAGTGAAAAAGTTGGCTTAAAGCTCAACATTCAGGAAACGAAGATCATGGCATCCGGTCCCATCATTTCATGGGAAATAGATGGGGAAACAGTGGAAACAGTGTGACTTTATTTTTCTGGGCTCCAAAATCACTACAGATGGTGACTGCAGCCATGAAATTAAAAGACACTTACTCCTTGGAAGGAAAGTTATGACGAACCTAGATAGCATATTCAAAAGCAGAGGCATTACTTTGCCAACAAAGGTCCGTCTACTCAAGGCTATGGTTTTTCCTGTGGTCATGTATGGATGTGAGAGTTGGACTGTGAAGAAGGCTGAGCGCTGAAGAATTGATGCTTTTGAACTGTGGTGTTGGAGAAGACTCTTGAGAGTCCCTTGGACTGCAAGGAGATCCAACCAGTCCATTCTGAAGGAGATCAGCCCTGGGATTTCTTTGGAAGGAATGATACTAAAGCTCAAACTCCAGTACTTCAGCCACCTCATGCAAAGAGTTGACTCTTTGGAAAAGACTCTGATGCTGGGAGGGATTGGGGGCAGGAGGAGAGGGGGACGGCAGAGGATGAGATGGCTGGATGGCATCACTGACTTGATGGATGTGTGAGTCTAAGTGAACTCTGGGAGTTGGTGATGGACAAGGAGGCCTGGCGTGCTGCGATTCATGGGGTCGCAAAGAGTCGGACATGACTGAGTGACTGATCTGATCTGATCTGAGCCTTTCCCTTTCCAGGGGATCTTCCCAACCCAAGGATTGAACCCAGGTTCCCTGCATTTCAGGTGGATTCTTTACCAGCTGAGCCACAAGGGAAGTCCAAGGAAGCAGTAGCAAGAACCAAAAATTCATTTTTAACTGAGAACATTCTATTTGAATTATCGTTAAGCTACTTCATTTATAAAGTAAGAAGTGTGCAATAGCATATAACTCCATTGTCCCTCCCATTCTTTGTACTCTTGTAATTTATTTCCTCTATGTAGTAAAAGCTAGCAATAGATTGTTATTTTTGTTTCTGATTGTCAATAACCTTATGAAGAAATTTAGAGGGAAAGAGAATCTTTGTATTTACCCACCTTTCATCCTGGCCAGTGCATTTCATCCTCTTTGGTGAATCAGCCTGCTTTCTGAAATTATTTCTCATTAGCCTGAAGAATCTTCCTTAGCATTCCTTGGAATGAGAGTCTCCCAGGGAGAAATTCTCTTAGATTTTGTGTATTTGAAAACATCTTTATTGCATCTTAATTCTTTTTTTTTTTTAATTTAGTTTTATTTAACTTTACAATATTGTATTGGTTTTGCCATATATCAAAATGAATCTGCCACAGGTACACATGTGTTCCCCATCCTGAACCCTCCTCCCTCCCCATACCCTCCCTCTGGGTCGTCCCAGTGCACCAGCCCCAAGCATCCAGTATCGTGCATCGAACCTGGACTGGCGACTCGTTTCATATATGATATTATACATATTTCAATGCCATTCTCCCAAATCATCCCACCCTCTCCCTTTCCCACAGAGTCCAAAAGACTGTAGCAGATGAATGGATAAGAAAGCTGTGGTACATATACACAATGGAGTATTACTCAGCCATTAAAAAGAATACATTTGAATCAGTTCTAACGAGGTGGATGAAACTGGAGCCTATTACACAGAGTGAAGTAAGCCAGAAAGAAAAACACCAAGACAGTATACTAACGCATATATATGGAATTTAGAAAGATGGTAACAATAACCCTGTATACGAGACAGCAAAAGAGGCACTGATGTATAGAACAGTCTTTTGCATCTTAATTCTTGAATGATGTTTCCACAGGGTATAGAATTCTAAGCTGACAGTTTTGACACATTTTAAATTTTCATTTTTTAGAAATGAAAAACTTAAAGTTTCCATATCTGGAAGCTAGGGATTATCTGTGTTGTCTTCATTCTAACTACCACAATAGCACCCTCTCTTCCCCATCCCACACATTTGACTATAATCACAGTGATTTGTTTTCTTGTTTTCCATATATAGCCAGTGATTTCTAAACTCATTCAATTGTTCATTTTGTTTAATAATAGTCCTGCACCTCTTCCAGCCAATATCTGTGATTAATAACCAAATACTCTTCTTTCTTAAAAATCCATTCCAAATACATTTTATGTGTGAAGGATTTTTTTACAATGATCTCTAAACTCTCTGAACTCCCAACACACTTTGTCTGACCCTACCTGATGGTGTTCATCCTTACAGAATACTTATGTCACTATCCTGTCTGCTCTAAAGTGTCGGAGCTGGAGGTAAACTCTGTTACATAGTTATACTATCTTGTTCATTTTTCTATTTTCTTAATTTCTAACATGCTTATTCCATAAATAACATGAATGATTTTGTATTCAAAAATATTCCTTGGAAAATGCGATTAGCATAACAGGTATGTTGTTAACTACAGTAACTTGGCTTATGCTACTTTGTGAGTTTTAAATGACTAACATAATTTCCACTTGAATATTTCCTTTTGAATTTAAATAGAGACAATTGACATGATTGATCGATGGCCTAGGGCATGCCTCTCTGCAGTGGGCACTGTGCTGCCTGGTCCTCCTTCAAGCATGAAGGACTTGTTCTCCAGTTTCTGGGGGAGAAAATGTCAGGCAGCCCTCAGCTGTCAATGCTTTACAGGTTCTCTGCAGAGAATCTTGCAAGACTGGATTCCTGGGCAATCTTTAGCCATAACAACTGATCAAGAGGACATAAAGTTCAGCTCCTTCACCCCAACGTGAGAGAGAGAAACCCATGGGAGGTTGAAAGTGAAAGTGTTAGTCACTCAATCATGTCCAACTCTTGGTGACCCCATGGACTATATTCCACCTGACTCATGTGTCCATGGGGTTCTCTAAGCAAGAATATTGGAGTGGGTTGCCAATCCCTTCTCCAGGGGATCTTCCTAACCCAGGGATCCACCTGAGGTCTCCTGCATTGCAGGCAGATACATTATCCATCTGAGGCACCTGGAAGCCACCTTCCATGGTTAACGGGAGCTTTATTTACACTGTATCACAGCTTGGCTTCTCCCCCTGCCTGGGTCTATTCTTCCCTCCACATGTTGATTTCTGGAGTCCTTCATAGCACACTTCCTCCTCTATCTCTCATCTACATTACAAAGACTGTTTTCTGGAGAACCCATGTGGCAGTACAAAATTATGATCCAAATCAGATGCTAAATATTAAGTGGTCTTTCTCTTTTTCCCATTAATTTTTTTTTTTTATTGGAGTATAGATGATTAGCAACGTTGTTAGACTAAGGGAAAGTGAAAGTGTTAGTCGGTTGTGTCCAACTTTTTGCCACCCCATGGACTGTAGCCCGCCAGGCTTCTCTGTCCATGGGCTTCTCCAGGCAAGAATACTGGAGTGGGTAGCCATTCCCTTCTCCAAGGGATCTTACCGACAGAGATCAAACCCAGTCTCCCAAATTGCAGGCAGATTTTTTGCTGTCTGAGCGCCAGTCTCAGGCATACAGCAAAGTGATACAGTTATACATATATCTGTTCCTTTTCAAATTCTATTCATGTGTTGTTACAGAATATTGAGTTCACTGTACTATGCACTAGTTTGTTGTTGTTCAGTCGCTCAGTTGTGTCCAACTTTCTGTGTCCTCCTGATGGCACCAGGCCAGCCTTTCTTGTCCTTCCTCATCTCCCAGAGCTTGTTGAACTTTTGTCCACTGATTTGGTGATGCCATCCAACCATTTCATCTCCTGTCATCCCCATTTCCTCCTGCCTTCAATCTTTCCCAGCATCAGGGTCTTTTCTAATGAGCCGGCTTTTCACATCAGGTGGCCAAAGTATTAGGGCTTCAGCTTCAGCATCAGTCCTTCCCACAAATATTCAGGATTGATTGCCTTTTGTCTTGATCTCCTTGCAGTCCAAGGGACTCTCAAGAATCTTCACCAATGACACAGTTCAAAAGCATCAATTCTTCAGTACTCAGCCTTCTTTATGGTCCACCTCTAACATACATGACTACTGGAAAAATGATAGCTTTGACTATACAGACCTTTGTTGACAAAGTAATTTCTCTACTTTTTAATAGGCTGTCTAGGTTTGTCACAGATTTTCTTCCAAGGAGCAAGCATCTTTCAATTTCATGGCTGCAGTCACCATCTGCAGTGATTTTGGAGCCCAAGAAAATAAAGTCTGTCACTGTTTCCACTGTTTCCCTATCTATTTGCCATTAAGTGATGGAATTGGTTGCTGTGATCTTCGTTTTTTGAATGTTCAGTTTTAAACCAGCTTTTTCACTCTACTCTTTCAATTTCATCCAAAGGCTCTTTAGTTCCTCTTACGGCTTTCTGCCATAAGGGTGGTGTCAACTGCATATCTGAAGTTATTGATATTTTTCCTGGAAATCTTGATTCCAGCTTGTGCTTCATCCAGACCAGCATTTTGCATGATGTACTCTGCATATAAGTTAAATAAGTAGGGTGATAATATACACCCTTGACGTATTCCTTTCCCTATTTGGAACCAGTCCGTTGTTCCATGTCCAGTTCTAACTGTTGCTTCTTGACCTGCATACAGGTTTCCCAGGAGGCAGGTGAGATGGTTTGGTATTCCCATCTCTTTAAGAATTTTCTATAGTTTGTTGTGATCCACAACAAAGTGCAAGGCTTTGTTCCCCAACATAGTCAAAGGCTTTATTGTAGTCAGTGAAGCAGAAATAGATGTTTTTATGGAATTCTCTTGCTTTTTTCCTGATCCAGTGGATATTGGCAATTTGATCCCTGGTTCCTCTGCCTTTCTAAATCCAGCTTGAATATCTTGGAGTTCTTGGTTTATGTACTGTTGAAGACTAGCATGGAGAATTTTGAGCATTACTTTTCTAGAATGTGAGATAGGTACAATTGTGCAGTAGTTTGAACATTCCTTGGCATTGCCTTTCTTTGGGATTGGAATGAAAACTGACCATTTCCAGTCCTGTGGCCACTGCTGAGTTTTCCAAATTTGCTGGCGTATTGAGTGCAGCACTTCCACAGCATCATCATTTAGGATTTGCAATAGCTCAACTGGAATTCCATCACCTTCACTACTAGCTTTGTTTGTAGTGATGCTTCCTAAGGCCTTTTTTACGTCATACTCCAGGATGTCTGGCTCTAGGTGATGATCACACCATCATGGTTATCTGGGTCATGAAGATCTTTTTCGTATAGTTCTTCTGTGTATTCTAGCCACCTCTTCTTAATAGCCCTGCTTCTGTTAGGTCCATACCATTTTTGTCCTTTATTGTATCCATCTTTGCATGCAATGTTCCCTTGGTATCTCTAATTTTCTTGAAGAGATTTCTAGTGTTTCCCATTGTATTATTTTTCTCTAATTCTTTGCACTTATCACTGAGGAAGGCTTGCTATTCTTTGGAACTCTGCATTCAGATGGATATTTTTCCTTTTCTTCTTTGCCTTTCACTTCTTTTCTTTTCTCAGCTATTTGTTAGGTCACTTCAGACAACCATTTCCCTTTTTGCATTTCTTTTTTTGATAACCACCTCCTATACAATGTTATGAACCTCTGTCCATAGTTCTTCAGGCACTCTGTCTATCAGATCTAATCCCTGGAATATATTTGTCATTTCTACTGTATAATTGTAAGGGATTTGATTTAGGTCATATATGAATGGCTAAGTGGTTTTCCCTACTTTCTTCAATTTAAGTCTGAATTTTTCAATAAGGAGTTCATGGTCTGAGCCACATTCAGCTCCAGTCCTGTTTTTGCTGACCGTATAGACCATCTTCAGCTGCAAAGAATATTATCAATCTGATTTTGGTATTGACCATCTGGTGATGTCCATGTGTAGAGTCATCTCTTCTGTTGTTGAAAGAGGACGTTTGCTATGACCAGTGTGTTCTCTTGGCAAAACTCTGTTAGCTTTTGTCCTGCTTCATTTTGTACTCCCAAGGCCAAACTTGCCTGTTACTCCAGATATATCTTGACTTCCTACATTTGCAATCCAGTAGTTACCTGTTGACTGTTTTATATATAGTAGTGTGTATTTGTTAATCTCAACCTCTTAATTTATCCCCCTACCCCCTCAACTTTCCCCTTTTGTAATCATAAATTTGTTGTCTGTGTCTGTGAGTTTATTTTTGCTTTGTAAAATGTTCATTTGTATCATTTTTGTTTTTAAGATTCTACAGATGAGTGATATCATATGATGTTTCTCTTTGTCTGATGTATTTCACTTAGTATGATAATTTCTAGGTTCATCTATGTTGGTGCAAATAGCATTATCTTTCTCCTGCTAGATAATATAATTTAAAGTTCTTCCCTTCCTTCCTATACCCCTGATCAATTAGTGTGTACAGTAAAGATGCAAACAAAAGACTCTATTAGTTTAACAATAACTTTATAAGTTCACATTCTAGAAGTTACAATGAATTCTAAAGTCTTATTTGCCTCATATTATTCATATTCCAGTTACTTCTTATTTTCTCATATGGTCCAGTGCATAGTGAAAAGAATATGTGTAACTCAGGTTCCTTTGTGAACATCAGGGTAATGACCCTCCACAAACAGTTAATGTGGGTACACATGCATATTCCAGAATTTGGCCTGAGTTGGCATTTGCCAGGCAGTTTGACATTGCAGAGTTTCAAGGAAGATGAACTATAGGTATTTATAGAACTGGTCTCATAAAGCTTTTTTGTAAAAACTGATCCCTTTTCCACCTGCTGACTGAGGCAATATTTGACTATTGTAGTACATAGCAGAGATCGATCATGCCTTTTTACTAGGATAAAAATAAAAACAAATTCAAGAGAGATGGGGAAAAGCTTTTTTGTTCCCTTTAATACTTATTCGGACTGCTTAGATCTGAGTTTTAAATTGAACTTGAGCCTTTTCAGATTTCTGTTCCTTTCACAGACAGAGGAAAAAAAAAAACATTCTCAGTTTCAATAAAGAAAATAAAAGTAGATACATCAGCTTAGTGCACACTGCCTTTTTAGTATATTGGAAAAAATGGGTTTCTCATGAGACTTAAAATTTTCTTTTCTGCTGTGCAAGACTCAGTTTTACCATAAACGAGAGCTATAAAAAAAAGAAAAAGTATATAACAAAATTCAGAGACTAGAGACAAGATGGGGACATACAGGTACCCTAAGGAATCAAAGTGTAGTTAAACTAGGGTTGGATTAATGAGAACAAAAATCAGTGCTTTCATTATGAACTTCTAGATATGGGGATATAGAAATAGCCAGAATGAGTCACAGTAAAAACATTTCCCAGAAGGTAAATGAATTTTGATTCCAAGAGTGTGGAGTTGGGTGGCCCCTGTTATCAGAAAATAAAAGGGAAATGCAAGATGTAACACCCAGGTGTTACATCCAGTAGTAAAAGAGCCCCTAGTCCATGGAATTCCCACAGTGGAGCAGAGTCTCCATATCATTTTTGTGGAGCTCCTGTGAAGACCATAAGATACCACTTCAATTTTTGTATGTATATATAAAATGTTTTCACACATAAGTAAATACTACTCGTAAAAAAGTTCATTTCAGTTTGAAATTCCCATTCTTCAAACCTTGATATGTTCCTCTATATTGAAGAAATTATTTCTTGTATCATTTAATTTTGCTAAAGGGCTATTCTGACTAATAAAGTAAACATGACAAATATTTTCTCAGAACTTCTACTTGGATGATGAAACTAGAGTGATTCTGGTCATATGGATGAATATTTAGTGTTTATGAGATAAGCAAAGTTTTAGGTAGAAAAGTCCATTCTGAAAAACCAAGCTATAAGCAGCATCTTTCTTGGGGAATTTAAATGGAATTGAAAAAAGTAAGAGAAGAGAGAGAACAGAGGACCAAGATTTATTCACTGGATTTTTTTTTGAGAGGGAGTAATATTTTATAATACTCATTGTTTCCATGTTTGTCTTTGCTCCTGCATGCACACTCAGTCATTTTCAACTTTTGTGACCCCATGGATTGTGGCCCACCAGGCTCCTCTGTCCATGGGACTTTCCAGGCAAGAATACTGCAGTAGGTTACCATTTCCTCCTCCAGAGGATCTTCCCAACCAAGAGATCAAACCTGCATCTCCTGCATTGGCAGGCAAATTATCTTTGTTCAGGAAGCCATAAAAAAAGTAAAAATAGCTTGGCAACTTATAAACAGCAGAAACTTATCTCCCAGGTTCTAGAGGTTAGAAGTCTGGAAACAGGGTATCAACATGGTGAGGACTCTCTTCCAGGTGGGAGCTGCCATCTGCAGAGTGTGTATCAATGGCAGAGGGGGCAAGTGAGTTCTCAGGACTTCTTGTTTTGGTTCAGTTGCTAAGTCATGTCTGACTCTTTGTAACCCAATGGACTGCAGGACACCAGGCTTCTCTGTCCATCACCAACTCCTGGAGCTTGCTCAAATTCATGTCCATCAAGTCGGTGATGCCATCCAACTATCTCATCCTCTTTCGCCCCTTTCTCCTCCTTCCTTCAGTCTTTCCCAGCATCACAGTCTTTTCCAATGAGTACGCTCTTCGCAACAGGTGGCTAAAGTACTGGAGCTTCACCTTCAGCATCAGTCCTTCCAATGAATATTCAGGATTGATTTCCTTTAAGATTGACTGGCTTGATCTCCTCAACATCCAAGGAATTCTCAAGAGTCTTCTCCAACACCATAGTTAAAAAGCATCAGTTCTTAAGCACTCAGCCCTCTTTATGATACAGATGTCATATCTGTACATGACTACTGGAAACATCATAGCTTTAACTACAGAGACTTTTATCGGCAATATGGTGTCTCTACTTTTTAATATGCTTTCTAGGTTGGTCATAGCTTTTCTTCCGAGGAGCAAGCATCTTTTAATTTCATGGCTGCAGTCACCATCTGCAGTGATTTTGGAACCCAAGAAAATAAAGTGTGTCACTGTTTCCAGTTCATTTTTCCATGTTTGGTTCTAACTGTTGCTTCTTGGCCTGCATACAGGTTTCTCAGGAGGCAGGTAAGGTGGCCTGATATTCCTATCTCTTGAATAATTTTCCACAGTTTGTTTTGATCTATACAATCATAGGCTGTAGTGTATTCATTGAAGCAGAAGCATCTGTTTTTCTGGTTTTCTCTGAGAAGGCCTTACAAAAACATTCAGAACTGCATGTTTCTTATATAAGTAAAAACAAAACAAAACAAAATAAGGCGCTATAGATACCAAGGGAATATTTCATGCAAAATCAGCACAATAAAAGACAGAAATGGTGTGGACCTAACAAGCAGAAGGCAAAAGATATTAAGAGGTGACAAGAATACACAGAACTATACAAAAAAGGTCTTAATAATCTGGATAACCACGATGGTGTGGTCACTCACCTAGAGTAGACATCCTGGAGTGTGAAGTCAAGTGGGCCTTAGGAAGTATTACTGTGAACAGAGCTAGTGGAGGTGATAGAATTGCAGCTGAGCTATTTAAAATCTGAAGAGATTATGCTTTTAAAGTGCTGCACTCAATATGCCAGCAAAAGTAGAAAACTCAACAGTGGCCTCAAGACTAGAAAATGTCAGTTTGTATTCCAATCCCAAAGAAGAGTGGTAGCAAAAAACGTCCATGTTGCTGCTGCTGCTGCTAAGTCACTTCAGTCGTGTCTGACTCTGTGCGACCCCATAGACGGCAGCCCACCAGGCTCCCCCGTCCCTGGGATTCTCCAGGCAAGAATACCGGAGTGGGTTGCCATTTTCTTCTCCAATGCATGAAAGTGAAAAGTGAAAGTGAAGTCACTCAGTTGTGTCCAACTCTTAGCAACCCCATGGACTGCAGCCTACCAGGCTCCTCTGTCCATGGATTTTCCAGGCAAGAGTACTGGAGTAGGGTGCCATTGCCTTACTACTGTACAATTGTGCTCATCTCCCATGCTACCAAGGGATCTCATTTATAAGTGCACTAATCCCTTTCTTGAGGGCTCTATCCTCATTACCTAATCACCTCCCAAAGGCCCCACCTTCAAATATCATCACAGTGGGGAATAGGTTCCAATATTTGACTCTTGGGATGTACAGAGATGTTCAATTTCTATGAGTGCTCAGAAATTTTGAAATTAGGAAACAGTTATGGCACCCGATTCCAGTACTCTTGCCTGGAAAATCCCATGGACGGAGGAGCCTGGTAGGCTGCAGTCCATGGGGTCGCTAAGAGTTGGACACAACTGAGTGACTTCACTTTCACTTTTCACTTTCATGCATTGGAGAAGGAAATGGCAACCCACTCCAGTGTTCTTGTCTGCAGAATCCCAGGGACAGGGGAGCCTGGTGGGCTGCCATCTATGGGGTCCCACAGAGTCGGACACGACTGAAGTGACTTAGCAGTAGCAGCAACAGTATAGAAACTAACCATGAAGACTCTTTGGGTGCTCTGCAGACCAAGTTTAAAAAACAATTATCCAGATTGAAAAGTATTACCCCAGTCCTCCCAGAGCATCAGGGAAAGCTTCAGAGGAAAGGTAAGACCGGAGTTAAGAGCTTGTCTGGGGCAGAGTCTGAGTGGACAGTGAGGGACCATTTAGCCTGTGCCTCATATTTTAAACAGACACTAGATGTAAATTTGTCTTTATCGTCAAACAAGGCAAATATATTAGAAACCTGTGTGTAAGTTTGTATGTGTATGTTTGCCAAGTGTGTTATTTTGTTATGTGTAAGCATTATACATATATAACATTTTAAACCCTGTCAATAGTTTTTTTACCTTTTGAATAGTAGCAGTGTGCTGCTGCTACTGCTAAGTTGCTTCAGTCATGTCCCACTCTGTGTGACCCCACAGACAGCAGCCCACCAGGCTCCCCCGTCCCTGGGATTCTCCAGGCAAGAACACTGGAGTGGGTTGCCATTTCCTTCTCCAATGTATGAAAGTGAAAAGTGAAAGTGAAGTCGCTCAGTCGAGTCCGACTCTTAGCAACCCCACGGACCGCAGCCCACCAGGCTCCTCCGTCCATGGGATTTTCCAGTCAAGAACATTGGAGTGGGGTGCCATTGCCTTCTCCGAGTAGCAGTATAGTTATTCAGAAAATGGAAGAGATTCAGACTTTCACAGCTCCTTAAAGGACCTAGTTAGGAGTTTATTTATCTTACAGAATTAGATGTAAACATGAAGCCAACATCATTCTTCCCTTTCTCATACAGGAGAGGCTGTAATAGTTCACTGTAGAGCAGGCACTGTTCCTCTGTGTATTCACTTGTCTTAAATGTACTCACACCATCCTTTTCTACCCACACGACCCACCATCCCACCCCTGAACCTCACTCCTGAACCTCAACTCCCATGACCTTCTTCATCTTAAAAAGTATACTCCATAAGAAATTGTTAAGCCTAAGAAAGAGTGTATTCATCTACTCATGAGTTGAATTTTATGTTAAAAACCTCTGGTATTCAATCAATATTTGAATGATACTATAGGCCAGGCAGTATTCTAGGTCCTGTGATAAACAGTGAGCAAGATAGAAAAAAGTCAGTATCCTAATGAAGCTTATAATTTAAAGTATAATATTGTGCCTGTTATTCACATAATTTTATGTGCATATGGAACTTGGTCATTAGATGGTTCTCTGGTAATACATTTCATAAAGTAAAAAAAAAAAAAGAAGAAGCAATGACCTTCCTGCCAGCCTTCAAAGAGGCAAAGTTTAGATTAAGCATATGGAAATGGTTTGTGTGACAAGATTGTTAAGAACCTCAGAAACAAACAAAAAAAAAATGGTTAGGAGAGATTTGTTCTCTCAAGTCAGACATCAAATTTTCTTGCAAAATTATTCCCTCCAGGAGGAAAATCTCTGTCAGTAACAGTGAAAAGTAACATCGATTTTAATGCAATGTTTCCACAGTTGTCATTTTTTGGAAGTTCACTTGAAAAATATGTAACTTTTCTCCTAAGGTGAAGTTCTGCTTTTCCCAAAGACATACTTAAACAGACTGTCAGTTGGGTGTGGGAGCAGTAAATAGACACGCTGGCTCTAAATTCTCACGTTGCCCACTAACACATGTGTTTTCTCAGAGTCTATTTAGCCCGGCAGGAGACGTTATGATGCCACTGAGAGCCAAGCTGCCACCCACCAAGGCAGGATGTTTGCACTGCTTCCTTAATTACCTCAGTTGTGCATATGGCCGAGCATTTACTGTATATGAAGAACCTATGATGTGTGGATCATTCTGTGGCAGAACCTACATTTTAGTTATTTTGTTATAAGCCAAGAAACTAGGTGAAAATGTGTAGATGAGAAAAAGAAGTAAATTCACTTAAAAAAAAAAAAAAGCCTACATGCATTTAAAGGTAAAAATGGATGTGTGTTCCTCTACGTATGTGTGTGTGTGTATATATATATGCTGCTAAGTCACTTCAGTCGTGTCCGACTCTGTGCGACCCCATAGACGGCAGCCTACCAGGCTCTCCAGTCCCATCCCTGGGATTCTCCAGGCAAGAACGCTGGAGTGGGTTTCGATTTCCTTCTCCAAGGCATGAAAGTGAAAAGTGAAAGTGAAGTCGCTCAGTCGTGTCCGACCCTCAGTGACCCCATGGACTGCAGCCTTCCAGGCTCCTCCATCCATGGGATTTTCTAGGCAGGAGTACTGGAGTGGGGTGCCATTGCCTTCTCCATATATATATATACATATATATATATGTATATATATAGTTACTTTACAATGTTGTGTTATGATATTTCGTGCTGTACAGCAAAGTGAATTGATGATACATATACACATATATCCTCTGTTTTGGGTGTCCTGTCCATTTAGGTCACCACAGAGCAGTGAGTAGAGTTCGCTGAGTTACACAGTAGGTTCTCATTTGTCATTTATTTTATACATAGTATCAATAGTGTATATATGTCAATCCCAGTCTCCTGATTCATCCTAGCTCTCCTTCCCCGCTTGGTGCAGATGTGTTTATTCTCCGTGTCTCTATTTTTCTGCTTTACAAATAAGTTAATCTGTACTGTTTTTCTAGACTTCATGTTTATGTATTAATATATGATACTTATTTTTCTTCTTCTGACTTACCTCACTCTGTATGACAGTCTCTAGGTCTCTCCACATCTCTTAAAATGGCACAATTTTGTCCCTTTTTATGTTTGAGTAGCCTTCCATTGTATATATGTGTCACATCTTATCTATCCATTCATCTGTCTGTGGACATTTAGATATCTTCCATGTCCTGGATATTATAAATATTGCTGCAGTGAACATTGGTGTGCATGTGTTAGCAATGTTTCATAGCAGCATACAACATACTGTCTCCCAGTAGAAGCCTGCCATCATCCCCCATTCCCATTCCCCCTGCTGGTTCTAGAGAGGCACATGAAACCTGGCCAGAGAGTGTACTTCTCAAGTTTCCTTATGTGTAAAACTGGCTATGTAACTAAGTTCTGGCCAGTGGATATAAATGAAATTACATGTTCAACTTGTAGGTTTCATCCTTGTAAAGGAAGCTACTTGTCCTCATTTTCTCTTTCCCATTCCCACGATCTAGAACATGGTGGGAGTAGGGGTAAGGTAGCTTTTTCCATGTGGAACAATGAAGGACAGTATCTCAGGCATGGTAGAACAAAAAGATTTTTAAGTATTATATCTAGTTTATTTATTTACGTGTATATGACAGGATACTAATAATTCAACTCTATGAAAATCATTGCATTAATTATGTCCCCTACAAAAGCAAAATATATATTTTGTTAAAAGGCGAAATTATAATTGCACTCATCTCACATGCTAGTAAAGTGATGCTTAAAATTCTCCAAGCCAAACTTCAGCAATACGTGAACCGTGAACTTCCAAATGTTCAAGCTGGTTTTAGAAAAGGCAGAGGAACCAGAGATCAAATTACCAACATCCACTGGATCATTGAAAAAGCAAGAAAGTTCCAGAATAACATCTATTTCTGCTTTACTGACTATGCCAAAGCCTTTAACTGTGTGGATAACAATAAACTGTGGAAAATTCTTAAAGAGATGGGCATACCAGACCACCTGACATGCCTCTTGAGAAACCTATGTGCAGGTCAGGAAGCAACAGTTAGAACTGGACATGGAACAACAGACTGGTTCCAAATAAGAAAAGGAGTACGTCAAGGCTGTATATTGTCACCCTACTTCTTAACTTATATGCAGAGTATATCATGAGAAACACTGGGCTGGAAGAAGCACAAGCTGTAATCAAGATTGCAAGGAGAAATATCAATAACCTCAGATATGCAGATGACACCACCCTTATGGCAGAAAGTGAAGAAGACCTAAAGAGCCTCTTGACGAAAGTGAAAAATGAAAGTGAAAAAGTTCAGTTAAAGCCCAACATTCAGAAACTAAGATCATGGCATCCAGTCCCATCACTTCATGGCAAATAGATGGGGAAATCGTAGAAACAGTGGCTGACTTTATTTTGGGGGGCTCCAAAATCACTGCAGATGGTGTTTGCAGCCATGAAATTAAAGGAACGCTTACTCCCTGGAAGGAAAGTTATGACCAACCTAGACAGCATATTAAAAAGCAGAGACATTACTTTGTCAACAAAGATCCATCTAGTCAAGGCTATGGTTTTTCCAGTGATCATGTATGGATGTGAGTTGGACTATAAGGAAAGCTGAGTGCCAAAGAATTGATGCTTTTGAACTGTGGTGTTGGAGAAGACTCTTGAGAGTCCCTTGGACTGCAAGGAGATCCAACCAGTCCATCCTAAAAGAGATCAGTCCTGGGTGTTCATTGGAAAGACTGATATTGAAGCTGAAACTCCAACACTCTGGCCACCTCATGTGAAGAGCTGACTCATTTGAAAAGACCCTGATGCTGGGAAAGATTGAGGGCAGGAAGAGAAGAGGATGACAGAGGATGGGATTGTTGGATGGCATCACCAGCTCAGTGGACATGGGTTTGGGTGGACTCTGGGAGTTGGTGATGGACAGGGTGGCCTGGCATGCTGCCGTTCATGGGGTTACAAAGACTTGGACATGACTGAGCAACTGAATTGATTGATTGATCCTATGATCATATAACAGAAGTTCTCTTTATAAGTATTCTATTAACTTCTTGATTCATAAGATGAGAAAATTTTCCTATTCATCATTATTTTTTAATGCAGTAAGATTTCAAACTATTGACTGAAGTCATTTAATAATGCCTTATGTTTACATCTTGTCTCCTTAGGCAAATTCTGAATCTGTCTTTTCCTAAAATTGTATAGATCACAACAAGCTTTGGAAAATTCTTAAAGAGATGGGGATACCAGACCACCTGATCTGCATCCTGAGAAATCTGTATGCAGGTCAAGAAACAACAGTTAGAACTGGACATGGAACAACAGACTGATTCCAATATGGGAAAAGAGTACATTAAGGCTGTATACTGCCACCCTGCTTATTTAACTTCTGTGCAGACTACATCATGTGGAATGCTGGGTTTGATGAAGAACAAGCTTCGTCCAACACCAACTGAGTGACTGAACTGAACTGAACTGAAGTTTTAATGGTTTAGAAACTATTGAGAGAATAATTTTTCAACAGTATCTGTAGGTTAATTTATATGCTTTATAACTTGAAAGAAACTTTGTCAATGTTTAATAATAGCTACTGGTACAGTCCAGCAGCCTGGAGGACTACAGTCCACGGGGTCGAAAAGAGTTGGATACGACTGAGTGACTAATGTACACTCATACTGGTACAACAGAGAAGGGCGAAGGCATATGCTCAATTGTGTCTGACTCTGGTCCTGCCAGGCTCTTCAGTCCATGGGATTTCCCAGGCAAGAATATTGAAGTGGGTTGTAGTTCCTTCTCCAGGGGATCTTCCCAACCCAGGGATCGAACCCGTGTCTCCTGCAACGGCAGGCAGATTCTTTACCACTAGCACCATGTTGCTACAAAGTATTTGTTTCCAGATATCCCAGTTTAAACACCGCTGTCAATTAGAGATTATCATAATACGCTTTACGGGATGAGCACAAGGCTCTGGAGATGTGTTAATACCCTCATGATTCCTTTCCCCTTCATATATCACTGTCTGGCACTATAGCAACCTAAAACTAGAAATCTCCTTCCCCTGCCTGAGGAAAGAAAATTCCTCCATTTTTTAATCTCTTAAAAATGTATGTACACCTTATATAGCAGTTTAAGAGACTCCATGAGATAATCCTGATTTAATTCTGTTAATTAATAGGTCATTTTAAAAGCTAAAACTGGACATTGTCCAGCAGGCAATATTATCACAGATTCCAATTCATTTTTGGATTATTAGCTCCCAGAAGCTAAATCCATTCAGATGACTGAGTTAATTGACTTTGATTGGACTGCCAGGTAGCAAAACAAAATGACCAATTATTTATACAAGCTTTACATATGGTCTAGAATGCTTTGGTAACTTCTTGCTTATTTTCAGTCTGGATAGTGGATTTTCTTTGCTGGTTAACTACATTTTATTAGGGAATTTAGAAAGATGGTAACAATAACCCTGTATACGAGACAGCAAAAGAGACACTGATGTATAGAACAGTCTTTTGGACTCTGTGGGAGAGGGTGGGATGATTTTGGAGAAAGGCATTGAAACATGTATAATATCATATATGAAACGAGTCACCAGTCCAGGTTCGATGCACGATATTTAAAAATTTTGTAAGGCAATTTACTGCTGCTGCTAATGCTAGGTCGCTTCAGTCATGTCTGACTCAGTGCGACCCCATAGACAGCAGCCCACCAGGCTCCCTCGTCCCTGGGATTCTCCAGGCAAGAACACAGGAGTGGGTTGCCATTTCCTTCTCCAATGCATGAAAGTGAAAAGTGAAAGTGAAGTTTCTAAGTCGTGTCCGACTCTTAGCAACCCCATGGACTGCAGCCTACCAGGCTCTTCCACCCATGGCATTTTCCAGGCAAGAGTACTGAAAAAAAGTATTATTATACAGAATCTTCAGGAAAAAGTAGAAATGCAGATGGAATTCTAAAACTAAAATTGGCAAAGCTCTAAGAATTCTAGAATGGCATTCTCCAATATGATAGACACTAATCACATGTGGATATTTAAATTTGAATAAATGAAACTGTGGTAAAATACAAATCCAGTTGTCCAATTACTGTAGCCACATTTCAAGTGCTCAATAGCTATGGCTGTTTAATAGCTACCATATTAGTTGTAAAGCTCATATTCATTTTTATAAAAAGTCCTGTTGGAGAGCAGTGCTCTAGAACTTCCATGATTTTCTATGGAAACCTTGATTATTCCCCCTTATAAGTTTAGAAAAAGACTACCTGTGCCCCATTGGAATTTTATATTTGATTAGAGACAATATCCTATAGAAAACCAACAGGAATACAAACAATTCTTATACTAACAAAGTCTTATCATTAAGTCAGAAGAAGCAGCCTTTCCAAGATCACCACATAAACAGCTCCTGGAATATCTGAGAGAAAGAGAGAGATCTCCAGTCTTTAACCTCTATGGAAAGGAGTTTATCATATTATTAACTATTATCACCAAGAAAGATCAGCCCTTGGTCTTTGGATTTCTGTTTTCTGATTAAAAAGATGCAGTCCTCATCTATTGTACATTGGTTGTTGTCGTTCTGTCCCTAAGTCGTGTCCGACTCTTTGTGACCCCATGGACTGCAGCATTCCAGGCTTCCCTGTTCTTCAGTTTCTCCTGGACTTTGCTCAAATTCATGTCCGCTGAATCGGGGATGCCATCCAACCGTCTCACCCTCTGTCACTTCTTTCTCCTTGCCTCAATCTTTCTCAGCATCAGGGTCTTTTCCAGTGAGCAGGCTTTTTGCAAAAGGTGGCCAAAGTGTTGGAGCTTCAGCATCAGTCCTTCCAATGAATATTCAGGGTTGATTTCCTTTAGGTGGACTAGTTTGATCTCCTTTTCCATCCAAGGGACTCTCAAGAGTCTTCTTTAGCACCAGAGTTTGAAAGCATCAATTCTTTGCTGCTCAGCCTTCTTTATGGTCCAACTCTCATATCTGTACATGACTACTGGAAAAACCATAGCTTTGACTGAACTTCCATGATATTGGGGAATCTTGAACTGAGCAGCCTTCAGAATCCTGTAGATGTAGATAATCTTGGGAGACAGTTAACATCCCCCTCAGCTTGACTACATTTTAGATGAGCTTCTTCCTTACTCTAGGACTCTTAATCTTCTGAGAGCATTTGCTTTAGAAAAATTATAGTAATTATATGCCCTTTCTGCCCCCTTTGAGATGTACATCTTTTTAAAAGCTTCTTTCAAGTTTTACAACTGAGAAATGTCTTTCTCCAGGCCCTGGGAGCTATCCCTTTCAAAAGTAGCCATTGAAGTAAATATAGTCCTTATCTTGCAGTCTCTGTGTTAGGGTAGGAGCCTAACTTTGATAATCCTATTGCTCCAATTTTAACACTACTTCCTATCATGAAGGATACAGAAAGTTTGCTTTTCCTTGGGGGTAAAGCCAGTTAGTAAAGACACAAGCCCTAAGATCCCTCTAATCCTGCTCTTAAAAACTTTTCAAGCCTTTGTCTGAGTATGCAACTTGGCCTGTGCTTTTTCCTATTACTGGAAATTGTGGTGGTGGTGGTGTAGTCATTAAGTCTTGTCTGATTCTTTGTGACCCCATGGACTGTAGCCTACCAGGCTCCTCTATCAATGGTATTTCCCAGGAAAGAATACTGGAGTGAGTTGCCATTCCCTTCTCCAGGAGAGCTTCCTGACCCGGGGATTGAACCTGCGTTTCCTGCATTGCAAGCAGATTCTTTACTGCTGAGCCACCAGGGAGGCCCGCTGGAAACAATATCAGGATGAAATCAATGATGCTTTGCTTCTCTTGTCTGGTGTATTTTTTCTCTGACAGTAGATAGCTTACTCCAAGACTCTTGGTTTAAATGATAAAATATACATATATTTTGGTAAAAAGCATCACCACCAACAAAAACCCAAAGTGTACAATTTTCAACCAAAAAGGTGAAACAATACTACTTTTTCAATATTTCTATAGTTTTTCCAGTACTACTAATCGTGAAGAAAGCTGAGCACTGAAGAATTGATGCTTTTGAACTGTGGTGTTGGAGAAGACTCTTGAGAGTCCCTTGGACTGCAAGGAGATCCAACCAGTCCATCCTAAAAGAGATCAGTCCTGGGTGTTCATTGGAAAGACTGATGTTGAAGCTGAAACTCCAACACTCTGGCCACCTGATGCAAAGAGCTGACTCATTTGAAAAGACCCTGATGCTGGGAAAGATTGAGGGCAGAAGGAGAAGGGGACGACAGAGGATGAGATGGTTGGATGGCATCAGCGGCCAACGGACATGGTTTTGGGTGGACTCCGGGAGTTGGTGATGAACAGGGAGGCCTGGCGTGCTGCAATTCATGAGGTCATAAAGAGTCGGCCACGACTGAGCGACTGAACTGAACTGAATCGAATCTTATCTATTATCACATTCCCATGCTGTCTGTGATCCATAAAATGGTACTCAACATGCTCCACTCTAACTCTGTCTTTCTACCTCCACACCCTAGTTTGTTACCTGTTACTTAAGGAAGGAAAAAACTCCCTTGTGAGATTTGTTTTTGGACCATAACTACTGATCTGTATCTAACCATTGCTGAATATGTCAGCTTTCAACCTTGATCCTGCTGATAAAAATTCAACCACCGTTCTTTAAATTCTTCAGAAGGTTAGTTTTTTCCCCTCACATTTTGCTTATGCAACTACTTACAGTTTCATCTTATTATTAACCCCTACTTTTATTTCATTAAAAGTAGACTTTGACCCCATGTCCACAAGATTTTTCTGTAGTAATCAGTGTAGTCTTTTCATCAAAACATAACTTGAGAAAAGTGAAACAAATTGCAGGACGATCCTTTTATTTCAGCTCTGTTGCTTTGTGGAGCATGTTTAACTTCACCCAGAAAATCCGCTGTCCTGCAGGTGTCAAATGTCACTCCCATTGCCACACATAATTCTTACATTTCTGATACATTTTGTCGTCCCATAGTACTTTTCCTTCTATGGACATCAGTTTTTCTCTGGAAATCTAACAAACAAGTGTACAATCATTAACCAGCACTGTTATGAACATGAGCCCTTGATTTTCTTTTGGCTTGCTAAGAAAAGAAGTCTGCTAAGTAAATACTTGTTGGTGTTTTGATATGGAATGGTGCATGGTCAGGCCAAGTTAAAAAAGAAAAACAAAGAAAAAGACACTTATTTTTCTGATAAAGACTGTGGGATATGTGTTTTGTAGTCACAGTTTAGTCATCCAGGTTCCTGGTCTCTGTCTGTTATAAGGACTAACAAATAGTCCTTTTTATTTTTTTCTGGTAATTGCCTATATTGAAGTTGACTGATGAATTCTTTCCTGATCGTAAAATTTACTGTGTAGTCTTTATCAAATTGGATGATAACTTATCCTACAACAGAAAAGACTAGCTAGTTAATCAGAGAAATGTTGCCTGCATAGCTTTCTCATCAGTAGAGTCAACAATGTCCTGCAACTTACCTTTATCAGCCCTTGGCCAAAATAAGTACTGAGAAAGAAAAGACCAAAAAAAAAAAAGAAAAATGAAAAACAGAAGCAGCCCTAAGAGCTTTCAGCTATTGGCTGACCCAGTTGCTACCAACTAACATGATCACTTTCGTACAGTATCAGCATCAAGCCAGGATGCTCCATAACTATTCCAGTCTCATGCCTGAAAAAAGATAAAAACAGACTACAGACACCAGACTGCTACCATTTTTTGATTGCAGAACAGATTCATGCTTCCTTTGACCTCCTCACAAATTAAAATAATAAGCCTCTTCTAAGGTAATGGTAAACCCAGAATTCAAACACAAGGAGTCTGGCCCGAGAGTTCATGCTGTCAAATGCATGTTAGGCTCAAATGATGTGACGTGAGCAGAAGCTATGCCAGCCTAGATCTATTCAAGCTGCCACTACTCAAAACAGGAAGAAAAATAACAGTTTGACAAACTCAACTGAAAAAAAAAAAAAAAAACCCCTACAAAATAGATAGTCCTGTAGCTCCTCTGTACCTTCGTTCAAAAGAATCTACTAGCACTTTTTTTAAACATTTATTATTATATATCTTATTTATGAAATTGCAACTCATTCTATTGCCGAGGGTTTAAATAAAAATTGTAAAGAGGATCAGTCATACAAAAATATGAATATGCTCCATCTTAGTGATCTTTCCCTTGTTTATCATCATAGAAATATGTTTCTTATGGAAGAATTTATATTCTAATTGTTATTAATAAGTCATTCTAGCTGATTATTCTAATTCATATTCTAACTTAAGAGAGCAGAAAAGGTGGAAAAAGAAATAAAAGATTGGCCAAAATGAACCAGAGTGATGTCAAGTCAGTTATTTTTGGCTCCACTGAATTATTGTGAGCTTAGGAGAAACTGGCAAACCAACTGACAAGAAGTATTTAATCTTGGTTTTTCTTATGAATTTCTTACTCTGTTTCATTGCCTTTATATCTTATGAATTTTATTTCCTATAAATTCTTACTATATGAAATGATTACATCCTAGAACAAATAGCTTTCATCCATAGAAAACACAAAATGTAGTGCAATCGTTGTGGTCAAATGGCTGATTAAAATAGAAGGTAATTGTGGATATGATACAAAATGTGCATTTGCTTTTTAGCATTTTTTCTTTGAGTAAATTACACCTCTTTTGCTATAGTTTCTGGGCCCTCTGACAGGCTAATTAGTAATCTGAACTATCAAATTCGTTTGGAGATAATGGAGCTGATCGGTTCTTGTGTTATAACTGCTTTTCTGAGGCCCCTCCCTCTGCCTGTGTTTTCTCCATCACTTCCCCAGTACACTTAATCCTGTTTAAATAGCAACATGTCAAACATGTCTGCTAATCAACTGACTGCATCCCCATGGAGATTTCTGCAGTTTTAAGCACTGTATTTCACAGTGTAAGGATTTTTCCCAAATATTGACTTCTGGTTTTCAAGGTTACCGATGATGTACTCTGGCACATTAATCATTCTAAACACCTTAACAAAGAAGCTCATTAAAAAGACAAATACATTTATCAAGCAAATCATCAAGCAGATTATATACTTTCTACCCATAATGGATTATAGCTGAATAAATGACTTGAGTATTTTATAATTAAATATGCAAAAACACTTAATATTTTAATCCTCTGATCCTTCATTGAAGAATGGGGATGGACTGGGTTTTATAGCACATAATTAATATAGCACAATTTAGTTGCAATTATGTGAGTTAAAATTAGAAATAGTACTTTGAATATCTAGATTAAATAATACTATGATATCGTGATGAAGCATCGAAGACATTTGAAGTGCAAATGATTGGACATTTAATTTCTGTGGAACAACACTTTATATTTCTAGTATTTAACAAATGGATCATTCCTGCATTAGAAATAAGGCTTTAGGTTGGGAAGACACAGGTGTCTAGTCCTTTGCCCTTAGGCTTCCACTGGGACTGGAGTGATTATTTCTCTTGTTAGCCAAATAATGCTTTAAAAGCTTGGAAAAGGCTGAAAGGGTCAGTTTTCTCCTCGGATGCAATTGTATCTCCTGCTAAATCTCCCACTAACCTAACTCACACAAATTGCAGTTTCGTTTGGAGAAGTTCACTTTTCTATCTCTGGGTCTCCAAATTAATGGACCATAGATAACCTTGAAATGCAGCCTTCAGGCAGAAGGATCTCTCTTAGCAAATCCATATTTCCTTCTTAATCTGTTTTTAGTTTCAAAGTAAGTATATTGCTTTCTAGTAGAACCTTATTAAAATATATACAAAAAAGCTAACACATTCAGTAATCTAAAAACATTGCTATCAAATCTCCCAGTGCTGCTCACTGAATCTCAAAGGATAATAGGCTACAGTTTCATTAAAATGTGTGTGACCATTTAACAAGCCTTTGCTGACTCCAGTGATTGGTGCCAAAGCCAAAACTGCACCAGAGTTAAGCAGATAAAAAAATATTATTCAGCGCTCTTGCAGTAGTGGAGAGACCAGAAGTAAGTCTGAGCTCAACATGCCCCACTACCCCACCCTCACCCTGGCCAAAAATAAAGAGGAGGGTGTGAGAGAGTTTTTTAAAACCTGGTAATCAGGGAGAGTCTTCTCCAACATCACATTCAAAAACATCAATTCTTCTGTGCTCAGCTTTCTTTATAGTCCAGTTCTCACAACCATACATGATGACTGGAAAAACCATAGCCTTGACTAGAGGACCTTTGTTGACAAAGTAATGTCTCTGCTTTTTAATATGCTGTTTAGGTTGGTCATAACTTTCCTTCCAAGGAGTAAGCGTTCCTTTAATTTCATGGCTACAATCACCATCTGCAGTGATTTTGGAGCCCCCCAAAATAAAATAAGCCACTGTTTCCACTGTTTCCCCATCTATTTGCCATGAAGAGATGGGACCGGATGCCATAATCTTAGTTTTCTGAATATTGAGCTTTAACCCAACTTTTTCACTCTCCTCTTTCACTTTCATCAAGAGGCTCTTTAGTTCTTCACTTTCTGCCATAAGGGTTGTGTCATCCATATTTGTGAGGTTATTGCTATTTTTCCCAGCAATCTTGATTCCATCTTGTGCTTTATCCAGCCGAGTGTTTCTCATGATATACTCTGCATAGAAGTTAAACAAGCAGGGTGAAAATATACAGCCTTGGCATACTCCTTTTCCTGTTTGGAACCAGTCTGTTGTTCCATGTCCAGATCTAACTGTTACTTCCTGACCTGCATATAGGCAGGTCAAGTGGTCTGGTATTCCAATCTTTTTCAGAATTTTCCACAGTTTATTGTGATCCACACAGTCAAAGGCTGTGGCATAGTCAATAAGGCAGAAGTAGATGTTTTTCTGGAACTCTCTTGCTTTTTCCATGATCCAGCAGATGTTGGCAATTTCATCTCTGGTTCCTCTGCCTTTTCTAAAACCAGCTTGAATATCTGGAAGTTCACGGTTCACATATTGCTGAAGCCTGGCTTGGAGAATTTTGAGCATTACTTTACTAGCGTGTGAGATGAGTGCAATTCTGCGATAGTTTGAGCGTTCTTTGGCATTGCCCTTCTTTGGGATTGGAATGTAAACTGACCTTTTCCAGTCCTGTGGCCACTGCTGAGTTTTCCAAATTTGTTGGCATATTGAGTGCAGCACTTTCACAGCATCATCTTTCAGGATTTGAAATAGCTCAACTGGAATTCCATCACCTCCACTAGCTTTGCTCATAGTGATACTTCCTAAGGCCCACTTGACTTCACATTCCAGGATGTCTGGCTCTAGGTGATGATCACACCATCGTGATTATCTGGGTCATGAAGATCTTTTTTGTATAGTTCTTCTGTGTATTCTTGCCACCTCTTCTTAATATAATCTACTTATGTTGGGTTCATACAATTTCTGTCCTTTATTGAGCCCATCTTTGCATGAAATGTTCCCTTGGTATCTCTAATTTTCTTGAAGAGATCTCTAGTCTTTCCCATTCTATTGTTTTCCTCTATTTCTTTCCATTGATCACTGAGGAAGGCTTTCTTATCTCTCCTTGCTATTCTTCAGAACTCTGCATTCAAATGGGTATATCTTTCCTTTACTCCTTTTCTTTTCACTCATCTTCTTTTCCCAGCTATTTACAAGGCGTCCTCAGACAGCCATCTTGCCTTTTTGCAGTTATTTTTCTTGGGGATCATCTTGATCCCTGTCTCCTGTATAATGTCACAGACCTCCGTCCATAGTTCATCAGGCACTCTGTCTATCATATCTAGTCCTTTAAATCTATTTCTTACTTCCACTGTATAGTCATAAGGATCTGATTTAGGTCACACCTGAATGGGCTAGTGGTTTTCCCCACTTTCTTCAATTTCAGTCTGAATTTTGCAATAAGGAGTTCATGATAGCCACAGTCAGCTCCTGGTCCTGTTTTTGTTGACTGTATAGAGCTTCTCCATCTTTGGCTGCAAAGAATATAATCAATCTGATTTCGATGTTGACCATCTGGTGATGCATGTATAGAGTCTTCTCCTGTGTTGTTGGAAGAGGTTGTTTGCTATGACCAGTGTGTTCTCTTGGCAGAACTCTGTTAGCCTTTGCCCTGCTTCATTCTGTACTCCAAAGCCAAATTTGCCTGTTAATCCAGGTGTTTCTTGACTTCTTACTTTTGCATTCCAATCCCCTATAATGAAAAGGACATCTTTTTTGGGTGTTAGTTCTAAAAGGTCTTGTAGATCTTCATAGAACCATTCAACTTCAGCTTCTTCAGCCTTACTGGTTGGGGCATAGACTTGGATTATGACGATATTGAATGGTTTGCCTTGGAAATGAACAGAGATCTTTCTGTCATTTTTGAGACTGCCTCCAAGTACTGCATTTCAGAATCCCTTGCTGACTATGATGGCTACTCCATTTCTTCTAAGGGATTCCTGCCCACAGTGTAGATATAATGGTCATCTGAGTTAAATTTGCCCATTTCAGTCCATCTTAGTTTGCTGATTCTTAGAATGCTGATATTCACTCTTGCCATTTCCTGTTTGATGACTTCCAATTTGTCTTGATTCATGGACCTAACATTCCAGGTTCCTATGCAATATTGCTCTTTACATCATAGAACCTTGCTTCTATCACCAGTCCCATCCAACTGGGTGTTGCTTTTGCTTTGGCTCCACCCCTTCATTCTTTCTGGAGTTATTTCTCCATTGATCTCCAGTAACATATCGGGCACCTACTGACCTGAAGAGTTCATCTTTCAGTGTCCTATCTTTTTGCCTTTCCATACTGCTCATGGGGTTCTCAAGGCAAGAATACTGAAGTGGTTTGCCATTCCCTTCTCCAGTGGACCATATTCTGCCAGACCTCTCCACCATGATGTCCATCTTGGGTGGCCCCACACATCATAGCTTAATTTCATTGGCTAGACAAGGCTGTGGTCCATGTGATCAGATTGGCTAGTTGTCTGTGATTGTGGTTTCAGTCTGTCTGCCCTCTGATGCCCTCTCTCAGCATCTATCATCTTACTTGGGTTTCTCTTACCTTGGACGTGGGGTATCTCTTCATGGCTGCCTCAGCAAAGTGCAGTCGCTGCTCCTTACCTTGGACATGGGGTAGCTCCTCTCGGCTGCTGCCCCTGACCTCTTGACCCCTTGGACTGCAATGAGATCCAACCAGTCCATCCAAAAGGAAATCAGTCCTGGGTGTTCATTGGAAGGACTGATGTTGAAGCTGAAACTCTAATGTTTTGGCCCCCTTATGCAATGAGCTGACTCATTTGAAAAGACCCTGATGTTTGGAAAGATTGAAGCCTGGAGGAGAAGGGGATGACAGAGGATGAGATGGTTAGATGGCATCACCGACTCAATGGACATGAGTTTGGGTGAATTCTGGGAGCTGGTGATGGACAGGGAGGCCTGGCATGCTGCAGTTCATGGGGTCGCAAAGAGTTGGACACAAGTGAGCGACTGAACTGAATTGAATCAGGGAGAGTATCATGAGCCCATCTGTGTTTGCTAATTGGCTTTACTCAGAGGAAAACCTAGGGCTTCACTGGTGGTTCGGTGGTAAAGAACTAGCCTGCCAGTGCAGGAGACAAGAGTTCTATCCCTGGGTCAAGAAGATCCCCTGGAGAAAGAAATGGACCCACTCCAGTACTCTTGCCTGGAAAATGCCATGGACAGAGGAGCCTGGTGGGCTACAGTCCATGGGTTAGCAAAGAGTCAAATGCGACTTAGCAACTAAATGACAGCAAAAAGGAAAATAGGCTTTCTTGTATCTTCATAGGAGGTAATGCTCTAACTTGGATCAAGGGGGCCATCAAAGTTAGACTTCAACTCTAAAACAGAGTTTGGAAGAGTGGGTTCTCTAACTCCTTCAATGGCTACACTGAAAAGAGATGACTCCTAGGTTCTTGGAAAAAAAAAAAAAAAAAACATTCCTGGGTTGTAAAACCAGAAAGAGGCTTTCAAAAAGATTTACATCTCAGAAGGGCAGAGAAAGAACTTATAATTACAAGTTTTCCAAGGTAAACATTTTTGGAGCTTTAGAGTCAGGAAGAAGCCTGTCTAGAGCAGAATAGAATATTAGGGCCCTTTTGGTACCTGGGTAAATGGGTATTTATTGCTTCTACTGCCCAACCCACATTTTAGGATCTGCTTCTTCTAAGAATACATTTATTGCGTCAAATGCTGTCTCAGAATTCCTTATAGTAATTAAGAAAAGTCAATCTAAGTTGGATTAAACAATAGATTTATTGGGGAACTTAAAGACTCAATCAACTAAATTTCCAAAGCTAGGCAGCTTCAGACTTCCGAATCTGCCCTCTTCTATGTGTAGGTTGCATCTTCTGGCTGACATCTCATGAGAAAAAGTGTTCTAATGGCAGCAGGGCTATGTGTTCAGATTCAGGGAAAGAAATAGAGAGGGCCTTTTTGCAACTATCAGATAAAAATCTTGAGCTTTACTGTGACTAGACCACCCTTGAATCAAAGCTTGTGGCTAGAATACCCCATGTACTTTAGTTTCCCTGTCCAGATACTGTGATAATGAAGACAGAGTTTCCATGACAAAGTAGAAGACACTACTTTGGGTTAATCCCTCCAAACCTCTTATTTGCTACACAATTGAGAGATAAGGACTGATGTTGAAGCTGAAACTCCAATACTTTGGCCAGCTGATGGGAAAAGCTGATTCATTTGAAAAGACCCTGATTCTGGGAAGGACAGAGGGCAGAAGGAAAAGGGGATGACAGAAGATGAGATGGCTGGATGGCATCACCGACTCAATGGACATGAGTTTGTGTAAACTCTGGGAGTTGGTGATGGTGTGCTGCAGTCCATGGGGTCACAAAGAGTTGGACACAACTGAGTGACCGAACTGAACTGAATGTACTCTGTAACTCCCAGTATCTTTCTTAAACCTTGAACAGTCTTATAAACTACCAACAAATAAGACTTTTCCCACATGATACTATGTTTCCACCTGAAGTAAGACTCAGCTCAACTGAACTCATTCTTCCCCTACCCATTCCCCTTGCTAAGTGTCCCACTTTGCTTTAGGGTCACTCTAAGGTAAGGTTCAAATCTAAGATCTATCAATGACTGCTTGTGTGATTGATAGTAATTTACTAAACTCTATTGTTCTATTATAAAATAGGAATTAAAATTTCTTCCTGATTGGATATTATGAGAATTAAAAGAATGATCATTTTTAATGTGTCTTACTCTCTACCTCAGAGAAGGCAATGGCACCCCACTCCAGTACTCTTGCCTGGAAAATCCCATGGATGGAAGAGCCTGGTAGGCTGCAGTCCATGAGGTCGCTAAGAGTCAGACATGACTGAGCAACTTCACTTTCCCTTTTCACATTCATGCATTGGAGGAGGAAATGGCAACCCACTCCAGTGTTCTTGCCTGGAGAATCCCAGGGATGGGGGAGCCTGGTAGGAAGCCGTCTATGGGGTCCCACAGAGTCAGACACGACTGAAGCAACTTAGCAGCAGCAGCAGCAACTCTCTACCTGGCTCCTGAGAGAAATTCACTTAAAGTCAATTCTTATCCCTCCTTCACAGTGTCCCATTGCCTACCACACAGGCCAAGCCTTTCTGTCTGGATTTTCAGATACTTCTTCATCTCCATTAACCTATTCACTTACCACTTTATTTAGTGGAATCAAAATAATTTCTTGTCTGTGCACTAATATGACACTAATGTCATATTCTTTCTTAAGCCTTTGCTCACTCTTCCTTTACCACTTGGGAAGCCCTCTCTCCAGCTGCATCCACTTATATTTCTCTGATATGCCTTATCACTGATGACAATCTCTAGCTAAAACTTCTCTCTCTCTCCTCTTAGAATACCACATGCTCTTAAACCCAAACTGTTGTCTCTGCTTCCAGTACAGTTCCAGTGAGAAAGAAAATGCAGCCATCAGGGCTTGGCCTACTATTAGATAGGCCTGAACCAGGCTTGAATGGATTCTTTCACTTATAGTTTGTATGATTAATGCAACTCCATTTTTTTATGCTTTGTTTCAAGCTGCTGCAAAGAAAGAAATGAGTACCTATCTCATGGCTTGTCAAAATGGAAGATATACTCTGAGGTTTAGACTACTACTAATACCCAAACTGTGCTGTAATCATCATTTCTGTTCCATACCCAGGGTCCTGGGAGCAAATCCTCCAACTGCATTTATATGGACAATCAACTGAGATTGCTTTAAACACGCTTACTTTTTTAATCACTTGATTATTATTTGAAAATTCCTTGAGAATTTTTTAACATTATAAAGAAAACTTGTAAAGCTTTGATAAATTCTTCTTATGTATTTTCCTAAGTTAGTTTGGAGTAGAAAAGAAATCTCTCTTCCATCACTTTTAAGTTAGGACCAAATAAGTTAACACATTCAGAAGAAGAACAAATTCAAGAAACATTTCAACTGGCTTCTGAGAGTCAAGAAACTCCATAAAATCACTAATTCTGGTAAGGAATTCATTCTTGCTGTCCAAAAAGTTGCGAGTCACAGAAGACCACCTCTCAAAAACATTATCCTCTTCCTTGTCCTGTTTCTGAACAATGTGAGAAACAAAAGAGCAACAGATGAGAAACCAGTGCATTATATTTATTACTCCAAATTGGAGGACATGATTTGAGACAACTTTAGTTAAATGATCAAACTTATGTTGGACCTTCAATTTAGATAGACTTAATCTACTTCCTCCTGAGATAAATCCAGCAACACTGAAGGAAAGAAGGCTTCTCCATGAGAGTGAAAACCAGCCCCCTGAGTAGCAAAATAGAATCCTTATTCCTCTGGTGCTGCTGGCCCTTCTGAAGAAGAGCAGAATCACTCCTAGCAGGACAGAGGTCCCTGAGGCCATACCTGCCCCCAAGAGGAAAGCGGGAGAAGCAGCACTGCGCATGCCCAATTCTTTGTGAGAAACTCTCAGCGGGCAAATATTCATCACCTTCCTCATGGTGCAGGAAGAACAAGCTAGAGAGATGCCAGAGTGTGTTTATGGAAAGCCTTCCTTCGTGTAAACCAGAGGAGTGGGACAGTGTTAGTCATTCAGTCATGTCCGACTTTTTGTGACCCCTGAACTAGAGACGCCTGGCTCCTCTGTCCATGGGATTCTCCAGGCAAGAATACTGGATTGGGTTGCCATTCCCTCCTCCAAGGGATCTTCCCGACAGAGGGATCAAACCTGGGTCTCCTGGATTGAAGGCAGATTCTTTCCCATCTGAGCCACCAGGGAAGCCCATTGTATCCAAGGAGATAGCCAAATATTTTGTTCTTTCCAAAGGAATGTACAAGTGAGATCCAATTCTCAGATCTGTCTAACACACCTGCAAAGAGTTTTTTTGTTGATAAAGTACTTCTTACCATACCACATATGTTAGATGCTCAGTTGTATCTGACTCTTTGGGACGCCATGTTCTGGGGCCCACCAGGCTCCTCTGTCCATAGGATTTCCTAGGCAAGAATACTTGAGTGGGTGGCCATTTCCTTGTCCAGAGGATCTTTCCAACCCAGGGATCGAACCTGGGTCTCCCACATTGCAGGCAGATTCTTAACTGTCTGAGCCACCAGGCAAGAGTACTTCTTACTGGCCTTAAATGAAGAAACATCGAGGTAGAGTATTTTAATTTTTATTTCCTTATTTAAAATTTTATGATTCTTAACCATCTGAGCCACCAGGCAAGAGTATTTCTTACTGGCCTTAAATGAAGAAACATCGAGGTAGATATTTTAATTTTTATTTTCTCAGATTCTTAACCATCTGAGCCACCAGGCAAGAGTACCTCTTACAGGCCTTAAATGAAGAAACATCGAGGTAGATTGTTTTAATTTTTATTTTCTCAGATTCTTAACTATCTGAGCCACCAGGCAAGAGTACTTCTTACCGGCCTTAAATGAAGAAACATCGAGGTAGATTATTTTAATTTTTATTTTCTTATTTAAAATTTTATGATTCATGCTTGCTTTTTAGTTGAATACTTTTGTTTCCATTTTGTTTATTTTGACAGTTTGTATATAAGAGAATTTTACCCTTGCTTCTATTTTTTGTTTTAGTGTTAGAAAAATTTCCTTTTATTAAATAAAAGCATGATTTAATTTATTGACCTTTTAAAGAATTGTGGCAAAGAATACAAGCATACAGTAAAATGGAGAAGTCAGGATGTGGAAAACTAAAATTTCAGAAATATTGGTTTCAAGGACAAGAGTGGTCTATATGCAATGTAATAAGTTTTATAATATTCCCCCATAGATTTGAACTAGTAGAGTCAAAAACAGGTCCATGATAGCTGAAAGTATGATCACCGACGTTCTTCTCTGAAAGCACTGTTTACTAATGGGCACATAAATGACAGACAAGGCACCAATTTTGAAGACCTTGCATTTATAGCCTCAGCTGTCTCTGTTATCAGATTCTGCGTTTTGTCCTGCCTTTTGCTTTGAAAGTGCTTTAAAATTGATGAACATTCTTGGGAAAGATCCACTGTCAGCTTGTGGCAGATGTTTCAGCAGCTGCTCCCACATTGTAAAGTGCCTTCAACAGGACACAGCCCAACACGTGGAAAGCAGCTTTCTGAGTAGACAGGGCAGCAGCTGTGGCTGCCACAGACCTTCCGGTGATGGAGCCCGTGGAGGAGTCAGTGTGGTTCCAAAGGACCATGAAGCTGAACTGATGAAAATCCAATCCTCCTCCTCTCTCTGCTGTCAGACCAGCTGTGATGAGGGAGAAGGAGCCGGGCCAGCTGCTACTTTTGGGGTTAGGAAGCCTTTCATTCTGCAATGAATATCCTTGGGTGTTTTCTTTCTCCAAATTCTCATCAGGTTGTTGCATCTGATCCTCCATACATGAAGTTTTAAGATCAACATTTATTCACTTAACTAATATTTATTGAGCTTCTGAGGTGGCAGGCTCTGTGAGATCCTAGGAAGTCAATAAGAAACAGGAGAACATTTTTCCTCTCAAAGAGCTTAAAACTAATCGGGAAAATAATGTATCAGTAAAAAATCTAGGGCTTCCCTTGTCACTCAGTCAGTAAAGAGTCTGCCTGCAATGCAGGAGACTCGAATTCAACCCCTGGGTCAGGAAGATCCCCTGGAGAAGGAAATGGCAACCCACTCCAGTATTCTTGCCTGGAGAATCCCATGGACAGAGGAGCCTGGCAGGCTACAGTCCATTGGGTTGTAAAGAGTCAGACACAACTGAGCTTTCACTTTCACTTTAAAAATTCTACATGCCATAACTAAGGTCTCTGTTATTGTCAAATGTTATTGACACAATTATTCTCATTCAGAAAAAAGATTCCTAACTAAGGTATCATATTGGAGGAAAAGGGCAAAACTAGGGAAAGCATATAAAAAGTGCAAGTGGATTCTAAGGACAATGGGAAACAACCAAAGGTTTGAAATAGGAGATCATCACTGTCTTTTTGTTTTTGTTTTTTTTTTAATTTTTATTTTATTTTTAAACTTTACATAATTGTATTAATTTTGCCAAATATCAAAATGAATCCACCACAGGTATACATGTGTTCCCCATCCTGAACCCTCCTCCCTCCTCCCTCCCCATACCATCCCTCTGGGTCGTCCCAGTGCACTAGCCCCAAGCATCCAGTATCGTGCATCGAACCTGGACTGGCAACTCGTTTCTTACATGATATTTTACATGTTTCAATGTCATTCTCCCAAATCTGCCCACCCTCTCCCTCTCCCACAGAGTCCATAAGACTGATCTATACATCAGTGTCTCTTTTGCTGTCTCGTACACTGGGTTATTGTTAACATCTTTCTAAATTCCATATATATGTGTTAGTATACTGTATTGGTGTTTTTCCTTCTGGCTTACTTCACTCTGTATAATAGGCTCCAGTTTCATCCACCTCATTAGAACTGATGCAAATGTATTCTTTTTAATGGCTGAGTAATACTCCATTGTGTATATGTACCACTGCTTTCTTATCCATTCATCTGCTGATGGACATCTAGGTTGCTTCCATGTCCTGGCTATTATAAACAGTGCTGCGATGAACATTGGGGTACACGTGTCTCTTTCCCTTCTGGTTTCCTCAGTGTGTATGCCCAGCAGTGGGATTGCTGGATCATAAGGCAGTTCTATTTCCAGTTTTTTAAGGAATCTTCACACTGTTCTCCATAGTGGCTGTACTTGTTTGCATTCCCACCAACAGTGTAAGAGGGTTCCCTTTTCTCCACACCCTCTCCAACATTTATTATTTGTAGACTTTTGGATCGCAGCCATTCTGACTGGTGTGAAATGGTACCTCATAGTGGTTTTGATTTGCATTTCTCTGATAATGAGTGATGTTGAGCATCTTTTCATGTGTTTGTTAGCCATCTGTATGTCTTCTTTGGAGAAATGTCTATTTAGTTCTTTGGCCTATTTTTTTGATTGGGTCGTTTATTTTTCTGGAGTTGAGCTGTAGGAGTTGCTTGTATATTTTTGAGATTAGTTGTTTGTCTTAAAAAAAAATGTCATTGGAAGGAGGCACCTCTATTAACTTTTTCCTGAGACAACTTATCCCACTATGTTCAGTAGTTACATGCACTTTTTTTAATTTTATTTTTAAACTTTACAATATTGTATTGGTTTTGCCAAATATCAAAATGAATCTGCCACAGGTATACCTGTCTTCCCCATCCTGAACCCTCCTCCCTCCTCCCTCCCCATACCATCCCTCTGGGTCGTCCCAGTACACTAGCCCCAAGCATACAGTATCGTGCATCAAAGCTGGACTGGCGACTCGTTTCATACATGATATTATACATGTTTCAATGCCATTCTCCCAAATCTGCCCACCCTCTCCCTCTCCCACAGAGTCCATAAGACTGATCTATACATCAGTGTCTCTTTTGTTGTCTCGTACACAGGGTTATTGTTACCATCTTTCTAAATTCCATATATATGCGTTAGTATACTGTATTGGTGTTTTTCTTTCTGGCTTACTTCACTCTGTATAATAGGTTCCAGTTTCATCCATCCCGTTAGAACTGATTCAAATGTATTCTTTTTAATGGCTGAGTAATACTCCATTGTGTATATGTACCACTGCTTTCTTATCCATTCATCTGCTGATGGGCATCTAGGTTGCTTCCATGTCCTGGCTATTATAAACAGTGCTGCGATGAACATTGGGGTACACATGTCTCTTTCCCTTCTGGTTTCCTCAGTGTGTATGCCCAGCAGTGGGATTGCTGGATCATAAGGCAGTTCTATTTCCAGTTTTTTAAGGACTCTCCACACTGTTCTCCATAGTGGCTGTACTAGTTTGCATTCCCACCAACAGTGTAAGAGGGTTCCCTTTTCTCCACACCCTCTCCAACATTTATTGCTAGTAGACTTTTGGATCTCAGCCATTCTGACTGGCATGAAATGGTACCTCATAGTGGTTTTGATTTGCATTTCTCTGATAATGAGTGATGTTGAGCATCTTTTCATGTGTTTGTTAGCCATCTGTATGTCTTCTTTGGAGAAATGTCTATTTAGTTCTTTGGCCCATTTTTTGATTGGGTCATTTATTTTTCTGGAGTTGAGCTGTAGGAGTTGCTTCTATATTTTTGAGATTAGTTGTTTGTCAGTTCCTTCATTTGCTATTATTTTCTCCCATTCTGAAGGCTGCCTTTTCACCTTGCAAATAGTTTCCTTTGTTGTGCAGAAGCTTTTAAGTTTAATTAGGTCCCATTTGTTTATTTTTGCTTTTATTTCCAATATTCTGGGAGGTGGGTCATAGAGGATCCTGCTGTGATGTATGTCAGAGAGTGTTTTGCCTATGTTCTCCTCTAGGAGTTTTATAGTTTCTGGTCTTACGTTGAGATCTTTAATCCATTTTGAGTTTATTTTTGTGTATGGTGTTAGAAAGTGTTCTAGTTTCATTCTTTTCCAAGTGGTTGACCAGTTTTCCCAGCACCACTTGTTAAAAAGATTGTCTTTAATCCACTGTATATTCTTGCCTCCTTTGTCAAAGATAAGGTGTCCATATGTGAGTGGATTTATCGCTGGGCTTTCTATTTTGTTCCATTGATCAATATTTCTGTCTTTGTACCAGTACCATACTGTCTTGATAACTGTGGCTTTGTAGTAGAGCCTGAAGTCAGGTAGGTTGATTCCTCCAGTTCCATTCTTCTTTCTCAAGATAGCTTTGGCTATTTGAGATTTTTTGTATTTCCATACAAATTGTTAAATTATTTCTTCTAGCTCTGTGAAGAATACCATTGGTAGCTTGATAGGGATTGCATTGAATCTATAAATTGCTTTGGGTAGTATACTCATTTTCACTATATTGATTCTTCCAATCCATGAACATGGTATATTTCTCCATCTATTAGTGCCCTCTTTGATTTCTTTCACCAGTGTTTTATAGTTTTCTATATATAGGTCTTTAGTTTCTTTAGGTAGATATATTCCTAAGTATTTTATTCTTTCCGTTGCAATGGTGAATGGAATTGTTTCCTTAATTTCTCTTTCTGTTTTCTCATTATTAGTGTATAGGAATGCAAGGGTACTTTATTTAAAATATACAAGGGAGCCCAACCTGATCCCATGGAGGCTTAAGCAGCCCTGGAGCCAGGAACAGGCCCCCTGACAAAGTTAGTGATGAGGAAATGATAATTATTGGTACCCACTGACTGCCAGGAGCCCCAGGCTCCCAAGGGGCTACTGTGGTCATTCTGAAGCAACTAGTCTTTTTTTTCCCAACTATCCCCCCCAGGCCTGCCTTGTGTTCCCATCCCATAATGTCTGGTCTGTCTGTGACTGAGAAGATCAGGGCTTATTGCTATTTTTGTCATTGATTAGTTGCAAAGTCATGTCCGACTTTTGCAATCTGATGGACTGTAGCCTGCCAGACTCCTCTGTCCATGCGATTTCCCAGGCAAGTATACTGGAGTGGGTACCCATTTCCTTCTCCAGGGAATCTTCCTAACCCAAGGATCGAACCTGCATCTTCTGCTTGGCAGGTGATTCTTTACCACTGAGCCACCTGGGAAGCCCCTATTCTTATTTTTATGGGATAGGATAGAATGGTGACATCATTTTAGTCTCAAGACCCAGCTCAAATCTAGGAAAGATGGAATTTCAAGGGCAACCTTCTGCCACCCTTTCTCCTTCTCTCCCAACTCCCAGCTCTTCATCTCAGATCCTCCCACAACTCTCACCGACAGCTGGAGTCTGCTTATGGACATAAGAACAGGACCGGTGCTCAGAAATGTCTCACACTTGGGTTTGAAGTGGCCTTAAAATTCTTAATACCTTAATCTGTGAATTTGTGTTTATTAAGCAAAGTCAGATGGGACCCATGAGCATGCAGCTATGTACTTAGAGTCTCACTTTACGTGCTGTCTCCCTTCCCATTACCACCCTCGGGATGATCTCTCAGCTGCCCACCTTCCTGGCCTTATCCATCAACTGTCTCTTCCGTGATCAGGGCCTGAGGCACAGAGAGGGTCAGGTTCGGACACATACCAAACAGCAAGTTGCTGTGCAGGGCCCAGGGCACCTGAGGTTCAGCTCAAACCCTGCAAATGTCCCTTTGTCTCAAGGAGTATGGCACTAAATAGTAATTGAAAGCACCAAAAAAATTATCAGGAGAGAAATCACAGGGAAAAAATGCTTTTATTTCTGCCTTTTGAATATGCTAGTGCTAAGTTGCTTCAGTCATGTCTGACTCCTTGTGACCCTATAGACTGTAGCCCTCCAGGCTCCTCTGTCCATGGGGATTCTCCGGGCCAGAATACTGGGATGGGTTGTCATTTCCTACTCCAGGAGATCTTCCCAGTCCAGGCATTGAACTCATGTCTCTTGCATTGGTAGGGGGGTCTTTACCACTGTTCCAATCCTTGAGCCTTTAGTAAATGCTTCAGGATTCACATACTCTATATATTATATAGACTAAAACATTAAAGGGGAGGCAGTGTCTCTTAAGACCATTGTGGCAGTGGACGTGGCCCATGAGGCTGTGATGGCAAAGGTTATTTCTCCTCAATTCTATATCCTAGTATGTAGCCCAGGGCCTGACATATGGCTAACACTTGTTAGCTAGTATATCCCTAGTGCCTAAAAGGATACTGGTTACTATTAGATGCTAAGAAGCTGTGTTTCTATTTTGCTCTGGTACCGAGAGCAAATGTAGAGCTTATGTAGACGTAGATTGTCCTATGGAGAGCCAAGTAGCAGGTGTTCTCCTGGGATGTATCAGGAGAACTCAGGTTTTATAGGCTCCAACCTGATAGCTCAGATGGTAAAGAATCTGCCTGCAATGCAGGAGACCCTGGTTTGATTTCTGGGTCACAAAGATCCTCTGGAAAAGGGGATCTACCCACTCCAGTCTGGAGTGGGCTTCCCTTGTGGCTCAGCTGGTAAAGAATTTGCCTGAAATGTGGGAGACCTGGATTTGAACACTGGGTTGGGAAGATTCCCTTGGAGAAGGGAAAGTTTACCCACTCCAGTATTCTGGCCTGGATAATTCCATGGACTGTATATAAATAGTCCATGGGGCCGCAAAGAGCCAGACACGACTGCGTGACTTTCACTTTCACTTTCCTCTCCCTATCATCTCCTAAACCGGGAGATGGGTGTTGGCTGGATTGCTTTTATTCCTTTTGGTCAGCCTCACTTTTTGATGGTTTACTGTTTGATTTTAGGAACTTTAATGTGTGATATGTGCTTGCCAAGCATGCTTTCTAGAATATCTATAGTTTGAGAGAAATAATAAATACCAGTTGGAAGGCAGACCTTGGTGGGGAAATCCAGCAGAGAAAACATGGGGTCAGGTTCTGAGTCTTGACCAAGAAAGCTGCCCAATAGATCATTACTCTTCTAAAATGAACGTTTGAAATTAAGGTGTACATTGTGATTAAGGTCTTCCTTTAATCATCTCATTCCTCTCAGACTTACAGCCACGACATTATTTTGCCCTGTATGGATAAATAACACTACACTTTTACATTGCAATTAGCACACTTGAATTCAAAGAAACTATTTTGAAATACAATTTGCACATTCTGATTAATTTTTAAAGGACTAGTGGTTTCTCAAGTCAGAGTTTGTGTCTAGAATATGTTTGTGGAACTATTTGAGAGAAGAAATTAAAGGAATTTCTTACAAGAGGGAGACACAATTGGGAAAAAAGTTATAAATAAACATTACTACCATTTTTACAAGGGGCCCAGTTGCCAGAGTAACAAAGAATTCTTCAAAGTGTTTAATCCATTGGTTGATTTTGTGTGAAGAAAATTACTATTGAGGAGATGTAATGAAGTGTCTTAAGATGCAAAACTCAGAAATTGGGATGGGTTCTAACCTGTATATTGAATCAATGGAATCATTAAAAATAATTACACATATTGATAAGAGAAAAATCTGAGCTTAGTTTGAAAGCAGTGCCTTATATAAATGCTGCTGCTAACTTGCTTCAGTATTATCCAACTCTGTGCGATCCCATAGACGGCAGCCCACCAGGCTCCCCCGTCCCTGGGATTCTCCAGGCAAGAACACTGGAGTGGGTCGCCATTTCCTTCTCCAATGCATGAAAGTGAAAAGTGAAAGTGAAGTCGCTCAGTAGTGTCCGACTCTTCATGATCCCATGGACTGCAGCCCACCAGGCTCCTCTGTCCATGGGATTTTCCAGGCAAGAGTACTGAGGCCTGCTCAACTCTTAACAGGGTGACTTAACTTAGTTCAGTCTTTCATGAGACAAAAAATGGATCTTATGTTTTAAATAAGTAAATGAAAACACCTTTATAGTGAATCAAAATTCAACCAGTTTCTTTTGCCTTCCAAAAAATTACATTTTAAGGTCAATTTGCATGGAATACATATAGATGATTGTTTCTGGCCTTTTTACAAAAATGTCATATTTACATTTTATAAATAATGAACGTGAATAAATTCAATCTGTGGCCATAAAAATCAGAAACTCAGAGTTTCTTCATTTTAGGGCCAGTCCCTTAAGGGAAGAGTGCTGAGCACAGCTCTTTCTGAATCCCAGAAGGGTTCAAGGATGTCCTGAGTGCTGGGTAAGGCTTTAAAGAAGTCACAGAATTGTTTGTTGTCTTCATTGCAGATGTGCTCTGCTCCTGGGACTGACACAGATGGAGAAAATCAGAAAAAGCACTGTGTATGCTTCCAGATTTAAATCCTAGCGAGCACACCACCAAGGTAAGTTTGAGGTTCAATTCTGTGATCCATCTCAAAAGGATATATATTCATCCTTCTGCATTATAGTGTCTTGTAATTCAACGATACATATTGCCTTAACTATTATATGAACAAGGTATTTTGTAACTTAGAACTCTTGTGATTTTAAGAACCATTATTAAGTGCCTATTAGACAGCAGGCACTGCAAGGTACTGGGCCTACAAGGTAGACCCTATCATTGACCCCTGGATGGGAACAAGGGGATTGTATACATTCAATAAGAGACTCCAAGCATTAGTGAAAAAACAAGGATGATGGCCTGATACCGAGATACCAGAGAACAGCAGGAGAGGATCACTCTGTAGAATAAAGCAGAAGTTTCAATAGAAAACTATCATAAAAGAAAAAAAAAAGTCCATATGAATAATAATATAAAAGCCCAAATTTGCTGAAAGATTCTTCAACAAAGGAATTTGCCCTTGCCTATAAGAGAAATGGGGAGAAGGCAATGGCACCCCACTCCAGTACTCTTGCCTGGAAAATCCCATGGACAGAGGAGCCTGGGGGGCTGCAGTCCATGGGGTTGCTAAGAGTTGGACACGACTGAGCGACTTCACTTTCACTTTTCACTTTCATGCATTGGAGAAGGAAATAGCGACCCACTCCAGTGTTCTTGCCTGGAGAATCCCAGGGACAGGGGAGCCTGGTGGACTGCCGTCTATGAGGTCGCACAGAGTCGGACACGACTGAAGCAACTTAGCAGCAGCAGCAGCAGCATAAAAGAAATGAGTATTCAGATCAGATCAGATCAGATCAGTCGCTCAGTCGTGTCCAGCACTTTGCGACCCCATGAATCGCAGCACGCCAGGCCTCCCTGTCCATCACCAACTCCCGGAGTTCACTCAGACTCATGTCCATCGAATCAGTGATGCCATCCAGCCATCTCATCCTCTGTCGTCCCCTTCTCCTCTTGCCCCCAATCCCTCCCAGCATCAGAGTCTTTTCCAATGAGTCAACTCTTCGCATGAGGTGGCCAAAGTACTGGAGTTTCAGCTTTAGCATCATTCCTTCCAAAGAAACCCCAGGGCTGATCTCCTTTAGAATGGACTGGTTATAGTAAAACTGTAGAAATGTACAAGCCAGGTATATATACAAGATATATACATAAATAAGATAGGTAAAATGTCACATTGTTTTAGTAAATATAATGCAGAATTCAAACTTTTATTCAGTCTTTTCTTTTCTCATCCGATTAAAGTTAGTCCCACACAAGCTCATGCACATGTGTTGAGTGCCTATCACATTTCATGCGCTGTGTCTGACAGCAAAGAGAAGTAAAAGGAAAGACTGTACTATAACGATAAGATGTCCTGAAATACTGGGGGTTAAGACAAAGGAGAGATTACTTTGATCTCTGAGTCTTTGGGGATTTTCTTCCTAATCTTGCTCATTTAAACTAAAATAATTGATAAAAAATAACATACCACTTTTGTTGGTTTGTAACAGACTGATTAATTACAAATACGCTTTCCTTCCCTAACAGTGCTGTGGATTTGGCTAAGGAACTATTTGGTGGATGAAGTGATTAATTTTACAGAGTTTTACACTTATTTTACTTAAAAAGAAATCTCAAATAAAATCACATCATTATTTCCCCTCCTCAGCATTAACTAACTGCCCCAAATGATCATGTAACTGGCTGATATTAACAACTGGCATGATTATAAACAAAAGTTAATTCTGATTTTCATTTTATTTTATAACTAAATCTTATTAAAATTTACTGAGGCTTTTCTTACTTGTAAAGAATAAAGTACAAATCATATTTTCCATTTTGAATTGTTCTTATCCCCTAGGAAAAAAATCAATGCATCAAAATTAAATTTCAAAACTGCATTAACAACATCTTTGAGGTCAGGTATTCTAATAGTCTCTGAGTAGAAAGCAAATTACTAAGGTATTATATGTGGACAATATAATTATTTTTTACCACCTTTTACTTTATAGGAAACAACAAAAAAAGAATTCAAACTCAGGTAGGATTCAATTAGAAAATGGAAGTGTGTTCATCTATATCATCTTAAGATCACTAAATTTAATGGTTTCCACTTGAGCACTAATTTTAACTTGTAGAATTTGAACTAAAGTGTAGATATTTAAAAGCTTTAGCAAAATAGTGAAATTAAAGAAAATATAAATTATTAGATTTAAGCAATTGCCCTCTATAACAGTATACTAATTCCTTAAAGACATTGAAGTATTATTTAATAGAATAGGAGAGCTGGAAGAAATTTTCAGAATCAATGAACCAATCACATACCTTTTATTTTTATTTTTTAAATTTTATTTTATTTAACTTTACAATATTGTATTGGTTTTGCCATATATCAAAATGAATCTGCCACAGGTATACATGTGTTCCCCATCCTGAACCCTCCTCCCTCCTCTCTCCCTATACCATCCCTCTGGGTTGTCCCAGTGCACCAGCCCCAAGCATCCAGTATCGTGCATTGAACCTGGACTGGCGACTCGTTTCATATATGATATTATACATATTTCAATGCCATTCTCCCAAATCTTCCCACCCTCTCCCTCTCCCACAGAGTCCAAAAGACTGTTCTATACATCAGTGTCTCTTTTGCTGTCTCGTATACAGGGTTATTGTTACCATCTTTCTAAAATCGATATATATGAGTTAGTATATTGTATTGGTGTTTTTCTTTCTGGCTTACTTCACTCTGTATAATAGGCTCCAGTTTCATCCACCTCATTAGAACTGATTCAAATGTATTCTTTTTAATGGCTGAGTAATACTCCATTGTGTATATGTACCACTGCTTTCTTATCCATTCATCTGCTGATGGACATCTAGGTTGCTTCCATGTCCTGGCTATTATAAACAGTGCTGCGATGAACATTGGGGTTCACGTGTCTCTTTCCCTTCTGGTTTCCTCAGTGTGTATGCCCAGCAGTGGGATTGCTGGATCATAAGGCAGTTCTATTTCCAGTTTTTTAAGGACTCTCCACACTGTTCTCCATAGTGGCTGTACTAGTTTGCATTCCCACCAACAGTGTAAGAGAGTTCCCTTTTCTCCATACCCTCTCCAGCATTTATTGCTTGTAGACATTTGGATTGCAGCCATTCTGATAGGCGTGAAATGGTACCTCATAGTGGTTTTGATTTGCATTTCTCTGATAATGAGTGATGTTGAGCATCTTTTCATGTGTTTGTTAGCCATCTGTATGTCTTCTTTGGAGAAATGTCTATTTAGTTCTTTGGCCCATTTTTTGATTGGGTCATTTATTTTTCTGGAATTGAGCTGTAGGAGTTGCTTCTATATTTTTGAGATTAGTTGTTTGTCTGTTGCTTCATTTGCTATTATTTTCTCCCATTCTGAAGGCTGTCTTTTTCACCTTGCTAATAGTTTCCTTTGTTGTTCAGAAGCTTTTAAGTTTCATTAGGTCCCATTTGTTTATTTTGCTTTTATTTCCAATATTCTGGGAGGTGGGTCATAGAGGATCCTGCTGTGATGTATGTCAGAGAGTGTTTTGCCTATGTTCTCCTCTAGGAGTTTTATAGTTTCTGGTCTTACATTTAGATCTTTAATCCATTTTGAGTTTATTTTTGTGTATGGTGTTAGAAAATGCTCTAGTTTCATTCTTTTACAAGTGGTTGACCAGTTTTCCCAGCACCACTTGTTAAAGAGATTGTCTTTAATCCACTGTATATTCTTGCCTCCTTTGTCAAAGATAAGGTGTCCATATGTGCGTGGATTTATCTCTGGGCTTCCTATTTTGTTCCATTGATCTATATTTCTGTCTTTGTGCCAGTACCATACTGTCTTGATGACTGTGGCTTTGTAATAGAGCCTGAAGTCAGGCAGGTTGATTCCTCATTTCATTCTTCTTTCTCAAGATTGCTTTGGCTATTAGAGGTTTTTTGTATTTCCATACAAATTGTGCAATTATTTTTTCTAGCTCTGTGAAGAATACCATTGGTAGCTTGATAGGGATTGCATTGAATCTATAAATTTCTTTGGGTAGTATACTCATTTTCACTATATTGATTCTTCCAATCCATGAACATGGTTTATTTCTCCATTTATTAGTGTCCTCTTTGATTTCTTTCACCAGTGTTTTATAGTTTTCTATATATAGGTCTTTAGTTTCTTTAGGTAGATGTATTCCTAAGTATTTTATTCTTTTCGTTGCAATGGTGAATGGAATTGTTTCCTTAATTTCTCTTTCTATTTTCTCATTATTAATGTATAGGAATGCAAGGGATTTCTGTGTGTTGATTTTATATCCTGAAACTTTACTATATTCATTGATTAGTTCTAGTAATTTTCTGGTGGAGTATTTAGGGTTTTCTATGTAGAGGATCATGTCATCTGCAAACAGTGAGAGTTTTACTTCTTATTTTCCAGTTTGGATTTCTTTTATTTCTTTTTCTGCTCTGAATCCTGTGGCCAAAACTTCCAAAACTATGTTGAATAGTAATGGTGAAAGTGGGCACCCTTGTCTTGTTCCTGACTTTAGAGGAAATGCTTTCAATTTTTCACCATTGAGGATAATGTTTGCTGTGGGTTTGTCATATATAGCTTTTATTATGTTGAGGTATGTTCCTTCTATTCCTGCTTTCTGGAGAGTTTTCATCATAAATGGATGTTGAATTTTGTCAAAGGCTTTCTCTGCATCTATTGAGATAATCATATGGTTTTTATTTTTCAATTTGTTAATGTGGTGTATTACATTGATTGATTTGTGGATATTGAAGAATCCTTGCATCCCTGGGATAAAGCCCACTTGGTCATGGTGTATGATCTTTTTAGTGTGTTGTTGGATTCTGATTGCTAGAATTTTGGTAAGGATTTTTGCATCTATGTTCATCAGTGATATTGGCCTGTAGTTTTCTTTTTTGGTGGCATCTTTGTCAGGTTTTGGTATTAGGGTGATGGTGGCCTCATAGAATCAGTTTGGAAGTTTATCTTCCTCTGCAATTTTCCAGAAAAGTTTGAGTAGGATAGGTGTTAGCTCTTCTCTAAATTTTTGGTAGAATTCAGCTGTGAAGCTGTCTGGATCTGGGCTTTTGTTTGCTGGAAGATTTCTGATTACAGTTTCCATTTCTGTGCTTGTGATGGGTCTGTTAATGTTTTTTATTTCTTCCTGGTCCAGTTTTGGAAAGTTGTACTTTTCTAAGAATTTTTCCATTTCTTCCAAGTTGTCCATTTTATTGGCATATAATTGCTGATAGTAATTTCTTATGATCCTTTGTATTTCTGTGTTTTAAAGAAAATGAGAGCCATAACAGTGAAATGATAAATATGATCCTCAATTTTATCTCATAAAAAGTATTCTCATATAATCTTTTTTCCCCATTTTTTCCCCTCGCATATTGGTCTCAGTATTTGGAGCCTAAATTCTTGGGAAATTCTGTTGCTTGAGATGCCTACCTATATCAGCATATCTCCTACTCCATGAGGGCAGGAGTTTATGTCTGTTCTTTTCTGATGTGTCCCTTAGCATGTCCTTATTTGTGTAGCTAAGGCAGTCTCAGAGCAGGTAAATGGGTTTGGAGAAGTGGGAGCACATAGTAGCTTCATTGTTGGGGCCCCAAAACAGTCTGGCATCATAGCATAAAAAAAGCCACCATGATTTCAACCAGATAATTCTTTGAAGATTGTACCATTTTTGATTTTTTGAAGATTACATTGTTTTTCCTTGTATGACGTGGCATAGACTGCTTATTGAATTTTTCATGTCCATATTCCCTCCTTAAGTCGATCACAACACCTCTACATTTGCCACGACACATGGCTGCTTAGTTAGAGATTGCATTTTCCCCTGTGTAGTTAGTCACTCAGTCGTGTCCAATTCTTTGTGACCCCATGGACTATAGCCTGCCAGGCTCCTCTGTCCATGTGGATTCTCCAGACAAGAATACTGGATTGGGTTACCATGTTACCTGAAGATAGATATGCCCATGGAATGAAGCCATCAGGATTGGATGTGAAGGAGTTTTATATATACATATATATAATGTATGTATGTATATATATACATACACATATACATATGTATATACATATACATAATGTATGTATGTATATATATACATACACATATACATATGTATATACATATACATATATATATATACATATATATGTGTATATATATATATATAAATATATATATATATATATAATCTCCTTGGGAAATAGAAGTTGTGTGTGTGTGTGCACATTTTCAGAAGATTAACTTAAGTACAACACGAGTCTGTGTATACAAAACCTGTATAACCACAGAGGAAATCTTTAACTCGTACCTGGCAGGAACTGAAGAAAAGCTTCACAAAATAAGTTTAAAGTTTGCCTTTGCTTGCCTGTCTGGATTTTCTAGGTTTTCTAGATTCTTCAGAGCATGCCATCTTTCAACTAGATATTGAGTTTCAATACCTAAAACATTTACACATTATTAAAGACCTTAGTTTGATATCATTTAAATTAACTCTATTCAGGTTTATGCCATACCTATTGGAGGATCTTAGCTCTGAGATGTCTCTGATTTTGCATGTCATCTTCTCTCTGCCACCCTCTTCTAAGATCCCATGCCTGTGGCTCTTGCAGGCACTTAGTAGCAATTTTTATTACAGAAGTATTATATTAAAAACACACACAAGTGTTATAACAGGTTTTTGTTATAGGTAAAATAAATATAATAGGTTTTTGATTGGCTTGCTCTTTTCAATATGTAGAAGGAAACAAATTTAGATTTCTTAACAGCAAATCTCATTTAAGAAATTTGTATACCTGTGGCGGATTCATTTTGATATTTGGCAAAACTAATACAATTATGTAAAGTTTAAAAATAAAATAAAATTAAAAAAAATAAAAATAAAAAATGGATCATCAACCTAAAAAAAAAAAAAAATAAAAGAAATTTGTAGGTTGAGTTGGGACTTTTATTTCCACTTATGAGAGTTGCATGGTAAAGTAGTCCCCAAGCCAGAGAATATAGATGATCTCTTCTGAGAACATTATTCATTTTCTTTAAAATACTATGAACCTGACCATGAAATTGGACCTGATATATGAACTTGAACAATTCATAGTTGCCTCACACAGTTAGGGGGACAGTTAAGTTACATAATAACAGGAAAACTTCTTAAGAAACCATTTGTTATTTCAAATACACTTTCATTTTCTTTCTTTTTTTAGTTTCAGTTTTCATCACCAACTAATGAAAGTAAAACTTGTAAAACTTATTTCTTTAAATGTAGTATAAGCCAATGAATTAAGTCTATGTGGGAATGAGTTATACTATTCACACTCATAAAATAAATATCTATATTGGTGGTGGTATTTAATCACTAAGTCATGTTCCACTCTTTCTGACCCCATGGACTGAAGCATGCCAGGCTCCTCTGTCCATGGGACTTTCCAGGCAGGAATGCTGGAGTAAATTCCCATTTCCTTCTCCAGGGGATCTTCCCAACCCAAGGACTGAATCTGCATCTCCTGCATTGTCAGGCAGATTTTTTACAAGTGAGCGACCTGGGAAGCCCAATGATCTATGTTACTAATGGGGATAATAATAGATGACATGTAATGGAAACTTTTTAGGTGGATTATTTACCATCTGAGCCACCGGGGCAGTCCCACAGGCATCATCACAAAATAATATTATTGCAGAGCTCCAATTAAGTCAGTTCAGTTCAGTCACTCAGTCCTGTCAGACTCTTTTTGACCCCATGGACTGCAGCATGCCAGGCTTCCCTGTCTGCCACCAACTCCCAGAGCTTGCTCAAGCTCATGTCCACTGAGTCGGTAATGCCATCCACCATCTCATCCTTTGTCTTCCGACTTCTCCTTCTGCCTTCAATCTTTCCTAGCATCAGGATCTTTTCCAATGAGTCAGTTCTTCGCATCAGGTAGCCAAATTATTGGAGCTTCAGCATCAGTCCTTCCAATGAATATTCAGGATTGATTTCCTGTAGGATAGACAGGTTGGATCTCCTTGCAAGTCCAAGGGACTCTGAAGAGTCTTCTCCAGCACCACAGTTCAAAAGCATCAATTCTTTGGCACTCAGCTTTCTTTATAGTCCAACTCTCACATCCATACATGACTACTGGAAAAACCATAGCTTTGACTAGACAGATCTTTGTTGGCAAAGTAACGTCTTTGCTTTTCAATATTCTGTCTAGATTGGTCATAACTTTTCTTCCAGAAGCAAGTGTCCTTTAATTTCATGGCTTCGGTCATCATCTGCAGTGATTTTGGAGCCCAACAAAATAAAGTCTGTCACTATTTCCATTGTTTTCCCATCTAATTTGATATGAGGTGATGGGACCAGATGCCATGATCTTAGTTTTCTGAATGTTGAATTTTAAGCCAACTTTTTCACTTTCCTCTTTCACTTTCATGAAAGTTCTTTAGTTCTTCTTCACTTTCTGCCAATAAGGGTGGCATCATCTGCATACCTGAGGTTATTGACATTTCTCCCGGCCTGATTCCAGCTTGTGCTTCATCCAGCCCAGAATTTCACATGATGTACTCTGCATATAAGTTAAATAAATAGGGTGAGAATATACAGCCTTGACATACTCCTTTTCCAATTTGGAACCAGTCTGTTGTTCCAGGTCTGGTTCTAATTCTTGCTTCTTGATCTGCAATTATGATCCTGATTTTTCAATGAAGAAATTAAATATTATGTAACACAATCACAGACAACTAGCCAATCTGATCACATGGACCACAGCCTTGTCTAACTCAATTAAATCAAGCCATGCTGTGTGGGGCCACCCAAGATTATCAGGTCATGGTAGAGAGGTCTGACAGAATGTGGTCCACTGGAGAAGGGAATGGCAAACCACTTCAGTATTCTTGCCTTGACAACCCCATGAACAGTATAAAAAGGCAAAAAATAGGACACTGAAAGATGAACTCTTCAGGTCGGTAGGTGCCCAATATGCTACTGGAGATCAGTGGAGAAATAACTCCAGAAAGAATGAAGGGATGAAGCCAAAGTGAAAACAACACCCAGTTGTGGATGTGATGCTGTGAAGAGCAATATTGCATAGGAACCTGGGATGTTAGGTCCATGCTGCTGCTGCTGCTAGGTCACTTCAGTCAAGGCAAATTGGAAGTGGTCAAACAGGAGGTGACAAGAGTGAACATTGAAATTCTAAGAATCAGCGAACTAAGATGGACTGGAAAGGATGAATTTAATGCCGATGACCTATATCGTGCTGCCTATATCTACTACTATGGGCAGGAATACCTTAGAAGAAATGGAGTAGCCATCATAGTCAACAAAAGAGTCTGAAATGCAGTACTTGGATGCAATCTCAAAAACAAAAGAATGATCTCTGTTTGTTTCCAAGGAAAACCATTCAATATCACCGTAATGCAAGTCTATGCTGAAGAAACTGAAGTTGAATGGTTCTATGAAGACCTACAAGACCTTTTACAACTAACACGCCCCAAAATATGTTCTTTTCATTACAGGGGACTGGAATGCAAAAGTAGGAAGTCAAGAAATACCTAGAGTAAGAGCCAAATTTGGCCTTGGAATACAGAATGAAGCAGGGCAAAGGCTAATTGAGTTTTGGCAAGAGAACGCACTGGTCATAGCAAACACCCTCTTCCAACAACACAAGAAAAGACTCTACACATGGACATCACCAGATGGTTGACACTAAAATTAGATTGATTATATTCTTTGCAGCCAAAGATGGAGAAGCTCTATATAGTCAGCAAAAACAAGACTGGGAGCTGACTGTGGCTCAGATCATGAATTTCTTAGTGCCAAATTCAGACTTAAATTGAAGAAAGTGGAGAAAACCACTAAACCATTCAGGTATGACCTAAATCAATTCCCTTATGACTATACAATGGAAGGTGAGAAATAGATTTAAAGGACTAGATCTGATAGAGTGCCTGATGAACTATGGACAGAGGTTCATGACATTGTACAGGAGACAGGAATCAAGACCATCCCCACGGAAAAGAAATGCAAAAAAGCAAAATGGCTGTCTGGGGAGGCCTTACAAATAGGTGTGAAATGAAGAGAAGCAAAAAGCAAAGGAGAAAAGGAAAGATACAAGCATCTGAATGCAGAGTTCCAAAGAATAGCAAGGAGAGATAAGAAAGCCTTCCTCGTTGATCAATGCAAAGAAATAGAGGAAAACAACGAATGGGAAAGACTAGAGATCTCTTCAAGAAAATTAGAGATACAAAGGGAACATTTCATGCAAAGATGGGCTCGATAAAGGACAGAAATTGTGTGGACCTAACAGAAGCAGAAGATATTAAGAAGAGGTGGCAAGAATACACAGAAGAACTGTACAAAAAAGATCTTCATGACCCAGATAATCACGATGGTGTGATCACTGACCTAGAGCCAGACATCCTGGAATGTGAAGTCAAGTGGGCCCTAGAAAGCATCACTACAAACAAAGCTAGTGGAGGTGATGGAATTCCAGTTGAGCTATTTCAAATCCTGAAAGATGTTGCTGTGAAAGTGCTACACTCAATATGCCAGCAAATTTGGAAAACTCAGCAGTGGCCACAGGACTGGAAAAGGTCAGTTTTCATTCTAATCCCAAAGAAAGGCAATGCCAAAGAATGCTCAAACTACTGCACAATTGCACTCATCTCACACGCTAGTAAAGTAATGCTCAAAATTCTCCAAGCCAGGCTTCAGCAATATGTGAACTGTGAACTTCCAGATGTTCAAGCTGATTTTAGAAAAGGCAGAGGAACCAGAGATCAAATTGCCAACATCCACTGGATCATGGAAAAAGCAAGAGAGTTCCAGAAAAACATCTATTTCTGCTTTACTGACGATGCCAAAGCCTTTGACTGTGTGGATCACAATAAACTGTGGAAAATTCTGAAAGAGATGGGAATACCAGACCACCTGACCTGCCTCTTGAGAAATCTGTACGCAGGTCAGGAAGCAACAGTTAGAACTGGACATGGAACAAGAGACTGGTTACAAATGTGAAAAAGTATGTCAAGGCTGTATATTTTCATCCTACTTATTTAACTTATATGCAGTACATCATGAGAATCACTGGGCTAGAAGAAGCACAAGCTGGAATCAAGATTTCTGTTAGAAATATCAATAACCTCAGATATTCAGATGATACCACCCCTGTGGTAGAAAGTGAACAGGAACTAAAGAGCCTCTTGATGAAAGTGAAAGAGGAGAGTGAAAAAGTTGGCTTAAAGCTCAACATTCAGAAAACGAAGATGATGGCATCCGGTCCCATCATTTCATGGGAAATAGATGGGGAAACAGTGGAAACAGTGTCAGACTTTATTTTTCTGGGCTCCAAAATCACTGCAGATGGTGATTGCAGCCATGAAATTAAAGGAACACTTACTCCTTGGAAGGAAAGTTATGACCAACCTAGACAGTATATCAAAAGCAGAGACATTACTTTGCCAACGAAGTCCATCTAGTCAAGGCTATGGTTTTTCCAGTGATCATGTATGGATGTGAGAGTTGGATTATAAAGAAAGCTGAGCACTGTATAATTGATGTTTTTGGACTGTGGTGTTGGAGAAGGGACTCTTGAGAATCCCTTGGACTGCAAGGAGATCCAACCAGTCCATCCTAAAAGAGATCAGTCCTAGGTGTTCATTGCAAGGACTGATGCTGAAGCTGAAACTCCAATACTTTGGCCACCTGATGTGAAGAGCTGACTCATTGGAAAAGACCCTGATGCTGAGAAAGATTGAGGGCAGGAGGAGAAGGTGACAACAAAAGATGAGATAGTTGGATGGCATCACTGACTCAATGGACATGGGTTTGGGTGGACTCTGGGAGTTGGTGATGGACAGGGAGGCCTGGTGTGCTGCGGTTCATGGGGTCACAAAGAGTCGGATATGACTGAGCGACTCAACTGAACTGATCCCAAGGAGTGTGCCCAAGATCAAGTAGCTAATAAAAGTCTGTCTGTATGAATCTAGAGCCTATATCATTAACCACTGCAGTATACTTTTCTATAGTGCTTATATGCTTGGGAATTTTGAAAATCTGTATTTTCCTGAAATGTTTGAATTGAAGATGAGGAAAGTCTCAAGTTACTTGACAATGGCAGAGTTTTCACTTTATTTTGCTGGGAGGCAATAGCAAGCATTTGCTGATCTTTCCTTCCACCTCTGAACACAAGCACGTTAGATTTTTAGAAAAGACCATGACAAATAACTGAATATGGTCTAGATCAATAAAGCAGCTGCTGTAAAACAGCATTGGGCCACAGATTTCTGCTAAACTATCAACATCTAATGTCAGAGTGTTCTTTGAAGGATGAAAGTCAGACTGATGTTTTGAAAGTAATTTTCTTTTTGTATGTCAGTGATTGAATTTGGGTCAGTTTTCCAAATTGTTTAATAAGACAATACAAAATGTGATTACTCATATCTTGCAGAGCAGTGATAATTCACAGAATTCTGAAAAATGCCTTAAAGGGGGAAAAGCATCTTGGTCAAATAATGACATTTTTATATACAGTGTAAATTACATGTAAATTACATGTAAACAAAGTGAGATAAGACTGTTTTTGGATTTATATCTAATCATTTAATTTTTTTTTTACTATATATGTGTGTAGGTGTGTTTGTGTGTAGTGTAGTGTGTTAGTCTCTCAGTCATGTCCAATTCTTTGCCACCCCATGGACTGTAGCCCACACCTTCTTCTGTCTGTGGGATTCTCCTCTGGAGTGGATTGCCATTCCCTTCTCCAGGGAATTTTCGTGACAGGGATTAAACCCACGTCTCCTACTTTGCAGGTAGATTCTTTACCACTGAGCCATCAGGGAAGCCCATACATACACACACACATTCATATTTACATTTCATATATATTTATATTTTATGTATATATAACCTTTTGTAAAATTCCATTAAAATGTGAAGAAGACATTATGGTTGCTAAAAATACCTGAAAAAATTATTAAGATCATTTCTCTTATGGTAATATAAGGTTTTTATTTTATTAATATTTCTCTTATGAAGAATATAAAGAACTGAAAGAACATAATGATTATTTCCATAATAGAGAGGAACACAACAGTAGTTGAAAGCCAGGAGCCAAATTCTCCAGTTGGCTGGATCTCTGCACTAGGAGATTATGACACACCATTTGGCCATTAGTTGCTCTTACATAAAATGATTCCCTAGATATTTCTTAAGATCTCCTCAAGTTCTAAAGTCTCTGAGACCTCTTTTGGTAACATTTTCACTTGGTCCACTTGGAATAGCAAATGGAGGGCTTTCTAAGTTGTCCTTCATGTCAATTACAGAAACTATTTGTTTCTCTTTGTGAAGAAGGCAGATTCTGGACCAGAGTCACGTGTATTTATCCCACGATAACCTATGCTGCCCATGGAAAAGGTAAGAACAGGAGGTCACTTCTGCTATGTTCCAGAGTGTACAGACAGTGTGCCACTTCACACTTTTTTGCTTCTCTGACCTCTCTCTTTTCATGCCTTTTCATGCCTTTTCATATGAGTGTGAAAATGAAAGTCACTCAGTCATGTCCAACTTTTTGTGACCCCACGGACTATACAGTCCATGGAATTCTCTAGGCCAGAGACTGGCATTGGGTAGCCTTTCCCTACTCTAGGAGATCTTCCCAACCCAGGGTTTGAACTCAGGTCTCCCGCATTACAGGCAGATTCTTTACTAGCTGAGCCACAAGGGAAGCCCAAGAAGACTAGACTGGGCAGCCTAATCCTTCTCCAGTGGATCTTCCTGACCCAGGAATTGAACTGGGGTCTCCTGCATTGCAGGCGATTCTTTACCAACTGAGCTATCAGGGAAGCCCTTCATATGGGTAATACTATTGTAAATCTGCAGACCAATGAATGAATATATTAGCTGAGTTTTTACTCTTAGGTGATGTGACCTTAATAATGCACTTGTACATTATATTCTGGACTTAAACAGTGTACCTCTACTGTTGATGCAAGTGATGAGAATGAAAAATAATCAGAAATATCACTAGATTATGAAAAAGAGTTCTGAATTAAGAATAATAAGAGGCACAAACAGTTCTTACTTTTGTAGCACTCTTAATGAGTGCATTGGAATAGTCCACAGAATACCAGAGTGCCTCAGAGCAGAAATGGTGGGCAAATCCATAATTCATTCCTGATTCATAATTCATTGTGGCTTCTAAGTACTGACTTCTACACTCACAGCCACCAAAGGGAATAACAGCTCTTAGGCACATGGTTGATTCCAGACCTGGGGTAAGAAATTTGAAGATGAGCCTAGGAAAGCTTATGCCTAAAAGCAAAAATGATACATTTTGTTAAAGGGAGCAAAGGGTTAGCACTTGACAATTATGTGATCATTTGAACATAAAAATAATAATAAATACAGATAACTAAATGATACTGAATATATACACCTCCCTAAGTTCATGATGCTTATCAAAGACACAAGAGAAAAACAAAATGATACACAGCAAATAAATCATCAAAATTATTGGAAGTAACTAAGGCACCTACAACTTACTCTGTCCTCATTAATTCAAACTGTATTTCTTGGTACCCAAATAACTTCAGTCGAGAACAGAATTTATTTTCTTTACAGATAAACTTAGGATAAATTGCTATAGGAATGGTAAAATTATAAAATAACCAATTTACTGTACCTAGTTAAATACTTGATTAAAGTGGTAATCATCAGTCAGTGAAAGCATTTGGTGAAAAGTTGATGGGAAACTTGTAATAGAAGGATCAGATATTTACTGACACCTGAAACCACAAATCACCAGCTAAATGTGGGACCACAGACATTACCTGCCTCCTGATGTGATACCCATAGTACTATTCATGATCTAACACCCAGAGTAATACTTAGGAAGTATTCTTTCCCCAAACATGGAACCTGCATCTAGATCTAATCTAGAGTTGTAGGAAATGGGGATAAAGATTTTACAGACCAAGTTAAGTGAAAAAAAAAAAAGGAAACATCAGAAGGCGAAGCTTTCCATAGGACAACTGACTCAGTTTCTACAACAAAGAGAAAAAAATAAATCAAGGGCAGGGAGAGGGCTGGAATGTTCACTTTAGATCAAAGGACTGAAGAAACATAACCATCAAATACAATGCATAGGCCTTATTTCAGATCTCCAAAAAAGACCATGAAAATTTGACTATGGAATGATCTGATGATAGCAAAATTATTTTACTTTAGTAAGATATAATAACAACATTATCATTACATTTTTAAAAAACATGTTTTTAGAGATAATGTGAAATACCTAAAGGTGAAGTGAAATAACACTTGGGATTTACTTTAAACTACTTCATTAAATATAGATAGATAGATAGATTGTTATAAATAAAGGAAATGTGGCAAGTTTGGATAATTGGATGATATCACTACTGGAGGTCGTTTAACTAACACTTTAACTGTTCTTTACTTTTGTGGTATCTTATTGTAATAAAATTAAGCAGTGATATATTTCTTTGAGTTAGGAATCACATGAAAGTAAAAAGTTTAATTGCTTTATAATAATCAACTCTCAGCTCAGACATGCACAACCTTTATCTGTATCTCTTGAAAAAATAGGATTCAGTTCAAAATGTAACATTCTGTGCCAAAAGTAGTTGATACAATGAACTATATACAACCAGAGGGCTAAAGATATTGAATATCACTGAATTTCATGCCTGTCTTAGACGATTAAAGCATAAAACTCCAAACTTAGAGAAATCTGTCTGCAGCACATCATTTCCCCTATAGTGTGGTATTTTTCTAAGTATCAATAACTCTTAGGATTATGAGTTCTTTCAACTATAATATAACTTTTTCCAGAGTTTTCCACAATTCTCTGTGGATTAATTTTCTAGTTTTAGTTTTTTACCATAACAAAGCATCAGAGGCTGGGAGGCTTGAAAAATAGAAACACAGTTCTGGAGAATGGAAGTCCAAGATCAAGGGTTTGCTTTCTTCCAAGGGCCTCTCCCTTTGGCTTGTAGGTGGCGGTCTCCTTCCTGTATCTTCACAGGGTCTTCCCTCTGTGTCTGTCTGTGTCCTGATCTCTTCTCATAAGGACACTGATCCTTGGATAGGGCCCACCCAAGTGACCTCAGTTCAGTTCAGTCGCTCAGTCATGTCTGATTCTTTGTGACCCCGTGGACTGCAGCATGCCAGGTTTCTCTGTCCATCACCAACTTCCAGAACCTACTCAAACTCATGTCCATCATGTCAGTGATGCCATCCAACCATCTCATCCTCTGTCATCCCCTTCTCCTCCCACCTGCAATCTTTCCCAGCATCAGGGTCTTTTCCAATGAGTTGGTTCTTCAGTCTTAGGAAGCATAACTACGAACAAAACTGAGGAGGTGATGGAATTCCAGTTGACCTATTTCAAGTCCTAAAAGATGATGCTGGGCTGCACTCAATATGCCAGCTAATTTGGAAAACTCAGCAGTGGCCACAGGACTGGAAAAGGTCACTTTTCATACCAATCCCAAAGAAAGACAATGCCAAAAAATGCTCAAACTACCACACAATTGCCCTCGTGCTCATCTCACACGCTAGCAAAGTAATGCTTAAAATTCTTCAAGCCAGGCTTCAACAATACGTGAACTGTGAACTTCCAGATCTTCAAGCTGGATTTAGAACAGGCAGAGGAACCAGAGACAAAATTGCCAAAATCTACTGGATCATCAAAAAGCAAGAGGGTTCCAGAAAAACATCTACTTCTGGTTTATTGACTACACCAAAGCCTTTGACTGTACGGATCACAACAAACTGTGGAAAATTCTTAAAGAAATAGGAATACCAGACCACCTGACCTACCTCCTGAGACATTTGTATGCAGGTCAAGAAGCAACAGTTAGAACTGGACATGGAACAATAGACTGGTTCCAAACTGCGAGAGGAGTAAGTCAAAGCTGTATATTGTCACCCTGCTTATTTAATGTATATGCACAGTACATCATGAAAAATGCTGGGCTGTATGAAGCACAAGCTGAAATTAAGATTGCCAGGAGAAATATCAATAACCTCAGATACGCAGATGACACCATCCTATGGCAGAAAGCAAAGAACTAAAGAGCCTCTTGATGAAAGTGAAAGAGGAGAGTGAAAAAGTTGGCTTAAAACTCAATATTCAGAAAACTAAGATCATGGCATCTGGTCCCATCACTTCATGGCAAATAGATGGGGAAACAATGGAAACAGTGATAGACTTTATTTTGGGGGGCTCCCAGTTGCACCCCACTCCTGTACTCTTGCCTGGAAAATCCCATGGATGGATGAGCCTGGTGGGCTGCAGTCCATGGGGTCGCTACGAGTCAGACACGACTGAGCAACTTCATTTTCACTTTTCACTTTTCACTTTCACACATTGGAGAAGGAAATGGCAACCCACTCCAGTGTTTGCCTGGAGAATCCCAGGGACAGGGGAGCCTGGGCTGCCAACTATGGGGTGGCACAGAGTCGGACACAACTGAAGTGACAGCAAAATCACTGCAGATGGTGACTGAAGCCATGAAATTAAAAGATGCTTGCTCCTTGGAAGAAAAGTTATGACCAACCTAGACTGCATATTAAGAAGCAGAGACATTACTTTACCAACAAAGGTCTGTCTAGTCAAAGCTAGTGGTGTCACTTTACCTCAATTACCTCTTTTAAGCCTGTCCCTCCAAATAGAAACACATCTTCTTTTGGCCATGCCACATTGTGGGCAGATGGGATCTTAGTTCCCTGACCTGGGATTAAACATGAGCCCCCTGAAGTGGAAGCATATACTCTTAACCACTGGACCTTCCAGGGCATCCCTAGCATCACGTTCTGAGATACTGGGGTTAGGAGTTCATCATAGGAATAGGGATGTAACTCAACACATAGCACCTCATTATGGCCAGAAATGAAAATTAAGGAAGACTTAAGAGAACTAAGATTTCCAGAATGATAACTGAAGTTGGCAGAAGGAAAAACAGGACTTAGTGAAGAAAATTACTACCTAAGCATAGAGGTGGCCTTTGAACCCAGCCTTGGATCTTAGTGTTCTGTATCTATACAAAGAAGTGAAAATCAGCAGGCTGGATATGTAATATCTATTTCATATGAGAAAGATCATTTAAAACTTGGGAGACAATTATGGTTTTATATTTAACTGCCAAGTGATCCGGAGAAGGCGATGGCACCCCACTCCAGTGCTCTTGCCTGGGAAATCCCATGGACGGAGGAGCCTGGAAGGCACAGTCCATGGGGTCTCTGAGGGTCGGACACAACTGAGGGACTTCACTTCACTTTTCACTTTCATGCGCTGGAGAAGGAAATGGCAACCCACTCCAGTGTCCTTGCCTGGAGAATCCCAGGGATGGCCAGCCTGGTGGGCTGCCATCTATGGGGCCACACAGAGTTGGACACGACTGACGCGACTTAGCAGCAGCAGAAGCCAAGTGATCAGCTCATGAAATAAATTAACTCTTGCTCTTTTATAATTCATCCATATCTTACTGTACCTTATCAATACTTTCTTGTAGTATTGTAGACTTTTACCTGTTCTTGTGCTTTCATTGAAAGGTTTATGTTGTCATGTCTCAGGAGGTTGGGCCATTATTCCTCTAGCCTGTCAGTGCTACCTGGGATACTTTCTTCAGCTATAATTTTACTGGGAGATTAAAGGGAATGTTCCAGTAGTGGATATGTTATGTACTGTGAACAAGTCAAATTATTTTTTTCAAAGTGGGTAAATTATAAATGATAAGTCTATCAATCAACTATAGAACTTGCTTTATTAAACCAAATTGACATAAACCATGATTCTGATTCAGGAACAAATTTGGTTAAGCATCACTTTATTCTAGAATTACCAGTGCCTGCATTTGATGAGACAAATGTTTGATGGACTTGCTAATTTGATGCTGAAGATTAATCAGGTACTCTGTGAAAGACTAATAAATATGTAAAAAGACAATAAGAAGTTAACTCTGAAAGCAAGGATTCCACCATTTTAGCAGGAATAAATCTGTCTTCATCAGTAGTAATCACTGAGATTAATATTATAATCAGTATACGAAAGACAGATTACTTCTGTCCTTTTTTTTAGCCCCTTCCTTTATTCAAATAATATATTGGGTCCAAAAAGAGAAACTACTGTTTGTGAGGAAACTGCTCATCCATGTTAAGTACATTGACTCTTCCAGGACACTAAGGTATAATTTAGGAAGTGGTGTTTTTTTGTGCATGAAATGTTACCCTCAGGTTCTTCAGTTGCTTATTCATCTCCTTACTATTAAGTATGTGCAGTTAGGTCTCATTCACTTTTTCCCTTAAATGAATCTCCGTTTTTAAAACTAGTCCTGAAATAATTAATTTATTTAATAATTAAAAATATGTTTTCTAAAATATCCATATTATATTTTTTAGCATTTGGAAATTAGCAGTTAAATATTTGCAAGTGTTTTGTTAGTTTCAGGTGTACAGTAAAGTGAATCAGGTATACATGTACATATGTCCATTCTTGTTTAGATTCTTTTCCCACTTAGGTCATTACAGACTTTCGAGCAGAGTTCCCTGTGTTATATGGTAGGTCCTTATTAGTTATCTATTTTACATGTAGTAGTATGTTTATGTCGATCCCAGTTGACCAGTTTATCCCTTCTCCCACTCTTACCCGCTGGTCACCATGTTTGTTTTCTATATCTGTAACTTTATTTTGTAGATAAGTTCAACTGTATCTTTTTTTTTTTTTTTAAGATTCCACATAGAAGCAAAATTCCACATAAAAAGCAATACACTCCCTGATTTACTTCACTGAGTATGATAAGTCATTATTTTTTGAAACAATCCCTTCTATTAACAACCTGGATTGTCCTGTGCTAAGTCACTGTAGTTGGTCCAGCTCTCTGCGACCCTGTGGACCATGCCCTACCGTGCTCCTCTGTCCATGGGACTCTCCAGGGGATCTTCCCAGCCCAGGGATCACACCTGCATCTCTTATGTCTCCTGTGTTGGCAGGTGGGTTCTTTGCCACTAATGCCACCTGGAAAGCCCCGATTGTCCTATAGTCTTTCTCAATAATGGGCAACCATCTAACTCCCCATAGCTTCCACCTTTTTATCTTGGCTCTGCCATCAGAAGCTACTGAGAATTCTAATCCATTCCCTGAATTAAAGTTGGTTGTGCATTAATACCAAGGCCACTCATCATTCTCCTTCTCCCCTTCTTCTCAAATCCTTTCTTCTTAAGAGAAGGCACTTTTGGGCTTCTAAAGGAGTCCTTATATAACACAGCTTCTGACTTTTCATCCTTTTAGTTCTCCTCTGAAGATCTTCTGATTTTTCATTGTCTTATTCATATTAAGTAAAATATTTCCTCTCACCTGAACAATAATTTCTATTGACTCTTTTATTTCAGTACCTTCCAACAGTTGCTTTATATTAATGGCTTATGCTGAGATTTAGGAAAACTGAAATCTTTAGGCCATCTTCATTTGAATACCATCTGGATAATATGCATTGATTTCTCCCTATGTTCTTAAAGCCTTCATTGAAGTGCCTTCTGTGATTATCAAGACCTCATGCTGGTGTGCCGAAAAATAAATCCTACATTTGGGATGTAAGAAGCTACATTTTGTAGTGTTCAAGGCATTGGCAAATAGCAGAGAGACCTGGACAGTATTGTTAGGTAGTTAGACTAGGAAAAAGGAGTCCAGAATGGCAGTGGCTAAGAGACAAAGAAGGGAAAAGTCCGCGAAAATAGAACAAGGGAAGGTGCCAGGGCCAAGTGAGGACCTCAGGTAAAACAAACAGCCCATCCTGGCTAGTCCAGTTTACATAGGGCAGGCTCAGGGGAGGAGAGAAAACATAAAAAGAGGAGCCAAAATCGGGCCAGGGGGTTCTCTTCTCTTCGCATCTTTTGGGTCGACCCACCCTCATGCCTCAAGGATGTATTTTCCTTTGTTTTCTCAATAAAACTGAGCTGTAACACTGGTCCGTTTGTCGCTTCAAATTTTTGTTGCCACGAGATGACACCGAGGAAATTACAAACTCCCCTGACAGTATCATTCTGACCTTAGGATAGAAAAAAAGATCACAAACTAATAGGGTGATGTTGACAACTAGAGTGAGAAGTAGGTCTGCTTAAGACAAATGTGGTTCCTGACCTCTTAGTCTAGCAAATATTTCTTATACACCAGGAGATCTTTCTTCAAAACAGCATGCCATCTATTTAAGCTACAAGCCCTCTGCTTCCACATTCAGATTCTAGAAATTCATGTTATTTCTTATGGAAAGAATGTGGAAAACACGGTGCTCTGACATTATTTTACAGGTATTCCTGTACATTTTAATTTTTGCTAAGTGCATTTTAAAATTAAATCTTCAGGACTCCAATAGAGTTTTCACAGTGATTCTACAGTCCATTATATTTTAAGCCCTCAGACTTCCTTCTTTGAACACTGAGAATATGGGATACAATAAATTATAGGTATTAGATTTCTGGCAAAATGCAGTTTAGGACACTGCACATTTTAGCTCAAAGTACAAAAAAAAAATCAATCTTTTTTGGTGTCATAAAGCTTATTGAAAATTGCTGTTGTGCCATTAAAATTAATGTAATCACTTTTCTCTTTCTCCCTAAATCACATTGCCCTTTTGCCCAACCCTTCAGGTCATCTCCCCTCAAAGACAATGAGCCCTTTCTGGTTATTCCACTTGAATTAAATACTGGAAGGAATGCTGTGAAGTGTTGCTTTTCGAATTGATTTTTTTACACAATAAGATTTAATTTTTACTTAAAATTACCAAATTTCCATTTGGATATTTCTCATACTCTGCACCATTTAAAATTCACTACTATAGAAATGTAGAGGGAAATGGGCTTCCTTTTTGAAATACGCTTGAAAAAGGCATCAAACTTAAAATAATTTATGACATCTTTTTGGTTTAAGACAAACCCCTTGGGGTTTTATTATGTTTTAGCATAAGGCTTTGGAATTATCTGTACTATATTAATATTTAAATATGAAGAATATGTGAAAGTGAAAGTCACTCAGTCAAGTCCGACTCTTTGCGACTCCATAAGCTATAAAGTCCATGGAATTCTCCAGGCCAGAATAGTGGAGCGGGTAGCCTTTCCCTTCTTCAGGGGATTTTCCCAACCCAGGGATCGAACCCAGGTCTTTCACAGTGTACTCAGTATTAATTTAAGCATTTGCTTAAGAAAATGTAGCCTTCCTACAATATCCTAAAATTTATACTAAGTGTTCCCTTATTGATACATAAGTAACCAGCTTGTGGTTAACCTTGGTTAACTTCACTGACCCCCTCCCCCCTTTTTTTTTTTTTTTGCTTTTCTGACCATGTCCAAAGTCATGTGGGATCTTAGTTCCCTGACCAGGGATTGAACCCATAGTCCTTGCAGTAGAAGTGTGGAGTCTTAACCACTGGACTGCCAAGGAGGTCCTCTCCACCAAACTTTTAACACTGAGAAGAAACTTGGGGATCACTCAGTTCTTCAGAGAGGTTTGGGTGGACGGCAGTGTGAAATGAAAATATCTCCTCCCATAGTAATAAACCTATCAATAAACAAGAAATGTCACAGTCACTGCTGATTTCTGCCCTCCAAATGTGAATGAGGGCTCCCAAAAGTGTGATCCAGCAGATGCTGCCCTCCTCCACGGTGACTGCTGAAGAGCTGGAGGTGGGGGTGAGGGGGATGACAGAAGCAGGCATCCACCGCGTCTGCCACTCCTGGAGGCAAACAAGGAAACAGGATTTGACCCCAGAGAGCTGAGGTGCGAAGGAAAGGAATGGATTCAGTGAGCCCAGAGGCTTGCATCTTCCCATACATGGGATGCTAAATTCCTTAACTTGATACCTGATTTTTCTTACCTCACAATCATCTCTGATGCTCAGACTCCCTGCTCCCTCTTTTGTGCACTTGTAGATACCCTAACCACCCCTGCTGCCTCCTTGGAGCAGTTTTCTCAGAGCTACTGAGATGCTGTCTCCTAGGCTGAGTCCTTAACATTCCCACCAAATAAAATAGCTCTCTACTTCCAGGTTGTGACTGTATTTTTTAGTTGACAGTAGTCACTGAATAAGGCTCTTTGAACAGTGAGACAGTTACATACCCAAGCTCCAGGTTTTTGAACTGGCTTCAGAGGGCACCTGGGTTCTTTTCCTCATAGCTCTTTCCTACAACCCACATTCTGATAAAATACTTTTCAGCTACTCTGAAATTACTAACCCCTTACAGGGAAGTGAATTTGTACCATTTCCCTGCTCAATCTGAGCAACATCTCTTGACAAACGGATTGCTCCTTGAGTCTTAAATAGTCGGGATTTTTTATCCTAAAATTGTTTTTTATGGACATACATGCTAGGGTTAAATTACAATTTAGTCTGACGTGACACTTCACAACTTACACAATTCACTAAGTACTTTAAATCCCCCTCTTCCCTTGTCAGGTATGCACACACACTCTTGTTGCAGAAACCAGTGCACGAGAAACCAAGCACCACACTCAGATTTATTATGCCAGCAGGCCCAGAGGAGTTAACACACCAAGCTCTGAGCCCCGAACAGAGGGGTTACAGAGTTTTTATAGACAGACTATCGTGGGCAACACTTGCTGTTAATAGGCTGGTTTAAACTAAGGGATTTCATGTGCACAGGAATAGCAGTCAAGATGGGGAGGGGGATGTCTGACCTTTACATGGACAGGCATGATTAAGCAGGTTTGCAGGGGCTGGGCAATTGCAAAGAGCAGGACAAGGGCGAGTGAGATAAGCTCCGGTTCCCAATATTCTAAGTCCCCAATTTCTGAGACTATGGGACCTATGTGATCCAGACTTTGCAAGGAGTAAGCTGAGTTACAGAGCCAGAATGAGCAGGAGGTTGTGTAAAATTTTAACTTTTCCTCTTCACTCTCACATTCTATTTGGCAAAGAAAACCTATAATCTGTTTCCGAGCTTGATTGTGTGGTATGCCCTCCTTAATTTTCTTGCTACTCTCAAACAGAAACTGTTTTTATTCTCATGTAAAGAGAATATTCTTGGTACTTGCCAAATGGAATGAGTGGGGAAATAAAGAAAAGGTTTGCTGTTTGTAAGGTGAGTGCAGAGAAAAAGAGAGTGAGCCGGGCAGTCAGGCAAGAAAAGGGAAATTATTAGAGGGAAATGAGAGGGTGATTGGCTCTTAAGGAGAACCAGTATCCTCCCTTTCTGACGGGGTCTTTCTTATACCCCACCAATGAAAAATTATCTGAAGGGATGGTTAACTTTTAGCCTGTAGTTGAGCCCTGTGGTCACGTAGCTAGAGGTCTGCAATCTGGTGGTCTCGTAGCTTTGAGAAGGTAGGTGCCAGTGAGAAAACAGAATGTCATTTGGGCAATTTGGTTTGTCTCAAGGGTCACTGTGATTTTATTTTTTGTTTACAAGGTAAACATAATGAGCTCTCTTAACAATGAGCCCCCATGTAGACCCTATCACTTCCCCGTGGACTCAATGAGGAAAGAGTAACTGCAACCCCTTTTCTAATGCACGGTCGTAGCCTTTCGTCTTTCTCCTTATATACCTGTTTCGTGCTCTCTCCTATGAAATGACAAAACTAAGATGAATTAGTGAGGAGTTTGACGTCTTTTATTCAAAGGAAATCAGTCCAGGGACGGGGGGAGGACAGTACCTCGCATGCAGTGGAGTGCTCTTCTGAGTGAATATTACAGAAAGTTGGAAGATGCAGCACAGACACAGGGCATGATTGGCTCGAAGGTCAGGGATTTCCTTATAAGTCAGGCAAGTTTTATTTTCTAGGGTAAGATAAGCTGCTGAAGCTGAGTTGGCATATTGTGATTGGTGTATGCTAAGTTTCCTGGACTACAAGGTGGCTTCCATAAGGGTAGGCTGACTTACATTTAGATTTGTGACATAGGCTGAGCCATGGAAAGTGAGAGTTAGTCATGTCTGACTCTTTGCGACCCCATGGACTGTATAATTCTCCAGGCCAGAATACTGGAGTGGGTAGCCTTTCCCTTCTTCAGAGGATCTTCCCAACCCAGGGATTGAACCCAGGTCTCCCGCATTATAAGCAGATTCTTTACCAGCTAAGCCACAAGGGAAGCCCAAGAATACTGGAATGGGTAACCTATCCCTTCTCCAGCAGATCTTCCAGGCCCAGGAATCGAACCAGGGTCTCCTGCATTACAGGCAGATTCTGTACCAACTGAACTATCAGGGAAGCCCACGGAGACAGCCTCTATTCTGTGGGTCCCAGCATATGAATTACCTTCCTTACCTACTGCTTGGTGCTAAGCTTGCATTGTTCCATCATATGCTGAGAGTGTAGCCTGCTGAGTAGGAAGCATAGGAAACCAGAGAAGCTGCCCTGTGTTCTCCACCCCTGCTCCTCCCCAACAAACTGAACCCTTCACACATGGAATTGGGGTGCAGGCAACACAAAATACAAACACACCTTTTAGGCTTTCCTATATCATCTCTTTTGCTTTTCCAGATTCATAAAATTGTACATGTAGCCTAAGTCAATGACTGCCTACCTTGAGGTCTCGTTTTGATATGAGTGGTATTTTAAAATAATAGCATAAATGGCTAACGGAAGAAAGAACTATTAAGAGATTTGAATTCCAATTAACTGCCAGTGATTGCTTTGTAGCTCTGGGTCAATTGAATTGAGAATTTTAGAGATCCGTGTTTTCTGAGAGTGGCAAAGGACGGGGTCCTAGAGGCTTGCAAAGCTCCTCAATAGCTGTTGAGACCATCAGTTAAGCTTCGGTTATCTTGGAAATTTACTTAAGAAGCACACCTCATTTCTTAAAGTCAGAAAAGCAAGGGAGATTTTCTCTTCCTTCTATGTTCATATTGAACTATTTTCTTCACTTTTCTCAGCTTATTTTGCCCTTTTCCTCTGTCTTCCTAATCATTTGATTAATAACAAGCCTCAAAACAAAGTAGCTGAGACTGTTTAATCAAAAAATTTGAACAGATTGAAGGAGTGTGGAGAAAGGAAAATGTTATATATCAATCATGGAAAAACCATTAAGTATATATTAAAGTAGCTGATGCTTAATGATGTGCCATTCAGTAAGGACATTATTTATATTAATTTAAACTTTATAAAAATCTTGTATAACATTATCCTCATATTGTTGTCATTGTTAAGTCACTAAAGCAAAAGTCACTCAGTTGTGTCTGACTCTTTGTGACCCCATGGATTATACAGTCCATGGAATTCTCCAGGCCAGAATATCAGAGTGGGTAGCCTTTCCCTTCTCCAGGGGATCTTCCCAACTCAGGGATCGAACCCAGGTCTTCTGCATTAAAGGTGAATTCTTTACCAGCTGAGCCATAAGGGAAGCCCAAGAATACTGGAATGGGTAGCCTATCCCTTCTCCAGAGGATCTTCCCGACCCAAGAATAGAACTAGGGTCTCCTGAATTGCAGGTGGATTCTTTAACAGCTGAGCTACCAAGAAAGCCTTAGTCACTAAGTCATGTCCAGCTCTTTTGTGACCCTGTGGACTGTAGCCCACCAGGCCCCTCCCTCCATGAGATTTTCTGGATAAGAAGACAAGAATGGGTTGTCATTTCCTTCTCTGGGGGATCTTCCTGATCCAGAGATTGAACCTGCAGTTCCTGCATTGGCAGGCAGATTCTTTACCACTGAGTCACCTGGGAAGCCCGTATTATGCTCATATTACACATAAAGAAACTAGAATTTGAAATTTTGATAGTTTAGCTCCAAATCCTATAATACTCACCAAAATACTATGTAAATAGTTGGTATGGAAATTACGCGAATATATGAATATGGCTTTTCCTTTACAAAATGCAGTCTCGGCATTAAGCATGGTGCTAGAAAAAAGAAAATGCAGAAGTGTGTTTCTCCTGTTTTGTGTTCAGTTGCCTAATGCAGACGCTTTCCTTCTGCCTCTTCATTTACTTCTCCCAGTCTTAGGTGAGTGAGTCTTGAGAAGAGGGGGCTTGGCTCAGCCGCCCTTCTTCCTCTGAGGCTCGGCCACCTCGGTGTGATCATGTGCACTGGTCTGTTCTCAGCCTTGGCGCTGGGCTTTTCCAGCCTTCCTGGATGTGTGAGCCTGTATCATGCTAGAGTGCCAAATCAGGGGACCACTTTCTCCAACAGCTCTATCGGTAACAAAGCTGACATTTTGATTTCCATATGGCTGCTTCCTCTGTCTTCACTCAGTAGATGTCAAACTTTGAAAGTAGGAGAACAAGGATTTATTAGTCTTGTCAAATATCAACCTAGCACTGAAGGATAAATGATGTTTCCGAGTGATGAAACAAAATGTCAAAATGTTATGGGACCCACTAAAAGGAGTCACCGATTCTGCTGAGTTTTGAAGTGAACTTTGTAGAGTAGGTAGATTTTAGGTAAGTTTAGATGTCAGCGTAGGGATTTTCCAGAAAAGCTGGGAAAGTGGAGATTTTATGCAAATGAAACATCAATTGAGGCATAGATCATGCTATTGCACCTGGCACTTCAGGGATGCTGCATGTTTTTTTCAAATTAAAGGCTTGAGTCAAGCCAGCATCCAGCAAGTCTATTAGCACCACTTTTTCAACAGCATTTTCTTTGTGTGTGGGTCACATTTTGGTAATTCTTGCAATATTTCAAACTTATCCATTATTATTATTATTGTTATGGTCACCTGAAGTCAATGATCTTTGATGTTACTATTGTAATTGTTTTGGGGCACCCTGAACCATGCCCATATAAGACGGCAAACTTAATAGTTAAATGTGTGTGTTCTGACTGCTCCATCAACCAGCAGGTTCCCTGTCTCTCTCCCTCTCCTTGAGCCTCCATATTCCCTGAGACACAAATGAAACAATCTTGTTGTGGATGGATCAAGGTATGCTAGTCTGGACAGAACATCAAACCAGCCACAACATTCTGTTAAGCCAGAGATGAACCCAGAGCAAGGCTCTCACTCTCTTCAATTCTATGGAGGCTGAGAGAGGTGAGGAAACTGCTGATGAGAAGTTTGAAGCTAGCAGAAGTTGGGTCACATTGCTGAAGAAGAAGTAGTCTTGTTAACATAAAATTGCAAAGTGAAGTGGCAAATGCTGATGGAGAAGCTGCAGCAAGTTATCCAGAAAGATTCAACTAAGATCATTAATAAATGTGAAAACAGATTTTCAGTGTACATGAAGCAGTCTGTGGAAGAAAATACCGTGGAGGATTTTCATACCTGGAGAAGAGAAGCCAAAGCCTGGATTCAAAGGACAGGTTGACTCTTACTAGGGGCTAACACCGGTGATGACTTTAACTTGAAGCCAGTGCTCATTTACCATTTTGGAAATCCTAGAGCCCTTGGGAATTTTGCTGAAACTACTCTGCCTATTCTGTATAAATAGGACGCAAAGCTTGGATGGTAACACATCTGTTTACAGCATGGTTACTGAATATTTTAAGTCCACCATTGAGACCTACTACTCAGGAAAAAAAAAAAAAAAAAAGGTTTCCTTGAAAATATTTGTGCTCAAGCCTATGGATCAAGGACTAATTTTGACTTTCAAGTTTTATTACTCAAGAAATACATTTTGTAAGACTCTAGCTGCCATAAATCGTGATTCCTCTGATGGATCTGGGAAAAGTAAATTGTAATAATTTTGGAAAAAATTCACCATTCTAGATGCCAGTGAGAACATTTGTGACACGTGGGAAGAGGTCAATATATTAACATTAACACGAATTTGGAAGAAGCTGATTCCAGCCTTAATGGCTAATGTGGAGGGGTTTAAGACTTCAGTGGAGGAAGTAACTGCAAATGTGGTAGAAATAAGTGTTAGAAATGGAACCTGAAGATGAGACTGAATTGCTGAAATCTCATAATAAAACTTGAACAGATGGACAGTTCCTTATTATGTATTACCAGAGAAAGTGGTTTCTTGAGATGGAATCTATTTCTGGTGAAGATGCTGTGAAGATTGGGAATTCCCTGGCGGGCTAGTGGTTAGTACTTAGCAGCACTTTCACTGTGGAGGCATGAGTTCGATTCCTAGTGGGGCAACTAAGATCCTGAAAACCACACAGTGTAGAAAAAAAAATAGAAGAAGTTGATGCTGTGAAGACTGTTGAAATGACAACAAAGGATTTAGAATGTGACATAAAATTAGTTGGCAAAGCTGTTGTAGTGTTTGAGAGGATTGACTCCAATTTTGAAAGAAGTTTTGCTATGGATAATAAATGCTATCCAACAGCATTACATGCTGCAGATAAAGTGTTCTATAAAGGAAGAGTCACTCAATCATTGTGGCAAACTGCATTGTTTTCTTATTTCAAGAAATTGCTGCAACCACCCCACCACTGTGATCAATCAGCAGCTATCAAGATGTAGTCAAGAACCCTCCAGTAGCAAATAGATCATGACTTACTAAAGGATCAGATGATGTTTATTTTTTTAGCAATAAAGTATTTTTTAGTTATAATACATACAATTTTTAGAAGTTTCTCATGTGGCTCAGTGGTACAGTATCCACCTACCAAAGCAAGAGATGTGGATGATGGCTGGAGGATGCAGCAAAGGCATTTGTATTTGTGTAACCAACTCCACAAAGGTCTATGATACAGGTAATTGACATACCTAGAGGAAGCTAAATCTGGCAACCATGTGAAAGGGGCCCCTAGCTGCAAACATCATCAAGCAGCCTCTTGAAGAGAGAGATGACAAAGGAGTAAAGGATTTACAGAAAGAATGAAGAGACACAATCAGGTTTAAGATGCATGTCACATATTCTCTAAGTTTCAGTGTCAGCTTAGGGAAATTTTCATAGCATTTGGCAAATAAGATGTTTATACAGTTTCAGTTGTGTCTTCTAATCATGCAGTTAGGGGCTACAACATTTGCCTTTAGTAAAGAACCATGGGCTTTAGGGGAAAAAGAAATTATGATAAAATTCAATAAACATATATCATTTTTCATTTTATAAAATGCAATTTATAAAATTTATATATTTTAATTATTTATAATTATTGTAGACTGAACATCTTATAAACCTGTTCTGTATAGAATACTAAATAAATAATAATAGTGTAAATAAATAATGTAACACCAAAATTACTGGATAAAGTATATTTTTAAATACATGTAAATTCACAGATAAGGGAATAAATTACCAAGGGGGAGGGGTGGAGGAAAAAGAAAGAAAAAAAGCAAATAATGAAGGAGGATGGGGAAGAAGAAGAAACAAAAGAAAAAAGAAAGAAGGCTTAATTAGAGCAGATAACAAATGCTGAAGTCAGTGACTGGTTCTTTCTGACCTTCCTAGAGGTCTGGGGATTTGAGTTTTTTAAGGTTCTCTTCCTGATAAGAAAGATAAAGTTGAATAAAGATGACAGAAAGATTGTGTTGTAAGACAATGCCATCCATAAGCTTAGATCTAAAAAGTTAAAAAAACAATGAAGAAATTCACAGAGTGGGGGTTATTAGGAAAATAGCAAAATTAGATTCCCAATGACTTCAAAAAGACAATAAAAATCTGTCAATATATCTAAAGCACTGATAAGATTTGGCATGAAAGAAATTCTTCTAAGCTATAGGTTGGTGGTAAAACAGTAGGACCATAAATTTGAAGGTACACATCCTTTACATGAGGCTTTCTCAGCCATGGCAATATTGACATTTTTGAACTGGGCCATTCTTTGTTGTGGGGCTGGACATGTACTGAAAGATATTTAGCAGCATCCCTGGATTCTGTCCACTAAACACCAGTAGCTTTCCTTATTCCGTTTGGTTGCAATATCCCAAATGTCTCCAAATTTACCAAATGTCTCCTGGAAGGAAAATTCACCCCTGGTTGAAAACTGCTATTCTACTTTCAGCAATTCTACTCCTAGATATTTATGGCAAAAAACACATACATTTGTGTTAGGAAGCATGCATATAAATCAGAGTAGCATTGTTATAAAACAGAAAAAAATAGTTATAATTCTAGAAAATATGTGAGTATAACATGATACATTAGCACAATGAAATATTATATAATTTTGATATTGCATAATAGCAAAAAAAAAAAAGGAAAAGAACAAACCACTGTTTAGTGCAATAACTGAGCAACTGGCACACAATGTTGAAAAAATAAGAACAGCACATAAGAATACTTGAATTAGACTCTATGTAAAATCTGCAAAGATGCCAAACTCAAAAAAATAGTATTTCTGGGGTTACCTACTTCCTAAAATATAATGAAAAGAAAGAGAATAAAAAGGAAAATATTTGAAATAGTGACTACTTCTTGAGGTAAGGATTAGGCAAAAAGGGACTGAAACAAAAGTCACATGATAAAAAATATCAGTAACATTTGATTTCTTTAGCTTGGTAGTTAGGACACTGATGTCCATTTTAATATTACCTTTCACTTTATTTTTCATTCTTTTATGTATTATTTTCATTCTTTTACATATTATTTAGATATGAAAACTTAATCATTAACCATTTACAGATGATTTGATTTGCTGGTGTTCTTTTGTCTGCTGAAGATTTCTTTCTCTTTATGGAAATATGCTCCCCCCAACTTCTATGTATTTGTAGAACTGGTTATTCTTTTTTTTTTTTTTCACTATTTATTCTTATCACCACTACAGCTATGCCTCTCTGGCGGGAACTCGTAGTTACAGATTTTTGTTCCCATTTCTATAGGGAGAGTCAGGGATCATAGCCAATTGTGGAACTTGTATGAGTTTGCTCCTGCAAAGGAGGAGATGTGGGTTCAATCCCTGGGTTGGGAAGATCCCCTGGAGCAAGAAATGTTAACCCACTCCAGTATTTTCGCTTGGGAAATCTCATGGACAGAGGATACTGGCGGGCTACAGTCCATGGGTCACAAAAGTGAAAGTGAAAATCACTCAGTCGTGTCCAACATTTTGGGGACCCTGTGGACTATACAATCCATGGAATTCTCCAGGCCAGAATACTGGAGTGGGTAGCCTTTCCTTTCTCCAGGGGATCTTCCCAAACACAGGGATCGAATCCAGGTCTCTCCAGCTGAACCTCAAAGGAAGCCAGTCAGACATGATTTAGTGCCACATGCATGCACACACACACACACGAGTTTGCTAGGATTCCCATAACAAAATACTACATACTGTGTGACTTAAACAAAAGAAATTTATTTTCACATTGATCTGGAGGCTGACAGTCTAAGAGCAAGATGTCAAAAATTTGGTTTCATCTGAGACCTCTCTTTGAGACCCCATGTCTAGGCTTCACTGTCCTCCACCTTCTCCTGGAGTTTGCTCAAACTCATATTCATGGAGGCAGTGATGTCATCCAACCATCTCGTTCTCTCTTGTCCCCTTCCCCTGCCTTCAGTCTTTCCCAGCATTAGGGTCTTTTTTAATGAGTTAGCTCTTTGCATCAGGTGGCCAAAGTATTGGAGCTTCAGCTTCAGCATCAGTCCTTCCAATGAATATTCAGGGTTGATTGCCCTTAGGATGGACTGGTTTGATCTAGCAGTCCAAGGGACGCTTAAGAGTCTTCTCTAACACCACAATTCAAAAGCATCAATTTTTCAGCATTTAGCTTTCTTTGTGGTTCAACTCTCACATCTATACATGACTACTGGAAAAAACATAGCTTTGACTATACGGACCTTTGTAAGGATACCAGTCATATAACAGAGGGGCCCAACCTAATGGCCTCATTTTAACTTACCTATCTACCAAGGCCCTCCCACTCTATGGGATTAAGAGTTAGGGCTTTGGGAGAATGGCTTTTAAGAACTGGGAGAAAGATACCATTCAGATGTGACAGTACTCATGACTTCTAAATCCAGTGAAAGTTCATTCTCAGGACTTTTGAGCTCAAGCTGGAGTTCAGGGCTTTAAGCCTCATTATTCCAAGGCTGGGAGGATGGCATTTTGTAAATGACTTAAACTACACCCTCCTTCGCTTAGACAAAACTGGTCTATTTCTTGAAAGGAGTAAAGAAGGCCTATAGAGGGAAGCAGAGAGAGAGAATGAGTTTTGTAACTTTCTAATCTATTTTCAGTCATCTATGAGCTTTTTAAAATTTGGCTGCATGAGCCGAACCAAGACCCCTTATTACATAAATTGATCAACTTGTAATTATCTCATTTGCAGCCAAAGAATCATACACGACTCAAGGAGTCGGACACGACTGAGCAACTGAACAGAACTGAACTGGATCAAAGAATACTGAATAATGCTTTTTTTTTTGGTTAAGTTTCAATGTCAAAATTATAAATTGTTTGAAAACTTTGCTTGCAAAATAAGGAGTACATTTGGAAATAAAGTTGCCTCTTTCTCTTATGTTTAAGAACAGTAAAATATTAATAGTTTCATATGATTTTATTCTACTTTTTGTTATTGTTCGGTTGCTAAGTCATGTCTGACTCTTTGCCACCCCTGGACTGCAGCATGTCAGCCTTCCCTGTCCTTCACTATCTCCTGGAGTTTGCTCAGAATCATGTCCATTGAATTGGTGATGCCATCCAACTATATCATCCTCTGTCACCCCTGTCTCCTCTTGTACTCAATCTTTCCACTTTGATTACTAATATGGTATTGATGGATTTTTTTTTCTTTTTCTGATGATCTAATTTAACCCATTCTAGGCATACTTTTTGATGATTCAGTTCAGTTCAGTCGCTCAGTCGTGTCCGACTCTTTGCGACCCCATGAATCACAGCACACTAGGCCTCCCTGTCCATCACCAACTCCTGGAGTTCACTCAGACTCATGTCCATCGAGTCAGTGATGCCATCCAGCCATCTCATCCTCTGTCGTCCCCTTCTCCTCCTGCCCCCAATTCCTCCCAGCATCAGAGTCTTTTCCAATGAGTCAACTCTTCGCATGAAGTGGCCAAAGTACTGGAGTTTCAGCTTTAGCATCAGTCCTTACAAAGAAATCCCAGGGCTGATCTCCTTCAGAATGGACTGGTTAGATCTCCTTGCAGTCCAAGGGACTCTCAAGAGTCTTCTCCAACACCACAGTTCAAAAGCATCAATTCTTCAGCGCTCAGCCTTCTTCACAGTCCAATTCTCACATCCATACAAGACCACTGGAAAAACCATAGCCTTGACTAGATGAACCTTTGTTGGCAAAGTAATGTCTCTGCTTTTGAATATGCTACCTAGGTTGGTCATAACTTTCCTTCCAAGGAGTAAGCGTCTTTTAATTTCTTGGCTGCAGTCACCATCTGCAGTGATTTTGGAGCCCCCCAAAATAAAGTCTGACACTGTTTCCACTGTTTCCCCATCTATTTCCCATGAAGTGATGGGACTGGATGCCATGATCTTTAATGATTATTCTGCCTAAAACATAAAATAACAACCCAGATGCTATCAGTATTAGGAGTAGAGGTAGCTGCAGCATTAAGTCTTCTTTTCTGAATTCTGTGACTATATCTGTTAGAGTTCACAATATGTCATAAAAATAATACTGTAAGTTACTTATTACCATCGCATATGGTTAACAGTAGCTACATTAAAATTGATAAGATCTGACAATCTCAATTTATTAATATATGCTTTCTTAATACTTAATAGCAGAGCTGGATTGGCAGTGGGAATGAACAAATCTTATGGGAAACAAAAAACATAAATTTTTAAAAATAACTTATTTTCAAGTAATTTAGAAATTGTTTTTAAAAAGTTTATCAGCTAACACTTTAAACTAGAGTTGATTACACTCTAATTGTATAGAATAAGCTCTTTCTGCTATGTTTGTCACTGTCGGATTAAAGATTTTTCTCTTTAACTGACAACAGATGAAAAGTGATCTGCCTATGCTGTTGTGTGCAGCAAGGACCAAAGGGATCTAGTTATTTAGGTTACATGATATTGTGGGCTCTTCATGTTGATTACTTTAAGGGAAATTTCTTGGAATAATTCTATAAAATGTTTCACTATTTCAGTAGCATTCTTACTCCATTCTCCTTATGCTGTATTTAGTTAATTTTGCCATTTCTATGAGACTTCTTTGGAGCATATTCATCTATTTTTGTGCAATAAATGTAATGTTAACACAATAAGAAATCTTAAAATTAAATAGTACCAGATCATATTTACTGAATTGATGTCCAAATTCATACAGAAAAAGAATATGCACTTTTTTTTTAAAATAACAGACTGAACATGTAGCTTTGTCTCTATTACCTCTTGAAATTCTCATAAAATGGCAGTAAGCTAATTGAGAAAGAATAATGTCCCCAAGTTAATGATAATAGTATAAGAACCACAACATGCCAACAGAATTTGGTAGCTGGCAAGTACATTATATGATGGTAGCAGATTTATCAGATTAGAGAAAAAATTTTTAAAGCCAGAGTGATTCATGTCACAGAACCTAAATAAGTTTTAGGATCTGGAGACACAAGAATCCCTCAGGGTTGGTGAAGAGCTGGACTGGTTGGAAGTCTGTATAAGGAATGCTACTGTGCTGAGAAACCTCTTGGTTGTGCTGTGCTGTGTGTAGTTGCTCAGTCATGTCTGATTTTTTGCGAAACCATGGACTGCAGCCTACCAGGCCCATCTGTCCATGGGGATTCTCCAGGCAAGAATACTGGAGTGGGTAGCCCAGCCCTCCTCCAGGATCTCTTGGTTAGCAGATTATATAATTAATCCTCTGCCAACTCAGCAGAAAATAAGAGATCAGTCCATAGCAACATGAATGAAAAATGACCTGAATAAGTGGAAACCAGGACTTACTGATGCTGGGAAAGGTGTAATAAAAAAACAAACAAACAAACAAACAAACAAACAGAATGAGGAAACTGAGGTTTGCACACTGAAATATGAATGTTCTCTCACCCTTTACCCTTGGCTCCCAGAACAGTGGTGGACGGGCTTATGGGTCCTTGGAAGAAACCTGAAAAAAATCCCTCTGCAGAGGAACTGAGTAGTTCTACAAATATAGTTTATGTGACTAGTATATTAATAAGCAACAATAGAAAGTTAAAGAGTAATGGAGAGAACAAACCTAGGTTTCATGGTAAATCAACAGCTTTATTGATGAGACAATACAAAAGAAAGTCAGTCCTTCAGGACGCATGGCAGAGAGCCGCAGTCCTCTTCTGAATGCCTCATGAAATGGTGCATACATTCCAGTAATAGTGCCTGAGTGAGTGAGGTTCATCTCAGAACTCCAAGAAGTGCATTTATCTCTCTCTGAACTCCGTCATTGCAGCCTGTGCACAGAGACCATCTCCTCTGAATGAATATGCCACTTAACTCTGCGAAACAGGTGTTACATAATATGGTTGTAAGGTACTGTATAATCTGAACAAAGCTACTTCCCCCATTAACATCTGACTTTCTCCCAACTATAGTTATTTCTGTACAGTGAAACCAAGGTTTGCTCAGAAATACTGAGAATCATACTAACGAGAACCATTAGGATTGTAATGGTCATCCTTCATGAGATTCTGTAAGACAAAAAAAGAAAAAAGAAAAACAAATTCCTTCCAGGTAAACCCCTGAGCAATATGCCATGGAGTGCACGGTATTTTTTATTGCCATTTTAGTCCCTTAGTAGCAAATGTGAATGGTGAACCAAGGTCCTCAGAGACTTGAGGAAAGACTGAAATAGAAAAAACAAATAATAATAATCAAATAAAAAAAATGGAAATCAGAAGTCTCTGTGCTAAGAGGAAAGAAGAAACTCTGAAATTAACCTTAACATCTTAAAGATGAAAGATTTGACTGCCACACAAATATAATAATTTTGTTCAAAATAATTCTTGCTTCAAAAGAGATTTAAAGAACAAAAAATATTTTTCCTGAAAAAAAAATAGTAGATCATATATAATATATATATATATATATATTATACACACATATAGCTGATCCACTTTGCTGTAGAGCAGAAACTAATACAACATTGTAAAACAACTCTGTGTGTGTGTGTGTGTGTGTGTGTGTGTATGCTCAGTAACTCAGTTATGTCCAATTCTTTGTGACCCCAGCAGCCTGCCAGGCCCCTTTGTCCATGGAATTTTCCAGGCAAGAATACTGGAAGTGGGTTCCATTTCCTCGTTGGTGGTTCAGTGGTAAAGAACCCACCTGCCAATTCAGGAGACAGGAGATGTGGGTTTGATCCCTGAGTCACAAAGATCTTCTGGAAAAGGAAATGGCAACCCATGGGCTATGGTCTATGGGGTTCCAGAGTTGGACACGACTGAGAGACTAAAGATCCTGGAGGAGAACTTCCTGACCCAGGGACTGAACTTGTGTCTCATGTCTCATGCATTGGTTGGTGAATTCTTTACCACTGTGCTACTATTTCAATAAAATTAATTTTAAAAAAAGAAATCACAAATCAATTAATTAAAAAATAGAATTTTAAAAATCCAATGGGAAATTTGGAAGATGACATTAAAGAAGCTCAGAAAAATATAAAGCACAACAAAACATTAACAAAAGAAAAAAAATACGTATGTGTGTGTGTGTGTGTGTGTATATATATATATATATATATGAGTGTTTTATCAGCTTCCCTGATGGCTTAGCAGTAAAGAATCTGCCTGCAATGCAGGGGACCCAAGTTCAATCCCTGGGTGGGGAAGATCCTCTGGAAAAGGAAATGGCAACGCACTCCAGGATTCTTGCCTGGGGAATCCCATGGACAGAGGAGCCTGGAAGGCTATAGTCCCTGGGGTCATAAAGAGTCGGACTTGACTGAGCAACTAGCACACGTGCCTCCCCAAGTGGTTGCAGGTGAGAATGGTATCACTAGCAGCAGGGAGACCAGGGAAGACAGGGCTGGGGAACTCATTCCCACACCCTAACCAGCTCCTGCAAGGGCTGCTTAGCCTCCAGGGGTGGCCCAGGTACAGGCCCAGTAGGGGCACCATCCCTGCCCCCAGCTCTGCATTCAGGCAGCCTAGGCTTCTTAGCTCTCCTCTAGGCTGTCCAGATGGGCAAATCCCTCCTTTGGACAGAGGGCTGTTGACACTGTGCAGCTGAGATCAGACCTGGGAAATACTATTCTGTGATCCCAGTGACCTGCACAGTCCACCCAGATGCACTTGGTGGTTCAGGGAAGGGCCTCCATTACACAGGGAAACCAAAGGAGGTTTGCCATGACACAGGAGGCAAAGAACTGCTCAGCCCTCTGTGGGGCTGACCACCTAACCACTCCAGGCCCTGGGCCCTGTGAAAGTGCACTTCACCTGGCCAGAGACATCAGCAGAAATCCAGCTAGGAGTCCAGAGAGACCAGAACTGCACTGAAAAGCCTCTGAAAATGAAACTGTGGGTAGACTTACCCCTTGTTTACAGATGAGAGAATTAACATCAGAGACGCTTAGAGTTTCCCTGGGATAGTTATGCAATATCATTTCCAGGTTTCAGTACACTTTTGGTTACTGCTAGTAACTCTTCTTTCCATTAAAGCTTAATATTTTTAATAAAAAAGTTGAAGAGTCACTCAATGAAGCTTCTGATAAATAGGGAATGAAATGTTGTTAGATAACAAATCAAATGTCTACAACGATTTTCAATTATTTAACCAAGGACAAAATAGAGAAACTAATCTGTTTAGAAGGTCTGGGAAAAATTTAAGGGGCAAATAATACATAAAGATAAATGGAGTTGCCATGAGGAGACAGATGCAACTAGAGTATTTACAGCATTACTGAATCTACTAAAATATGAAGCAGCACAGCTTACATATCTTCCCTTACTTTTGTCACAGTTTAAGATTGCACTGAAAATTATAAATAGCTACGTTTCCAATCACTAGTGAATATAATAATTAGCAATTAAAATTTATTCATAAATTGTTGTTGTTTAGTCTCTAAGTCGTGTCTGACTCTTTTGCAAATCCATGGACTGTAGCCAACCAGGCTTCCCTGTCCATAGGATTTTCCAGGCAAGAAAACTAGAGTGGGTTGCCATTTCTTTTTCCAGGGGATCTTCCTGACCCAGGAATCAAACCTGCATCTACTACATTGGCAGGCGGGTTCTTTACCACTGAGCCACCAGGGAAGCCCATTCATGGGTTATTTATATCTTAATTTAAAAATTTGTATTTCTTCTTATGTATAGATTAATTTTTTTCCCACTGTATCTATTTCTGTAAGCTGAAAGACCCATCCAAGTCAATCTCACTAATGTTATGCTTAATGCTGATAGAGTTTCTGTGCAGGAATTAATAGTCAAGAGCATTCTATTTCTAGGAAGTATCTCCATCCTTCAATTACATACACTTTTTAGCATATTTTACAACATTCATTCTTGAACTGATTAAACCCTTTGGTCCTTTATAAGTGCAAATTTAACATTTCCTTCTGAAAGGAACTATGAAATTCTAATAACTTTGTATTCTCCTGTGTAAAAGAAATTTACAAAAATGCATATACATAAATCAGACAAATAAAGGTATATCAACAATCTTCATAGGTAATTAACATGAAAGGTAGCTTTTGCTGGGTGAAATAATCTGCCCATTTTCCCATAAAATATTTACAGTTGTTTATGTGTTAGCACCAGTACTTACTGAATGAATTCTCCAGATTGTTTGCCATCTATAAATTAAGACATTGTTTCATTGCTATTCCCCCTTGCAGTAAACTTTCAGTTCTATATAATAGCTTTAGAAACATTTCCCACTCCCTATAATATTTCTTAAT